>NC_080698.1:27552293-28177293 GCF_030445035.2 Dasypus novemcinctus
AATTTGCTTAATTCATATCAATGAGGGCATGTAGTATTTGTCCTTCAGTGCCTGGCTCCTTCACTCATCTATATGCTTAAGTTTTTAAGAAATTGCCAAACTATTTTCCAAATTGATTGTACACCATACTACACTTCAGCCAACTGTGTGTGAGAAGTCTAGTTGCTCCACATCTTCGTCAATATGTGGTCTTTTTATTATTGTAAGAGTTCTATGTATATATTCTTTTTATAAGCCCTTTGACAGATAAAACTTTTGAAAATATTTTTTGTCTGTAGCTAGCATGTTCTTAATGGTGTCTTTAAAAGAGCAGGTTTTTTGTTTTCTGGTTTGCTTTTTGTTTTTTGTGCTGGAGTCTACAATATCAATTTGTTCTTTGATGATAGTGTTTTTTCGTGTGTGTGTCACATCTAAGAAATGTTTACCTAACCCAAGACTGCAGATTGTCTTCTAGAAGATGTGAGTTTTAGTGTTTACATTTACTTAAAGTTTGAGTTGATTTTTGTATATTGTGTGATATAAGGGTTGAAGTTATTTTTTTCCATAAGTTTTTTTCATTAGAATCACTTGTTGAAAAGATTATCTTTCCTATTAAATTATTTTGGCAGATTTGTTGAAAATCAGTTGGCCATACATATGGATTTATTTCTGGACTCTATGCTGTTCTATTAATCTATACATCTACCTCTGAACAAATACTGTATTGTCTTGATTACTATAGTTTTATAGAAAGTCTTGAAATTAGATAATGTGAGTCCTATAGCTTTGTTGTTCTTTAGAAATGCTTTGACCATTCCCTTTGGCCATATAAATTTTGGCATCAGCTTGTTCAGTTTCTACAAAGAAGATGGCTTGAATTTTGGTTAGTATTAAATCTCTAAGATAAGATTGGGGAAAATTGACAGATATGTTAACAAATTCACTTTTTCCAATCCATGAACATGGTGTTTGTCTCCATTTATTTAGGTCTTTATAAATTTTTCTCAGCACTGTTTTATAGTTTAGGTCTTAATGCATATTTTGTTCAATTTATCCTTATATTTTCAGTATTGTTTTAATGGTTCTTAAATATTCATTTTCCAGTTGTTTGTTGCTGGTATATAAAAATAGAATTATTTTCATATATTGACCTTGTATTCTGTGAGCTTGTTAGACTTGCTTATTCATTCTAGTAGCTTTTTTGTAGATTCCAGATCATGTCCCCTGTGGAGATCATGTCCCCTGTGGAGAAAAAGCTGTCCTTTTCTTTTTAATCTGTATCCCTTTTATTTCTTTTTCTTGCCTTATTTCACTAGCTAGACCTTCCAGTAAAAGAGAAGTGGTGAGAATAGGCATCCTTGCCTTTTTCTCAGGGTTATGCTGTCTTTTGCCATTAAGTGTGATTATAGCTGTAGGTTTCCTTTTGATGTTCTTTATCAGGTTGAAGAAATTCCCTCTTATTCGTAGTGTGCTAATTTTTTATTTAAAGCTTCCAACCTGCTTGCATCCCTCTAGACCCAGGCACAGGTTGGCTTCTGCCAGTGGAGAAAGAATGAATCCTACTTAATCTCATAATTATACTAAGAAAATGCCATCTGCCACTATGGGACAGTCAGAAAAGAAAATCTAAGTATCTTATTTCTTCAGCTTGTTACTAGGGAAATGACTGATTCCATGTGGGATACTGGCAGACTTCTGTCTGAATGTGATTTGGGGCCTTTTGTACAACATAATTTCTCAATAAATTTATTCAGTTTAAGATTACTGCTCAGGGTTCAAATCAGTGTATCAGTATTTTTTTTCTTTTTGAGAATTGCCTGTTGACATCCTTTTTTAATTTTATGTTTGAGATGTATTTGTTCTTGTGAAATGTGATTAGATTGTGAGATATATATTTAGGTTATCAATTCTTTATTATGTACATTTTAAATACATCCCCAGTTGGGTCATTTGCCTTTTAATTTTCTCTAAGATTTTTATGTTCCATATGCGGGCTTTACATTTTTGTGTAGGCAAATCTATCTTTTCCCCACCATCATTATTTCTTCCTTTGCTTTTTTTTTTTGAGGTACCCGCGCCTGGGGATTGAACCTGAGACTTCATATGTAGGAAGTCGGCCCTCAACCACTGAGCCACACCGGCTTTCCTGAGTTGATTATTTTTGTTCGTTTTGCTTTTTTGTTGTTGTTTGGTTTTTTCAGGAGGTACCAGAAACTGAACCCAGGACCTGCCATGTGGGAAGCAGGTACTCAACAGCTTGAGCCACATCCACTCCCCTTTGCTTTTAGCAAAAGTCCTATACTAATTTTTTTCTTGAGGTATAATGTACATATTATAAAGTTCACACATCTTAAGTGTACAGCTCAGTACATTTGCACATATGTACATATCCCTGTAACCACCACCCAAATCAAGATACAAAACATTTTCATTACTCCAGAGCCTCCCTTGGGCCCCTTCTCATTTCATTGTCTCACGTCTTCTAAGAGTTAACCACCCTTTTGACTTTCATTACCATAGATTAGTTTTGTCTCAGCCTTCTTTCATTTTCAGGTTAGAAAACCTTCATTTTAGCTCATGTAAATTCTTTAGGTAGAATTATTTTTAGCTATTACAACAAAGCATCTCTACCTCAGGTAAAATTTTGTTTTATTTTTTATTTACGTTTCCCAACTTTTCATGCATCTTTTTTGTTGACTATATTTAAATGAAAAACAATAGTTGGTTTACTCTCTAAGGACATGGAGAATAGTAGTGTTTTATCTTTATGAGTGCCTCTTTTACATGGAAATGTTATATCCTTAACATATTTGAGACCCTTAACACCATTTGAATCTTCTACTGATGCTCTATAAAGAGAGCTGTTTTTGTGGTCATACCATTTGTACTTGGCTTGATGACTAAAATGGTAGGACTTAGAAAATGACATTGTCACAGGGAAAGGGGTTTATATGTTATCACCTGTAAAATAGTCAAAGTGCCCAGAAAGCCTTCAAAATCAAGTATTATAATATTTGGGGCTCCCCAAAGATGAGATCCCTATCTCTGGTAGTTGCTATTGTGGGGGTTTTATCACAGTGCCTTAGAAATTCACAAATAGTTTAACCCCACCCAGAAAATCAATTTCCAGCCCCTTATTTTGCTTAGTAGCTTGTATGCTTTTACCCTTAAATTCATCAGGGCATTCTGTGTGGAAATTTCCCGTTTTCCCATTTTTGCTCTTGATTATGCTGGCATTGACTGCCTACTTGAAGTGGCAAGAGTAGCGAAGGGGAGCAACCTTCCCTGGTACTTCTTCACCAGCTCCTGACACCTATCTGGCCAAGTGCTGCAGTGTGCCCCTGACTCCTGAACAGGTATGCAAACGTGTTTGCATGTTTTCTTCAGTTTTCAGTTGTCTTGATTTCTCACAAAAAGTCCCACTATAATAGAGGAATATTATTGTTTTTTTGTTTTTTTGTTTTGTTTTGTTTTTAACATACCCACAGACCAGTGGAGCCTAATCTCATGTAAAATGGGAGGGTTCCAAGGCCATGAGAGCGAGGGCTCTTTACTTGGGGTCATAGTAAGAAATACACACTTGGAAAGACAGGAAGCAGTTGGCTAATGCTCTTCTCTACAACTTCCCAATGAGTAGCATGATCTTGATTCTGATCTAGCAAGCCATGGATTTAAATCCAGTACCTACTGTGTGCTATACCCTATGCTAGGAATGTCCCCCACATAGGAACTTGTAAAATTACAGTTCTACATTACAGAATTACAGAGTGTACAGAATTATGCTCATGAACAGTTGTATGAGTGTATATTAAGGTTAAAGGTCTTAATAATAATACACAGTGAAATAATTCCCTAGGTAAGCAGGCACTTTAGAATACTATTGCATCTCCTTTTCATCTAGGAATTTGAGGGCATCTTAAAGGCAGAATGGTTTGAATGCACACAGATTTGCATATTGTTTTATTTGTTTCCGTACTTTAGCTCACCGGTTCTCTAAATTGGGTATGCATAAGTTGCTCTTTAAGTTGTGTACACAAGACACAACTTAAACTTTATCCTAAACATTTAGGTCAATTTAAAAGAAATTTATGGAAATTTGAGTTGAATTGAGTACTTTCTTTCTTACTTTACTATGTACCACTGCACAGCTTTACAGTTCGCTCCCTTAAACCCCCCTGCCTTATCTTGTCTCTTTTGAGCTTTTCACAATTCTAATACAAGCATTTCCCCCTTAAGGCATATGTTCATCAAAAAGAAAAGATAGAACCAGCAAGATGGTGGCAGAGTAAGGAGCTCCTAGAGTCAGCTCCTGCTACAGGGTAGTTAGTAAACACCCAGAGTTATCTGGAGCTAGCTGAAGCACCTGTTTGGGGGCCCCAGGAGGCCAGAAGAGCATCCTGCCACATTCATCCTGCCACATTCTTGAAGGAATAGAAGGAGGAAACTGCCCATCTGCAGAGAAGACTCATAAATAGAGTGCTCCACACCCTGGAGGCCAGTGCCCATCCTCTACTGGAGGCACAAGCCACCTCAGGAGCTGTTCTGTGGCTGGAATTGAAAACTCCACTTCCCAAAAAAGGGGGAGGAAGAGATAGTTGGGCACCAATGTCATCTATTGATGAATAAATTCAATGGGCCAAAGTGTAATCCTGAAAACAGGAGGTGGATGAGAATTGTGTTTGATGGTACAGATACAAGAGTGTCCTTTGTGAGCTAGAGCCAATGTATATCACTACTGCAGGGTGTTGGGGATGTGGAGAAGCATGGAAAAAATACAACTGGAGTGACCCGTGGACTGTGGTTAGCAGTGTATACTATGGACATGGTAACAATCAGATGATGTTATCTTATCTGTAGCAAAAGTTCCACCACAGTGGGTTGTGTTGATGGAGGGGTGTTGTTTGGGAATTCTGCCCATGTGCATGATTATTTTATAAGTTTACAATTTCTGCCATAAAAACTATATTTAAAAAGTAATAATAGGGTGGATTGGGGAAAAACACACCACATGTAAGATAAGGACTATGATTAGTAGTAAGATTTTGACACTATTCCTTCATAATTTGTAACAAATGTTTTACGACAATGCAAGGTGTTGGTGGAGGGTTGATGTATGGGAGGGACCCCTGTATGATATTATGCATGTTTGCTTTTAAGTTCACAACTTTTACTCTACACTTATTGTTTATGTATGTTCATATATAAATGATATAAAGATAATAATAGGGTTCGTTGTGGGAAAAATACTTTGGTTAGTAGTAATATTTTGACAGTGCTCTTTAATCATTAGTTTAAAAGGTTTAACAACAATGCAAGTTATTGGTGGTAGGGTGAGTTATGAGAGTCCCATATGATGTTATATATGTTTTATAAGTTCACAACTATTATTATACACTTATTGTTTATGTATGTTTATGTGTGAGTGATATACTTCAATAATTTAATTTTTTTTAAAAAGATAAACAGAATAAAAGTTGGAAAAAAATTGAAAGGTGAGATGATGAGCCCTACCCTGTTTGTATGTCAGGAGTTAGTTCCAGCTAAAAGAGGTTTTCGGATCTCTGGGTGGACAGATGGTTAGTTTGTTAATGTAGTGATGAAAGCATGCATGCTCAACCTATGATATGCACAACAGTGTGTGTAGGGAAAACATCAGCTAACAAGTTAGATATGATTCCTGACCTTTGCTCTTTATTAGCTCACAGTCTGGTAGGTGAAATAGACATTATTTAGTTTGAATGTAATGAGTGCTTCCAACGAGAAGCATGTGGTGCTCTGAGAATGTCAGGGTGGAGCACCTAATCTAGTCTGGGATCAGATAGTGCTGCTTTCCTGGAAGTAGTGCTGTTGAATCTGAGTTCTGAAGAATGAATAGTAATTAACTAGGTGAAGAGAGTATTGGGTGGATGGGGGGCTGACTGGTCCAGGCCAAGGGAATCATATTTGTGAAGGATCTGAGTGGGGAAACCAAGTAGCTTAGAGCACGAGGAGGGTAAAGTGACTTGAAATGAGCCAGTTCATGTGGAGCCTTGAGAATCGTGGAAGAATATTTTACTTTATCCTGAAAGCAGTAGAAAATCAATGAAGGTTTTAAACAGAAGGTGATCAGTTTTGTTTTGTCTTCTTTTAAATGCTGCTTCTGGCTCCTCTGGAGATTAGTGGGGGAGTGGAAAGAGAGGTGGGAGGGAGATGAATTAGGCTGCCGTAGTTGTCCAGGTAAAAGGTAATGGTAGCCTGGACAGGGGTGTAATGGAGAGAAACAGATTCAAGAGAGATTTACAAGAGCAAATAGACAGGAAAGGATTGGCTACTAGCTTGTGAAGAGAAAGGAGGTGCCAAGAATGATCCATATTTTCTGACACACCAGCTGGATGTATAGTGCCATCATTCGCCAAGATGGAGAACCCAGGGGAAGAATTGACTTTGGGAGTAGGGCACTGAACTGTGAGATAGATCATGAGACATACTGAGTTTGTGATTCGCCTGTGAAATAGTTAAATAAAGATACGAGAAATTTCGGATGGAAAAATTTTAAACATTGGTTTGGGTTGGTCAGCAACTTTGATTCCTATTTTTTTTTGACATTTATTTTTTTTATTTATGCCTCCTCTCCCCAGGGCATTTGTGCTCACTGTCTCTCTCTGTGTCCATTTGCTGTGTGCTCTCTGTGTCTGCCTGTCTTCTCTTTAGTAGGCACCGGGTACTGAACCTGGGACCTCCCATGTGAGAGAGAGGTGCTCAATTGCTTGAGCCGTCTCAGCTCCCTGCTTTATTGTGTTTCTCATTGTCTTTCCTCTTTGTGTCTCCTTGTTGTGTCATCTTCTTGCATCAGCTTGCCATGCCTGCCTGTTGCATCAGCTCTCTGTCTTGCTCTTCCTCTCCAGGAGGCACCAGGAACCGAACAAGGACCTCCCATGTTACCACAGCTCAGTCGCTTGAGCCACATCCACTTCCCTGATTCCTATAATATTTACTGGAATGTCCAGTATTATTGAAGGTTGTGGATACCACAGATTATGCTACTAAAATCTTTTCTCCTTTTTTTTTTTTTAATATATAAAGCATGTCACCTGATAGCAGCTGTAAGGGGATGTGAAAAGAAGATGAAAATAAGGTAGAACCATCTGCATAGAAGCTACCATTCATTGAATATCTACTGCTGGCAAAACCGTTGTGTCCAACTCTTTATATCTATTATCTCTACTCCTACCCATTAGTGCCTCGTTTTAACAGATTAAATACTGAGATTTAGGAACCTTGAGTAACTTGCTCAAGGTCATTTAGCACATCTCAGATTCTAACAGGAGTCTCTTTGCTCTTTCCACTAACTTTTTTGCAACCCAGAAAATAGTTAAAATAATAATCTACAGTTCATTTAAAATCATTCTGGAAGCATCTGTGGCTCATCAAATATGTGGAATGTCCTTTATTTCAATACTATCTCTTGACTTTCCTGTCACCTGTAACCTAAGTTTCTTAGCCAACAAAGCTTAAAACTTTGGAATGTTAGAGAGGCAATACTGTAGTATTAGACACAACTTGAGAGATCTTGATGTCCCACAGCTTTACTTTATAGATGAGAAAGCAAAGATCCTAAGGTTATGGATCCTGTTAATAGGAAAGGCAGGCTGGAGCCCATGTGTCATATTCCTGATCCCTCCTTTTGTCAGCAAACGGGCTGCTGCTCTTGTCTCTAACTTATCCTTAGGCCCTCTCATTTAATTGCCAAAGCTCTATCACCCATTTTTCCAAAACACTCCTTCTAGCTTAGTTAAGGCCCCATTTCCCACTCACTTCCACACTTTTGCAGTAACCTTCTAACTGGTAAAGCACCACTGTATCTATGTCCCTTTCCAGCTCACTCCAAGTTTTGAATCCTTTCTAGAGCCTTCTGTTTTACGTCAGACCTCTTCAGGATGGTATTTATGGTGCCCCACAATAGGACACCAGCCTACACATTTCCCTTATGTATGCCCCACTTCTCCTTATCCCCATATCAGCCAACCTACAGGGCTATTGTTCCCAACAGGTTTTCTTTGTGCTTTTCTGCTTATTGTTCCTTTCCTTCAGAAGATCTTACCCCTGCCTTCACCTATCAAAACACTATGTTTTCTCAAAGCCTGGCATGCATCTTCCATTAGCTATTATAAGTGAGTGTCCATTTATATCAGACCTAGCAAGGGGACAGGGACTCAACCTGAGTCATACCTACTGATATGGTTGAATCAAAAGCCCCAAAGCAATCTTATCAAATAATCTAATCAAAGGCTGAACTTAAGGCAATCAGAGAGTGTCACACCCAGAGTAATAGATTAGTTTACAAACATAATTCTCTTTTTGGGATTCATGAAATAATCTCAAACTGCCACATATATTAATAAATTTACTCTGTTTCCTTAGGAATATCATTGAAACGGTAAATATCCTTTAACATATTTTATGTTCTGGTAGTATTCGGTCATTCCTTTTCTCTATTAATATATTTTGATTTAGGAAGAGAAGTTTTCACAGATACTTTTATTATATTGATCTTTTTTAGTATTGGTATGATGCTGCATTCTTTCCATAATGGTATGGGAAGAGAATAAAAGCCCCACTAAAATACAAATATAAAAAATAGAGAATTTCATAGCAAAGGATTTTCTATATAGACTTGAATCGTTTTTTCAATTTTATTTGATATGAAAGGCTACTTCTGTTAGGCAGTCCTTGTGTGAATCAGTGTTAGACCCTCATAGTTTTAAAATTCAGTCAATGTGGTCCTACATCATTACTTAAGTAGAAGATAGCTGTGGCTTTTATATTAATATTTTCTATTCAGCTGACAGTTTTTCAGATGATTCGTTGTTACCCTGTTTCTTTTAATGATGGGACTCTAAAAGGTTTGCCTTTGCCACACTTGTTTCCTATTTAACAATACCTCTCTTCTTTTATAACTGCTAAAGTCATCTATATTACAAGATTTTACCTTAAAAACAAAATAAAACAAAAAACCCCTCAGTGTCCAAGAAATAGCTTAGGCATCTTTAAAAAACTATTATTACATTTGTTAATCAATAAAAATTGTGCCTTGAACATTTTTTTAAAAAAACAAATCAATTTTGATACATATTAATAAAGCATAGTCAATCCAAAGTGTACAATGAATGATATTTGACATCACATAGTTGTGTGTTCATCACTTCAGTCATTATTAGAGCATTTTCATTATTTCAATAATACTAAAAATTAAAAAAAACAACCCACAAACAAAATATTCATTATCTCTCAATCTGCTGTACATAGCTGCTATTTCTGCCTGTCTGGCTTATTTACTTATTTATTTAAAAGCAGTTTTATTGAGATATGTTCACATACCATGCAGTCTATCTGAAGTGTATAATCAATGGCTTTTAGTATTATCACAATGTTGTGCATTTATCACCACAAAAAATTTTAGAACAATGTCATTACTCTAAAAAGAAAAACTCCACACCCCTTAGCAGTCACCTCTCAATCCCTCTGTCCTTCCCCAAACTTACATAACCACTAATTTCATCCTTATAAATTGATTTATATTTCCTTTTTATAAATGCAGTCATGGAATATATACTACTTTGTGTCTGGTTTCTTTCTCTTTGTATAATGTTTTTTCCCTTGATATTAACATCTTGTAACAGTAACATATATTCGTTAATATATGCAATATTAAATATGCAATATTACCCATATAACACATGAGGCTTTACGATGCTGTACAGTCCCATGTAACATTTTAGCTTTCCTTTTAGTAATTTATGTGACTTTAGACTTCCTCTTTCAACACTTTCATACCCATATAATAGCACTCCTAGTTACAAACATTATGTTGTGCTTCCACTTTTTTTATTCACTTCCAAAGATTAACACACGTCTTTTTTTTTTTTTTTTTAACTATTTCTGGGCTCGTTAACCTTCAGATTTCCATTTTCTAAACTCATTCTGTTTTCTGGTGACCCATGTTCAAGTTATTAACTCCATAAGATTGCACAATATATTTAGTCCACAATAGCACAATCATACCATATTTATCTTTTGGGTCTGGCTTGCTTCCCTCAACACAATGTCCTCAAGGTTCATCCATGTTGGCATATATTTTACAGTATCATTTCTTCTTATAGTTGTATAGTATTCCATCATGTGTATATACCACAGTTATTTACCATTCATCTGTTGTTGGACACCTGGGTTGTTTCCATCTTTTGGCAGTCGTGAATAAGGCCACTATGAACATCAGTGTCTGTTCATGTCACTGCTCTCAGTTCTTCTGGGTATAAACCCAGTAATAATATTGCTGGGTCACGTGGCAAATCTGTATTCAACTTCTTTAGGGTCTACCAAACAGTCCTTCATAGTGGCTGTATCGTTCTACATGCCCACCAACAGTGAAAAAGTGTTCCTATCTCTCTACTTCCTCTTCAACACTTGTAGTTCTCTTTCTTTTTAATAGTGGCCATTCTAATAGGTATGAAATGATATCTCATTGTAGCTCTGAATTACATTTCCTTAATAATTGCTAATTATGTTGAACAGTTTTTCTTGTGTTTTTGTGCCATGTGTATTTCTTCTTTGGACAAATTTCTATTCAAGTCCTTTACCCATTTTTTAATTGGGTCATTTGTCTTTTTATTGTTGAGTTGTAGCACTTCCCTATATATCATGGATGTTAAACCCTTATTGGACAAGTAATTTCCAAATATTTTCCACTGAGTTGGCTATCTTTTCATCCTTTTAACAAGGTCCTTTAAAGTGCGCAAGTGTTTAAATTTTGAGGAGATCCCATTTTTCTATTTTTTCTTTTGTTGCTCACGCTTCAGGTGTAAGATGGAAGAAACCACCACCTACCATAAGATAATTTAAGATGCTTCCCTACATTTTCTTCTAGTAGTTTTATAGTCCTGGCTTTTATATTTAGGTCTTTGATCCATTTTGAGTTGATTCTTGTGTAGGAAATGAGTTAGGGGTCTTCTTTCATTCTTTTGGTTATAGATATCCAGTTCTCCCAGCACCATTTGTTGAAGACTGTTTTGTCCCTTTAATGTGGACTTGGTAGGTTTGTTGAAAACCAGCTGGCCATAGAGATGAGGGTTTATTTCTGTACTCACAGTTCTATTCCACTGATCAATGTTTCTATCTTTATGCCAATATGCAGTTTTGACCAGTGTAGCTTTGTAATATGTTTCAAGGTCAGGCAGTGAAATTCCTCCCACATTACTCTTCTTTAGAATGCTTTTGACTATTTGGATGCACTTTCTCTTCCAAATGAATTTGGTAATTGCCTTTTCTAATTCTGTAAAGTAGGCTGTTGGAATTTTGATTGGTATTGCATTGACTCTATAAATGAGTTTGGGTAGGATTGACATCTTCAGGATATTTAGTCTTCCAATCTATGAACATGGAATGTCTTTCCATTTTCTTTAGGTCTTCATTGGTTTCTTTTAGCATTGTTTGGTAGTTTTCTGCATATAGGTCCCATACTTCCTTGGTTAAATTGAGTCCTAGGTATTTGAGTCTCTCTGTTATTATAAATGGAGTTTTTTCCCCCTGATTTCTTCCTCAGATTGTTCAATATTAGTGTACAGAAACGTTGATTTTTGTGTATTGATCTTGTATCCTGCCACCTGACTGGACTTGTTTATTGAACAAGACATTGTATTGAATACAATGTCGACGTTTCTCCATTGAATACGATGTTGACTGTGGGTTCTTTATATATGCCCTTTATTATCTTGAGGCATTTTCCTTCTTTTCCTATCTTTCAAAGAGTTTTTATTCAAGAAAGGATGCTGGAGTTTGTTGAGTGCCTTTTCTGCATTGATTGAGAGGATCATGTGTTTTTCCCCTTTATTATGTTAATGTAGTGTATTATATTAATTGATTTTCTTATGTTGAACTACGCTTGCATACCAGAAATAAATCCCACTTGATCGTGGTGTATAATTATTTTGATATGCTGTTGGATTTTGTTTGCAAGTATTTTGTTGAGAATTTTTGCATCTGTGTTCATTAGCGAGATTGGCCTATAATTTTCTTTTCTTATAGTCTCTTTATCTGGCTTTGGTATTAGGGTGATGTTGGCTTCATAAAATGTGTTGGGTAATTTTCCCTCTTCTTCAGTTTTTTGGAAGAGTTTAAACAGAATTGGTGTTAATTCTTTTTGAAATGCTTGTTAGAATTCACCTGTGAAGCCATCTGGTCCTGGACTTTCCTTTGTTGGGAGATTTTTGATGACTGATTCAATCTCTTTAAATGTGATTGGTCTAAGTTCTTATATTTCTTCTAGTATCAGTGGAAGTTGTTTGTGAATTTCTAGGAATGTGTCCATTTCATCTAGGTTTTCTAATATGTTGGCATACAATTTCTCATAATATCCTCTTGTAATCCTTTTTATTTCTGTGGGACCAGTTGTACCTTTTCTGCTTTCATTTCTGATTTTATGTATTTGCATCTTGTCTCTTTTCTCTTTGTTAGTCTACCTGGGGGTTTGTGAATTTTATTGATCTCAAATAACCAGCTTTTTGGTTTTCTTGATTTTCTCTATTGTTTTGTTCTCAATTTGTTGTTTGTTTGTTTGTTTGTTTTTGCTTTTTAGGAGGAACCAGAGATTGAACCTGGGACCTCATATGTGGGACACAGGTGCTCAACCACTAAGCTATATTCATTCTCCTCTCAATTTCATTTATTCTGCTATAATCTTTATTGTTTCTTTTGTTCTGCTTGCTTTGGGATTGGTTTGCTGTTCTTTTTCTAGTTTCTCCTGTTGTTTAGTTATGTCTTTGATTTTAGCTCTTCTTTTTAAAATATTAAGTTTCAGGGCTATAAATTTCCTCTCAGCACTGCCTTCACTGTATCCCATAGTTTTGATAAGTTTTGTTCTCATTTTCATTCATCTCAATATATTTACTAATTTCACTTACAATTGCTTCTTTGACCCATTGATTATTTAGGAGTGTGTTGTTCAGCTTCCACTCCTTTGCAATTTTACCTCTTTCCCATCTATTATCAATTTCCATTTTCATTCCATTTATGATCTGAGAAGATACTTTGTATAATTTCAGTCTTTTTTATATTTATTGAGACCTACCTTGTGGCCTAACATGTGGTCTGTCCTGGGGAAAGATCCATGAGCCCTTGAGAAAAACATATAACCTGCTGATATGGTATGCAACATTCTGTATATGTCTTGTTAGGTCCAGCTCATTTACATATTGTTCAAGTCCTCTGTTTCCTTGTTGATCTTCTGCCTAGTTGTGTATCTAATGATGTAAGTGCTGTTTTGAAGTCTCCAGATATTATTGTAGAGATGTCTATTTCCTCTTTCAGTTTTGCCACAATTTTCACTATGTATTATGCACCTTGGTTAGGTGCACTGACTTTTATGACTGTTGTTTTATCCTGGTGGATTGGCCCCTTTTTAATATAGAGTGGCCTTCTGTATGTCTTATAACTTTTTTGCTCTTAAAGTCTATTTTGTCCAATATTAGTACAGCTAGCCCTGCTCTTTTTTGGTTACTGTTTAATGGAATATATTTTCCCAGCATTTCACTTTCAACTTGTTTATATCCCTTTGTCTGAGGTGAGTCTCTCGTAGGCAGCATATGAATGGCTCATTTTTAAAATCCATTCTCTCAGCCTATATTTTTGGTTGGGGAGTTTAATCCATTCATAGTCAATGATATTACTGTAAATGTATTATTTACTTCCACCATTTTATTCTTTGGTTTTCATATGTCTTATCTTATTTTCATCTGTCTTTTTACTCTTTTGGTTATCTTTTCTACTATTCTTGGCTTCTACACTCTCTTCCAGGCCTCTCTCTCCTCTCTTTTTTTTTTTTTTCAGCCTGTAATTCTCCCTTTAATATTTCCTCCAAAGGTGGATTCTTTTTTATAAACTCTTTTAGTTTCTCTTTGTTTGTGAATATTTTAAATTCACCTTCATATTTGAAGGATAGTTTTGCCAGATAAAAAACATCTTGGCTAGGAATTATTCTCTTCAGTTTCTTAATTGTAGCATACCATTCTCTCTCACCTCCATGATTTCTGATGAGAAACCCACCTAAGTCTTACTGGGCATTCCTTGGATGTGATGGTTTACTTCTCCCTTGCTTCTCTCAGAATTTTCTCCTTATCTTTGATGTTTGACATTCTGAGTAGTATGTGTCTTGGAGTAGGTCTATTCAGATTTATTCTGATTGGGCGTATACTGTGCTTCTTGGATATGTGCATTCATTTCTTTTATGAGTGTTGGGAAATTTTCAGCCATTATTTCCTCAAATTCCTTTTCTGCCCCTTTTCCCTTCTCTTCTTCTGGAACTCCCCATGACACCTATGTTGTTGCATTTCATGTTATCATTCAACTCTGAGCCCCTCATCATTTTCTCCCATTCTTTTCTCTGTTTTTTTCTTTCTTCAATTTCAGTTGTTTTGTCTTCTGTATCCCTTATTCCTTTTTCTGTCATTTTGAGACTGCTGTTGTATGCCTCTAATATGTGTGTGTATGTGTTTTATCTCACCTATCATGCTTTTCATTCCCTTGAACTCTGTTACTTTTCTAGTCAGGTTTTCAGATTCTTTGTGTTCACTCAGTGTCTTCTTGACATATTGTCTTCCAACTCATAAAATTTGATTTTGGAAACTTGTATGAATCTTGTTGATTAGTTGTCTCAAATCCTGTGTCTCTTCTGAGTCTTTGATATATTCCTTTGTGTAGACCATTTCTTTCATTTTCTTAGTATGACTTGTAAGTTTTTGTTCATGTCTAGGCATCTGATTAGGGTGGTAGGTTTACTCTGTTGTTCAATTTCTCTCTGTTTTGTAGGGATTTAGTGGCAGGAGGCTGTGTGTTGCTGCTGTTCTTTGATTCTTGGTTCAGTCTGTTCTAAGTCTTTAGGATTGTCCCTGTCAGTTACACAATCTGGGCCCTGAACCCAGTAATGGGTTTCAGACCTACTTCCAAGGGCCTTGGGGAGTTAGGCTGTAAAGGCTGGGAAAAGCCTCTTACTCATTTACTTTCAATTCCTCACATGCACTTCCTTGTTAGCCAGCAGATGGTGATCTTTGTAGCACTGTCAGTTCAAAGCCTGGTTGGGGAGTGTATGCTGTAACACAGACTGGATCAGTGTGATAGTGGTTCCTGCCTGAGCCTTACAAATAAAACTTACTCAGAGATAGTCCTTCAGTCTTAGCTGGTATCCCTTTCTCTTTTCCCCAGTAGGAAAAGATATTGTAAGCCACTGAGATTTGAGGGTTGTTTTGTTACTGCAGCAAAACTTTGATATAATCTGATTTAACTTTTTTGCTTCTCCTTTTATTAGCTATTTTTTCACCATATTTTAAAATCTACATCAGGCCCTGTATTCTATTTCCTGTCTCTAATTTATCTCTTAATTGTCTGATATGTATGAATTACCATTGTAATTTTGGCCAAACACTGATTTTCCATAGAGTATTCCCAAGTTATATAATAGGACCCAATTCTACCTAACAACCGAAGAAAAGATAACCAGTAAATTGGGGCTAGTGTTTTGTGACAGTTTAAACTTCACTTAAAATTATTCTGCTGTGAAAGCATGAATTCTTCTAAATTTACAAAGTGGAATATTTGTGAATTTAAACACTCTGGCTTTAATGCTATTTTCCATTATCTTAATGAGTAAGAGTGAATTAGAGAAACATTTATGGAGTGCCTTCCACAGCTAGTATTTCCACAGCTAGTATGTTTTCATATGTACATTTATCTGACCTGTTGGCTTAACTGTCCAACAAATACATTGAGATATTTATTTGTATTTTATCCCTTTTGTATATAACTAATATTCAGCTTTCTTTTTTTCTTATTCAGCTCTCAAAATATCATTCAAATAAATATTTGTAAATCAATAACTGGTGAGTGTAAAGAGCATTCATTTGACTTTGAGCCAGGATTCTATTTTTTTTTTTCCTATCTCAAATTATGCAGTTGAGTTTCCCTCATTTGGGGAAATCCCACGGGTCAGCACATTCAGAGTGTGATGGGTAAGCCTTGCCGAGGTTCTACTCTTATTCGGTCACTTGCCTTGTCCCCTACCTTCTCCTCCTTTGCCTTTCTGCCATTCTCTTTCATGTGAAAAATACTTCTTGAGCACTCTGTTTTGCAAGGTGTTTGGATATAATGGGAAGTAAGGCAAACACCTGTACTTGCTTGTCCTTATCAAGATTACTGTCTTCTCTTTAGCCCCTTCTTTCTTTTCTTCTGACAATACTATAGATAGATTGGTATGTACTACATTGCCATGTAGACTACTTTTCCTCACTTTATGTTAATGGAGCTGCTTTAAAATGTGCTTTTAACACCTCTGGGTTATTTTGGAAAATTGTGGGGTGGTAGTGAGGGAGAAAGGAAGGAAGGTAGGTGTTGATAGATAGGAAAATAGGTAGATTGGAAGAGAGAACAAGTTAGTCAAATGGCCTAATCATCGTAACAAACTTATTTTTATATTTCATGATTCTTTTGAAGTTGTGATTTTTTCATAATTGCACGAAGGGCGAATCTTTACTAATGATTTGAATAGTAAGTGAGAATGTTTATTACTCCCATCTAGTCTTTTATTTTTATTTTCTAGGGTTTGGGAAATCAACAATTAGAAAATCTTTATTATCAGAAAAACAAATTGCTTCAGAAATTGGGACAATCTGGGTAAACAAGCCCATATCTTAGTTTAACATGGACATTTGGTGGATTAATAAGCAAAATCATCTACTTTTTATTCTAGTGCTTTTTTACTTACATTTCCTCACCCTACTTTGTTCCTTTCTGAGTAAAGATACACTAATATAAAGGCTAGAAAGGAAGGAAGGAGTTGCAGGTGAAGAAGACTGACCCATGCATGTTATTGCCATTTTCAGCTACAGGGGAAAAAAACAAAAACAATTCTAAGAAACAACCTGGGTGTATTTTGTGAAGGATTAAAGTTGAATGCAAATTCCAACTGAAAACATCTGTTTCCTGACTCTGTGCCAGAGTTCTAACATCTTGACAGGAATTCTGGTTTTGAAATTTCTGAGTCTCAAACACCCCCCACAAGTATTTTCTGGCTGTTATCTTAGGGCTTAAATCAACACTGCTTAACATATTGGAAATGACTATGTGAAGAACTAAAAATGAACTCCGTTTGCTTCTTGTGCACATGCAGAAAGCTTTTCAAATTTCATTAGTGAGAGACATCCTAGTTGTTAAATATTATTGTAGGAACTGTGGGGTGATCCATAATCCATTAAAGGAAACCAGTGAAAATGATCCCTGAAGGAATCAGTGTTTGTGTATATATATTTGTGTATGTATATATAAAGATTTTTTTAACTTTCCTGAATTAAATGGCAAAATTTTAAAAGTATTTTTCAAATTTTATTTCTTGAGAATCCCAACTCCCAAAATTAGTTCCTTATGTTTGTTGTTGTTTTTTTAGATAGGGCACAACTTATATCTACTCTGACCTCATATTTACATTCTTCTAAGTCAGATATACTTTAGTAATTTTGATACTATATACTCCACTGCGTAAGTAATGCTTTTTTAGACTCCTGGAAGCAGTATTAAATCTTAAAGCAAATATGGAATATTAGCTAAGGATCAGTTACTATTCAATGCTGTATTTGAATCACATACATGCAGTGTGAAAGCCAATGTGATTTTGTGATATTTAGTTTGACTAATTTGTTAAATTGAGCTTGTTACTTAAAGGAAGATTTCTTTGTGTTCTAATTTACCTGTTAACAGTGGATGTTTCTGAAGATGATTGTGCTAAGGCAGTGCTAATAGTGGACATTAGCCTACCATGTTGTAGCTAGATAAGTTCAGAGATAACATATTTATAATCTGTATGATATATTTAGAATATTCTTCATATTAGAAATGATTGCTTAAAAAAGTGTTTATAAGAAAAAATTTAGATATAAGCTTCAGTGAGGGACAGTTAAATATTATGGAATACTATGCAGTAGGCAGAAAGAATGGCAGAGCTATATTAATTATCATGGAAATATCTGTGGAAATATTGTTTAGAGACAAAATTGTGAAATTATATGTATATCATTGTTTAATTAGAAAAAAACTTGGAACTAAATGTATACAGAAAAATGAGAAGATAAATACTGAATTATTAATGCAGTTAACTGTGGCAGGAGGTAAAAGCTTATTTGACCTTTGGTTTTAGACTTCTGTATTTGAATTTTAATAATGAGAATGTAGTCATGCTTTACTTGCTTACTTTTTTATTATAATGGAAAATTTCAAATAGGTACATAGTAAACAGGATAATATAATGGGTGAAGTACTTATCACCAAGCTTTAACAGTTATCAATATTCTACCTTTTTTTTTTCAAATATACTTCTGCCTATACTACACCTACAGTGTATTTGTAAAAAAAAATACATATCTATATACATTGAAATGCAGAAATCATAGGTGCATACTTAAAAATTTTTTTTTTTTATGGAATACTTTCAAACTTACAGGACAACCATTATAAAAATAATGGGAGCAGATGTAGCTCAAGTGGTTGAGTGCCTGCTTCGCATATTTGAAGTCCCAGGTTTGATCCCTGGTATCTCCTAAAAACAAACAAAAGAAAAAATACTAATACAAACTCCACTGAGACAACTTCAGCATTCCCCTCCATGCCCATTACCCTTTTGTATTACCCAAATGTACCAATTTCATTATTTTGCCATATTTTCTATATCATTCTATTAATTTGTCTGTTGTTTCTCTTTCTATTTATCAATCCATTTTCTGAACTGTTGAGAGTAGGTTGTATATATCACGCTCCTTGAACATTAATTCTGATGTCCATTTCATAAGAATAAGGATATTCACTTATATAGCCACCTTAAGTGCAGTTATCAAGTTCAAGAAAATTGATATGAATATATAGCTTATATAGTCTGTATTCCAATTTTTCACATATCCCAGTAGTGTCTCTTTGAACTCCTCCTTTGCAACATTCAATCCAAGATCACGTATTGAATTAATTTGTCATTGCTCGTTCTTCCTGCCTCCTCTCCCTCTCCCCTCTCCCCCTTCTCGTTCTCTCTCCTGCTCTCTTCCTTTTTTGTAATTATGGGAACATGTATTCAACATAAACTTTCCCATCTCAAGCATACCATTCAATAGGATTATTCAAATTCATAAGTTGCAGTATCCTCACCACCTTCCAGTACTAAAACTTTCCCCTCTCCCCAAACAGACCTTATACTCATTATGAATTAATTCCCCATTTCCCTCTGTCCCCTACCCCTGGCAGCCTGTGTCTTAATTACTCTCTTTGTGAATTTGCATATTCTCTGATATTTTCTTTGTAGTTTCCATGGTGCTTAAATTTAACATTCTAAATCTTTAACAGTCTTTTTTTTTTTTTAACAGTCTTATTTGCTTAGATACCAGCTTAACTTCAATGGTATATACAAATTATATTCGTAAACCCTTGTGTCCCCTTACCTTTATGTATTTCTTGTCACAAATCATATTTATACATAATGGGTCAAAAACAACTGATTTATCATTATATTTCATCTGTTTGCCTTTCGGATCCTGTAGGAAGTAAAAAGTAGAATTATAAACCAAAAGTATTTATTTACTCATGTTGTTACCCTTACCAGAAATCCTTATTTCTTCATGTACCTTCTGTCTGTGGTCTAGTGTCTTTTCCTTTCAACCTGCAGAACTGTCTTTAGCATCCCTTTTAGGACCAGTCTAATGGTGACAGACACCCTCAGCTTTTGATTATTTGGGAATGCCTTAAATTTGCCCTCAATTTTTTTTTTTTTTAAGATTTATTTATTCCACACACACATACCCACCCGTTGTCTACTCTCTGTGTCCATTTGCTATGTGTTCTTCTGTGTCCGCTTGCGTTCTTGTCAGGTGGCATTGGAATATGTGTCTCTCTTTGTTGCATCAGTTTGCTGTGTTAGCTCTCTATGTACTGACTCCACTCCTGGGCGGGCTGCGTTTTTCGCATGGGGCAGCTCTCCTTGCGGGGCACACTCCTTTCACGTGGGGCACCCCTATGCGGGGGGCATCCCTGCATGGGATGGCATGGCATTCCTTGTGCATGGCAGCACTGTGCGTGGGCCAGCTCACCACACAGGCCAGGAGGCCCTGGGTTTGAACCCTGGACCTCTTATATGATAATTGGACACTCTGTCAGTTGAGCCACATCCACTTCCCTGCCGTTATTTTTGAAAGATACAGAATTCTTGATTGGCAGTTTTTTTGCTTTCAGCACTTAACTTATGTCACCCTACTGCCTTCTTGTCTCCATGGCATCTGATGCGAAATCAGCACTTAATCTTACTGAGGCATCTTTGTACGTGATGCCTCTCTTGTGGCTTTCCGTATTTTCTCTTTATCTTTGGCATTTGAGAGTTTGGTTATAAAATGTTGCGTTGTGTATCTCTTTAGGCCTGTTTGGAGTTCATTGAACAACTTGGATCTCTTTCTTTTAATTTGGGAAGTTTTCAGCCATTATTTCTTTGAAAATTCTCTCTGCCCCTTTCTTTCTTCTCTTCATGGGACTTCTGTAATGCATACATTGGTATGCTTGATTGTGTCCCACAGGTTTTTCATGTTCAGTTCACTTTTCTTCATTCTTCTTTCTGCTCCTCAGACTGAATGGTGTCAATTGTCTTCTAAGTTGTCTGATTCTTTCTTCTGCCAGCTCCAATCTGCTCTTGAAACCCTCTGTGGAATTTTTAATTTCTGTTACTGTGGCCTTCAGCTCTTCTTTGGTTCCTTTTCAAAATTTCCAAAAGGTAGGTAAGTGGTTGTGGCTCAATCAGTTGGGCTCCCGTCTACCATATGGGAGGCCCCGGGACATGAACCCAGGGCTTCCTTGTGAAGACAGGCTCGCCCACATACTGCGGAGAGCCCCCAGCCCGCGAGCGCTGCAGAGCGCCAACTCAGCAAGGTGATGCAACAAAAAGGTAGACAAGTAAAAACACAGAAGAGCACATAGCGAATGGACACAGAGAGCAAAGTAAGAACAACAAGCAAGCTGCAATGGGGGGGGGGATAGGTGGAAATAGAAATAAATACAGACACACAGAAGAAGGCACAGTGAATGGACGGAGAGCAGACAGCAAGCAAGCTGCAAGGTGGGGGAAGGGAATAAATTCTTAAAAAATAAGGTAAAATGTAAAACTTTTCCAAAAGGTGAAAGCACAACGTAGTGTGTTTGTTACTGGCAGTGCTATATTGTATGGGTATGACAGTGATTGAAAGGGAAGGTCTAAGGTCATGAATATTACTGGAAGGAAAGCTGAAAAATATAACATGGACTGTAGAGCATAGTAAAACCTCATGTGAAATATGAATATGGGTAATATTGCATATCTAAGACATTTTTCTTTGAAACTGAACAAATGTATGTTAATATCACAAGATGTTAATGTCAGGCAAAAAAAAGCTAAGTGAAAGGAATCAGACACAAAGTACTACATATTGTATGATTCCATTTATAGAAAATGTAAATATGAATCAACTTATAAAGATGGAATTAGATTTGTGGTTGTTAGGGCTGGGGAAGGATAGAGTGATTGAGAGGTGACTGCTAAGGCGTGTGGAGATTTTCTTTTTTGGAATAATGAAATTGTTCTAAAATTTTTTTTGTGGTGATGAACACACAACACTGTGACTATACTAAGAGCCATTGCTTGTACACTTTGGATAGATTGTATGGTGTGTGAATATAGTTCAATACAATTACTTAAAAAAAGCATTCCTTCCTCTGGAGTGGGGTGGGGTGGGGTGGGAATTTCCATCTCTCTATTGATACTCTGTGTTCATCTACCATTTTCCTGATTTCCTTTAGTTCTTTGTCCATGTTTCCTTTAGCTCTTTGAGCATATTTAGGAGTGTTTTTTAAAGTCTTTTTTTTTAAAAAGTATATTCCAGGTCTGGTCCTACTCATTGATAGTTTTCATGATTCTAAGAGCAAAGTATTCAGTTTTCTCGATTAAAAACGATGTTAACTATATGGTTTTTTTTAGGTGTTCTTTATCAGTTTGAGAAAGTTCCCTTCTCTTATTTTGCTGAACATTTTTTATCATAAGTGGGTATCAAATATTTACACACTTTTTTTAAAACAGTAAAACTTGTTTTTAAGATTTCTGAAGTATAGTGAATTACAGACTAATTTGACATTGCCATTATCTTCATTACAAAATACTGTTATATGACTGGAACACTAACATAAATTGATATACTATGAGCTACTTCTACCCAGACAAAATTACTGTGATGATTCTGTAGAATATAAAGAAAGAAAATCTAATCATTACCATCACTGATAAAATGTATTAAGTACTTCCTGTTACTAATGCGTGGAGTTAGCCCTTGGCAATACCCTCAGTGCTCCTGTTGTTGACTATAAAATTTAATTGAGAATCAAACCGCTCACAGCTCATCTTCTTTTGTGTTGTAGATTTTGACATTCCTATGTCTATATTTGTGCTTTCTTTGGAAAAGTGCTTTAGAAATTTTAGTATGTCTTATATATTTGAGTAATTCACTTTCAATTTTTCCTACTTTTAGGTTAATTTCCTTTCTTAGGAATAATTTCTTTACTTTATGTACATTGCCCATAAAATGATTGTAAATCTTTAATTAAAAAATGAAAATTTACATACTGTTAGAATTCTCTCCTGGTATGTCAATTACCAGTAAACCAGCTTTGAATATTCTCCCTTTTTACCCCCTAAGTATAATAGTCACCTTGGGGCGAAATGTTTGTGGATCGTCAACTTAATTTGTTTTTGGTTACCAAATGGTGTTGAATAGGGAAAGGAAGAGTATTTAAAAGGAGAATGCTTTTGTTATCTGTGCCTCACTACAATGGAGAATCCTAAAATCAATATACAAGTTTGGACATTGTCATGCAAAAAAAAAGATTCCCCTGTGGATCACTTGTTGGGTGCCTTGAAAACTGTAATGGTCCAGTCCTTAGACCCACTCTGATGTCGATGGCCAAGCCTATCAATTCCATGTTGTTCTTCACATCCCTTCTGATTTGAGGTGTTAGTAAACAGTTTCTATTTTTTTTTTTTTTTGGAGGGTGGGGGGAGATGTCTTATTGCTAAAGAGTTTTTTGTTATTTCTCCTAATTGTTATGGCAGCTGGGTTCTAAGTATATCACAAAGAATTCAGAGAGGTACCAATTTAATGAGGCAAGTAAAAGGGTTTATTGAGAAAGGAGAGAAAGGGAAAGCACACACCCAAGAATTGGACTCAGGTGTGCTTCAGGCATTCAAGAGATGTGCCTCGGGGCTGGGGCTGGGGACTTTTTAAGCCTGCCTTTGCTCTTTCCTCCTCCCCCCTATTAAGGAGGGATCTTAGCTACTTGCTGTCCTGATTGGTTGCCTTTCTGCCTTCACCTGTCAGCTTCAGGGAACCAGTGAAAAGGCCTTTCGGTTTGGAGTTATCCAGGGCTTTTTTTTGAGCCTGGGAGTTTCAAATGGGACTTCATGACCAGGATCTTGGCAAGCTTTACGGCCTTGCTGGTAACAGCTTTGTTTTCAAGCAGCTGCCTTCCCTCAGGGGGGTTTCCGGTAGGGTTCTCCTGGCCAAGTTCTTTGCTGGCTCTCAGCTGTGACGGTTAGGGCTTTGTTCTGACCAGCCGCCTTCCCTATAGTTTCCTATACTAACCTGCCCCATAAGGGTGACAGCTTCACAGCTTTTAAATGTACTTTTTTCCCCTTAAACTTCCTGGCTCATTCATAGTAGTAGTATGTTCATTGTAACTTCCTATCAAGTCTTTTTTTCCCCCATTTTTTAGAGGTATTGGTATTCTAATGTGATTTTTCCATTGAAAAATAGAGTTTTAGAGCTAAATGGCTTTAGAAATCACATCTTCATACCCCCTCAGTTATATTACAAATCACTTCATTATTTATTCAAGTACCGTGAGTGACATTAATAAGATCACAGGATTATAAGCATTGATTGGCTTCAAGGGTAATTCTAGTCCAATGCTTTGCGATACATAAAGAGTGCTTATGATATAATTTTGTATATTCTTTATTTCATTAGCAGTGCCCTCCACTTCCTACCCCTGTTTATCACACCCAGATTTGTCTCTACTTCATGTGGAATCTTCACATGCACTCTTGTATAGATTTATTGCTACATTGATTACTCTGTGGAATTCATGTTGAATTTTAGCAAAGTTTTTTTCTCTTTATGTATGCCTCTTTGATAGTAGCTAGGTTTACTGCTGCTCACTTATTAGTGCTCTGGGTCTTAACAACCTTATTCAAACAAAACATCTTAAACGGAGGCATTAAACAGGTCACAACAGTGAGCCATTTTGTAACATTTGGTGCAATAAAATGGGTATGTTGTGTTTCAGAATAAGACCTCTGAGTGTAGCTATTCATTTTCTTCGTCTATAAAACATTTAAAAATAACAGGTTACATCTGTTTTGAGTATAAAATTCCACGTTTTGAAGAAACATCACTGTTAAATAACTCCAAACCAGACATAGGGAGTGAGTGAGCTTTTTATCAGGCTCATGTTCTGTGCAAATCAGAAGAAGTATTTGTTTTAGCACTGGAGTCATATTTGCTGGCATGGTTGGCTTTCAGGTGTGTGGAACACATTTTCATTATTGTTTCTCCATGTTGTAAATGACAACAAGCACACACTAATGATTTGGACTTGAGTGTTTGAAACATTTTCACATCAGGAGTTTATCTTATGAGGGATATTTCCCTACTAGAAACAGAAGTAAATTTAATTATTTAAGCATTTATAGCACATTTAATTACCTTAGGCTATCAATTAATCTTGCTTTACAGAGTGAAGTTGGGATTTACTATCGGCTCACTTAAAAAAATACCCAGTGGAATACTTTGGCCATTCCAAATGTGTGATTTTAAATTACTTCTTTAAACTTAAGGAACAATTTAATGAATAACTTTTAATAGAGGAAAGTGGGTAAAATGTTCATTTGCAGAATTCAAACCTAAATAATATTAAGTACAGATAATGTACCATATGGTTTTATGGGTTAAAATGAATTCTGAAACCTTTCTCATGTTATAAACATGAAATCTTTACATTCTGTTAAAATGTGTTACATTTACATTTGGGAGGGGAGGGTACAAAGAAGAAAATCAAATAATCAAAATCCTGCTACTTGTTAGTCGTTTTGATGTATTTTATTACATATTATAAATTTGAAAAGTTTAGAAAAATTTTTTGAAAACTATTATAAAATCAGGTTTTGGCTTTTTTTTTTTTTTAAGTAATATTTATTTATTTATTTATTTATTTCCCCCCCCCTTCCCCTTCTCCCACCCTGCTGTTTTTGCTGTCTTCTCTTCTCATTTTCTCTCCTCTAGTATTCAATCCTGGAGACCCTTGATGTGGAGAGAGGTTCTCTGTCAATTGTACCACCTTAGTTCCTGGTTCCTGCTGCACTTCACCTTGACTCTCCCCTTGTCTCTCTTGGATGTGTCATCATCTTGCTGCGTGACTCACTTGCGCAGGCACTGGCTCATCACGTGGGCACTGGTGCAGACACTGGCTCACCACTAGGGCACTTGTGTATCACCTGGAGGCCCCAGGGGTCGAACCCCGGTCCTCCCATATGGTAGGTGGAAACGCTATCACTTGAGCCACATTTTCTTCCCCAGGATTTGGCTTTTGATAATTAATATAATTGGAAATCCAACATTTAAGTTTCAGAATGGTTAATGTCAGATACCTTTACCTTTTGAGGACAAAATAGAACCCACTAAAATTTGACTCTCAGAGTAAGGTGCTGCTTATTCCTGACAAACTTCTTGAAGATTTTAGTCTTTCTGTTTAATCCAGGTTGTTAACATTGCTTTTTTCCCTCACTACTGTTACTTACTTGACGACAGATTTTCTTTCTGTAGCCACTGTCTGTCAAGCTCATTTGCTCCAGCAGTGTAAAACAGGTGATGCTAGACTTAATTTCTGATTAAACCTAATTAAATTTCTTTGTTTCTGATTAAATGTAAATATTTATGGAATAACTTAATGCCCTGAGTTCATGTGAAGTTAAATAGTCATTAAGTCCTCCAAAAGCTCAGTCCTCTTTACACTTCTATAAGTCACTTTATTTTTTACTTGAAACTGAGCTGAGTACAGAATAACAATACTGAGTGTTTGTGAGATAGAAGGAGAACCTGGGGGCTTGACGTTTCTGTGAGCGTTATCACCCCATTGGACTTTACACAGGTCCATGGGTGGGGTCCACTGGAGTTCAGCTAGTTTTATTTTAGCAAATATGGGGTGGGTTCTGCTTTAGAATTTGTGAAAATTTAATGAAAAACAATAAAAATCAATTAGACTGTACTATGGGTGAATTTTAGGCAAATGGCACAGGTTCTTGGAACCTCAGTCTCCTTGTTAGCAGAACGCTCTGGGTCCTGGGCTTCTAGGTTCTTGGCTTACATCGCATAAAAGAATTTAAGGACATGCCATAGGGTAAGCAAGGGAGTAAAGAGTTTATTAAGAAACAAGAAAATGAGAAAAGTACATGGTCTGAAGCACAGATCGTGGGTGTGCTGCAGAGTGAGACACATGTGTGGGGCCTGGGGTCAGGCCTTTTTAAAGTCTTCAGCCCCCCTCCCCGTTTGCTGTTCTGATTGGTTGCCCCATCTCTCAGTTTTCAGGGGCCAGTTGTGAGGCCTTTTGAGGGTATCCAGGGCTTTCCCTTGATCCTGAATGGGTTTCTCATGGCAAGGGGCTCACGGGATCCCTCAGGAGGTTCCAGGCGGGGTCTGCTGGCCATGTTGTCTGCCAGGCCTCAGCTGCCTTTCCACCTTTCACTATTCTGACATGCCTCATCCTCATCTCTAAACCGGGGATGGAAATAATACATGGCTGTCTTTTAGGGTTGTTCTGAGGATTCACGGAGATAAAATTTGCAAAGTACTTATAAAGCACAGTGCATAGTACATGAAAATTGCTTGTATTGTTTTACAGGTGTGATTATCTGGGCCATTCATACCTCCTTACTACAGGTTACTCTTCTCCCTGACTGCACCAGGGCCTACATCAGACTTTTAGTCCCACTTCTACTCCTGTTGGCTTAGAGCTGTTACACTCTTCTAGCATCGATTCAGTGTTCATCCCTTGAGGGGTATGGGCTGCCCACTCCCACACTGACTATACTGGCTTTTAAGTCTTTTTTTCTCAACTTTGTCTTATGTGTTCCCTCTATTCTCTTAGCTTTTCTTTTCTCCTCTTCCCCCTCTTCTTCCCTCTCTTCTTTCCTTCTTTTGGCCCTCATCTCTCTCCACTACTCTCTTCCCTCTTCTTTCTGTCCCCCTTTCTAACTGCCTTCTTTCTCCCTCACTCCCTCCCTTCCTTTCTTCTTCGTTTCTCATCCCTCTTCTGTTCCTCTGTCCCCATTCTTCTTTCCTTCTCTCTCCCTCATTTTCACTTTCCCTTCTTTCTTCCTGCTCCCTTCCTTTCTTTCTCTTCTCACTACTGTCCTCACCTCACACAGCGACTTTCCTCCTCCCTCTCTTCCCCTACATCTCTCTCCTCCTCATTTCTCTTTTAAATCCTAACCTTTTATTATAGATTTCACCCTTATGGGCGTTGACTCACAACCTTCTTCTCCCTTTCTATTTCCTGTAAACCTGTCTTCCAGACTCTAGCTATCTGAGTCTACTCGATTTGCTTAATTCATATCAGAGAGGTCATGTAATATTTGTCTTTCAATGCCTTGTTTGCTTCACTCAGCATAAGGTCCTCAAGATTCAGCCAGGTTATCCCGTGTGTTAATACTGTATTCCTTCTTACACCTGAGTAATATTCCACTATATGTATATACCTCATTTTGTTTATCCATTCATCTGTTGATAGGCATTTGGGTTGATTCCAGCTTTTGGCGATAGTGACTAATGCCGCTATGAACATTGCTGTGCATGTATCTGTTCGTGTCCTTGCTTTCAGTTCTGAGTATCTACCAGCAGTGAAATTCCTGGATTATATGGCAGAGGTATAGGTAGTTTTTTGAGGAAATGCGAAGCTGTCCTTCACAATGGCTGGACCATCAGGACTTGGAATTGTCCTGAATGACATTGCAATGACAGATACAGGCCATTATATATCCTGCCATAATCTACAGAATTGAGTGGGAGAGAGTGTGAACTACAATGTAAACTATAATCCATGCCTAGTGGCCGTGCTCCAAAATGTGTTCATCAATTGCAATGAATGTACCATACCAATCAAGGAAGTTGTTAATGTGGGAGAAAGTGGGAGGTGTGGGGAGTGGGGCATATGGGAATCCCTTATATTTTTTTATATAACATTTTGTGTAATCTAAGTATCTTTAAAAAATAAAAAATATATTTTAAAAAATCCTAACCTTTTGGCTGCTAAGGAGTAGACAGCACTAGCCCTTAAGCAGAAAAATGTCAAACCTTTAAAGTCTTTGTTACTTATCATGGGAAATATTTATTTTTTCATTTCATTAGCCAGACCCTTTCTGTATTGTTTTGTTTTGTTTTTCCTGTTTCAGAAGGGCTTCACAGCATTATTTTATTATTTTATGTCCCTTGGGTTGAAAAAGTTAGTAGGCCTCTAAAGGCAGATCAGTTTAACTATTTTTCTAAACACTATGTATACTGTACCTACAAATTTGTTTTTAATATTAACTTTATTATCTACATAAAATTAAAATGAAGTAATGTTTCAAAATAATTAAAAGTTCATTTTGTATTGCCAGAAAACCTCTGATCATTCCCATGTAAGTTATTTGATGTTTTTTTTCCCTCTCTCTTCAGATTCCTTTCTCTTTGGTCCAGTTTCCTTTATGGGAATCCCTAAAAGTAAGTCAGTCATTTTATAACATTTCTATCACAGATAACCATAGTTTCATTGGGTATACTATTGATTGACAGTTTAACAACTCAGAATTATTAATAGTTGAAAAATATTTTTTGCATGAGATTTACAATTAAATAAGCAATTCACCCTTTTAAAACCTGTTCAGGTGTTTAAACAGTTCCCTCTTGTACTGGGAAATAAGCATATACATATACCTTCAACCACAGGCATTAAGGAGAAACTTTTCTTTCTGCTGTATTGCCATTCTTTCTCCACTGAGTTATTTCACTTCACTCCCCTTTTTTATGGGGACATTAAGGAATAACAGTGAGTAAAAGGGAGAAGGAGAGAAAGCAAGGCCTGAATATTTGAAGGTCCAGGCCCCTCACCCTCCTGCCTAAATGGCGAGAGCAGGAGTGGGAACAACTCGGCCCCTTCTCTTCCATCCTGGCTTCTCCTCTCCACCAGGCCTCAGAGCCCCCAGTGAGAAGAAACAGTGTGGTCAGTTGTGAGACGGCCTCATCTGTTAAAAAGCAAACAATGAAAAAAAAAAAACTTTGTAGAAACCATACTGAGACTTTGGAGAAATTTTCATCTAATGGTGTAGTGATTTTGAAAATTGTGGGTCATGATATCAAATGTATGGGTCTTTCTCAACATTTTAAAGACTGAAATAAAAAAGAAAAAAGATTAGAGAGCATTTCCTTTGGTAAGGAGAAGTATTGTTTTGTAAAATATCTGTGTTGTGTATATAATGGAATGCACACGCACACATGTACCTCTCTCCCTGTACTGGGTTGCAATGTAAAATGTATTTCTTATTACTGTGGATAGTGGTCAAAAAAGTTTAAAGTCATTGTTTCAAACTGTAAAATGGCAAAATATCTATGTAGACACTTGATAATACAAAATTAATTATCCCTATGATTGTGTGGAGTTGGTCATTTATCATAGAGTATTCATATAAAATGTCTTTTGAATAGTATCAAAATTTTTTTGACTCTCAGAAAGATTCTATTGAGGTTATATACTAAAGGATAATGATATGAAATAGTACTCCCTTAAAAAATAAACTGTATAATATTAAGTATTGAGAAATATTTTTATAAGCAATTATTGCCCTGATTTTAAGGCATAGTACTGCTCATTTAATACAGTTTTGTTTTTTTTTTAATTTTCATTTTTGTTTTGTCTTTTTTGTTTTACCATTTTCTCTGCTGTGCATGGTGAAAATGGATTTTTCAGGCAGTTTTAGCTGCATGATGTAACAGCTATCCAGTGGGAAGGTCACATTCCATTAGCATAACGGTTCTCTCTTTTTTGTGTGTGACAAAAGAACAATGAAGCCAACAGCTGTCCAGCAAATAAGACTCACTTTATTAGTGTCTCAATAACCAGCATTCACACAGATCCTGCACTCTCCCCAATATCTGTATGCCTGAACTTTACATACAGCTGTTTTGAGGCCTAAAGAGGGGGAAATCACAGGGTTTATTTCTTTTCAATATTAAGAAAATTTGTAAGATTCAAGCTAATTAAGAAACACCTAGAATTTTTCAAAGATTTACAGATAGCAATACTCTGTCTTGAAATTTTTCTTTGAGCAAATATTAAGATGCTATAGTTTTTATTTTAAGATTATTAAAGAATAATTTACATTCATTGAAATGTACTCTTTGTAAGTGTACATTTTTATGAGTTTTGACAAAAATTTACAACCACTCCCATAATCAACTTACAGAATATTCCCACCACCCCAAAAAGTTAAACTCATATCCTTCTATAGTCAATACACTCTTTCTTCCCCCCAGCCTTTGGCAAAAACTCATCTGATTTCTGTCCCTTTTTGTTTTCTCTTTTGCAGAATATCATATAAATAAAATAATAAACTATATAGCATTTTGTGCCTGGCTTCTTTCACTTAATATAACACTTTCGAGATCATGTTGTTGCCTGTTTCAGTAATCTATTCCTTTTTTTTTCCTTTTCTGAGTAGTATTCCACTGTATGGATGTGCCACAATTTATTTATTCATTCATTTAATTTCTAATTTTTTGTGATTATGAATAAAGTTGCCATAAATACTTGCATATAGATATTTGTATGGACATATGTTTTTGTTTCTCTTGGGTAAGTATGTAGGAGTGGGATCATATGCTAAGTGTATGTTTAATTTTATAGGCAACTGCCAAAGTATGTTCTAAAGTGGCTGTAACCATTTTGCATTCCCACCAACAGTGTGTGAGTTCTAGCTGCTTTGCCTCCACATCATGATTTGTTATTGTTAGATTTTTAAAAAATTTATTATACCAGTAAGTGTGTATTAGTTTCTGAGTGTGGTTTTAATTTGCATTTTCCTCATCACTCATGTTGAGCATCTTTTATTTAATAATGTGTTTTTTTATTGAAGTGTATCATTCATACATGAACACACATGAACAATTAGTGTATAGTAAAGATTGAGAACTTACAAAATAAACATACATAACATCACAAAGGGGTCTCATACATCACCCCTCCACCAACTTTTTGCATTGGTGTAAAACATTTGTTACAAAGTATGCAAGAGCACTGTCAAAATATTACTACCAACTATATTCCTTATCTTACATTTGGTGTATTTTTCCCCCAACCCATACTATTTTTCTTAAAGATTTATTTTATTTATTTATTTCTCTCCCCTTCCCCCCCCCCACCCGGTTGTCTGTTCTCTGTGTCTGTTTGCTGTGTGTTCTTTGCCCGCTTCTGTTGTTGTCAGCGGCATGGGAATCTGTGTTTTTTTTGTTGCGTCATCTTGTTGTGTCAGCTCTCCGCATGTGGGGTGCCATTCCTGGGCAGGCTGCGCTTTCTTTCACGCTGGGCAGCTCTCCCTACGGGGCGCACCCCCTCTAGTGGGGCTCCCCTACGCGGGGGACACCCCTGCTTGGCACGGCACTCCTTGAGCGCATCAGCACTGCGCATGGACCAGCTCCACATGGGTCAAGGAGGTCCGGAGTTTGAACCGCGGACCTCCCATGTGATAGATGGACGCCCTAACCACTGGGCCAAGTTCGCTGCCCATACTATTTTTTTTTTAACATATGAATGTGAAAATACAATACTTGGTTGAAGTGGACAATTTTTGGTACTTATTTTTTGTGTTTATGATTTAATCCATTTAAACTTGTTTTCTGCAACCATAGAGGAACTGTCTTATATGGGAGGATTTCTCTGTTATGTTCATATGGGAATATTACTCAGGACCATTTTTCTCAGCAAGAGCTGTAGCAGACTGCACACCTATTTTGTAGAAGGCAATGGGGGTCTGGAGCTAGGGGTAGCCACTATCATCTTAAACTTTGCCTAAAATTGAAGGTATCACCTTTCTTCTAAAATCACTCCCCCCTGCCCTGCCCCATTCCATTAATCATACCACTGCTCTGCTGGCTGCCTTGTCTCAAAACTCCAGATTAACAGTTGATTCTCTTTCATCATGTCACTCAGCAAGTTTCACTGACCCTTACTTTTCAGACCATCACATATATGTACACTTTCTATTCTAACTGTAGCTACCTTTTTTTCAGCTTCTTAGTGACTTACGCCTGGGCTACCTCCTAACAGCTTCTCTACTTTCTAATCCATTCTGTACATTGACTTCGTGTCATCTACTTTAATCACCCCTTTGAGATAAGACTTAATGTTCTCAGTGACTTAAGACTTTCTAAAACTCTAAAACATGAAGCTCTTAGCATTCAAGGATGTCCACACTGTGTCTCCAAACAGTTTTTCCAGCTCCTGCAGCCTTGTTCTTTTGTTGTTGTTGTTGTTGTTGTTGTTAAACCCTCTCCCCACCAGAACAGCCTCCTTCCTGTCCCTGAACACCTTCTTCCCTCCCTTCCTCAGGACCCTGGCCTGTTCCTGAAATGTCTTCTACTCATCCAAATCCTATGCATCTTTCAAAGCGCAGTTCACTTTTTATCTCCTGCTTGAAATCTCCTACGAATGCAAGCCTTGGAGGTTTACCCTTAGTTACCTAACATTTGTATATATTGCTGATTAGCATTCAGTCGTATTCTGTGTTGTATTTAAAACCTCTTAGAACTAAGCTGTAGAGTTTTTGAACAAGGGTCTCAAACCCTTTTCATTTACAGATGAGGAAACACAAATGAGACACAGTGTACATTTATTGCCTTCCTACTCTGAGCTGGACATTGTACCATTTCACAGGAATGCAAAGATGATTAAGATATGGCTGATGTCCTTGACGAGCTGATAGTCTAGTCAGAGAGGTGCACACACACAAATAACTTAAATGTAATGTGTCAGTAATTGAAGAATTCTCAAGGTAACTTGGGAGCCAGTCCCATGTCTTCCCAAATTGTGTCACTATTCTACTTCATCTCTTATGTTTTTCTCTTTTTTTTATACATATACATAGAAAAGAAGATGTTAGATGAAAGAAGACTAGACACCATAAAGAGGAGGGGAAATAAAAGGGGTAGATGAACATATCCAGAATCTCAGTGAGGATAATATTCCTTTATGATTTCTGTTCAGTTTGATACTTTGGGGCAGACAGACAAGAAGAGAAACATGATAGATTAAACGGTTCTTATTCCTGACAGAAACCCATAGCTATGCCTTGTCCCTTGGCTTTGGATACCATCTTTATACTGATGTCTTATACACTCGTAGCCCCATCACTAACCACCTCCTTTGAATTCTAGCCTCATACAACCATCTGCCTAGCTGACATTTTCCCTCTGGATGTCTCAAGGTAACCAGTTCAGAATGGAACTCTCAGTTTTTTATTCTTCTTCTAAATAGCACAATTATCTGTTGGCTTGCTTAAGCAGAAACCTAAGAGTTATTTCAGGGTCCGCCTTTTCGCGTATCCTTCCATATCTAGTCCATCAACAAGTCCACAGTTCTAATTCAGCTACCTTTCCCTCTTGCTTGAATTGCTGCACTGGCCTCTCAAATGGTCTCTCTCATTCTATTCTTACTTCCCTAAAATATTTTTCCTTTGCATCAGAGTGATCTTTTAAAGAAATAAATTAGATCTTATCACTCCTGGTAAAACCCTTCAGTGACATCTCTTTGAAAGAAAAATAAAATCCAGACTGTAAACTGTGGCTGACAAGGCCCTACGTAATCTGCCATGCTTGCTGATCTTCTCTCGCTCCTCCACTCAGTCCACTGCAGCCGTGCTGTCTCTGTGTATGGCTCTGCAGCCCTCCTGGCCTCCTCTGTTCTTTGGACAGAGCTAGCTCTTCTTCCCCCGGGGCCTTTAGATTTATTGTTTCCTCTGCCAAAAATGTTCTCTATTCCTTCTGTACATCTTTACCAAATGCCTACTATGTGTCAGGCATTTTCTAAGGTCTGGGGATATAATGATGAAGAAGAGTGACAGAAATCCCTGTCCTCATATAATGTCCATTCTAGCCCTTTCCCTAATTTTTTCTCACATCCAGCTCTTTCTCATTCCTGAGGTCTTAGATCAAATGTCACTTCCTCAAAGAGGCATTCCCTGTCACCCCTATTTAAAGTAGGACTCCCTTCCTCACCTGTTTTATTTCCTTCCTGGTGTTTTAACAACTCAGTTTATTTAGTTATGGACATTTCATCAGCTGGATAATGAAAAAAAAAGGAAACCTGTGTGTTGAGCAGATACAGCATGCTAGGCCCCTGCGCTGAGCACCACACCTTCATTGGTGTCTTGCATACAACACACAGGACCCAGGGTGGCAGTCCTTAGTGTCATCCCCACCTTCACACAAAGTAACAGGGCTCAGAGAGGTTGTCTTTTATCTGGTAATCCATGTCTTCTGTTTGCTGTCCAGATCCCTTTTATTATGCAGCGTTGTTAAGATAATAATTACAGTCATAAAAACAATAGTAAACATTTCTTAAAGTTACAATGTGCCAGGCATTATCCCCACTTTTGATGGATCATCTTCTGTAATCTTCAATTTTATCAGATATGTACTTTTTTGTTTTTGAGTACCCAGGGCTGGGACCTTGGGACCTTGTATGTGGGAAGCCAGCATTCAACCACTGAGCCACATCAGCTTCCCTGAGTGGGTTTTATCATTTGTGTGGCTTGCTGTTTGTTTGTTTTTTAAAGGAAGCACTGGGAACTGAACCTGGGACCTCCCATGTGGTAGGCAGGTACTCAACTGCTTGAGCCACATATGCCCCCAACATAGATATTACTTTTTAAAAAAATATTTTTTATTTATTTCTCTCCCCTTCCCCTACTTTCCCCCCACCCCAGTTGTCTATTCTCTGTGTCCATTTGCTGTGTGTTCTTTTGTGTCCACTTCTGTTCTTGTCAGTAGCACCAGGAATCTGTGTCTCTTTTTGTTGCATCATCTTGCTGAGTCAGAACTCTGTGTGTGCGACGCCACTCCTGGGCAGCTCTCCTTACAGGACACACTCCTTGCACGTGGGGCTCCCGTACGTGGGGGACACTCCTGTGTGGCACGGCACTCCTTGCATGCATCAGCACTGTGTGTGGGCCACACGGGTCAAGGAGGCCCTGGGTTTGAACTGTGGACCTCCCGTGTGGTAGGCGGATGCTCTATCCATTGAGCCAAGTCCACTTCCCAAGATAGATACCATTTTGATCTTCATTTTGTAGATGGACAAATGGAAGCTTAGAGTTTGCGTGTCTTGCCCAAAGTCCCAGGGTTATTATGGGGTACAGCCAGCTTTTGAACCCAGGCAGTCTGATTCCAGAGTTGTTGATCTTAATAATTTTACACATAATTTTCCCATAATGTACAATCTTTAATAATGCTTCTCCTGTTTCATAAGTTCAAAAGTTAGTAAAAAGTTGAGGTTATGTTATATCCAACTCTGCAAATTGTGCTGATTTTTTCATTTGGTGAACTAAAGTGTAAAAGCCTTTGTTACCATACTTCTTAGACTTCATCTCTCTAACACCTCTCTGCTGTACTTTGGCAGGGATTAAAGAGTATTTACTTCAAGAATCAGCTCTCCAGTGACTGACCATGGAGAGTAGATATAGTTTATGGCAATGAGTGGATTCAGGACCATGTTTTTTACTCATTTGTGTCTAATTCTCCACAGACTATTGCCTACTGAAGGAAGGAACTTTGTCTTCTGATTGTTCATGTTTATGTTTTTATTCCTTATAGTGCTGTCTTTTCCACAGCAGGTAATTATAACTATTTCCTAGTTGTTTGAAGGTTACCAGTTTTTCTTTTTCAATATCAATTTAAATCTTTATAACTGTATCTATGCACTGCTTTATAATTCGTTTCTTTAGGAAGTTCAGTCACAGCTATAAAAATGTTTTCCCTTTTTATCCATGTAGATTTTCACTTATTGGGTTTTTAGATCAAAAGTAAGCAGATTATAAAAGGATATGATAAAATTTCCTGTGAGAATGTCAGATTTTTTCCTCTTAACATTCAATATCAGTTTATAATGCAGTTTAGAGAATTGTTAAGAATACTGTCAAGGTCCAAATGGTTTTGCTGCTAGCCACAAAACATTGCCAAGTTACAAAGCACTGACGAGAAGAAATGCAAGCTTTAAGCTCAGATGCAACAGGTGAAGCAGAACAAAAATAAAATTGGTTTGGGTATGTAAGAATGTGATGTTATGCTGATGATTTTATAAGGTGAAATCACAGCTTTGTAATAGAAATCAGGTGCTAATGGATTATCCTTTCAATCATACTAGAGTATAAAATTACTTTGATTTTTCATCTTTAAGCAGCTAGTACTTTATAAAAGCTATTTTTTTATTCAAGTTGAAGAGTAAATAACTTTTTTCTTGTTGGTACTTATTTTAATAGTTAAAATGTCTACCACCACTCTACCCACAACAAACTTCTCCCATACTTTTAGTAATGTAAACAAAATAGTAGTAATTGAGAAGTTGCTCATTGTCCAGAGTCTGCACATAAACCATTTCATGAGACTGGGAGAATTTGGTGTCTGCATTAGACATACTCGGTTAGAATGCAGATTCCTTTAAAGGCATAATGAACTTTGAAAGGGGAATGATAACAATAGTGTGTGTGTGTATGTGTACTTTTACCACTCTAAACTTGTACCCTAAATGAAATATAGTATGTCAATATTGAAGAAAAGCACCTGAAAATAAGAGCAGAGTATTTATTATATTTTCAGATTACCATCCAAATCAGTCTAAGATGCTGATTAAGATCTTAGCAAAATCATATTATAATGCTCTAATAATGATTGAAGTGATGAATGCACAATTATGTGATTATACTAAATACAATTGAGGGAAGCGGACTTGGCCCAATGGACAGGGCATCTGCCTACCACATGGGAGGTCCACGGTTTAAACCCCGGGTCCCCTTGACTCATGTGGAGCTGGCACATGCACAGTACTGATGCGCTCAAGGAGTGCCCTGCCATGCAGGGGTGTCCCCCGCATAGGGGAGCCTCACGAACAAGGAGTGCACCCTGTAAGAAGAGCCACCCAGCGCGAAAGGAAGTGCAGCCTGCCCAAGAATGGTACCGCACACAAGATGACACAACAAAAAAGAAACACAGATTCCCGGTGACACTGATAAGGATAGAAGCAGTCACAGAAGAACACACAGCAAAAGGACACAGAGAGCAGACAACTGGCGGGGCGGGGGGGAGAGGAGAGAAATAAATAAAAAATAAATCTTAAGAAAAAAATACCATTGATGGTAGATTTTGGGTGAATTGTATTCTTTATTAATATATATCAATAAAATTTGTTTTTAAAAAATCGTATTGTAATGAAGCAGGCATCTTTCAGTAATTCAAAAACTACAAGAACATTTGAATTCTTAATTCGCATCCTTGAAAATATGGGACACTTCATGAAGGAATAAAGTAAATTAGAATTCCAAAGCATCCTTAATTCAATTTATAAAAGTAATAAGCTATGCTTTCTTCTTTCTAGGGCCACTGACTGAGAGGGAGGAAGAAAGAAGGAGATTCAGTAAGAAATGTCAGAATTGGAAGAATATTCCAATACAAAGTATTAGAAAGTAATTCCTTCTACTTTGAAATGAGGTCCAGTCAGTAAACAAAGTGCTTAGAAAATATTTGCATTTTATATTTGGACCAATTAAAAGATAAAGATAAGATGGTGAAAAAGAGAGCACTGACAAAGAGAACCAAGTAGGGAAGGGCAAGGATCCTATTAGTAAATACAGAAGCAGATGAATGGAAAGGGCTTGGGTTCTGGAGCTCTGGATTCCTCTCTTAACTCATGATTTATGAGCTGTGTACCTAGCTGCCAAGCATCCTGCTGTAGTTACAGCTGTACATCTAAACTGATAACCATGGTTGGTATGTTCCTTAGCTGTTCCATTACTTTAAACTGAAGGTGAGATTTAACCATTCCTCATAAGTCCTATAGCCTAGAGGTAATGCGTTAGGGTCATTTGTCAAAAACAACAGCCACAAAAACCCACAATATAAAACACACCAGGATGCTTCCTTTATTTTCTTTCTTTTAGGCCTTTCCAACACATTTCTTTTACTAGGTTTGTGATTAAAATGAGATAAGTACGATCTATCAGATAAAAGATTCCTATGATGAATCATCTTAACTTTTTTTTTTGGTTGATAACAAAGTATGAGAAAAGGGAAATTTATCACATTTTAATTTAATCAGATTATCAAATATAAATATATATTTAAGAAGCACTTTTTAAAAATATCTTTGGAGTTATAAGACCCTACCAGTATTTGATTTCAAGGAGCCCACCTACATACTCACATTAACCTCTTTTTTAAAAAGTCTTGGTTGGGGGGTGGAGGGAGGGAAAGAGTATGTTGGCTTTGTTTCTACTTCTTAAGACTTGCACGTGGTTATTTATGAGCAGTTTTGGTGTTTGTCTACCAAGGTTGGGTTAAATACATATCTGCACAGTGTAGGTGCTGTCTCCTGTCCTGCCCTGCCTGGGCAGACATCACCCGTCAGTCATGGCCATCATTCCAGCTAAGCCTGAATAAAACCTTGGAAACCATCTTGACAAGGTCACCAGAAAGCCACCTGCAGTTCATTAAATGTTTATCTGTGCGGTGAAACCTATTTGCCACTCTTGGTTCATCTGATTCTCTACTGAACTAGAAATGAAAATTTGGAATCATAATGTTTTGCCAGTTCATTCCACCACTACCCTTCCCCACTCTTTGAACAAGGGTAAAATAATCAAACACTACTTATATTGCAGGTACTCATTTAGGTACCAAATATTTGCCTGCCTCCTTTTATAAGTACTTTGCAAGGCCCTGTGGGGCTCCAGAGCTAAAGGTAATGATCCCGTCTCCTATAGAATCAAAGGTAAGATGAGAGAGCTCAAGAAGGTTAATGGAAACAAGTGACTCTTCCCCCTTCTGTTGAAGAAAGGGGCGTGCCAATTTGTCAGTTTCCAGATAGGTAGGACTTGTCATTTCAAGTGTCTCAGCTTTTACATTTTAACCATTTTTTATAGAAATATTTTTAAAAAGATTGTTCCATAATTAAACATAGAAAGCCAAGTATGCTTTTGCAGACAGAAGAATTACAAATAATCACATCTTTTCTTTTTGACTCATAACACCATGAGCATTGGTTACAATTGTTTTATTGTAACTGTTAATCAGTGATATATTAAAGATGATGTTAATGTGAGTGGAGCCATTTCTCTTCCCAAAATTAACACATCAAACCACAGCCCCAGAAAGCTGGGAGAACCCCCAGTTTGGATAAATATCCTTCCCCAAACTTAGCAATACATATCCAAAAATACTGTATGACAATAAAACCTATATATTACTAAGCACACCCAATATTTACACTTTTCTTGCTTTTGCTCAAGAATAATGAATAGAACAGGGAAGTGGACTTGGCCCAATGGATAGGGCGTCCGCCTACCACATGGGAGGTCCGAGGTTCAAACCCCGGGCCTCCTTGACCCGTGTGGAGCTGACCCATGCGCAGTGCTGATGCGCGCAAGGAGTGCTGTGCCACGCAGGGGTGTCCCGGCATAGGGGAGCCCCATGTGCAAGGAGTGCGCCCTATAAGGGGAGCCGCCCAGCGCGAAAGAAAGTGCAGCCTGCCCAGGAATGGCACCGCACACACGGAGAGCTGACGCAGCAAGATGACGCAACAAAAAGAAACACAGATTCCTGTGCTGCTGATGAGGATAGAAGCGGTCACAGAAGAACACACACTGAATGGACACAGAGAGCAGACAACTGGGGGGGAGGTGGAAAGGGGACAAATAAATAAAAAATAAATCTTAAAAAAAAAATCAATAGAATGTCTTTCCCAGTAATAACCAGCACTATCATTAATAAAGATTTCTTATAAATTCTTATTACCTTTACCCCGTAACTTGTCTAGAAGTATCTAAATACCTTAACCAGCCAAAAAATATTGTCATGAAAAACAAGTTACAAATCAACCCCCACAAATTTGGTGCTACAGAATTAGTTTTACTCCAACACCATTATAACCAAAACCAGCAGCCTGTGTAAATGACCCTTAATTATCAGTTAGGTATACCCAATTTTAATTATGAAAACTAGTTCTGTAGGAGAAACCCACTTGAGTCTTTTTAGCCACTTGATTATATTTCCGGAGCCATGATGTCATAGAAGTGAAAAGTTAATCATGGTTCCCAGTTATATTTGATATTCTTTTCGGTTTAAAACTTTGTTTTGGAAATCTCTCCCTTTTTTTAAGACATTTAAGTAAGTGAGTACTTTATATAGAGAGGGTTTGTCTGATTGCATAATAAAATTATAGGCAGCAGTGGCTGTAAATTTTTTTTGTAGCATATGTGTAAAGGCTCCATAACAGCTTGCTCAGCTACAGTATGGAGAGAATTTGCATGAAATTGTCTACTGTCTTTTATGTGATATGCAATTCTGGTGGTAAACTGACAGCAAAGAATCCTACACAGAGAATGATATCAAGAACAAATCTTTGTTTGAAAGAACTAAACATTGTCTTTTTCTGTTGTCTTATGAAATATCTAATGCTATTAATTTGGTATTGAATAAATGATTATGTAAAATTATTTTCAAATTCATTTTAAAAAAACAAGCAGAACCTGACTGGTAAAAAACCTTTTATGAAAGTAAGTTTAAATTACATATTTGCTGATGTATGTTGAGGGGCTGGAGAATAATGATAAACTAAAAAACTGGCTGGGAAGACAGGAAAGGTTACTCACAGGAAGTGCAAATATTATCATTTATGACAAGTAATTTAGACTGGAAAATAAAACTGTAGTTTAGGCAATAGTATAAATGATTTTTCTTAGTTAATATAGTTACTCACTTACTGAACACTTACCATGTTCCAGACACCATGCTTAAGAGTTTGCATGTATTATCCTAGTTAATTTTAGACAGTACTTATTCACAAAAACAGGTGAGGGACAGATAAATGTTTTTGTTTTTTTTTTTAAAGATTTATTTATTTATTTAATTCCCCCCCCTCCCCTGGTTGTCTGTTCTTGGTGTCTATTTGCTGCGTCTTGTTTCTTTGTCTGCTTCTGTTGTCGTCAGCGGCACGGGAAGCGTGGGCGACGCCATTCCTGGGCAGGCTGCTCTTTCTTTTCACGCTGGGCGGGTTTCCTCACGGGCGCACTCCTTGCGCGTGGGGCTCCCCCACACGGGGGACACCCTTGCGTGGCACGGCACTCCTTGCGCGCATCAGCGCTGCGCATGGCCAGCTCCACACAGGTCAAGGAGGCCCGGGGTTTGAACCGCGCACCTCCCATATGGTAGACGGACGCCCTAACCACTGGGCCAAAGTCCGTTTCCCCAGATAAATGTTACATAACATGCCTGAAGTCACGAAAGTGGGGAAGCAGAAGATGGCTGATTTGATTCACCACTACCAATAGAAATTGTGAGTGTTCTGTATGTGGAGTTAAATGTGTTATAAATACCAGCCTATTTGCTATCAAAACACCTATAACTTGTAGATTCAAATTGGGTTGAACTCAAACCCATTGAAAAGGGTAAATTTAATAATTTTCCCTAAGCGAAGTGAGCTTTTTTGTAAAATATGAGTTAACTTTGGAAGTAGATTGTCTCATTCAAATTCCAGTTCTGCTACTATCAGTTTGAGCTTTGATAAGTGACTTAACATCTTTGGACCTCAACTCACTTGTCTATAAAATGAGGATAAAAGTGGCATGTACCTCCTAAGATTGTGGTGAGGGATTCTTGAGTTAATGTATATGAAGTGTTTGGTATAATACCTGGAACACATAGTAAATTTCATCTAAGTATTGTCCTTGCTGTTATGATCATTATTTATATTATCCTCTGTATTTGCCCTTGAAGTTTCTCACTTGACTTTAAGCCTTTGAATTTTCTAGAGATTTTGTTTAAGATGTTTATTAGTATCCATTACAAATACAAAATGGTCTTTATAAGTAGTTGAACTAAATTTCTCTGGCTAGGTGATAGTGGAAAGTTCCGCTTGTCTTTGGAGAGTCTGTTTTTAAACTGTGTCTTCAGCCATCTGAGTCTGTATTGTTTAAGTGAGCTTTTCCCCCCTGGCAACTGATTTGTTTTTCTTGGTAGATTGCAGCAGGTATCTCTGTGAAGCCTTCTCCATCACCTCCCTTTTGTCTTTTATACCCCTCTTCTGCCCGCACTTTATCTCCCTCAAAAATTAGACATAGAGACTTTCACTGCCCCTCCTCCCCATCCCCAAACTCCTCTGTTCTGCAGAGGCTGCCACTTGGTAGGTACTTAGTACAGTTTGTTGAATGGTTGAATTAGACAGCATTTTTGAGTTCTCCCTCCTGTATATGGAATTCACATCTTTATTATTGCTTACAAACCCAGCATAATTATTAGTAATTTAAGTCTGTTTAGAAGAAACTTCTGCTCTTTGGAACACTTGAAGATATCAGGAGATTAACCAAAGTTGATCCTCAGTCATCAACAAAAGTCTAGTTAATGTTCAGCATTCCTTTTCTTATAAGTCAGTGAAGTAAGTATTAATGTTAAAACTGCCATTAGTATGACAAAATGTACATTTTGTTAGCTTAATGTAAAGAGGCACCTGAGATATGGAAAGTGGGCTCATGAAGGACATTTGCTGAAGGATCAGAAAACTCAGGACCTCCATTCTCCCCAAAATGATCCTAGGTTCAGTCCAATACCAATCAAAATCTCAGTTGACTTTTTTGCAAAAACCAATAAGGTGATTTTAAATTAGATATAGAAATGCTGAGAACCTAGAAAAATCAAAACAACTCTGAAAAAGAACAAAGTTGGAAAACTAACACTAATTTTAAGATTTATCATAAAGCTACAGTGTTAAATGAATGGGATTGACATCAAAATAGACCTATAGAACAGTAGAACAGAATAGAGAGTCCAGAAATAGACTCATAAATATATGGACAACTGATTTTCAACAAATGTTAGAAGGCATTTCATTGGAGAAAAGATTGTCTTTTCCAATCTCTGGAACAATTGAATATTAATAGGTTTTAAAAAATATATCCTTCAACCTGTAGCTTATACAGTATATTAAAATTAACTCCAAATAGTTGATAGACATAACTGTGAAATCTAAGACTATAAAATTTGTAGAAGAAAACAAGAGAAAAATCTTTCTGTCCTTGAGTTAGGTAATGATTTCTTAGATAAAACACCAAAAACATGCCATAGAGCATAATTCGGACTTCACTTAAACCTAAAATTTCTCTTTGAAAGACACTGTTAAGAAAATGCATGTCACAAATTTGGAGAAAATATTTGCAAATATCTTATATCTAGAAGATGTAATGGACTCTCAAAAGTTGGTAATTAAGAAAACAGACAACCCAATAAAAATGAGCAAAACACTTGAACAGACATTTAACTAAAGTAGATATGTGGGTGGCAAGTAAGTAATGAAAAGAAGCTCGGCATCATTCTTCATTAGGGAAATAGAAGTTAAGGTCACAATAAGATACCACTGCACACCTATTAGAATGGCTAACATTTAAAAAATACCGACAATACCAAGCATTGGAAAGGATGTGGAGAAACAAATTCCCATACACTGGTGGTGAAAATGTAAAATGGTACTACCACTTTGGAAAACAATTTTAATTTTTTTTAAAACTCTAAACATATACCTACCATGTGATCCAACCCTTCATTCCTAGGTATTTACCCAAGAGAAATGAAACTATGTAGCCATGTAATGAGTTGTGTACAAATGTCCAGAGAAGCTTTATTTGTGATAGACAAAATTTGGAAACAGCCCAACTTTTCAGTAACAGGTGAATGAATGAGCTGATTGTGGGATAACCATATAATGGAATATCACTCACCAATAAAGGAATGAATTACTGATATCTGCAACAAATGAGTGAATCATCAAATAATTATGCTGAATGACAGAAAATCAAGATTTCAGTTACATAAAATTCTAGAATATTCAAACTCATCTATAGTGACAGAAAGGTCAGTGATTACTTAAGGATAGATCACAGGGAGGTGAGGAGGAGCAGGAAGAAGGGATAATAAAGGGATATAAGAAAACTTTTGGGGGGAATGGATAGGTCACTATCTTAATAGTGGTGATGGTTTTAGGGGTGTGTGTGTATGTGAAAGCTTATAAACTCCATACTTCATGTATGTGTAGCTTTTTGCATATCACTTAGAAAGCCTGGGTAAAATGTAGGTAACAATAAGAAGTAACTCTTAGGGTTGTTGTGAGGACTCTCGATTTTAATCTAAGTAAAGTGATTTTACCAGTGTCTGACTCATCATTATTTACTGTTTTATGTCTTCTACTAGATGATAAACCCTTGGTGGGCAAGGCATGGCCCCATTTGAATCTCAGTGTGGGTATTCTTTTAACCAGGAGCCTATTACAAAAAGTTTTTGACATATGTTTAAATTGATATTTAAGTAACAGAATTACCATCCTTTAAATATGTGCAACCTGGATTAAGACTTACAAAAGAAATGAGGAATTTTGCATATACTGTTCTGGACTAATTTGTAAACTCTGGTATCTACATTTTTAGAATTACCTGGAGAATATTTAAAATTGTCTTAATGATATATGTTGTCTTTATTTTTAACTAACCACATACAAATGTGTGTGTGGTGTGTGTATCATACATATTCCCTGAAAATTGTTTCCTTTGGGCTATTAATGTAGCTATCACCCTCATTTCTTGACTTATTTTAGATGCAGTTAAGTCCTTGGGAAAATCACTTATGTCATCACTGAAGAATGCCACCAAAATAGCTTCTCACTTAAGTTCCCATCCCCAGAGCTAGTCCACAGGCGGTTCTGATAAATTCAAATATTTAATAACTTGTATTTTTCTTTCTCCTTAAACACAGGCCCTCTGGTCCTGGAGGCAGGATCATGTGGTGGATTCTTGGCAGTCAGCAGTCTGTGGAGCTTTTGCAGGTGCAAAGGATTATATTATACTGGGAAGGACCAAAGAGGGGGAGAAAATATTAACTAGGCAAAAACAACATCCTTTAAAAATTCCAGATTGTTTAGATGAAGACAGTTCCACTAGTTGTTTGAGAAAAGAAAGGGTCTTAGAAAAAAGCTGCTCAAAAGGTGTCTGTCTGAAAGACAACCAATTTGTTTTTAACAAATTTTTCTTTCTTTTTATCTTTATTAAAGCCTTCACTCAGGCCCTTGGATTATCTTAAGGATGATGTATAAAATCCTCTGTGGGAAGAAACTTGCTGTGGGTGCATGGTTAACTGTGCAGCTGTCTGCCTAGAGCAGTGCTTTGGGGTTTAAGCAGTCTGCAGAAGGCAGTGATTCACAGTTCATGTGACATGTTTGACAGCCCCATAGATTAACTGGTGTCAGGAGAGCAGTGGATACTCTACAGCTAACTGAAGGCTAAACTGCTCTGTGTAGAAAATATGGAGATCTAAACATCTGGGCATTTTCTAGACATTAAACCAAGAGCAAAGTGACAATATGCAATATTGTGTTATCCATCACTAAGTCAATCATGAATTTTCCAGTGAGGTTTTTAATGAGAACCCAGATGCTTTAAAGAATTTATTAAGTGATAGGTTTAACTGCCCAAGAGAAATATGGTTTGTTGTGGCAAATAAGGGTAAATTACAAGTACACTTGAAATAAAGCAAAATGGAAATTTTCGGAAAATTATAAACTGCTAGTTTAGATGTGAAGTCAGTAAAATGACAGATACATAGGCTTAAAATGTTAACTTTATAGAAAATAATTTTCCGGTTGTTTGATGGTGTTAGATTGTTTTGTTACTGTTGTAGTTGTAGTTATTAGGAAAACTGAAAACATACATTATATAGGATTAAAAATTAGCCCTGTTCGACTTGTAGAATTGATAACTAAAAATAAGAAGCCTGCCTCTAGCCATGACGCCAGCCCCAACTGAGTGTGATAGGTAATTACTTCACCTTGGCACACAGTCAGTCATTAGCTCAGTCAGTCATTAGCTGTGTTGAATAGGCGGTCTTGATTCCTTCTTCAGAGGTCAGGAGAATTGTTTTTTTTTTTTTAAGGTATCGGGGCCAGGTATTGAACCTGGGACCTCATGTGTGGGAAGCCAGCCCTCATCCACTGAGCTGCATCAGCTCCCCTGAGTTGATTCTTTCATTTTTGTTTGCTGCTTGTTTTTTTAGGAGGCACTGGGGATTGAACCTAGGACCTTCCATGTGAGAAGCAGGCCCTCAACCACTTGAACCACATCCATTCCCAGTCAGGAGTCTTTATTCCCCAATCCCTAAGAAAATATGCATTTGCTGACTACTGCTTGAGCCCTAGAACAAAGTGAGCATTATAGAAATGTAGTCATCTTGCATAGGGTGGCCACTTCTTAAAGTTAACAATACCATAAAACTTCCAAGTGTTGACAGAATTTGTCTCTGGTCCCATTCCTTTACAAGCTAATTAAAAGAGTTGCTTACAGTTACATTGTTACTATTAAGGAATCTGCATTCATTATAATTCCTTTTTCTGAATTATGCTCTGTAATGGGCACTAAGCACTTCTATTAGAAGGGAGGAAAGCAATAAACCTTTTATCAGGCTTCTGTTGTATGCTTGGTATTATGCCATCCAGTCCCTGTCACCTGGGGTGGCTCACCTGATAGGTGAGTAGCACACACACTGGGCTCTGGGTAGCACTGAGGGGCCCGTGACGCGGGGAGAGGAGTGGTATGTCCAAAGCCGTGTATCTAGCACAGGCTGAGCTGTTTAATTTACAACATTGTTAAGACTGTCCTGTCCCCATTAAGGAATGAAACATTTGAGGCCCTTTGAATGCCAGTTTCCCTAGCCTTAACATAGAAACAACCCTTCCCACCTTAAGGGATTGCTTCAGGGATTAAATAAATTAATATGTGTGTTAGTACAAATCATCTATAAAACCAGACAGGTGTAAGGATTTACATTTCAGTTATTTCAATAAAAACAAACAACATCCAGAAAATGAAAATTTATCATCACAATAATTATCAGTTGCATTCAAAGAATATAGTAGTCATAAATTTAATATACATAGTCATCCCTCTGATAGTTTATCATTACAATACAGTCATCTTAGTTCTTTTTAGCCAAGGCACTCATTAGTGAGGGAACCTGCCCAAGGTCTGCAGAGAATCATGTAATTTTATAGTAAATCAACGTATATTTAGCAAAAGAAAATTTTTTTTAAATGCATTTCTTGTTTATATCTTTTTTGCTTTGAAATTTTATTTGGAACAAATGTTGATCTAGAGGAGCATGGTTACTATTATAAAACATTTCTGAAGGATAAACATCACTTGAAAATATTCCGAATTGTGAAAAGTGATGTTTGGCAAGAGTTTGTTGCAACATTGTACATTGCACAGTATAGAGAAATGAATAACGACTTGCCATCTTGGACAGCCTTTAAGACCTGACATGCTTCCACACTGCACTTTGGCCAAAAAGGCAGTGCTGAGACTTGCCCTGAAATCAGAAATCAGCGTTCTCATCCATGTGTGCTTATCCAGATTTAAACTGGTTAACTCATCACAGATGAACCCTTCTCTGTGCCATCCTTGGGATCCTCTTTTGCCCATGCTTGCTTTATAAACTACTTGGCAGAGATATCTCAAAATGTCTCTTGAGATTGGAGGTGTGTTGATGGCTTGTCAGGCCCAGAAATTCCCTTGGCATCTGGTCAGGGGTTAAACTGGGAGATTAAAAAAAAGGATTTTGCCAGCATTCTCACTGCAAATTAACTTCTAAATACAAACAGTAACACAATCTAAGTAATTATATTTGCTACTCTAGTGTTTTTTGATCAATTTCTCATAAAAGACATCTCTTTCTCTAAGAGAAAGGGAGGGGGGAATCAATTTCCCATTGCCTTGAAATTCTGGAATAGAATAAAGAAATATTAGGGTAACAAATGAGAAGGCCCGACACAGTCTTTCAAGTGCAAATAAAAGCACGCGTGTTGCTGTTAAGTCCTCCACACCTGGGCATTCGTTTGGAGATATGCAGAAGAGGCACGGGAAGACGCTCTTGTTCCTCCTGAACTAATCGGAGGGGAGGCCCTGGAGGAACCATGGATGACAGCAGGGTCCCTGGGGCTGGGCTGAGCGGCGCCCCCACTGCTGTCCCCACCACATTCCCAGCTGCTGCTGTGAGGGCAGTTCCACACCCACTGCAAGGAGGGGGCTACCTTGTCTAGAGAGGGCGAAGAGTCTACATTTGTTCCCCAAGCACTGGTGAGATGTAGTGTCACTGTAAAGGTCTAATTTCCCCCTGAAAACTGGTCCTTGGAGCAGTTAGGCAAACATTCAGTAAAAACCTAACTCTTGTGGAAACCAGAGAAAATTGTTTGGATTTGAACACTAAAGCAGCCTATAGTTGCTATTTCAAGTAATTATTTCCTCTCTAATATATTAGCATATTTCTTGTTTTTATTACCAGTGGTTTATAGTTCCCGTAAGGAAAATGTAGAAAATCACATTTTAACTGAAAGTAGAGGTCCCTGCGCCCTACTCCACATTGTGATTCTTCTCTTACATTATCTCACAAGGCCTCCTTGCAGCCTCAAAAAAGCATTGTGAGGTTTGTGACTTAATGAAATCTTTGCTATTTAGACACTGAAGTTGATTTCTTAATAACTTACATAAAATACAGTTTTCATCATGATAGTAAAATAAGTAGCTATTTAAGTATATATTTTTTTGTCTTTAGCTTTTTCTTTGTATTCTTTCATAAAACAGATTGTTGATCTTCATAAATCTCTTGAGAATATTGGCAGGCATCCACAGTAAAGGAAAGGTAAACCTTCCCTGTAGCCAAAACAAGTTTGATTTGCAGTATCCAAATTTATTAGAAGACAAATACCATTGAGTGTACTTGACTCAGAAGGTTTGAGTGAGCAAACAGGGGACAAATGTTCTTCCTTATCAATTTTTAGGACTCTTTAGTTGGTTTGGGACAGTTTGTGAACATTTTGAAATAGGAAAATGGTATATATGCACTTCTGGGTTTTAACCATGGGCAAATTTTAATTTGCCTTGTCTTATTTCAAATTCATTATGTAGTAGAAAGAGCACAACTTTTGGAGCTATGATAGACCTGACTTTGTGGCCCGACTCCATACTAGCTGTGTGGCACTGGACAAGTTATCTGTCAAGTAGCAATAATAGTATATTGTTATTGAGGTAAAATAATTAAAGTGCCTGGTTCACTGCATGCCAGATACAAAATAAGCACACCCCAAATATTAGCTCCTAGCTTCCCCATCCTCTGTCCTCCCTGTTAGGGACAAGCCGATGTCTCCAATTGGTAAAAACTAGAGATACTTGTGCAGGGGACCCATCAAGCATTTTCAAGTGCCTACTCTGTGTGCTGGACAAGAGAGATGAAGAAAAACCACACGTCTCTGCTGACTTGGAAAAGAGCTAATTTCTTGATGAGTATTGTTGTGAGCCAGGTATTAGTTTAGATATTTTGCATAGACTTATTCAGTCCTCATATCATAGGAAGTAGATGTTGCTGTCTGCATTTTACAGGTGAGGAGGTGAGGAAGTGGAGGACCCTGGAAGACCAGTGGCCAGGAGCTCAGGTTCTGCATGAAGTAAAACCTCCTATAAGAGATTTAACTGGGAAACGGACTTTGGCCCAGTGGTTAGGGCGTCTGTCTACCACATGGGAGGTCCCCAGTTCAAGCCCCGGGCCTCCTTGACCCGTGTGGAGCTGGCCCATGCGCAGTGCTGATGCGCGCAAGGAGTGCCCTGCCACACAGGGGTGACCCCCGCGTAGGGGAGCCCCACGCGCAAGGAGTGCGCCCATAAGGAGAGCCGCCCAGCGCGAAGGAGGGAGCAGCCTGCCCAGGAATGGCGCCGCCCACACTTCCCGTGCCGCTGACGACAACAGGGGCGGACAGAGAAACAAGACGCAGCAAAAAGACACAGAAAACAGACAACCGGGGGAGGGGAGGGGAGGGGAAGTAAATAAATAAAAATAAAAAAAAAATTAAAAAAAAAAGAGATTTAACTTCTGACCCTCAGTTTCCCCACTTGTAAAGTAGGGGTAATAAGAGTACTTGCGTCATAAAGCACTTTAATTAGAGAATCAGTAATATACCCAAGGCAAGTCAACTAGTAGAGCAGGGATTTAAAGCCTTGGTTTTTCTGACTCCAAGGAAAGTTTTTTTCAGACTGGGCCTGGCCATACCCTGCAGCCAGTAATGGAAACACAATTGGAAATAAAATTCAGGGTGGGAAGTTTTGGGATAGTGCAAGTTCATTGCCTTTCTTTCCCTTTCATTTCTTGGGGGGGGGGTGGTGTGTGTGTGTGTGCACGCGCGCTCATGTGTGTAACCTTCCTGGACCCTTTCTATTGTTAAAAGTATATTTATTCCTCTAGGGCAGCATCTGTGGTTAAAAAGTAAAATAAATAAATGAATAGAATTTTAGGAAAGATTCCACAAATTTTAAATACCAGAAATTTAGCAAACGTTGCCTGAACTTCAGGCAACATTTGAATTTGGAGAAAAGTATTTCACATACTAATAACATGAAAGTGGACAAAACAAAAGGGATTCTAATATTTATATTAATCAATACTCCTTAGCCTTAAGATATGTCATTTATGAGTAATGAAAAATGGAACATAAAAGCATAAATAGGTACATCTTTTTTAAAAAGTTCGTGTCATAATAAATGTTACTAAATGGAGGAGGTTCAGTGTAATGATTTTATTCTGGCAACATTTAGAAAGATATTTGGCAGAGATCAAATGACCCTCTTGTCCACATGCCACAAAACTTAGAGGGAGTGTAGTGCTATTTCTGGAGTACCCTTCCACACGTGTTCTGCTCAGCCCTTGTATAACTGCCTCCTTTCCTTCTAGCTCATGGAAGCTGAATCTGTAGAAGGCCCCTTCGGGTTTATTATTTCTGAGAACCTTTCATCTATCTCCTCAGGGTTGCTTGGAGTTTAAAATCTATCTTTATACCATATTTAATAAGATTTTGACACCACAGAACATGGTTTCTGTGTCAAGATAGCAGGAAAAAAGCCATAAAGAAGAAGGCCTGTTGAATCAAGAGTGACTCATAGAAGATGCAGAAGGGGCTTAGAAATACCGTTAACTCAGTTGGCTTATCATAAGCCTGTAAGATATAGAAGCTTTACTCATTTAACTCTTTTACTTGAAGAATCCAGGCATTTATACCGAAAATCCCCACAGTGATATGTTTCTGTTTACAAGTTTTGCCATAGGCAGAGTCAGGAACAGCAGCATTTTATAGTCAGTTTCAAGAACAGTGGCCCGTAGAAAGGCACAGGGACTCCGAGACACACTGGGAGCAGTGTACCTCTCCCCGAGAGAGAGTCTAACCATCTGCACGTACACTGCATACACGTACAGGTTCATTTGCAAGTCCATGAAAGAGCAAGCTGTGCTGTGAGGCCTTGTTTTTCAACCTGAGTGTGTAAAGCGTTATCTTGTCACCTCTCCATATGAAGGTATAAATCACTGCCAAAGCAATGAAGTATGTGGATAGAGATTCTACACGTGTGTGCCTTATTTTTGAATCAATCAAATGGACATAATAAGGGATTTGGGCAGAGTTTGAGGAATTATTAAATAAGTATTGAACTATGTAATTCAGTAAAAAGTATCTCATTGTATGCTGGGTATTTTTATATGCACAGGTGGAGTTGCAGCTGCGGTCACCACGCCTCTGGATGTGGCAAAGACCAGAATTATGTTGGCAAAGGTAAGCAGTAAAATAATGTAGCATAGACATCGTAGATGCTTACATCTATTGGCGCTAGGACTTACGTGTATATTAAAAAAAAAGAAAATGGTACAGTACTTACCTGTAGTAGCAGCCTTATGCCAGTATTCTCAGAGGAGCCCTGTCGAATCGGTAGTGAATCTGACACTGACAAAACAATAGCCACAGGAATAGCTGTGAGCAGCCTCTCTATAGCATTTAATCATTTTGGATCATTGTCACCTACATTGTGTAAGCAAGTAGGGCTGCTTTATTGCTGTAGGTAATGCTGTTTTCACATCCCAATCACAGGACCAAACTCAGAGAAGTTGATTTGCTTTGTGCCATGAGTGGCAGGCTCTGAACTTAGGTCATGTTTGGCCTTAACTGAAGTAAGACAGTTGTCAGAATTGTTAAAAAGTTTTGTTGTAAAAGAAATCTTTGTTTTTAAAAAATGCTACATCTAGAAGCCAAGGAGTCAGTAATATAAGCTTTCTGGACCAAACTGATAGAAAATAAGTCCTTATCCTTGTGGAAAAGTAGAACAGATGCGGACAGATTTTGAGTACTTAGGTTGACAGAACCAAATGTGAAAATGACAGTGAACATGATATTCTTTATTAAATGTTTATTCGTTATGTGGGTAAGTTTCATAATTCTACCGTTCATACTGATTATTCCCCATCCTTATAGATTAATATTGCTTTCAGTTTTGTCCTATTATTAGTTGTACGTGAATAACCTGAATGAGCTCTGCTGATGGTTTGCTAATGAGAAACGACCTGGAAAAGCAGCTTCCAGTGCGGCCTGGCCAGTCGCTGCTTGCTGGCCCATGTGGCCCATAAGCGCTTCTGGGTGGAGTGGATCCCGGAGGCCGGGTACTAACTCCTGCCTAACTCCCCAGTCTCTTTGAGGCAGCGTCTTAGATGAGGGTGCTAGGGAGCCATGTATCTGTGGGTACTTGGGCGTCAGCTGTTAAGCTGGGTCATTTCCTATGGTAATGGATTTCACCTCTGTCTTTCCATGCAGGCTGGTTCGAGCACTGCCAGTGGGAATGTACTTTCTGCCCTGCATGGGGTCTGGCGGACGCAGGGGCCCGCAGGGTAAGGACAAAAGGGGATGCTTCTTTCCACCTGTCCAGAGTCTCTTTCTCCTTTCTTTTGCTTCTGGCCTGGTTAGGGATCTCTTTAAGTGTGGTGTATAAAATGCTCTAGTTAATGTGGCAGTCAGTCAAATTGATGCAGAATTTTCATTGAGTGATTCTGAGCTGCCTTCTTGACGTTAGATGGCATTCACACATGTAGCCCCCGCCAGGTTACAGGCTGTAGTGTTGATAATAGGCTTCAGGTTACACAATGCAGAAACACAGATGAGCGAGGGTAGCCTTGTGAGAGGAAAGCATAAGTGGTTTGGAGCCCTTTTTTAGTATTAACAAACTACTTTAGCCAACTGCAGTGCACGCCACCTCAGTTGGAGACCACTGTTCTAGATTACTGGCTAAGTGCCTCATACTTCCCGCATCATGTCCTAAAGAGCCCTTTCTTCAAGGTGTTATTGCAGCATTGCTTTTACAACTTAAACCTTTAAAGCCATATAAATGTTGGGATCTGTATGGATATGGATCTTACCAGGAGTTTTCCTGAGAGAGCAAAGCAACAACCCCCTTTTGGAGAGGGTCAGGCGTGAGCCCAGTGATAGTGGCCAGCCAGTGTCGACAGCAGGGCTGCAGGGCTGCAGAGCAGAGGCCTCAGACCCCTCCAGTGGTGGGGCCTCCTCCTCATCCCAGTGCTGCGTGGGATCATTCATTCGATTGTGCTTTTTGCACGCACTTGGCAGGTTTTAATTGCGTAGTCTGGGGAACACGAAGCAGGTAGGTTAGGGCCCAGTTAAGGTTTTTACAGGAGAGTGACCCCATTTCCTATTCATAATTTCCTACCAAAAGTTTGAAAAGTAGGTAATATTGGATGGTTTTGTGGTATGTGACAACAGTGGATGGAGTGGTGGTGGTTTCCTGAAAGACTTTAGGACTTTGTAACAAGGACTGGGTTTAACAGAAAGGAATATCATGACTGAGTTGTAGATGCCAAGCATGGGAAGGGATGAGTGGTGGCCTGATCTGTCATCTATGGCTAATGTATTGTGAGGAATGAAAAATGAGCTCTAAAACAGCTTATAGTAGCAGGTATAAGATTTAAGTCTTTCAAATAGGGATTGGGCCACACATCAAGAACTGTGTATGGCAGCTTTTCAGATCGTAACTAGATGAACTGCCAAATTTCACCATCTTACTTGTTCCAATATATTTTATGTTAGATTCTATGGCAGCAATTGCCCAACACCTCTGCTAGTGACCTTAGCTCTGTGGAGTCAGTGGAGAGCTCCAGCCTGCTTGCCTTTCTTGTGAAAATGGCACTATGTGGGGACGATGTGATCTGCAAAACCACAGGCACTGAAAGCTTTCCGAGATATAATTGCCTTGAATAGATGATTGAAAATAAACTTTGCCTGTCCCAGTTGTGTATGTACTTGATGTCGTGTAACTAGGTAGAGAACGGGCCTCATAGATGTGCCACGGTCCTGTCTGTCCCCATTGTCAGCCATGAAAAGGTAATTGGGGAATTTGCTTATCTTCTGAAAGTCTCTTAAGTCTTGGGCTCTAGACAGCGTTCACGATGTACTTCTTAGCAGCGTATTCCAGGCAGAAGCGACTGTCACTTAATCAAAGTCCAACTTCTACTCTGGAAATGACAGTTTTAATTAGCTTCCTCATTAGTATGATAAATGACAACAAATAATTTGGCAGAAAACTAACAAAAAAGCAACAAATAAAAAAGCCCTCCAAGCCCAAGCAGCTGTTCTCCACAGTGGTCTCAGGCCTGCTTTCTTTCATCTGCCTCCTGCCCCACCCCTGGCCACACATCCTAAGTGTATTAAGTGTTAGTTTCCTACCAGAATCAGTCTCCCCACCTGGCACTGGAATGGTGCTGACCTCTCAGGGTAAACTAAAGCGGTGACCACGTGTGTGCCTCCGTGTTGCTTCACGCAGAAGTCTGTGTTCCTACCCATACTTGGAATTCATGCTCCAGGGCCAACTGGTTTCTTCCGAGTAAAACTACCACATGCTCATTCAGTCCACGAGGTGGAAAGCAGAAGGGAAGCCTGCTCCTCCTGGATTGCGCCTTCCTACTTTTTTCTTCTATTAATCAGCTGGCTTTCTGTTTTTCTCGACTGTGCCCTTAAATAGTAACTCCTCCGGCCAGGAGCACCCCCTTTGTGCCTGGTAGTATGCTAAATGCTTTAGATTTCTCTCATTTCATCTGTGGTCTCCAGAACACAGCCTTACTCTACTCTAAAGGCTGCCTCTAAATGTGGTTGGGACACTCACTGTACAAATTATTTTTAAGGCTGTAATTATGGTAATAGATTGTCATCTAGTGAAACCATAAACTACTTCCATCTGCCTCTTGCCAGGAGCAGCAGCTGAGCTCATTAAGAACAAAAGCTGAACTAGGCACTGGCTTTTAGAAGTAAAGATAGGAAGAGAGGGACAAATTCATGGCAAATGTGGCCTTCCCCCACTCAGCCCTACCAAGCCTCCCTTCCAATGTCCTTCTCTTTGTAGGATGGGGGTGACATGAATCTCCTTTTCAGGCCAGGACACAGTGGCATCAAAGCAGCACTTGAGTTTCTGTGCTCACCAGCCACCTCTTACCAAAGACAATTGCATGATGCTAAACTGAACTTTTTTTCTTACAAGTGTATTTTATGGATCAAACATGCACGGAGGTACAGTTCCAGCCCCGCTGGACCCCAGTTGCCTGGCTTGTATGTAATTGCGCAAGGAGGGCAGTAGTGAGCCCATGCAGATTTGATTCCCTGTTGAGGCATCCCATTTATGGGTCTCTAAGGAAATGATGCAGCTGAGTCACTGGGAGGAACAGCAGAGGGTTCTGACAATCTCCTCTTCGCTGGACTAAACCCCAGAGACCACCTTAGATTTCTAGGATAGCGCATGCCTTCCAGCCTGACTTAGGACGCAGCCCTTGGACTTTAGTGGGGCTGACTCCCAGGGTCACATGGAAAAATGGTCTGAAAGTTTTAAATAAAAGAACTATTGTTGGGGCAGAGGCATTATTTGACCTAATTGTGAATGAGCACAAGTAAGCTGCTGGGTATTTCACCACTTTAGGCAATGAACAGCTGGGCCCAACCCTCAGCAGGCCTCCTGAGGAATGTAGTCCCGTGCCATTCGAAGGGGAGAAAAGGAAACGCACAGTTTAAGTGCTGCGTGGGGCTTAATGAGCATGCTGCGTGTTGACTTGAGCAAGCTGTGGTACAGAGTGAAATTTGTTAACCTCTTTTTTACACACACAATTTTAAAATCTTTCCTCTTGCTTTTTTATTCTAGATTATTTGCAGGTGTTATCCCTCGAATGGCAGCAATCAGTCTGGGAGGTTTCATCTTTCTTGGTGCTTACGACAAAGCTCGCAGCTTGATGTTAGAATTTGGCAGAGAGAATCCATGAATCAGAGACAGCCCAACAGCCTCTTCTTTCAAGCAGGAGAACTGCTGTGAGAACTGTCTCCCTTCCGGTGAGCAGCTGTTTGGCCATCTCAACAAAGCGCAGTGCAAACATGCAGCTTTGCTACGATTCCAGCATTGAGAACGCATCCTCCGTGGTACAGGGCTGACCGGAATAAAGTCATCAGCCTACATGCCAGAAAGCTTCAAAGGAGAGAGAACTAGCTATGTCCACAGAGGTACTCTGAGCCATTTTCTTAGAACCCCTTAATAAATAAGTTTGGTAATGCTGAGACCAGGCCCTTCCAAGCTGTCATTGGACCTGTATCTGATCTTTCATTTCCTGCCATTTGATAGTGGATCTGTTGGAAAGCAGAGATAATTTTTAAACAATGGCTAGATTAAGAAAAGGAGAGTTGAGGGAAAAGTGCCCCTGCGTGTTTCTTTCTCCCCTGGGTCAATTCTTATTGTCTAAGCTTATGGCTTTGTTAAAAAGAATGAACTACAGGTGCATAGCAAGCATTCTTTCTGGGTAACCAGGCTGTTTTTAATTACTGTCAGATTTCACCTATAAAAACACAATTGTATTATTTTACAAAGAGTGTCCAGCGACCCATGTGAAGTGTGAAAGAAAGAAAGCAGTTGCAGCTCCAGTGACTAGGTGGGCCCTTCTGGGGAAGCTGAACCCTACCCCATCATTCTCCATTCCAGGCTGAAAAGGCAAGGGCCTTGGACTAGCCTTGGAAACAGAGTTGCTGTTTCTTGCCTAAAGTTTCAAACTTAACAAAGGATGCAATGGGAAAGTCACCATACCTTGGGATTTCAGAGCTTGAGTGATGAGCTCTGTGTATAAAAATTCAGAGAGAGAGAGAGACTCAGGCATCTGGTGATAGAGTAGAATATGAATGACCACATTTGTCATTCATTTGGAATTAAATGGGATGAAGCAATGCTGGTTAGTATACGTAGGAGAAACCCAACCACACATTTAACATTTATAAATGAACCTTTATTAAAGACACTTCAATGCCATTTGTTAAACACTTCAATATTTTACATGTTTTTCAATGTACATGGTACCAAAATTTCTATAAATAAATAACTTTGTACATAAAAGTAATACTTCCTCTTTCACATTGCCTCTCAGAAGCAGCAAATTCACATATTTTGTGGAAGTAACAATCAGTTAACTATTGAGAAAAGAATTCTAATGTGCTTACCTTTTGAAACAGTGATGACATTAGACAGTAAAATTTAATATAGGTAAAGTAGTAAAGTAACCATTTTGTCAATATCCAGCCCCCTCCCCCTTCAGCGTCTGAGCTAAAGGAGCGTGCTTTCTGAGATTTTTAAGGACCTTGAGCTTGTTTTAGCTTAACAGTTACTTCATTACTCACTGGCACTCCCAAGATGATTAGCTACAGGTCTTAAAAGTGCAAATATACCCAGAATCCAGGTCAAAAGCTAACTTTTATATGGTCCAAACCCAATTCTGTTTGTGCAAGGGAATGACATGGACAGGCCTACTCTGGATCCTCAGGAGAAATAAGCTAGCCCTGAAAAGTAGGAACTTTCACTATACTGGCAGAACTATATCACTATTGAAAAATCCACAGGTACCAACACCAGCAGCCTTTACCATAATAAAAAGCCTCCAATGACAATCGAATGAAAAGGACAAGACCACATTTGTTTGTTTTTATAATAAAATGAGCTTCAAAGGGAGAAAGGCAGAGCTAAACTGTTTCTGACCGAGTGCTTCTGGCAGATTAACAGCCCTCATGCTACTTGTTAAAGAAAGAACAGAAGTCTAAGAGTCATTCCGGTAAGGGTAGATGACATCTGCCTCTGACGCCACAGGGAGATGCTGCAAGAGCACCCATAAGTGAGCAATCCTGCAAGAAGTTACTTCCAACTCAGATGAAATCTCTGAATGTAAAGCATCCCAGGGGTCTGATCCTATGAAGTGCAAGACAATTCCAAGGACTTTCCATCCTTCCCACCTCACCGAAAACTACTGGGAACAAATGTGGTTTAGCGCCTGTAAATCCCATTCATGCATTAAGGCACCAGAATATTTCACCCCACCCCTCCAAAATTAAACAGCAACCTGATATGAAAAATAATATTGCCAAAATTGCCTGACTTTTTCTGTTAACCATGCACTAAAGATTAAAATAGCCTCTGTAAAAGATATATAATATATATGAAATCTCTGAAAACTCTTATATACAGTGGTATCAAATACTTTTTCTGCCTTTTGTACACAATAGCCTCTTGCTTTTTCTGTGCTTCAGATGCAAGTCCTTTGAACTACTGATACTCCACTTGGAAGTTAAAACTATGTACAAATCAGTGATGCTTGAACCCAAGCTTCCTCACAGCCTCTCCTACCTCTTTCCTGTATGAGATTGATCTGACAAGAGCTGAGGTAGACAAAACCTAGATTTTCGGTGCAAAGAGCAACGGCACACTCCGTTTCCCAGGGAGTTGTCCTGTCAGTGGTGCGGACTCAGGACTGGGGTCACATGCCTTGGGGAGGGGTCCATTGGAAAGAAGCAAGTGCTGGGCTTCACTGGGGACATCAGAAAAGCCCGAAGAGTCTTCTGTGAGCTCAGGATTGCCTGAAGTTAACACAGATGAAGGCTGGAGGTCTATGGAGTCCGGCTCACAAAACCTTGCTAAAGTCCAAGAAGCTCCTAGAAGAAAAGAAAAGGTACATCAGACACTTCAACCAGCCCTGACTCTGGAAGGGGGTCCCAACTCACCTGCTACACTAACTCCTCAGAAGACAGTAAAATTTTACCTTTGCCATCTGGAGGTGCCTTTGACTTTTTCTTCAAGGCTGTCAGCATTCTGTCGTGGTTACTGGGGTAGAGGGAACCCCTATAGTCAGTGTGGGACCCATCAACAGTTCCGCTGTTCAGGTGACGTGCAGAATGTTCTCGGTCACTCCGACTGGGCTCCTGGCTGCTTAGTATACCTGGCTGTGTGCTGTCTCTGGACACAGGCTGAGGATGGAAGGCTTGTTCCCTGGAGTGACTGTCCACATCACTGCTGCAGTCACTACACAGAACTGGGCCACTGTGCTCTGGAAGACAGAGCCAAACACAGATGAGAACTGTTACCACTGACATCTCCACCCACACACAAAGGGACAGGCTGCTTAATGCTACTACTGCAGGACCCTGTTTATATCAACCAGAGCAATTAATCCCCTCCAACGCCCCCAACCCTTTCATTTAGTGAAAAGTCCTATATGTCCTGATTAAAATATCTCGTACCTATCTTATGTGGACCGGGTGTCCCATCAGCTCTCTGCGTCGCTTTCCATGGCTCTTTATTATATCCAGCACAGAGTTTTGGCTGCTTGCATGAGACGCTATGAGTGTCAACCTCTTGAAAGAGGCTTGCATCTCTTGGACAAACACCTGCAATAGATTCCTCCGTGACGAGAAACTCTGGGCTTAAGCATTTCGCACTGAACCTCATGAAAGGAATGGGCAAGGCTACTAAAACTGAGTCATTTCTAAAAAATGTTCTTGAGTATGCTGGATTATTGGGCTAGCTGAGGTCCAGCAAAGAAATACTTTTCTAATTCTGCCTTCCCAGCAGGTGGGCCTTTGAGCATCCAGGGCCCTGTGAAAGGAGCAGTTCTCATGAGATAAACCTTTACTGTCCCAGGCAAGAGCTCAGGTTTCCCCATGGCCTGGACTAGCTCGCCATTGTGAATGTTTTCTAATAAGAGAAAGACTGGGCACTCCCCTATATATTTCATGACCTGAAATGTCCTCTGCAGCTCTTACTGCAATCCCATCTTCTCTCAGCTACCAAAAGTTGAGCCCAATATAGTGACTTTCGGCGGGGACAGAATTTTGAAGCTTGCAGAAATGGCACAGGCTAGGTGCAATGCAGACCAACAGAAGTCTCATCCTACAGCCTCCTATTTCACCACATGTGCCTGGATCTAATGCCAGGCAGCCACCCTGGGAAAGGGCTGGGGGCCACTCCCAGCCCAGGGGCTCCTACTCACATCAGACCAAGGCACCAAGTCCTTACCGTTGCTTTCGATGTGCCCGTTGCCCTGATGGCCACCCTCGGTCCTGACCACAGTTTCCTGTCGGTCAGAAAGGGTCCCCTGAGAAGAGAGATAGCTAGGAACATCAGGCGGCACGATGGTTTCATCTGCAAGAAGGTATGACAGTCAAACATCAGGAGTTCCATCCTTCATGGTAACAAGAACTGCAGAGAGGTGCCCTGGAGGCCCTCATAGAGCCTGGGGGTGTGATTTCACACCCCCAGGTAAAAAGCAGGTCAGAGTTCTAAGCCCACAAAAGACAGAGAACAGTGGTGGAAAGGGAGATGGAACTCACAGAACTATGGTGTTTTGAGATCATTTCAGGAAAAATACAACAGGCATGTGCCAGGCATGCTTCAGAATTATCAAGGAGACAGAAAAGTGGAGCAGGTGGAGCTCAGTGGTTGAGCACCTGCTTTGTATATATTAACCAAAGTCCCAGGTTCAAGTGCAGTTAGAGTTCACAATATACTTCCATTTCACTGGTATATGAGAGTATTCCCATGCAGTGTTAATTTAACTTCCTCAAAGTGTAAATGGTGTCACTGGGACTAAATGTCTCAACTGTCCAAAGCCTCCAGACCTGGCTTCATGTCACTGCTTTTCCTTCTGCCCTGAAAATAAGCTCAGCTTGCGATGCCTGACCTGTGTTAGTGACGCTGTATTCCTCACTCTTCTTCCTGGTTTGGTAGATGATGCACACCCAGACCAGGGATGTCAGGACGATGCTGCACACCACGGCAATGGTGAAGATGCCCACAGTGGTCCCGTCCTTCCTGCAGCCCGGGCTGGCTAAGACGCTCAGCTGGCTGTGCGCGCGCTCCGTGCCCAGGGTGTTGGACATCTCACAGGTGTACCTGCCTGCATCCTCCGCCACCACGTTCTGAACAACAAGGAGCTGGTTGCCAGGGGTGAAGTGGTGCCGCTCACTGAGACCCAGAGGGTGGTCCCCCTTGAGCCAGGTGATGCGGGGCGGAGGGCTCCCAGTAGCCTTGCACTGGAGTGCCACCGTTTCCCCTACAGACACAACACAGTCTTCCAAGGGCACCACCAAGGATGGAGTTTCTGCAAGCAAATCAGATGGTAGGGTTATTCTGCAGGCCTCCACTGCTACTGTCCCATGTTCCTCTTCTAGACCAGACCATGCCTCTTGTTAGAATGTTTTTTAGGCATAAGCCCTATGAAGACTCTCTTCATTCCCTGGCTGTCAATTCTTTTTAAAGAGAAGGAGCCAGCTTCTCTTTCAGAAAGCCAGAGGTTTTAAATAGAGACAGCCCACCCCAAGCTCCACACAGAGCAGTTAGAGAACTTGCCTCTAGATGCCTATGATATTTTAAATACTTATCTCCCTTTTTAAAATACAGACACACATCAGTAGTCGAACCTAAGACAGTCAGGGTGGCGTTAGCTGAAATGGAGCCTGCGGAGTTCTGGGCAGTACAGCTGTAAATCCCCATGTCATCTATTTTCACGTCAGTGATGAAAAACACATCGTCATCTGGCATGACATGCATGCGTCGCTCCCGAGCAGCAGGGAAATCTGTGCCTCCGTCCTTCTGCCAGGCAATCTGAGGGTTAGGGTGGCCGGTGGCAGCACATTCGAGGCGGGCCATGGTGCCAGTACGGATGGCGATGTCATGGGGCATTTTGGTGAATGACGGCAGCACTACAAAACATACATGTAAGGTCAGTTTTGGGAAAAGTTATTGTAAAAGCCAGGAGAATCCCCTAGCATACAGACTCCCCCACCTCCCTGCCTGGGTGTCTGTTCACCACCTCTTCACCTTTCATGCCAATGGCTGCCTAGGGACCAGTACTGCCATCAGGAACAGTCTCCCTTGTGATCAGAAGCAACAGGTTTCCAAGGTCTGCCTGGCCTTTCTGTGGAACATTCCCAACAGTCTCCTTGTACACCTCAGGCTGGCTATAACCTCCTCAAATGTTAGGACTTACGATGAAAGCTGGCCTCAGCTATAACTCATAAGGAAAGTGGACTAATACGTGGCTTCCCATAAAAGGTAGGGCCTGATGCATGCCTTCCTAGACCACAGGAAGCAGCCTGGGAAAGAAAAACATCTGCGCCATCAAGACAACTACAGAGGGAAGGACAATGTGCCTTCATCCTGGGGAAAGCAATGGGATGGCTCTGCCCTCTTGCCAAAAACCATCTTATTTATCCCAAATAGTCCCTGAAGGGGAGTGGTAGGTCTCCAGGCACCCATCAGGCAGCACTACAGTTCCATCAAGGTTATTTCAGTGGAGTGTCTCACAACAACTGGAAATTTCAAAAACCAATGAGGAGTCTCCAAGAATAGGCCAAGACAATCCAGCTGGTGTGGTAAACAGTGGTTTCCTGTGGTCTGTAGAGGCCTAGAGAATAATTCTGATCCACCAGACAACTTTTTAAACCAATAATCAGAAAAATCTCATTAGCTTGCTAGGGTGGGAAGCTATTTGCCCCTCCCTGTCTACCTCAAACACACTATAATAGAGTCCTGGAGAAACCTACCTCATAGTTCTGAAGCTTGCTATTGAGTAAAAGACCCTTGTCAAACACCTCCAGGACCATTCTCTCCATCGGGCCATGCATGCACACACATCAGCCTTAAGGAAGAAGGGGACATGGCTGCACCATCTACTGAGAGGGCAGCAGCTTGCCCAGCAACTAGTTTACTTGGAATCTTGGTTTATGGAAAATAATAAGTGGATAAAAATACTAAGCTTAGCCCACAGTTTCACTTAAAATAATAACTGGATGAAAAAGTCACACTGAAAGCCACCCTTAATCTGTAAAACTTGGTCTGGGGAAATCCAGGAACGAGTAGGAACTTGTGTGTCTCCTGTCTCAATCATCTATACCTGGATAACCAGGTGAGCCATCATGAGTGTGGCTTCAAAGGAACGTTACATCAGAATAAAAAAAAAAGATAGCACTGCCGTACCATTCACAGTGAGCCTGGCCTTGTGCGAGTAGGTGGAGCCAAAGTGGTTGGTGATGACGCATTGGTAACGGCCCTCATGCCCGAAAGTGACATGACGGAGATGCAAAATGGTGGTGTACTCCATCACCTCGCCATCCTGAGCGCGGACGTGGGCGAAGTTCTCCATGTCGGCATTGGCCAAGACCTCATTGTCCTTCTTCCAGGCAAAGGTCATAGGGGAGCTGCTGCTGCTGGCTGCCGAACATGTGAACCGGATGTCCTTGCCCACTACAGCCATGGTGGTCTCTGGGTGGGTGATGATCTGGGGCTTTGGGAAGTCATCTGGGGGAAGAAGAGCCAACTATAAGTCACCCAGGATGCTAGTGCACAGAGGAACCAGCTGCTGTTCAAACTAACAAGAGCCTGGGTCAGACGGGAAGCAGGTAAAACATGGACACCAGATCTTTCAGTGCTCCTGTGCGCTCTCAGCTCCATCAAACTCTGTAAGGGAATTGCATTATGGTATCTGGCCTTCTCCAATTATAAACCCCATGAGAAGCCACCCCCTCTTTGATCACACTTCCTGATTACAAATTAATGTAAAGGTACTAAATTATCAAACCACCAGTTATGAAAATATCAAATTATCTGTTTCCTTGAGTAAACTACAACCAGATTTACCTGCTTACTTTTACACAAAACTCACTTCCATAGTCACACACCAGTCATGACTGTGTAAACCCTAACAAAAAAAACTTACGCCAAAAAAGGAGTGGGGTATAAAGCACTTCCACAATGGCAGAGTAAGGACCTCCAAAACGCTGCATCTCCATAAAAGCAATGAAAACATTAGCAAAAATGGTAATTTTAGAATATAGAGGACTTACAACAATCCATGGAGCATTTATTCAAGAAAAATAGCTGAAACTGAGTAAGAAAAGCGAGCTCTGTAGTGGGTTGTTTTGTTTTTTTAAGGTTTATTTATATTTATTCCCCCCGCCCTCCAGCCCTGTTGTCTGCGCTCTGTGTCCATTTGCTGTGTGTTCTTCTTTGTCCGCTTGCATTCTTGTCAGCAGCACCGGAAATCTATGTCTCTTTTTGTTGTGTCATTTTGCTGCATCAGCTCTGTGTGTGTGTGTGCAGCGCCACTCCTGGGCAGGCTGCACTTCTTTTGCACAGGGCGGCTCTCCTTCTGGGAGTGTACTCCTTGCACATGGGGCTCCCCTACGCGGAGGTCACCCCTGCGTGGCACGGCACTACTTACGGACATCAGCACTGCACGTGGGCCATCTCATCACACAGGTCAGGAGGCCCAGGGTTTGAACCCTGGACCTCCCATGTGGTAGGTGGATGCTCTATCAGTTGAGCCAAATCCGCTTCCTGTCTGTGGTGTTTTAATTTGTCCTATTCCCATCTCTCTCTTCCCAGCTCAACAGTAACCTTGAGACCCAGCAGCCTGGAAACCACTGAAGGGAGCAAATGATTTGGATCTCCCCAAAAGCCCCATCTGCAGAGAACTGTCACTATGTAACCAACATGTCTGGCAGCAACCTAGAAAAGCCCATTTGCAGGGCTTGTCTTTATTTGATCTGACTCAGCTTGCTCAATAAGCAAAGTCCTGTGGCCAGGGCATTTGATGAAAACAATCAGCAGCCACTGTTTAACACACAGCTGCCGGAGGTGGCAATACCAGGTAGAGCAAATGAGGAAAATCAGGTGGTATGGGTTGTTCAAAGTGGGCTTTGAGGAGAACCAGCATATTCCTGGGAATCTAGAAGGTCACATGCAGGGGCAGAACATAGGAAAGATCTGAGAGGGTCCTAAATTCTCACCTGTGGCTGACCCTAAGGATCTGCCCAGGCAGGAAGTAATGCCACACCACAAGGTACACACACAGACCATGGACAAAGGGTGGGACTTATTGGTTGAAGGGATTTAAAAAATTCTCTGTCCAGTTATTAGCTAACCATTAAGTTGGGACTTTAGTATCTACAGAGAATACAGACTTTACAACATTCATCCAGGAAAGTCACTAAACAAACTTAAACAACAAGTAGCAACAACATCAAACCCTGGGGAAGGACAGGAGGATTTCCAGAGTTGCCACATTATTTTATCTTAAATATCCAGTTCTCAACAGAAAGTCCACGAATCATGCAAAGAAACAGGGAAAAAAAGCTGTCAATAGAAACCGTCCCTGAGGAAGCCCAGATCTTGGCTTACTAAACAAAGATTTTAAGTCAGCTATTTACGCTCAAAGAACTAAAGGAAACCATGTCCAACAAAATTAAAGTATGAGAATGACTTCTCACCAAATAGGCAATATCAACACAGGCAGAAATTATAAAACTGAACCAAATATTAATTCTGGAATCACTTGAGACTCAATGGTAGAACTGGACTGGCAGAATAAAGAAATCAGCAAACTTGAGGACAGTTCAAATGAGATTATTCAGTCTGAGAAACAAACAAGAATGAAGAAAAGTAAACAGAGCCACAGAGACCTGTGGGCTACCACCAAGCATACTGACATGCAAATCATGGCAGTCCAAGAAGGAAAAGAAAGAAAAAGGTACAGGAAGAACATTTTTTATCAAATTTGGGAAGTTTCTGGCCATTATTTCTTCAGATAACCTATACATTCAAGAAGCCCAGTGAACTCCAAGTTGAATAAACTCAAAGATCATACCTAGAGGGAAGTGGATCTGGCTCCACTGAGTGTCCACCTACCACACAGGAGGCCCAGGGTTCAAACCCAGGGTTTCCTGGCCCGTGTGGTGAGCTGGCCCACGGCAGTGCTGCCGCACGTAAGGATCGCCATGCCACGTAGGGGTGTCTCCTGCGTAGGGGTGCCCCACGTGCAAGGAGTGCACCCTGCAAGGAGAGTCGCCCTGAGCAAAAAAAGCACAGCCTACCCAGGAGTGGCACCGCACACAGAGAACTGACACAGCATGATGACGCAACAAAGTGACACGGTCTCCTGGTGCCACGTGACAAGAATGCAAGTGGACACAGAAGAACACACAGCAAATGGACACAGAGAATAGAAAACGGGGGGGGGGGTGGCAGGGGGGGGAATAAATCTTTAAAAAAAAAATCTCTTGAAAGAGAAGCAACTCACCTCAAAGGGTCCTCACTAGCACTGACAGCTGATTACTCTCTTAACAGTCAGAAAGCAGTGGGATGACATATTTTAAGTGATGAAAGAAAAACACTGTCAACTAATAATTCTACATCCAGAAAACTTTCCTTCAAAAATGAAGGAGAAATGAAAAACATTCCCGGAGAAACAAAAACAGCACTCATCAGTACTGAACCTACCTACAAGAAATACTGAAGGGAGTCCTTCAGGCTAGAATGAAAAGACACTAGATATAGTAGCTCCAGTCCACACTAATAACATTAATTACATAGGTAAGTACCAAAGACAGTGTAAGTGTACTTTCATTTATTTATAATTCGTTCCTACTCCTATCTGATTTAAAAGGCAGTGGTGCAAAAAATAATTATTAAGCCGCATTGATGGGCTTATGATGTATAAAGATGTAATCTGTAGAACAATCAAAGTATGGGGATGGAGCTTTATAGGTACAAAAGTTTTTTGTATCCCATTTAAGTTAACCTCATTATTAATCCAAACTAGATTGTTTTAAGATGTTAATTACAATCCCCATGGCAACCACTAAGTAAAAGAAACAAGGGAAATGAAATGGTACACTAGAAATACATACATGAAGGCAGTAATGGAGAAAGAACAAAAAAGACAAAACAGAAAAATGCTAAATGGCAAACCCTACCTCATCATTAATTACATTAAATTTACATGAACACTCTTAAGTCAAAGGCAGGAATTAACATAATGGATAAAAATCCATGGCCTAACTACATGCTGTCTACAAGAGACACACTTGAGATTCAAAGAAACAAATAGGCGGACAGTAACCAAAGGAGAGGATGTCTATACTAATAACAGACAAAATAGACATAAAGGCAAAAAAGAGTGTTACTAAAGACAAAAAATAACACTTTTTAATGATAAGAGGGTCAGTCCATCTGGAAGACATTTTCCACTGTATGGATATACAACATTTTTAAAATCCATTCATCACTTGATGGGCATTTGAGCTGTTTCCATTTTTTGGCTCTTATGAATAATGCTACTATAAACGTATGTGTAAAAATTTCTGTGTGGACATACGTTTTCATTTCTCCTAGGTGTATTCCTAGGACTGGAATTGCTGGGTCACATGGTAACTCTGTTTAACCAGCAGACCATTTTCCAAAGAAGCGGCATAATTTTACATTCCCACTAGCAGAATAGGAAGGTTCTAATAAAAAGAAGTGAGAGATTCCCACAGAGTTTGAGACTTCAGTTCAACTCTGCTAAGGGTTTTCATGATTCCTGTTAACATCTAACAGTTGTTTTGGGGGAAGCCAGAGCTTTAAAAAAAAAGGGGGTGGGGGGTTTGTATATGTGTGTGTAAGGTATGTGACAAACTGTTGCAGTGCAGGGATATCCTAGGGCACAGGCTGCGTGCCCCATGTTGAAGTCCAGTGGCTAAACCTGCTGCCTTGGCTCAGCCAGCAGGAAAGCCTATGTAAGCCCAAGGGCAGGAAGCTCATTTTCAGGAGCTCTACAAATAGTTCAATGGTGAGGGACTGGGTCCTGATGAACAATCTGCTGCCTAGACAGTGGGAGCTGTGTACAGCCTCAGATTCTACAGAGAAGGCCCCATAAGACATTTGAAACATGGAAACACCATGTGTTTTGGACTGGGCCCAAGAGAAGCTGACTGAGATAAGCCTGCTTGTCTTACCTGGTGACGGAGGTGGTTGCATAGAAGGAAGCCACTCGCATCTTGACTCCAGCAGGCACACTGGCTATTGCTATGGCCAAAAAGTAGGACAGAGAATTGGACCACAGGGGCCCCCACAGTGCTAGGTGAGCTCCTGTCACAGCAGGGATCCCAAGGTTCAGAGGTCAGACTTGTGAGACCCAAAGCAGTAATGACCTTAGGAATCACACCTGCCCAAGTCTGGTCTGGGACTCCCATTTCAACTTCTTGGAGCAAAAAGCAAATCCAAATTCATCTCATTCTTTGACTACATCTTCCTGACCATGAGGTTTCATCATTCCTTTCTGAGCTAGCATGTGTGTGTTTTCAGCTGTTCAGCATTTTCTGTTCTCTTGGTCAATATGATGGCAAGAGCTACATTCCAACAATCAGAAGGGAAAAAGAATTTAAAGCTACAAGCATAGACTTAAGTGGTTCAGAGAAATAGCAAGTTTGCAAGTCAACATCAAGGAATTCTTTTTTTTCTTTTACTATAGCAACTGTTCTCCTGAGACTTGCTCTTCCTGTATTTAACCTTTTATTCTTGGGGTTGGAAAGAAACACACAGTAAAACCCCAGCCTCTTACACTGAGTAAATTTACAGCTAAATCCGGGCACCAGAGCCCTCTTGAAACAACAGAACTATCTTCCTGTAACTGATTATTCCGATTTGTAATTGGACCAACTCATACTCCCTTCTGATTAAATGCATGTACTCTAAGAACCACATAATGAGGTGACTGTACAGTAAATACTACGTGTGGTTTCAGTGGGAAATAAATTGTATCCAGAGGCTGATTTGGAACATGGGTTGGGGCTTACTCTGATCACAGGAATTACTCCCATAATGAAGAGTTCCTCCTGGCCTCCTTGCCCATCATGAAAAACAAAATCACAAAGACAGTCTTACCACACACGAAACTCTCCGGCGGCACAGAGAAAATGCTCTGGCCCTTCAGTGATTCTGGGTGGGCACAGGTGGCTGTCACGAAAGCTTGCAGCATCCTCCCCATTAACCATGGGGGCAACCATTTCAGCTGGCAGTCACAGAGGAAGCTATCACTGCTGATTTGTCTGAAAGAAAAACAAATTGGAGGCTTGAGGTATAACTGCAAAGAAGGGATATTCCCTCACACACAGAGCCTCTAATTAACTTGTGACATTAACACCGGCAAGCTAGAATAGAGGAATGATTTCTCACACAGTTCCTACCTGATGACCCAAAGCAACACGTATTGTCTGCGTGGGGGTTTTGTTGAAATGCAGCTAAGCTAACTCCCAGGTGATGGCTTGGACCGAGCTCCCAGGGGAGACAGATACTGGCTGGTCTGTGAGTAGCAAGAACCTGGAATGTGCCCATGTTCTAAGGCAAGCACTGCTCTTCAGTGACCCTGAGAATGCCCTCTACCCTTTCCAGGAGTCCAGAACATCCGGTTGTGAGCTGGCACTCTTCCCTCTTTGGCCATCCCCACTTTCCTGGTCAGCTAAGTAGAGCTCCCAAACTCTAGCTGAGACTTGGATCTAAATTCTGAGCTGAGTTATGAAAAGGACTCCTTTACTATATGGCTGTTATTTTTTGCTTTGGCAAAGTTGTGTACCTCCTTCCACAAGTAAACCTCACCGGCGTGTCCCTCTTGTTTGTGTGGTTATAAGGATAAACGGCCACCAGCATTTTTCAGGAGGCCAGCAGAATTTGGCTCTGCTCCCTAAACAGTGCTTGTTAGTTAACTGCCACTGCCCAGGGAGCATGAGAATGCACAACTTTGGTTTTGTGAGGCTCCAACCAAAACAGAGAATATTTTCTTTTTCATTTCTCAGCAACTGAGGATAAGCTTTTTAAACAGAAATCGAAATCACCATCTCAGTGAACATTCTTTCCTGAGTAGTCACTCAAAGATAGGTCAACCAGACAGTCCAGTTACCCTGTTCCTGGAAGATTTCAAGGCTGTGAGAATGATGGCTGACCCATGGTGAGGAACAAGACCGAGAACGAACACATACAGGCCTGTCCATAGTAAACTGTCTGGGTATACAGTACAAAAAGGGGGAGCAAGTAAGCTTAGGAATTCCAGAAACGTCCACCGCCTCCTTCTCCACCCACCATTTTCCTCAGATGTCAATAAGGCAACCAAATGGACTAGTATTTTTGTTTTCTTTGTTTCACTCTGGCCTTCTAATGAACAAAGAAATAGTCAAACTAGGAAAAAACAAGGAATGAAGATTAAGCCAGATAATCCAAGGCAGACTAAGGGAAGTAAAATCTATGCTTCCCCCCTTTTCCTTATCACTCCCAGATTAGGTATCTTATTAAAACAATGTTGGAAAGCGTTTCTTCAAAAACTGAAATAATCTATCTTAAAACCCTTATATGGGAATGCTTGCCGATATTAAGATCTTAAAATCATTATCAGATTTTGCATTTTTACTAGGTAGGCAAGTAGCTCTTTGCTTAGAGACATCTGGAGGGCTGTCCTGTCAAGGAGTTATTTTACATAGAGGAAGGGTGATGCTCACTTCAAATGATGGGTGCTTCCTAGGAAGGCGGTCTGTATTATGGCTCAACAGGCTGCCACCAGGCACTGAAGAACTCATCTCCTGAGGTGAAGAGCCCAAAGGAGCACTCTCCCTGTCAGAACCTGCAACTGCTCATCAAGACTGCATTTGGCATGACTGCCCCTTTTTTACATGGTCAAGCAGCAGAGGCTGAGTACTCTAAAGGAAAATCCAAGAAGATGATATTGGGCCAATCAACTGAGGTGGTGGGGGCGGGGAAGGGGCAACAAATGGGACCAAGTGGGGGAAAATATTTGTGCTTGATCAGAACTGGTATGAGAAAAGGTTAAGCACTATCTGCCTCATACCACATATTCAACCATTTGTTGGGCCTACCTCCCTTGAGAATGCCATACACCTCCACAACAATGAAGTCCCCCTCAAAGAGAGGAGACCAGACCTCAGAAAGATAGTCAGCCAGTACTTGAAGGTAGAGAAACGGTTTCCTTAAAGAACAGGGCAGACAGAGAGGGATTAGATCCACAGAAGGATGTGGACCCCTCCCCTCAAAACACTCCCCGCCTCCCCCAAGTTACTTTAAAGACGCATGCCATGTTGAATGAAAGACTGGGCGGGGGGACTGGGTGCAACTGCAAAGTTTTGCAAAGATTCACTCCTGGCTACTCTGCCTTCACTAACTAAAAGCACAGCTTTGTCAACCACTAACAGGCAGTGCCTTCCCAGGACTCCGGCAACTACCCATTCCAATACTCCACTGGCTAACAACTGTGCATTTTCATGATTCCAACAAAGTGTGTTTCTAATCATCATTTGTGGAAATTTACCCAGAGGATGACTAAGTGGGCAGTACAATCTGCCTTGATCAGGTGGGGGAAGAAAATGACCAAGTGGAATTATTAACCTTATCTTCTCCCAGCAAAGACTGGGCTCAGGCTCAGCCGCAGCTGAGTTCATGCAGAGACCTATGGGGAGGCCAGGCAGGAGGCTAAGGCTTAGTCCCAAAACCATACAGAAGCATTTTGGGGGCCCAAGCTTCCAGAAGGGTCCAGGTTCTTCCCAACTAAAAAACTACTTCAAGAAAACTGACCTTTTAGAAAGCCAAAAGGAAAATATCTCTCCCTCCTTCTTTCCCCCTCTTTCCCTCATTAAATCAGGTCTCCCCCCCTCCCCCATTTTACTAAGAAAAGTTTATTTTCCTAAGAAGATTGTATGCTCACGTACCCACCACCTTGGTTTTACAATTAATGTTTTTATGATACTTGCTTTATCTCTTGTCTGTCTGTGTAGCCGTCCTTCTAAAAAGGTCTTTAATAATTTCTTCTCCCTTTACTGGAATGAGATATGGAATCCTACTTCATATTAAGTCATATCAAAAAAGACAACAGAACTACTGAGATTGAAGGAAGGGGACAGCACCCAAAACTCAGCAGCCTCTTGCCAAGCCCTGAGGCTCCATGAAGCCAGCCACAAATTCCTGCTCTGAGATCATGACCCTTTTAAGAAAAAGCATTTATTTGATAGATGTGACTCCCACAACAAGGTAAAGGTCATGAAGCATGTGCCAGACCACCTCCCCTCCTCTCACATGGAGGAGTGTCACCAGGGCCCTGCTTTGGTTTTCAACTACTGGGACCGCTGGGGGCAGAACCCCATCTCCCCATGGCCCTATCCCTACCTCTCCTGCTCCCATCTAGGAGCCTCCAGGAGTGGTGGTCCAGTCGGGACAAAAGGGTGCCCATCCTTTGGCACCTCCATTTAGAACATGGAACAGAAGTTCTATCTTTAGGGAATAGATTTTATGGCTGTAGAATCAGATTAATGTATAAAGGGAAAGAAAGCAAACTTGGGTTCCTACCTGAACACCTAGACTAGGTAAAGGAAAGCTCTTATAACCCTTGGCACCCATGAGCCCATGGTGAGGGTCTACAGCACACTAACCACTACAGGTGGCCTTGGAAATGGATGAGGCCGAGCACCACTTCACCTCTGACCATCCCAGAAATATTCTCTGACTCATTAACCCTCTCAATATAGGTTCTTTACTTTAAGCTAACCCAAAAGATAAAAATTTCCCTTATCATATTAAAGGAGTTTTTTCATGTAATTTATGGGGCAACAGCCACACCCTTTCATTTGCATGTTGCCTGTGGTTGCTCTATGCTGCAAAAGCAGAGGTGAGGAGCCCTCACCAGACCATGTAGCCTGCAGCCCTGAACATATTTACTGCATAGCCTTTAAGAAGTTTGCTGACCTCTGATCCAAAATAAGGCGGCTCCACAGGCATTTTCTTAAAAAGGTGATTTAACTTACAACTATAAACAATCCCAGCTATTACATAAAGAGAGGCATACATTCAATTATGGGAGTTTCTTACTCTGAAATTCTCCACTCATGTTTAAAAAGCCGTGGAATCCTGGGTACTTACAGCTCTTTAAGATTCTTCATCTTCACAAAGGCATCAAACTGGACAGATCTGATTGCATTCTCTCCAAGGTTCCTGAAAAAGAACACACTTTACTCATGCAAATAAATTCTCAGGTACCCTTCAGCTGTCAGCCATCCCTTAACAGATGTGTGTTTCAGCCTAGACAAGGACTTTTCAGGACACCTCTGGCTGCACAGATGAACTGCAGGTTCCACCGTAAGTGACCAGAAGGTCACATATATTGACACAAGCACATGGATTAAGTCTGGAACAAAGCCAGCCTTTAGGCAGCATCAAAGCCAGGTGGAGGCCTGCCCAGCCAGTCAGTCGGCAAAAGCTTTTCCAACAGAACTAAGGTCAAATTTGATTCAGAGGAAATAAGCTAAAACTCAAATACTGGAGTCATCAGCCCCAGATGGTGGCAACACGAATGTCCCAGGGGCTAATTCTGTCCTCTTCCTCCCAAGGTCAGAGGCAACCACGCCAGGAGCCAGGAGAAAACCTCTCGGGTAAGTCCAACGTGTACACAGCATTGTTAAGCTGCTTTAGGGGAGGTATCAGATTGGCCCGAATAAAGCCGCCACATGGAAGCTGGAAATGAGACCAGGGGCCTGTGAAGGCACCTGGCTCAATGGCAAAGCAGGACAGAAGCAGGGAGGCAGGTATTTCTCTAAAGACCAGTTTGTTCGCTGGGAGTACACCAGCCGGCCATATGTTCTCTAAGTGTTCCTGGCATGGGCACAATAAAGGCCAGAGGGAAGCTGACTTATAATGAGAAGGAAGCAGCTGGCATTTCCAAATAGCCTGTTTCTCGGCTTACAAAGATGCGATTACTCTGCTAGCAGACTTCCCCGGCAGCCACGCTTGGCAGGCCTGTAGGTCAAAGAAGGTCTGGCAAGATACTCACAGGTGCTCCAAGCCTTCCAACCCCGAGAATGCTCTCTTAGCCACGGACTTGATCTTGTTTCCAAACAGAGTCCTGCAGTTTCCAAACATCCAGAAGGTGGGGGGAGAAGGGTCAGATAAGAGAGGGTCAGGAGAAAGAGCACACAATTAGGGCGGTGCTATCTGATAAGTGTGTCCGGGGCAAGGCAGGTGGCAATCTGACCTGTGCTGAGATGAAGGGCCTGAAGTATGCAGGCCTTTCCCCTTTCTGAAATGAAATACTTTTATCTTAGGAGAATTTAATAGTGATGACAGGCTAGAATTGCATGCACCATCTCGCCTAAAAATGCCTCTTGCCATGTGAAGTGAAAACTGTCTTGTCCAGCCCAGGCGGTCCCTGAGGACCACCCAAGGGGAAGTGGGCGTTGCAACGGCCTCACAGGAGAGAGGACTCATCACTGCTTTAGTGAGATGCCAATGGAGGAGAGGTTCATTCAATCCCAGCTAGAAGGGCCCTCAAAGCTCGACCTCCAACATTATCTAAGGCCTGCACCCCTGAGTTGCACACCCAGGAGTAGGAAACTCCTGTTTTCAAGAAAATTCTGATCCTAACCTTAGCAATGACTGCTGAGTTTTTTCAGAAGCCGAAAGCTGCCTCCTTTGCAAACACACGGAGGAAAACAGGGCTTCTTCCACTGGGCTGTTTGGTCAAAAGCAAAGTTTATTTCCCAGTGTGTGCTGGAAAGAATCAAGGTAGTGTTTGCCCTCCTCATTATCAGCTACTCTGATGAGAACCCATGGCATGCATACATTCCCTCAGCTGCTGTCCATACTGGGAAACTGCCAACGCACATCCCAAGGGAGAACTGGCAGTCAGATCCACAGGCCCTTAAACCTTAATGCCCAACAGGGTTGTCTGGAGGATAACCACATTGAGCCACATTGAGATTGGGACTCACAAGGGAAAAGCAAGCACTACCCCCTCGCTGAGAGGAGAAAAAGCCCTAAAAAGCAAAACCAAAGATGGCAGGGCAGCCCAAGTGCCACCTGCCACACGAGCCAGCCATGAGCTTCAACCTAGTTGCAAAAGGGTTCCTGGGGGACCCCTAGGCAAGTACCAGGGAGTCCACCTTCATAACGCAGGCACACGCCCAGAAACAGGGCCAGCCAATGGCAAGCTGCCACCAGAGGAAGCACATCTCCAACCCACCCCCCAGCACCTTGCAAACTCCTCAGTGCCCCGAACGCTCTGGAGGCCAACCCCCTGGCGAAGCACTCCACAGGGTGTCCCAACCTGTTTCAGCAGAAAGACGCCTTCTCTCAGGTCCTCCTTAAAGCAGCCCCAAAGCAATGCTAGATCCAGCCTTCAGACAAAGGCAGCTCTGCTTCCTGCCTCTGGAGGGAGAAGGTGCACAAAGGCCAAAGGCCCCTTTGTCTTTTCCTTCTCTGAGACAGTCTGCCTGGATAGGAGAACAAGCTTATCCTGAAAGCTTCCACTCTCAATCTTATATTTCTTTTTTATTTAGGAGGTACCAGGGATTGAACCCAGGACCTTGTACATGTGAAGCAGGTGCTCAAACACTGAGCAACAACCCCTCTGCTCAAACTTTTATTTTAAAACAAATATACCCAACACAGAAAACCCAGTGGCCTTGCTAACTCATGTTCTCTAACCACAAACTGGCCAAGCAAATAACAGCACACAGGGCACTCAACCTCAAGCTCTTCTCAGCTCTGCCAACTTGTACACTTACTCACACTCCTCCTCTGGCCGAGTGACTGTGGGCTCCAGGTTCTGGTAACAACGTACTGAAATGTTTCGTGAAATCTCCCATAAACTAGATCCAGGAAAAAGTTGTGTTTTATTTCATCCACTAAACATTAGTCACGTTGGCCTCTTTTACAAGGAGGGTAGGCTGTTATTTCTAATGGTGACAATAGCAATAAAACAAATTCTCAAATTCTCTATTATGCAGGGGCTAATCAGCCTGTTGGTGGATTAAAATAGGTTCTCACATTCTCCCAGACGTCTGGGGGCAGGGAGTAGAGCTCAAGCTGGTAGATTCTGATGGTTTTAATAAAAGGCGGCTGTGTGGAGAGAGCGCTGTGCCTACGGCCCTGCAGAAGTGCATTCTGCCCCATGTTACAGTAACTGCGACTTGGCTGCACCTGACCCAGGGCCCAGAAGGGACAGCTAGGCTGATCACTGTCCTCTCTGCATCTCCTGCCAGCCCCCAAAGGGCTCCCAAAGCAACCCTGGCAGGCACTGGGAACAAGGTCCTTGTCCTTATGTCTTTGGGAGTAGCCGTGATAGGCACAACCCCTCCCCTAGACAACGAAGAACGTTCTTTTGGTGCAGCCCTGCCGCAGCTGAGGTGGGGGCACCTACTCAGGCTTGCTCCACCTTGTGTAAATGGAAAGCCTCTGCCATAAGAGACAGAAATTCTGCAGATTTCCCCCAAACAGTCCCCTTCACACATGCCACCCGTGTGTAACCCAATCCCCCTCCCTCCCAAGGAATGCCAGAGCTGGAACCCTGGGGCAGGCAAGGGACTAACTGCTCCTCCAGGGCTCACTTCCAGTCCAGGAATTCTCCCTTCCCTCCTCCTATACTGACTCCGTGACACTGCAGCCCCCAGCAGGTGTTCCATAAGCATTCCGAAGCGGGGGGCCCTGTGTAGGTGAGCTTAATTATGACAGGCAAACTAGGACGAAGAAAGCAATTTGCCAGGGTCTAGGAGCATTCTTGCCCTTCCAGGAAGCTGCAGTTTTATAAATGTCTGTGTGCAGCAGCTGGAAAAATCAAGGGCAGGACTACGTCCACCCAGTCTTCTCGGAGAGAGACCTTTTATGGCCCTGCTGCTCCCTTCTTCGTTTCTGGGAAAACATTTTACTTTAGGCCTGGCCTCTACAGTAGGAAGGCCCCCAGGTCCTTGAATACCTCAGTGAAGGCCAGAAAGAGCAGCCCCCTTCACAGTCTAAGGTAGATCCTGAACGCCCCCGCCAGCTCTTCCAGGGCAGACCCTGACCCACGGGCTCAGAGTGCTGACTGAGGTCTCCACAGGGTCCACGAGTCCAAGTGTGAGACAGCCCCAGGGGCGCAGGCCAACTGTGCTGACGCACTCCCCACTTCCCAAGGGACCCCAGCAGACTGGGCACCAGGCCGCTGCAGTGGGCAGTCAGCTGGGCATGTGGTCACTTCTCCCAGCCATGGGCGCTCAATAGAGTTTCCTGGAGATGCTCAGAGGAGACTGGGGGGGGGGGGGGCCAGATCAAAGGTAGCATTTGCGCCTTCATTCCTTTGTTCCACAAATGTTTAGTCAATACCTGCCATATGCCTGGCCCATGGGTTTTCAACCAGAGCTGTGCCCCAGGATCATGTGGAAGCATTTGCTTTTCTTTTCCTCTTTTCATGTAGAAAATTTCAAACACCATCTTACATAGATCAAGCAGTGTGGACTCCTGTGGACCCCTCACACAGCTGCACCCATCATCCAGCCATCATAATCTTAGCTCATTTCTACCCCCTCCCACGATCCCGTCCCCAAAGCAACCCCGTAATTTGGAATCCAAATTGCAGGCATTAGATCTTTTTTTCAGTCAAGGAGATAAGGATGTTTTTCTTTTGTGCTTTTGTTTCTGTAACATAACCATGATACCATGACACCTAAAATAATTGACTGTATATATTGCATATTCAGGAGTTATTGCTAATGTCTCAATTTCCCCAAATTGCCTCTCTTCTGTTTTTTTAAAATTATGTGCAGAGCCTCAAAGCTCCAAGATTCTGATTCAGTGGGACTGGGTGGGCTAAGGTTTGAGAATCTGTATTATTTTAGGTCAAACCACTGTGTTAGTGGACTGCATGTCAGGGTAACTTGAGTGAGGAAAAAAAGGATTTGCACTGACTTCTGGGGAGATTAGAGAGAATCACTGAACCTAGTGGTGCAGGTCGAAGTAGGAAAAAACACCAGGGAGCCAACAGGCAGAGGAGGCTGAGAGCAAAGGCTGATTTATGCACACTCAGAAGCCCGGGTGGGTGCTCCTGAGAGCCAGCCACCCTGCACGGCCCTCCCCTGGATGAGGAGGGGCCGAGGAGGAGTCTCCTGGAATCTACAACTCCAGGTTCCCCTCAGGGAATGGGCCCCAGGGAGTGCTGGGCCGCACAGTGCACGCTGCACTTCACCCCTCAGTCCACTCCAGGGTGAGGCAGCTAGTAATGAGGCTTGTGCTCTGGTGCCTTCTACAACCACAGCCACAGCCACACTCCAGGCCTGTGGCTCTTGTTAACAGCAGGCCTCTGCCACAGACTCTGCTGCTCCCTGCTGCTCCAGGCTTTTCCCAGGCTTATGTGTGTGGCTTAAAAGGGCCAGGAAGTGAGGAGGGGCGGGTGGGGGTCGGGGGAGGTAGTGTAGGAAAGCAGAAGTGAGGAAAGACTCACAGGCCTTTCTGGCATGCTGTCAGAGTACAGGATGCTCAGGAAGAAACACACAATCCACAAAATCAGAAGAGCTTATTCTCAGCACCCTCACAATGAAACTGGTGTGAAAAACCACACTTTTCAAAACAAACTAGAAGCAATTACTATACAAAAACACTCTCCCCACCACAGGCTTTCCTAAAGCCTCAAGATCCTCTGCTGTTTTAAAAATATTTACTTTACACTCGCACTCCGGAGACAGGGCGAGCCTCGCCCAGCTCACTACCAATGGGGACGGGCCCCGCTCCAAGTCTTCTGAGTTGCTAATAAACAGCAAACAAGTCCTCCACTTCCCGCTCCTGGACGTTCCTGGGCAGTGTCTGCAGAAGGTGCTGATGTGCGTGAGGCCAGACGCAGAGAGAAACAGGGTGGGGCGAGAGCAAAAGAGCGCAGTTTTGGAACCAGTCAAGCAAGTACTGACCCTGCTGCTTAGCAGCTATGTGGTCTCGGCCCAAACCCCGTCACTTCCATTGCCTCAACTATAAAAGGGGGCATATCAGTCTAGTGTGAGACTGTTTGATATAATACAAACACACAAGTGACCACCAGAGTAACTGGCACACTTCAGTGTTTTAAAAAAAACTTTAAAAATAGCTATGACTAATACTCTTGATAATGATTGTTTCCGTTTAGGATTCTGATTGAAAACAAAAATATTGACAGAAGCCTCAAAACCATTATGAGTTAACTCAACTTTAAACATTTCACACGGTTTCTAGAAATTGAAGCAGAAGGCCAGACTCCTGGGAAAAGAACAACAAAAAAGGTGGCTGCTTCTGTGGCCATCACAAAGCAAGCAGGAGAGAATATCCAGCAGCCACCGAATGCCAGATCCTTGGCCCCAAAGAAACCAATGCCCAGGGCAGTGACCACTGGTCACATCAGAAGACGGGTGTCGCCCACTCTCTCTCTTCTGACATCTCCCCCCAAACAAAAGACGACACATGCAGGAGCCAGCTCTCCTGCGGGCAGGCGGGAACAAAGGAGACAGGGGAGCCGCAGCACCATCTCTGTGCAGCTTCAAACGCGCAGATACTCACAGCTTGCTCAGGCTGTCAAGCCCCGTAAAAGCTCCACTGGTGTCCTCTATTGTGCCTGAAATCTCATTATGGTCCAGATCCCTAGGGAGAAGATGGAAAGAGAGCTCACCATCCAGCCTGAATTCTCAGCTCATTCATCAACGTGAAGGGTGGAGGTGGTGGGACAACCAACCCTGAGCCTCTACTCTGAAGCTGGACACATCTAAGTGGCGTTAAGGTGGCCATAATGTAGGGTTAGGAGAAGTGCAGCTGCTGAACCATGAGAGGCCTGGCTTAGCTTCCCGTGCAGTGCGGCCTTTCTCAGCCCTCCAACAAGGCTGACACATGCCTAAGACACGAAGCTTCCTACGCTCCATCTGCCGCTTCCCAGTCGGCCAAGGCCGAGCCCCGGAGAAGGGAGGGGGAGCAGACGGTGGTCGGGAAAGCCTGTATGTATCCCACCCCCGGCGAGTGGACATCTGGCCCTTGGCACCAAGAATCAGCCCAAAGGGTTCCTGAAGGTTCCTCTCTGCTCTCACACCAGTCAGAGCCCCTTTTCCGGCCTTGACCAAGAAACTGCAGAAGGCAGAGGACAAAAAGGGATGGAGAAGAAAAGCCCGGCACAGGGCCCTCCCTGAGGCTACTGCCATGTGGGCAAAGGGGTCTGGGCCCCAGAGGCCCCGGCTCCTCACAAAGCCTGCACAGGCAGCTGACTCTGGGCCAGGCAGGACATCTGGGTGCTGAGTCAGACTTGTGACCCACTTGCCAAGATCAGAGGGATGAGGCCAACTTCTCAGCCCCGGCTCCTCCAACAATGCAAATCACAAGGCCGATGAATCAGCTTCCTTCCCCCGCGTCCCAGGCAGAAGTCATAGTCACACTTCCCAGGCGAAACATCACACCTGGCCGCCAGGCCCCCATTCTGCCACAATTCAGCCTTGTCCCACTTCCCACAGGACTCTTGGTTCCTGAACTTTCTTCTCCTGAGCCCCTGCAGATAGAGGCCAGAAAGAGAAGGGGTCCACAAGCAGCATGCGAGCGTCCAGAAGGACCCTGCCAACAGGGAGGGAGCTCGGACTGGAAAGTGAAATGCTTGCTGTGACCTTTGTTTTACAGGAGGAGCTGGGATTCAGCTGCTGGCAGGGTCTCCCTTTTCGGGGGTTCCTCTCCATTATCTTCATATTGAAAACCCCCGTCTCCCTGCTCCTGGCTGCCAAAAGCTCCTCTCTTCCCTCTGGCCCACTCAGTGTGAATGTCCCCAGCCTTGTAGTCAGGCCGAGCAGTGGCTCCCGGACTGACCTCGGCTTGAACGGCTTGGCGCCTAGACTCTTTCCCACTCCCCTATGATGGCTCGGCATGAAAGCTGCCCAGTGCAGGTGCCAAGGCCATCCTGCCTGCTCAGTTACAATAGGCCCCTCTCTGTGGTGGGGACTCCTGGGAACAAGCCCGCAGAACCCACGACCCCACTGTCTTTTGGAAACAGTATGCCGCCCACCCTCTTAGGGCGCTTTATGCTCGTAGTTGCCTAGGAGTTCTTAGTTCCTGTAAGCTAACAATTCAAGAGTTTTGCCCAAGTCCCAGGAAAGCATCCTGCAACCCTACTTAATAGAGGGAAGGACTTTATTATCTTCACGTTGTTAAGTGACTTCTAATGAGGCCCTCTTGGCAATGAGGCAACCGGGACACAGGGTATGCGAAGAAGTTCAAACAGCAGCCCTGAGAGATGAGCTCAGGGGCTCGGATAGAAAATACTCAGGACTCAAGAATGGAAGCCCCTCAAGTGGGAGAAGCACAATTGGGAAGGCTGACCCCAAGATTGCTCTAGACACTCAGCCTGGGACCTTCTCCCCCACCACAGGAGACCAGTGTCCTACGAAGCACACCGCAGGAATTACCACCTGATGACAATGATTTTCTTTTAAAGCTGCCATGACCATGAAGGCACCACACTAAGGGGAGCGAGAGACATTTTTCTGCTAGCCCGTTCCTTTTCAGTCAATTATGCAAGAGTTTGAGACACTGCAAATGTGACTGGTCGCCTTTGGAACCAATGCATACTCAAAGTCAATTAAAATAGAATCTAAGTAGTTGGTTTCTGCTCCCCAACCGGGTACCCCTTTCCTCTGTTGACCCAACTGTGAAAGACGTACAAGACTCGCAGGTTTTTGAGTCCCTTGAAGGCACCTTCTGCGATGTGGCTGATGGAGTTGTGGCTGAGTCGCAGGACGCTGAGGCTACTCAAGTCAGCCAGGTTCTCCTCGTCCAGCCGGGTGAGGTTGTTGGAGGACAGAATCCTGAGGAAGGCGAGGGGGAGAGCGAATGCCATCAAGTTACACATCCCCTCTCCTTTCCTCAACATCGAGGCACCGCCCTTCAGGTATCAGCAGAAAACGGCACCTCACTCACAGACACACACCCACAAAAATCCCAATGGCACAAGTGGACATGCAGCTAGAAACCGTCAAGGCCCAAAGTCCCCACAGAGCGATTTCTGGGCTGGTCTTGTACGTCATGGAGATGAAGCATCTATCTAAACTGTGAAGACAACAGGATTCACAGAACCCAAGAACCCTCAAGGCTCCAACCCCTCTATGCTGAAGTCAGTGGCTGGTCCCAATTCTGGCTAAGAAAGACTTCTCACTGCAGAGGCCTGGGCGGGCGAACAAGGGCCCAGCAGTTTCCAAGAGAGCGGAGGAGCCCCAGCCAGACTCCCCACCTCAGTCAGCAGGGGGCCCCTCACACCACTGCCCAGGGCAGGCCTTCCCCACCTGACCTCGGCCGCCCCTCAGGCTTCCTTGCCCCCATCCAAGTCATGACCTGCCAACTGTATGCAGGACAGGGAAGAGGCCTGAAAAACCTCACGACTTCCCCAAGTGTCAGAATCAAACTCTCCTTCCCCGGGGCACTCCTCCTGACACAGCCCCCAGTAAGCCACCTGACACGTTAGCCAGCTGTCTTGGAAAAGTGGGAAACCTGGACTGGGGCAAGGAGGAAACTAAACTCAGAGAAGATTAATGAGTTTTGAAAGGCAGCAGGGAGCAGCAACATTCCTTTGCTCCTGGAGACAGAAGGCATGGTGCCTGTCAGTCACAAGCACCTGGCAAGAGAGCCGACTTACATCCTCACCTGCACTGAAAGAATTTAGCCTAAAGGAGGGGAGGGAAACACACTGCAGAGTAGCCCTAAACCCGGCTCCCAGGTTACCTGGGCATGGGGCAAACCACTAAGATGGGGTGCAGCAGACGGCAGCAGGCAGCTCGCCAGCCAGAGTGGGCACAGCAAACCCAAAGGGCTGCCCGGAAGCGGGGATGCTGTTGGTTACACGCCCTCAGGCGATGTGGAGAGAAGTGCTTCTCACCCTCTAGCTGGCCAGGCTGGGGGTGCTTAGAAGACGTCTCCTGCTCCCCTCGGCTTCCAGCCTGGTCCACAGAAAACCCCAAGTCCTGGAAGTTCCTTATGGGAACGTGGGCAACATCAGAACCAGGGTCAAGAGCCTGTCAGTAGCCACTCAACACCAAGGAAAAGTAACACGCAACTGTGCTGGCTTTTGGTGCCAGATCCAAAGTGGAGTCACCCACACATGCACACACACTCTTAAAGAATCCAAGAAAAGTGAGCACAAGGAAAGAGGCAGGACTACTGATTTTTACCCTCAATAATGATGGTTTTGCTGAAATATAAATTACATATAAATTCAAGCCCTCTTATGTGGGGTATATGTGTGTGGGAGACAAGGATGGGAAGGGTGGGACTGGGACACAGAAAAATAGATAGAAAACACTATCTGCAGGAACCAACATTAATTTTAAACATCCTTGTGAGTTTGCCTGGTAAGTTTAAGAGCGAGACAATAAGTGGTTTGGCACACTGACAACAATTGTTCACTTCAGTGAGTAAATGAATCGTTTCCTACATTCAAACCTAGAAAAAGAGACAAAAAGAAAGAAAAAGCCCATCCAAATCCTCTTAAGGACTAAAGGAACCTACTGGACAAGGAGCTGGGTTGAGAAATGTTGAGAATTTTAAACTGAAAGAACAAACACAATGAGGACCTGTTTCTACCCCTACACAGCTTAGAGATGGAAGGGAAATGGGTTTAAACAAAAGAATGTTGACTGGGTCCCTGGCTCCACTGCTTTCAGTACCCTAGCACGGCAGGGCAGCCAAGACTGAACCCCTCTCCCTGTCACGATTTATCTAAGGGAAGCTCGGGCACTGGCTCAGGGGGTCTCAGCTCCCAGCCTGGGAGACGTGCCTGAGGAATCAATACCAGGAAGGGGGGCGTGCGGAACTTCTTTATGAAAACGCAGGCAAAACCTACATGACGGCATGGTTGGTTGGGGGGTTTGCTACCAGGCCCCTGAAATGCAAAACGGGAAGAGTCACGTACCTTGGTGATCTGTCTAAAGAAATAAAGGTAAAAACTATGAGGACATGTAAATTGCTCCTCTGTCACTATGTCACCATATCTTACTTCTCTTGTTCCTAGTCCAAATCTCCTTTCTGTGTTTAAGGACAAATAACTGCTTTCACTAAGGTAGCACATGCTACCTGGCATGACCACTATGTGCACCGCTCTTTAGGCTGCCCCTGTGCACTAGAGCCAGCTTCCTCAGGCCAGGCCGGGCCAGTGCCTCCAAGCTCCCTCCCCAGGCCACTGGCTGTGGACCAGGACAGGCCTAGAGCTCCCTGGGCTCTGAAGAGCTCATCTACAGACAGCGACATCCCCTCCACTCCAGTCCAAAGCCCAAAGCCAGAGGACACTCACAGCTCGTGCAGATTCTGGCAGAAGTTCCAGCCGTCGCGGTTGATACGAGAGATGAAGTTGTTGCTGAGGTGGAGCTGCTGCAGGGCCGTGAGGCCGTAGAGCGAGCCGCTGTTCACCTCCACCAGGCTGTTGTACTCCAGATGCCTGCAACGACAGCCACATCCAGGGTCAGGCCAGTCCTGCGGCAGCCAGCAGCTGGACGAGGGCCAGCTGGCTGCCACCCAGGCGCCATGCTGAGCCCTCTACCTGAGGGTCTCGTTCATTCACCCAGCAGACGGCTCACAGAGGGCTGTGTGGCCTTGGGTGCTGCAACCCTCACTGAGGACCCATCAGAACACAAAAGAACTGTGGCATTTACTCCCATGAGTGAGTGTGTGTGCATGTGCATGTCCCTGTGTGTAGGAGCATGTGCGCGTGCAAGGGGTGGGAGAAGACGGAAAACAACAGATGGTGGTCAGTGCAAGACATGGCCAGGGAACGCTTCCCAGAGGTGGCCTTTATTTCACAGATGAATACAGTGAACCAGATAAACAAATGGGCTGAACAGGGCACCCCCAGGGCAAGCCCATGAAAGGAACAGAAAGAAGAGGGCATGTTATTAGCTCCGGCTTACAGCTGAGGAAGCTGAGGTGGAGAGCAGCCAAGTCACCTAAGATCCAGTGCTTAGCAAGCAGCGGAGGGACCAGAATCCAAACCCAGGCCTGAATGGCAAAGTCTGAGCACTGGACCACTGAGCTAAGAGATACACAGCTTTAGCTTGGGGGTCAGACTGCTTGGCGTTGAGTCCTAATTTTGCCACTTGTTGGCTAACTGAACCTGAGCATCTGTAAGGTGGAGAAATGGAGGATGTCAGCTTCACAGGGTTGCTCTGAGAAGGAAATAAAAAGCATGCCAAGATTCTACCACAGTGCTTAGGGCCGCGTTCTCAATATGCTTATTAGGTGAGTATGTTATCACCCTGCTTCTCCACACGGCACACTGTGCCAGGGACGACTCTACCCCACATGACCGGCCTCTTTAATAACAGAAGTCACCAATTCAAATTTTGCTCCACGTTACAAGGATTTTGGGCAAGCTGGTAACCTACCTTCTGCCACTGCTGAAAAGCAAGCCCTTCATTTATAAATCATCTCTAAAGCCCCAATCTATGTACAAATGTGGTTCAACCTAAAAACCAAATGATATGTGCACTTTCTTCTGAGAATTGTTTTACTCTCGGCCCACCCAGCACACAACTACCTGGACTTCAGAGTTCAAAATGACAGCGTTAAACTTGGTGTCAAATAAAAAGTCTTCCTGAAAATGTAAAACCAGAGGTATGGTGAACTGAAGGTAGAAGACAAGGAGTACGAGAAGCCAAAGAGCAGTGCCAATGCCCTCATTTCACCAAATGAAATGTTTATGGGGGTGATGGGTGGGGAGGGCGTAGATTCATCAAGAGACGCTTCTGATAACAAGGACAGACAAAAAGGTGATGAAACTGGATCTTGGGATTTTGTATTTTTTCATGCAAAGGTAAGCAATTAAGGATATAAAAATAGTGATAAAATTTGCACAATCTGGAAAGGAGAAGGGGATGTCATGAGCAGATCAAGTCATGGACCATCAAGCATCAAATCTCAAGTTGACAAAGACAGAGGTATAAGCACATTAACTCAGACACTCAGATGTGACCATCTGCAAAACTGAGAACGGAAAAGCTAAAATGAGAAGTGATGGGGAGCAACCACCTCCCAGAAGTGGAAACGGGGGAGAGAAGGGATGGGGGAGAGAAGGGACGGGGCAGGGAAGCGGAGGGCAGCGACAGCCTTTCTTTACAATCTGACTTTATTTAACTGCGTATGTGGTAATTTCTGATGAAAAATAAACTGAAGTGATTACAAACAGAGGGTGGGTAACTGTCTTTTACGTGTGCTCTCTGCCGCGTTCTCTGTGGCTCCGGCAGGCCACCAGGCTCTGCTCTGGTGCATGTCTGCTGGAAGAATGCTCCCCGGATGAAAGCGGAACATCTGCAGAGGGTCTCGATTAGCTCAAGAGACATAAATAAATCTCTGAGGATGAACTCTGCATTTTGGACCCACCTGCACATCAAGAAAGACCGTCAAACCCCAAAACAGGGAGAGAAGGGACTTCCTGCAGTGTGTGGGAGGAGAAAGGATGTGGGAACTGGGTCCCCTGTGCAACCCCACTGTTCAGTGAGGAAGGAGGTGGGGGGCGTGGGAACGCGGTGGGAGGGAATGAGCCTAGCAAAATGGCTTCCTCCTCCATCGCCATCAGCCAATTCTCCTGACCTAACGCCACAAAAATGTCCCCCAAGAGGCTTTCCTAACCTGTGAGGACACCACCATCCGGCATGGCCAAGGCCCCAAATACACTGCTGAGCTGTGACTTGGGTCCAGATGACCCTTTGGGGCAGGGGGCTGGGTGCCCCCTCCACCTGGGCCCCGCTGAGTGGGGCGTGACAGGGACCACGTGGTGTCCTTGGCTCCGCGGCACGGCCAGGGCCCTGCACTTACAGCACCTGCATCCTGGACAGCCCCCAGAAGGCCCCGTCTGTCAGCCTGCTGATGTTGTTCCGCTGAAGCTTCAGCACCTCCAAACTGTCGAGCCCCTGGAACGTCAGGCCCTCGATGAGCCGGATCCGATTCCGACTGAGGTCCCTACAGAGATGGAGGCAGCAGGTTCAGCACGTCCAGCCCCTGCTCCCCACCAACTGCCATGCTGTCCTGCCTGGGTTTCCCAGGCCCATGGCAAAAATCCCCGTGAGGCGAGGCTCCAGGGAAGCCAGAAGCCCATGCTCCTCCCCACGCGCCACCCGGACTCCGAGCACGGGACCACGCTGGTGAGTGCAGGAGGGAAGCAGAGCTCCTGGACTGGGGGGGCTCAGGAGCCCACCCCCTTCGCCTCGAAGAAGCCTGTGCTCACATTTTCCCGCCCCGTATCCCAGGTGCCACTGGTGACTGCGGTGAGGAGCTGGGCGTGACTCAGGAAGGGTATGTCTTCATTGAGGTGTCTCTTAGCTCAGCAAGAGAAATCCACACCAGATGCCACAACTGGGGAGAATCTCATCACGGGGTGTTGACCAGCAGTGACACCTTCCACTCGGGGGATTTAACAGGCTCTCCACTGACAGGGAGCAGTCACTGCACAGGAGGTGGCAAGGCAGACCCACCATGGAGTACACGCATTTGGCCTAGAGTCCCCGCATGAGGAGAGAGCAGTTAACCCTGAGATTCCAGGAATCTGGGTGAGCTGGATCCTTTAGTAATACTAGAGGAAGGAGGGAGAGCTTGGGGCTAAAAGCCCCTGGTTTTTCCCAAATATTTCTGCAGTGGTTCATGACCTTGCCCGCCCCCCACCTCGACCTCACCCCCTGGCTCTCCCACTACCTGGTGGGCATCAACGAGCCCTTCCCCACCCAAGGCTGGAGCAGAGAGGGGCGGGAGGGGAGGCAAGCAGCGGGGTGTGTGCTGGGTTCGCCCCGTCTTGCTAGCAACCCTGGCCCTAAACCATGGTTTGGTTTGGTTTCACCCACATCTCCAATATCAGCTTAGTTTCCTGAGATACATTCTTCAGCTAAAAAGTGGACATGAAAAAGCAAAAAGCCAGAGAAGAGAGTCTTTAGTCAGGTTCTGATGAACAGAGGTTTTCTTGATTCTAAAACCCTGTACCATTCTAGAAGGGCAATTGGCCTTGGTCAGCAAAAAAACAAAAACAAAAACAAAACTAAATAAACTCCTTTTGTTCTTGTTTTACTTTTTTTTTTTTTAATTAGGAGGTACCAGGGAAGCAGGTGCTCAACCACCAAGCTACACCCACTCCCCTATTCTTATTTTAATAGGTCAACTGCCATATCAGATTTAGGAGATGAGGATGTCTCTTGCTCACTACCTCTGGCTACAATCACTTCCTGTGAAACGTCTAAGAACTGCCAGGCTCCGGAAAATCCAAGCTGGAGACCTGTATGGGCACTGTTAAAGAAAACGTACCTTGAGGTCCGTGTGGAACCCACACAGCCAGAGCCTCACCCAGCATCAGCTGACCAGGAGTCTTCATTTCATTTTGTAATACGCCAGCTGATCTCTTCCTCAGCAACCGGGGGCAGCCAACAGGCACCAGACCTAGCCCCTAATTTGCTTTTTATTAGGTGTTTCCGCAGTGCCATTAATGGCAGTTTATGCAGAGCTTTCCCGAGGGGGAGGGAGGAGGGGTGGTATTTGATATGAGGTCCTGGGGGAAACGCGGCCCCCATAAAGTCTGCCCAGCCTTAATTAAAGTGCGGGTCCCTGTACTCACAGCTGTGTCAGCCTGGGCAACTTGAAGGCTTTCACAGGAAGCTGGGCGATCTTGTTCTTGCTCAGGCGAAGCGTTAGCAGCGACCGTGACAGGCCATCCAGTGCTCCCGACTCCAGGGTGCCGATCCGATTGCTCGCCAGGTTGCTGCAACCATTCAGAGAAGAAAATGAGGTCATAGTCACCAGGAGGCCTTCCCCCTTCCGCTACAGACAGCAGACCAGGGCAAGTGGGTTAGAGAAGACACACCCAGAGGGAGAGCTTTCTAACAGACATCTGTCACCCATGGCTGCAAACACTGGCTTGATTCCCAGGGGCAGCCAAAAAAAGGCAGGTAGCCCGATAGCCCAACGAACCTTGAGGGGAGCCTTCCTCATGCCTAGTGGGCCGTGGGCCAGCCCGGGGTGAGAGTCAAAGTCAAGCACCCGCCACCACCCCCTTCACCAGACCCACCAGGCAGTGACCACCTCAGCCGCCCCTGCAAGAAGCCTTCCTCACCTCCCACGGCGGTGGGTTATGGCTCAAGACTGAGGAGAAAAGCCCTACAAAGCAGAAAGTCAACTGAGAGGCAAGGTCAGAGCGCAGGTCAAATAATTCGAGGAATCAGTGTTTAATCTGGAAGTGAGTTTCATTTTGTGACTTACATAAATAAACGCCTATAAAAACCAATTCAGCTTAATAATTGTAAATGCGGCGAAGAAACCGTCTATTTTTTTTAGAGAGAGAGAGACTTGCAGAGAGTCCCTTTAGAAAACAAAGCTTCAATGGGACATACACTTGTAAGATTATGTAGTAAGGGGCACCTCGTCCTCCAGTACAGGAAAGGCAGATGCAGTGCAGTATACAGCTACACCTCTCCCTCTACCTTCTCTGGACAAATTCCCCCCGGATATATGAAAAGCAGAAAAACCAGAGAGAATTTGCCTGAGTGGAGAAGATAAGGGAATGAGGCACTTTTCATCCCTCCATCAGGCAGTGACCCAGAACAGGGCACATGAGGATTCTCTGCAAAGGTGGCTGGACTATTTGTTCTTAACATTTCAGATTAAAGAAGAGCAGTGTGTGGGATTAAGATACACTGGGCAATAGATGCCAAAATAGAAAGTCCCTCCCGCTTTCCTGCCAGGAGTGAAGGTCACTGAAATTCAGTTTAGCAAATGGTGTTTTCTCTGTCCCAAGCAAGGAAGTGTCAGGTGGCAGCTGGACACCTTTCTGAAAGCCCTTTCCAAAAGCCAAGGCTTCCTGCTTCCAATTCCGATGCCTTGATGCAGTCTAAGAAATAAATTGCTCCTTTTCTCAGGGCTTTATTTGGAAAATAAGTGTGCCAAGCCTCAGCCTTCCTGAAAAGCCGGGTCACAGGAAACCAGCCTCACAAATGCCCTCCGAAGTCCCTCACGATCACCGCACACTGGTCATATAGGAACCAAAACACACGTGTAAACAGAAAATGCCTCTTTAGCCTGGGATTTCAGTTTCTTCCCCAAACTAACATTTTCTTGCCAACAAATAGTGGATTAAATAACAGGCTTTACCTTTTTCCTCCAGGGGCATTAAGATGGGTAAAAAAGAAACAGCCCAACAAAGAATCTAAGAGGCCCCAAGGGCCCACAAAATGAAGTAACTCTAAATGGCTTGTTTTTAAATAATGTGTGGTACCTGGCAGATAAGCTGACCTTTGACAAGCAAAGGCTTGTCACAGAGATCTTCCCCCAATGTGGTTCTTCTCGAGCTACCTTTGATTCTTCTTTTAAGAGTGCCTGGGAGGCTCCATATGGGAAATAGAGCTGTATTTGATTCCTTGGAGCTCCTCTGTGAGTGGTGAGTCCCTTGGGTGGGCTACTTAACATCCCACTACAGACAGACAAAATGCCAGAGGAATACAGTAGGATTCGGAAATGCTCGATATGGGGGGCAAAGAGAAGGCGCCAGGGGTGGGCGCCTTACTCTGCCCTGCTAGGGAAGGCTGGGGGAGGCTATCCTGTGCCCACGGACCCAGTAGTGCTGGCTGTGAAGAGGAGGAGACAGTGCTGATGAGAGCATCGCCCAGCCTGGGCAGAGAGGGGCGGTGGTGCACGGCAGCATAGAAGCACTTACAGCTCCTTTATGTGCAGCCCATGTGGAAAGCAGGCGCTCCGGATTTCCGTGATGTTGTTGGAACTCAGATCCAGTGCCTCTAAGGAAAGGTAGGCCTTCAGCTGGCTCTCCTCCACACTACGAATCTGATTGTGTTGCCTAAAACACAGAGAGAGGTAATTGGAACATTTCTTTTTTTCTTTCGCTTTTCTTTTTCTGCAAAGAAACCATAAGAAACTATTATTTATGGGACACTTCTTTTTCCCTAGCTGTTGTGCTCGTTTAGAAAATTACAAAGGCAATGACACTCCTAAAATGCAATCTTCTGTCCCTCTTTCCACCTGCTGGTTGAGGGCTGGATAGAACACTGGATTTTCTGTCTGTGACAAAATCTGTGTAAGTTCTATACCCAGGATGTTGTCCCCAAGGGCAAGAAGCCAGTCGTGATGTGTAAGACCATGTGGAGACCAGCAAGCCATGACACAGGACCCATGTGGTGCAGTTACCAGAAAGGACGGGCCACCATCAGCCGACTCCCGACCTAACTTAAATCTACAACCTCCGGAACCCAGGCCAACCCCACAGAGAACAAGGTTGCGGGCACTCAAGCTCAAGTCTCCGTGGAATCCAACTTATACACTTGGCTACACACCCCACATTTCACCAACATCTACCTTGGCATACCCCCTGACCCTCCTGACTCTACTGCTCAATCGATAACTTCGTGCCTTCACTTCTCTGTGCCAGTTTCCTCGCCTGGAAGGCAGGAATCGCAGCCCCTCATTTCCTGGGGATAGGATGGTCCAACCTGAAACCACACCAAAGCATCTGGCAGATGTTAGGAGCATTTACCACGCCGCCACCCCACCCAGGAAAGGCCTCGGTCCACTCAAGACTTATTTGCACCTGTAATCCCTTGTCTATCAAACCCATAAGCTAACCAACCAACCAACATTTACTAATCAGGAGAAAGAAACATGTTAACCAAAGTTGGAGGGAACTGCCCGCGTGAATGTGGCTCTACCTGGCAGATTCAAGTCCCCACAATCCTAATTCCACTATTCAGATATTTAAGAATCTGCTGGGGGGAGTGCTAGGCCCGCCGGCTCCAGGCAGTCACTTCACTTGGGTCAGTTTCTGAGTAAACAGTGTCAGTGTCCAGCCATTCAAGGCATTTCTGAACACAACATGAGGAAGCCAGGCGTGGCTTACCAAGTGGCATCTCCTTTAAACAAACGCTTTGCCAAACCAGCTCCAGCAGGCATCAACAAGGGCCTCTTTCCCAGAAGCTCTGGGGCTTCTCGTGGACTCCTTTGTTTTTCTGACAAGACTCCCAGGCCCTGAACTCAAAAATCCATTTCCAAGGCCCAACTCCACATACAGCAAAACCTCCTTCAAATAAAGAACACTTTTCCCATCGCCCCCTTTCCCCTCCCTCCAAAGCTACTTCCTTTGAGTGACGTTCTTTAATAAAGACAGTCTTTTCAGTTTTCTGACTCCAAAAGAAAGAGAAAAGAAAAGAAAACCTTTATTATGTAAAGTGTGGGAAGAACAGGAAATAAAGGCAACAGGGCTGAGCAATGTTCTGGTCTCATCCAGGAACTCTAAATGCAGGACTAGGAGCCAGGATAAAAAAAGAGGGTCTGAAAAAAGGAGGGAAGGGCTATTGGCCCCAGAGAGCTCGCAGAAGGCTCCAGCCTGGGCACGACGACCTGTCGCCGTGTAAGGGCCCATGGGAGCCCCTAGCCCTTCCCTGCACACCCTCCCTCCCCTGAATCCTTGCCTTTCACCTTTCACCATTTTTCTTCCTTCTTTTCAGTCTATTCACTGCATCGAGCACGCCGGGCCCCCACGCTGAACCAGGCCCACTCTGGATGAAGGATGCTGCAGTGAGGTAGGTCTCTTTCCCACGCTGGGGGAAGTTCCCAAGCCAGCGGAAGAGGCAGCCATGGAGATGAGAAACTCCACGGGGGGTCACAGGGCGGGCTCCAAGGAGCTCACCAGGAGCCAAGAGGGGAGGAGCACTCAGCGCTGCCGGGAGGGAAGAAGGTGCTGGGCAGGCTCCAAGGCGCAGGGTGCCGAGGCCGCGTCAGCATGCCTGCTGGGCCAGGCTCAGGGGCTGGGAATCCATGCCACCGTGGCCCTGGTGAGCGTGCCCACCACGGGAGGGAGGCCCGGGAGAAAGAAGAGGGGCCCACAGCACCTGGGGGACCAGCCTGGTGGGCCACAGTCACACAGCGACCTTCCGATTTCTCAATTTCCCGTGTGGCACCTCAGGGACAGGATGGACAATCAGGGAGAATGTACGGTAACTAGGTTAACTGGGATAGCAGGGTACTGGCAGCAGCTTCTTTCCTTGTCCACTTAGAGCCAGAGAGCCTCTGCCTGAGACTCAGGCGACGATGCTCACTTCTCACCTCGGAGCAGGTCCCTCCTCACTGCCTCCCCTCCTGTTGTCATCTCACAGCCGGTGCCTGTCACCAGCCGCAGACCCACAGGGCAGTCTCCTGCCCCAGGACCTGTGCGTTCCTGTTCCCTGCCTGGAACGCAGAGATCCACACGCCTCACACCCCCGCTTCCTTCACGGGCTTATTCAAACGCCACCCGCTCAGGAAGGCTGCCCTGGCCACCCGCTCCAGAACCACAAGCCCCTGCTCGCACACCTCCCACCCCATGCCCACTGGCTTTCTCAACATCTAAGAGCCTCCGTAACTGCTTTAATTTTGTATTTAACATCTTCTCTCCCTCTAAGTTATGGCTCTGTGAAGGTGGAGATTTGTGCCTGTTTTGTTCACTGCCGTGTCTCCAGTCACTGGAACAATGTGAGGCACACAGTAGGTGTGCAACCATACCTTCTGAATGAAGAGTGAATACAGGATGCATTCTGGCCGACTGAGACTGGACACAGATTTGGGACTCAGCAACAGGGAAGCAGGAGTACAAGCACGTGAGCAGGTGAGTTCCAGAGGGAGCGTGAGGAGAAAACCGTGTGCCAAGTGCCACTCGGCGGCACTGCCCTGCCGTCCCACTGCTGGGGATGCACCTGCCGCTGCGGGCCCTTCACACCTGGCCCCGCCCCTGCTCCGACCGCTCCCTTCCTGAATGCCCCTGCTCCGGAAGGCTGCCCTGGCAGCTCTGTGCCCCTGAGCTGTTAAATGTCGCCACTGACCCCAGCAACTCCTCCCAAAGCCAGAGAGCCCTTCCTGGTCACCAGCACCAGGGCAGGTGTGCGCCCTCGCAGGAACCTGCCTGCAGAGAAGAGGCATGAGGTGCCTCTGCCCAGGGCGGGATGGGACCTGACCTGCAGCAGTTGCTCAAGAAAGTGAAGTTTTGTTTTAATTAGTCATGTTTGTATCCTCAGAGCCAGGCTCAGAAGCTACTTTGTAGGAGGAACTCTGGGGAAAAAATGAGTTAATAAAATCAACGAATGATTGATTCCTGTCTACTCCTCTGCCACATTTCATGCCAACAGCCAGGCCTGGTGCCCTACGCAGGAACAAAAGGCTGACTCAGAACACTCACTCCTAGCTCCAAATATGAACCCAGCCTGCTCCCGCTGGAAAGCATCAAAACCAGTCACTGGGGAGACAGGGCCACGGTGGGGAGCCACGCTTCAAAAACAAAACCATCCTCCTGCTGTATTAAGTTCTCCCTGCCCCAAAGTGTGGCCTGTGGGGTAAGCCGACACTGCGGAAGGCTCTACAACTTCTGAGTCCTGCTCCAAGTTTTTCTACCTATCCAAGTTCTACCTGCTCCAAGTTTTCTACCTATCATGTAGTGCACCCTGGCTAAAGTATCAGTGAAGTCACAACAGTCGAATGAGGGAGGTCCTTTAATCTCCACCGAAGACCCCAAGGTCACACAGCTGGGAGGCCACAGGGCCCGATGCAAACCCAGGCAACATGGCCCTTCAGCCATCCTTGTGGCTCTCCCCAGAAGTGGAAGGCACCCCCAGGTTCAACCCCTCAGCTGGAGCAAAGCGCGGCTCGGCCCGATTGCTGGCTGGCTACCCAGACTGGTTCGTGTGGACCAGCCCCAGTCCTGACCCTCCATGAGGGGCCATGTCAATCTCAGCAAATAGGGCAGACGAAATGAACGCTGTGACTCCCCCGATATTCTGGATGGAAAGAATAGGACAGTCCCTCTAAGACCGTGACTCCATAGATGTGCACTCAAAGCAGGACCAACTACCTTTACTCCTGGGCAAAGTAAAGCCGCAACAGGATCCACTGAGTTTACCATAAAAAGGCCAAGGAGGTGGGGAGGGGAGGGGATGGTGCCACGCCAGGACTGCTTCTTCAGCCTCATCAAGGGAGTATAGCCCTTCTCTGCCACCAAACAAAACCGAGCGATTTGCAGGTACAGGAACTGGGGGGTGGCCAGGCCTGTGGTATTAGCCGCCATCGGCAGTGTCGGCTTACCCCACGGGCCGCCCTTTGGGACACGGAGAACTTAATACAGCAGGAGTCTATTAAACCAACACCTGTTAAAGGCTTCAAAAATAAAATCTTTCTTCAAAGGCCAAGAGCATGCAAGATAAGCTCTCCTCAGTTGGCCACGTTTTCAGAGCCGATGTTAAATTAGACAGTAAAACAGATGGAGGCATTTGAAACCAACATTTAAAACTTTTTATCAGAAGGGATTGTTCCACCACGGTACTGTGAAAGCTGGGTTTACAAGGTAGTCCCATTAGGAGTGAAAGAGATTGCATGTCACAGATAACAGCCAGGAAGAAAGGGCGAGGACATCAAAGTGGTGGGGCCAAGGTGGGCCAAATGAGTAACAGCTGGTTTGTGAAATTATGCACCTATTGTCTACACTGGGGGTCAGCAAGATTATTCTATAAAGAGCCAGATAGTAACTATTTTAGGAGGCTTTGTGGGCCACATACGGTCTCTGTCATGGTTACTCATCTGTTGTAGCATGAAAAGCAGCCAAAGATGACACTTGGACAAATGAGCATGGCTGTGTCCCAATAAAACTTTATTTATAAAAACAGACAATGGACTGGATTTGGCCCACTAACTATATAGTTGTTTGCTGACTCCTGATCCATACTATAATGGCAACCTGTTTGGGTTTCTGGGAGCAGAGAGCCACATTCTAATATAGTTCTGATGCAACTTTGGAACTGTGTGCAAATCACTCTCTCTGTATCTGGTTTAGCCCCCATAAAATAGGGCTAAATACCTTCCTAGTGTAGAGAGAGAACCCTGCCATTCTCCCACCAATAATTGCAATCTTTCCTCCCGATATCCTTTCTACCTCTTCCACGGAACGTAGTCGACATCACTGTTACGTCTCTCAAAAGATGGCCCAAGTCCTTACTGGAATCAGTGGAGATGGGCAGGCAAACAGGTTCACACTGGGTACCCTTCTCTTCTCACTCTGCCAGTTAGGAGGAAACCTACTGAAGGTGGCCAGCTCACCAGTCCTCACGGCTAAGGATGCCCCAAGGCGCTTCCACAGACACTGTGGTGGTGACACACAGGTCCACGCTCAACTCCTGGGGAGTTGACTCTTGCCAGAAAAAGCAAAACTCCCATAGTTTTACACCTCAACAAACTTTTTAAAGGGTGTTGCTTAAATTAGCAAAATCCAAATTATAGTTCTGTCTTGCCTGAACCTCTGGCTAAGAAACAATTTCATCCAATCTAGCCTTGAAATGGGAATAAAAAGGTTACCCACCAACCACCTCTCCAGATTCCCTGCCGTGAACATGGCAGACAGAGTCAATCAGAATCGGCACCCTGCGGCCTCTGGGCGTCCGCGGCAGCCTGCTTCCTCCCCATCGTCCACCCGCTGCCTTAGAGACACCCCCCTGTGCTCAGCACCCCCACCTAACTCCATGCGCCCACAGCAGGCTCTCACAGGTGAGGTCCGAAGGCATGAGCAGCGTGCCTCCTCGTCCTTCCTGGAGGCTGCAGTGAATTTTACAACCCACACGTGGAAAGCCACACACTGACTTAGTGTAAAACCAATGCAGGGCGGCTCCTACAAGGGGGTCGGTGCCTTGGTGCCTAGACCTAAAGTGGTTTAGTTTAATGTGCAAGCCCCGAGAGATGTTAAATTATAAGAACCCACAAGAAGACAGTTTCACCCTTGGCAAAAAAGAGAGAATCACTGAACAGGCTACGTGCTAGCCGTTGTTTTCTTTGTAAACATTTTACAAGCATACTGAGAAGGGCATAAATTATAAGTATAGAACTTGGTGCATTTTTATAAAACGAACATACCCAAGTAACCACCAGCCAGGTCAATGTATAAAACATTTTCAGCATCCCAGAAGCCTCCTTCTTCCTGCCACTTTCCCAGGTATTAATATTTTTCTTCCCAAAGGGAAGCTCTATTTCTACCACCAATGATTAATTTTACCTATTTTGAGGCTTTATACACATGAAATCATTCTGTATGTACTCTTCTGTACCTGGCTAAATTCACTCAACACTGTTTGTAAGATCCAACCATACTGCTGTCTTAGCAGTAACTTATTCCTTTTCACTGCTGTATAATATTTCTACCAAAGGACTATACCACAATTTTTTTTCCTGTTTTAGTGTTGAAGAACACTGAGTTCCCAGTTTGGACTACTACAAAACCACAACCCCAGGCATGGACAGGTCTTTTGTGCACATCTTGGAGCACATCTGTATGTGTTTCTGTCAGGCATGTAATGTCTGGGCAAGGCACTGCCATGGTCATAGGGCATGCAAATGTTCAGCCTCAGCAATGATGGCAATTTTTTTTTAAGCCAAATCCCTCAGGGATGAAAGAAATATGAAAAGCCATTTGATCCAATTGCACTGTTTCATGCTGCTTTATTCGACCACATTTTCAGACACCACCATCCTCATGTGTGCCCCTTCCTGCACCATTACCCCCAAAAAACAAAGAATAGAGGCTGGGGCACGGAATGTGGCCAAGCTCAAACTAACCTTCATTCAGATATCAAATATAATTAATTAAAAATGTTGTAATTAAACTTGAGCATCAAAAAGTTAAAATAATGCTGAGTCCCAAAACAGCAAGAAATGACTTGAATGTACCTGACAGCCATGGACCAGTTCCATATGCAACTTGAAAGTGAAGACAAGGAGATCTTTTTAAGGGAATAGGGGAAAGAACAGCTTTCCTAGCCCGGCTTGAAGAAAAATTCCTCTTCTCAAAATGTGAGTCTAAGGCATCACTCCCTCACTATCCCGCTTTATGTCTATATTCTTCAAATGAAAATCAAAACCATCTGTTCTTTTGTATAAAATTATCATTTGCTCAAGAAACTGGTGTCTTTTAAGAAACAGCCCAGCCTGGGTTATTTGCTGGACAGGAAATGAGAATCAGAATAAGCAGGTCTCACTCTCGCTCACCCGCTCTTTCTTTCCCCGGCTGCTGGTGAATCACCAGTTCCCTGGGGAATTTTGGCAGATTCTCAGCCTGGCTGCAGATGACGTTCCAGATCTGTTTATTCAGGTGGAGATCGCATAAAAAACAAGAGCAGCCCGGTGGCGGGATAAACAGCCTCCGCCAGGCAGGGTCAAACCCTCTGAAGGCAGGACTGGGCTGTCAACCAAGCTCCCAACCAGTTCACTTCCTTCAGGGTCATTCTCCCGTTGGGGTCTTCGATGAATGGTTTCGATTAATTCCTTGCAAATGAGACCTGATGTCCCTTTCCCATAAGAGTTGCGTGGTGGCCCCAGAGACCTCGATGAGGCAAATCCCACTTGTTCTCCCACCCATCAGCTTCAACGCAGAGCCGAAAGCCCCAAATCAGGAATGGAGCCTCCTACAGAGCCCACCACCCCCAGTCTTTGAAGTCTGGACCCAACCCATGAGTGCAAATCATTAGGATCCAATTCATCCACACTCCGATCTAAACTACCAGGCATGTTTCTGCATTCTATTTCAGATGCACACGCAAACAAAACAAAAAAACAAAAACAAAAACCCTCCTAAGATAGGCAGCAGCCCTAAGGTCACTGCATTGATAGACTGTAAACAGCACAAGGAAAGGGGTCTGGGGACCTGCTTTATTTACTACTATATCTTTAGCTCCTAAAACACATATTTAGTCGAATTTCCTACATCAGCCACAACGACCCTGAACAAAGGAATCCACTTATTCAGGAAAAAAGACTCGGAAGCAAGACCAACCATCAATTAAAATTTGTTTCAAAAAAAGAAATAAATGAAGTGTGTAACATGGAATTGACTTTTTTAGGTAGGGAAGCCAACAGACCTGTAAATTAGAAAGGTTGAATAAAATGGATTTTCAGGTTAATCAAGAATTTCTCAAGTTCAGGTTACCCCCAAACTCTAGTCATTAGTTGATTAACCATGGTTGGCAAAGATGAAACGATTATACACATCACACTTGGGCCCCAAATCCCTTCCACTAGGCAGGCAAAGCACCTCTGACAAACAGCAGCAGGGAGAACTGCGTAGCCCTAACTTACCTTCCCATCCTCACCACACATCACCCTCTCTTCACCTGCTCAGGGCCTTGTCAACTGTGGGAAAAGAATACTGAGGGATTCGACACTGGGGCATTCCCATCAGCAACAAGGAAGTTTCTTAAGCCACATCTGGACTGCACACCCCAGGCAGAAAAGAAGCCCGGGCAAGGGCTTCCAATGCCGCTCAATGAGGCTTGGGGAGTCAGGTCCGTGACCACAGAAGGTAAGATGTCCTGGCACCCAGTCAGGCCAAGATGCCACCAGGTTGGGCCAGGAGAGAGAAGCCAGGAACAATGAGGCACCTCTGCCAAAATTCCAGCCCATTAACTGGCACCTCTGAGTCAGAAAAGCCCCGAGTGTTGACTTCTTCTGGTCTAGCCAATGTGTCCACTCAATTCTCTCCCGGCTTTATTTTCCCTTAAATGAGTCAACACGTCCCTTCACCACTACTTCTTTTTCCCTTTCCTTGGCAACCTGCAAGCCTGCAGCCCCTAATACATCTTTGGTGTTCTTCTCCATCACACCTGGACCCCTGCAAAGACCTTGGCACCCTCCCACGTGAGCCCGTCTGGAAGTCGTTCCAGCACTGTATCGGGCTGTCTGGCTGTATCGCGTCAGCCGCAACGTGGTGCAACATGGCACAAGCATGGAGCCCGGGGGCGCTGCGCAGCTGAGCTGGCCCCACCCGAGTTCTGCTCGAAAACAAGTCCAAGTGTATCCTCGTGATACTACTCAAGGTCCCTGTGCCTGCCCCATGCAGCTCTGCCCCCGAAGAAGAAAACCCACACATCTGACCAGAAGCTAGTGGCACAGACTCTCCCGGACTCAAGGGGTTAAGCTGCTGTTTCTAGAAAAGAAAGCTAAAAATGCAGAGATGGCAGTGAGAGTGAACCAAACGACGGGAGTGACAAGGTTCAAACCCCAGAACCAAGGTATCCAAACTGCCACTCGTGGATGCAGTGACAAAGCTGCAATGAACAGTTCTTCCAAATGAAGGCATCACACCAGCTTGGGAGGGGGGGGCGTCTCCCCATCGCCCGCCATGTACAATGCTAGAGTGAATTCTGCAGAGCACGCACCTCTCCCCAAGTTTCATGAATGCTCATCAACAGCTGAGGGGCCCAAGGGGTCATCCTGGCCCAACAGCTTTTGTCATGAGCGATCATGGCTTCTGCTCCTCATGGGCCTCACCAACCAGTGGTGGAATAAATGGAACCAGCAAAAAGAAAATCGGGTACTCGAAATTTCCAAAGGAAACGCCCTCCCACCTGGCCTCAGGCACAGAGTGGTCTGCAGGACTCACACTCAGAATGCCAAGCCCCAAAGCAGGACACAGAGGAGACCAAGCCACACGAGAGCCATGCTCTAAAAGTTACAGGCAGAAAATGGTAGGAAATACTCAAACACACTGCTCTTGGACACAGTATGTGGATAGTGAAGTGTTCCCCTTTTCTATTTTGCATGTTATTTTAAATAAATTAAATTCCTATTTTATAAAGCAGTTAGTGCAACCTTAGACACTGAACTTTGGGACCTAATCCTTAAGTTAGAAACACATGACCTCTGTGACAGTCCTGAAGCAGAGATCCTTGTGGCGAGAGGACAGCCGAGAGGGCCGGCCTACGCGGCAGTGGCCTTCCTTCAGGAGGTGCCAGGTTTCTCCACCCCTCCACCAGGCACAAGGGACGTGTCAGTGATCTAGTGCAGGGCTCCGGTCTCCCCTTGAAAGCCCTGAACCCTCACATTCTTACTGCACACAAGCCCACTCCAGGTGGGGAACCCTGCAAAGGGCTTTGCAGCTGGAGCCTGGAGTGGAGCTCTGGGTGACCCTGCAGTCTCCAGGAAATGGTGCAAATACTAGGAGTTGGCTGTATGGGGCAGCGGCCCCTCCCGGTGCTTGCCCTTGCCACTCTGCCACAAAAGGAGCACCCTATGCTTTCTTTCTCAGTAAGAACAGTTGTAGGAACAGCAGCAGTCGTAGCAGCAGCAGCAGGGGTAAAAAAAACAGACACTGCCTTGTGCTTGCCGACAGCAGGCTCTAGCTCAGCTCTTTACATGCATCTCACAACAGCCCATTTTATAGATGAGAATACCGAGGTGCAGGAAGGTTAACTCACTTGCCGATGGTGAGGGAGCAGAAACATGAGTCCAGACCCCACACTCCTGCCTGGTTACGCTTGACTCCCCGGCAGCAGAATGGGCGGCAGTCCTGCGGACAGGCTCCTCTGTACAGCCCTGGACAGCCCACCTTCTCTCCACATCCACCAGGGAGGTGTCCACCAGGCCACACCACTGATCTGTGATTAGGACTGGGGCAGGACCCGACACTGGAGATGGCCCGGGGACATACCTCCTGGTGCCTGCACCCGCTGTCCTCCACACTTCCATTTGCACACGGGGGCCCACAGCGGCTACACAGTGCCTGGTGCGGTCAGCCTTCCCAATCCTAAAGATGGGCATCAGAGTGGCTCTCATTTCCTCAGGCGTTACGTGCAACAGGACAGAACTGGGTCTTCTCTCCTGGCAGCAGCGGCAACTTGCTCACTCATACACTCTCAACCACCCCTTAACCCTGAAAGGTAGACACAAAAGTTGATTTCACACCCTCCAATTTAAAAAGGGAAAAAGGAAATGCTGAAGTAGGCAATCCTTTGAGAGGCCCTCGACTGGAGTCTACCATTCGACCGACTGTCAGAAGAGAAAACCCAAAGCAGCGGAGGTTCGGGCCCTAGTCTGAGGCTAAAGCCCAGGTAGCCTGGCCTACAGGGGTGGAGCTGCCCCCGGAGCGGGCGGCACAAGGAGCCAGATCAGGCAGCCTCTGGCTAAGAGGGTGGAGTCGGGGCTGTGGGAGCTGAGTCGCCCCTGAAGTTCCTTCCGGGGTCACTGCAGAACCCCCACCCCTTCACCGCACAGCCCCAGGTGCAGAGGCCAGCTTCCCGACAACTCCGGAGTTCCCAGCAAAGGAAGAAGCTGCTTCAGCAGTTGGCTGCATCTGCCAAGACGAGATTCTCCCTTCTGGGGAAGGACACCAGTGATGTGCCTTTAAAAATAAAACCAGGCCTGCTTCCTGCCCCATCTGGAAGGCTTTTGATCTCCCGGTCATATGATTTGAGATATCTCTTACCACGCAACTTCCCAGGCCTTCAGCATATGATATGACTGCACTTTGGGAGGGTTAAGGATGTGGAAGGGTGGGATTAAGGCGCGCAGAAGAGGATGAGACCTGATACACAGCAAAGTGGCACTGTCTCCAGCCCAGCAGCACTGTTCTCACCTGGAATCTTACCAACCCCTCCTCATGTCCACCCCAGATTCCTGGGAGAGCCAACACTTGCTCTTTCTTGGAACCATGAGCTTCAATTTTGTTCTGTTTCTGGCTTTTCAAAACACATCATCATGGACTTAAGTATAAAATGTGTAACCTTCAAACTTTGAAAAATAAAACACAGGAGAAAATTTCAGGATCTAGGTCCAAGTAGAGTTCTTAGATTTGATGCTAAAATTTCAACCCATAAAAGGAACAATTGACAAAGTGGACTTCTTCAAAATTAAAAACATTTGTTCTGAAAAAAACTTTGGGTAAGATGAAAAGACAAGCTGCAGATTGAGATAAACCACAAATCCAACAAATCTAGAGAATATATAGAGATCTCTTGACACTCAGCAGCAAAAACCAATCAAATTAGAATATAGGCTAAAGACATGAACATACATCTCACCAAAGGATTTACAGATGGCAAATAAGCACCTGAAAATATGTCCAACACCATTAGCCCTTAGGGAAATGCAAATTAAAACCACTGTACTATCTGAATGGCTGAAATAAAACCATGCTGACACCACCAAAAACTGTCAAGGATGCAAAGAACCTGAACCACTCATAAATTGCTGTTGGAAATATAAAATGGTATAGCTACTTTGGTACTTTGGAAAAAGTTTAAAAACTAAATATGCAACTACTATATGACACAGCATACATCACAAAGGCATGAACACTGAGGTTCATGGATGCAAAAAATTGTATACCAATGTCATCGCTTTATTCTTAACAACCAAAAACTGGAAAACCACCCAGATGTCCCTCAAAATGGGTTAAACAAATTGTGATACATCCATACCCTGAAATACTTTCTGCAGTAAAAAGGAATGAACTGTTAGTATTATACCAACAACTTGGATAAATCTCCAGAGAATTAAACAGAGTAAAAAAAAGCCAGTCCCAAAAGGTTGCATACTGCCTGATTCCATTTGCATCCCATTCTTTTTTTTCAAGGAAGTACTGGGGACGGAACCCAGGACCTCGTATATGTGAAGCAGCCTCTAAACCACTGAGCTACACCCCATACATCACATTCTTGAAACGAGAAAATGATAATATGGACAACAGACTGGAGGCTGCCCAGTGTGTCCAGGGACAGGAGGGAAGTAGTTGTGGCCCTCAAAGGGCAGCCGGAGCAGCCCATGATGAATCGTCCCATATCGACTGTATCAACGTTAACATCCTGGTTGTGGGATGTTGCAAGATGTTGCCATTGGAGGAAACTGGGCTAAGGGTATCAGGGATCCCTGTGTATTAGTTTTTACAACTGCATGTGAACCTGGCAATTAACTCAAATAAAAAATTCTAAATAAGAAAAAAGCATGCTATGACAGTTACCGTAGAATTACACAGAAGGCCTATCTGGACTGTACCTGAAACCTTACTGGGTCTCCAGCACTCGAGGGGTCTAGACCAGCTTGTGGCCAGACCCAAACAAAAGCCAAACAGAAGCCGACAAAGGATGATTCCATCCCAAGAGCCAAGCACCAAGTATCACTGGCTTCTGGGATTTATGAAATCTGCGAGTGTGCATGAACTGTTTAATTACTTAATTTTCCATCATTCAGGAAAGGACCAAAGGATGTGGATTCCTAGAGAGAAGACCAGTGAGGACCCTGCTGACACTTCAGGGGGGTGGCATGCAGTTCTCTAGCCTCTACTGCAGCTGGACCCCAGGACTAAGTGGCCCGGCAATAGGGCATGAGCCAGAGGCAGGTCAGGCTTGCACTGCCAGGCATAGGATTCCAAAGTGTCATCCCCAGAACACTGGTCTCAGGAGATGTTCCAGGAAAGAGAGTCTAGGTCTGATGACATTGAGAAAGGTGGAATATATTACCCCAGCACATTGTGCTGCCTCCCAAAGCAGGACAGCCCTGGAAAGCAACTGACAAGTCCTGCAATAAAGACACTCTTCCATTCTGACTGATTCTACATGTGTTAAGACTTAATGACCAAAATTTTTTCATAAAACAACTATTAACCACCCACAGAACAAGTGTTCCAGGCGACTCATTTGCTATGGCAAGAACCATGCTATACCCACCTCTTTAGTGGTCTCATGGCAGCAAAGGCATTAACCATAGCACTCAAGGGGTCTAGACGAGCTTGTGGCCAGACCCAAACAAGGACTGGTCTGTGCAGGAAGAAGTGATGAGGAGAACAGAGAGGGAGAATGACTATGGCAACAGAGTTTCCAACTCACTGCGACACCCCTGGGCGGGAGGAACCTCGCTCCCTGGGAGAGGGGTACAAGGAGCAGAGATATGCTCTGGTCAGTGTATCTCAGTCCTGTGAGCTCCCTCCCACCCCTGGAGAAAAAAGGAAAAAAGAATCAGGCTGTGAGGGAAGACACTTAGGAAGAGCTGCTCTGATTCTCCTTGGGAACCTAAAATGAGCACTGTGTCTTAAAGGCTCTGAGATGTGCTGTAGCAGAAAAAGTTGCTTATAACCCTAGCTTTCTCAGACTTTTTGGCCACATCCTCTTTCCCCCTTAAAGCATCTACTGAGATCTGCAGAACCCAAACGCTGGTCTCTCCATTTTAGTGGAAAGGCTGCGGCCCCTCGTCTTCCCTTAGTCACTTGCGTCTCCCAGTGCCTTCTCCAAACCGCCCCACAGCCCTCAGACAGGTGAGGGAGACCAGGACAGCCCTCTCCTGAAGCGCCCCTGCCAGCCCAAGGGCACTCTCCTATCCAAGGAAACGGAGGCTCAGAGGTTGAAACGCAGTCCCCCCCTCGGCAGTGGCAGGGTGACAGGACCCCAGGCCCACATCCTCCCTCTGAGCTGCCCTGCCTCCCATGTGGCAGAGGCTACTACTATTTTCCCTCCCACCACACCCTGCCCAGCTCCTCCATAAATCAAGGAAAGCAATTCCCATCTCTAGGATGCCCTAAGAGACCACTTCAGTTATGACCTGTCCAAAGCTTGTGCTCTGACAATCATGTCTACAACTACCCACTGTCTCTCCCAGAGACCATAATGGCTTATTGTTTTCTTTAAACAACCAATTTTACTGGAGCCTATTAATAAAGCATGTAATTCATCCAAGGTCTTCAATCAAAGATATTTGGTATAATCACATAGTTATGCATTTATTATTAGAGCATCCTCACTATTTCAGTAATAATAATAATAATAAACAAAAACCAGACAGATAAGAAAATTCTTCACCTCTCAATCTCTGTTTCCCCAGCTGTACACAGCTGCTATTTCTGGCTTATTCTTTTTGAGGCTGACTCATTCATTTAGTCCTTCATTCATTCATTTATCCACACACGTATGGGATAATGGGATGCCTGTCATGCTCAGCTGCCATAAAAGGAGAATTTAACCGCAGTGTTGCAGTCCCTTCACCCTGCGTCCCAATGCTCACAAAGCCCACCCTCAGGCTGAGAAGACGGAGAAACAAACAGATGTGATGGGTGCAGTGACAGGTGTCATGGAATGCAAAGCCAGAGAGGCAGCGGGTAAAGAGAGGGACAGGCATTCCAGACCAGGATGACAACAGCAACAAAGCACAGAATCTAGGGACAGTGTCTGTCTGGTCATTCGCTATGTGCAGCTTGATATGATATATGATGACACGGTATGATATAATATTATATATAATATACGATACATGATACATGATACAAGGCGCTGAGACACCAGGAAGGAATGGCAGCAGGGGCCAACTCTGAGACTTCAGTGCATGGATGCGGGGAAGCCAGGAAGGGATCCTCCGTTCACTTCTTCCTCAGGACTGACTGTAGGGCAACCACGAGCCAGACACCTCAGTGGGGGGAGGTGCGGAGTGGGGGTGATGAGGGCAGAACAGCGTGGGGGCCCTGGGCGAAGGGGTTTAGGAAGAGGAGGAGAAAGGCCAAGCAGGATCCCGTAGGCGCCGAGGCCCTGGCGGCCTTCCACACCTCAGGCGGGCAGCGGACCAGAAGGGGGCACCCCGGCATCGCCCCACGGGAACTTGGACAGCGGCGCACCCCGGCAGGCTGGCCACAGGGGCCTCTACCAGGAACCTGGGGTCCCACGGCCTGTGGCTTTCAATTGAGGATGGGAGTCTGTTCCAGAGAATATATCCTCAGAACTCAACTCAGCCACAGGAGTGCATTCTTCACTCTGCTTAAGAATCACGATAGGGAAACTGCTCCTTTCCTTACAGAACATGGGACAGAAGCCCAAGGAGGACAAGTGGCTTGCGGAAGAGCCTACAATGGGGTCTCTGGCAGAGTCAGGGGGCCTCCCCTGCCAGCTCAGAAATCACCCTAGACACTCCACCATCCACCTGGAAGGGAGGTGATCAGCCAAATCTCTCCTACGTGCCCACAAAGAATTGGCCAAGCAGAGGCTCAGAGCCGGGAGGCAGCCGCAGCCTCGCCCGCCACATACACCTTTTGGCTTTTCTCCTGCCACAGGTGACCCACGTGGCCTCAAACCTCTTCCAGGAAACTGAACTGATGAATTTCCCCAGACAATTTACATCATTTAATTAATAATCAATTTAATTTATTTATGCTAGAAGTCTTGATCAGAGAATGGGAGTAAGTGAAGACAGGCATTAAGCTCTTACTTGGAACCACATACTTGCTAGAGAATCACCAAATCAGGGCTCTTGTTAACACACATTACAGAATAAGGGGGAGGGAGGCAGGGAAACCCAGGTGGTGAAAGGGTTTATCACTGCTGTCGGCAAGGCCATTGAGAAGGCGATGGCCCTGGAACAGGCCTCATCAGCCCCTCGGAGCCCACGCGCCTTTCTCAACAGGCCAGGCCTAGTTCTGACTCAAAAGGAACACACAACAGTTGCAATGCAGAACAATTTCATTGTGTGCACCGACAATCACTTCTGACCACGTATAAAAATATACTTGTTTGGAGACAAAGTCACATTCAAAAAAGTCCAAAGGGATTTTTGTATCTCATTTCCAAAAATTCTAGTTCCTCTTTGCAACTTGTCTAAGCCTCCAATTCCAAACACAATCCTCACAAAAATCCCCTCATATGAATATCCAAACTCAATTTAGCACTAGAATTTTGCTATTTTACAGCACAGCTTTTGGGATCAAAAGAAACTTCATTTTCTATATGATATAAGTCTTTTTTTTTTTTAAAGAACTAAGTCTTACTTTTGGAATCAAAGAAAAGGTTTTTAAAGGGCTTTAAATAAGTAAGGGTTGCCTAATGTTTTACAGAAATGATTTCTCACCATTATAATGGAGTTTCTCTGGTTTACAGGTAGACTGCAAGTGAGATACAGGTGGGCAGCTTACCAGGGAAAGAAGTGACCCACAAGAGGGGACAAACCCAGTCAAGCCACATCTGGTCAGACCAAAGGCTCTCCTCCATCCACAACAAAAGCAAAAGCAATTGCCCCATCATTTTAAGTGGCTCACTTCACAACATCCCCTAATTAAATCACTGATGAAAGAGGCTAACTAAAACCTAAATTGGAGGACAATCTTATATTTATTTCCCTCACACCTGGTAAGAAAAAGGACAGCGGGTGGGATGGATTGCAGGGAGGGGGGATGCCTGCGTCTTTTAAATGACAGGCATGGGGGGGGGGGTAAAGGAGGAACACCTTTCACTCACAATTACCCAGCTTGTGGCTTTTTAAAACTTTTTCTCTTTGCTCATTGAAATGACCTGGAGAGATTTTAAAAAGCACTGATACCTGGGCCCAAGCAACTCCACAGCCTCCCTCTCCACCCACCCCTGGCCTCCCTGCATCCATCCCTCCAAAACAAGGTTTTGATTTAATTGGCCTGGGCATCTAGATTTTCTTCAAACTCCCCAGGTCACTCTGTGAGCACTACTTGAATATTTGCTTAATATTTTGCTGCTAATTTTTACACCTATGCCAGGTAGAAGAATGGGCAATGAGAAAAGACGAGGGACAGCAATTATACTGGTATACTCAGCAGTTCCCATAAAAGGAATAACCAGGGGAATGGATGTGGCAGTTCCCAGGTTCAGTTCCTAGTGCCTCCTGAAAAAAACAAAAAACAAACAAGAAAAAAGCAACTCAGGGAAGCCAATGTGGCTCAGTGGTTGAGCACCAGCTTCCCACATGCGGTCTCGGGTTCAATCCCCAGTACCTCGGGACAAAAACAGGAACAAGCATGCTGAGAAACCTAAGAACAAAAACAAAATGATACAGATAAAGTGATTATCTATAAAAGTGAGTCAACTGTAGGTGGCTCCCCAGCATTTTAGTGAGCTGTAATGGACAGCTGCAAGAATATTCATTTTTAGAGAATGCCAGTAGATTCTACCCAGTCTCTGACCCCAGGTCTCCCAGTTTGGTGTAGAAAACATAAAAAAATCACACAAAGCACAGAAGCAGAAGCAGGACTAGCCCTGCCCACAACCCTGCAGCGGCTTGATATATGCTAGCTACAGGGGTAGAAGAGTGGTGTCTAGTATTTGTTGAACACCAGACCCTGGACTGAGAAAATGCGTTAGTTAATCCTCAACCACTGTATCAGCAAATGCAATTTTACAGGTGAGAAAATTGAGGCCCAGAGAAAACCTGCCAAGTGCCATGGTGAGGGCAAAAAGGCAGTACTCAACAAATGCAGGTCGGTCTGACTTCATAAACTTCTCTCAGCCACTATGTAAAACTCTCCCCTCTTATACAAAGTCCATCAAGTATGAATCAATATTAGATGAAAAGAACAACTTGCACCTAACCTTTTTCTTACTTGGGGAAGGAGTCCTGAAATTCAGGAACTAATTTCACAGGAGCATTCCCTGCTTTCTCTGCCAATGACAAAATGTTTCTTAAGCCCCAGAGATGCTCAAAAAGTCTTACTGCGAGGGAGGAATAAAATATGGATTAGAGTGGACTTACTGGCATTCTATACAGAATTATTGTGACTCTAGCAATGGAAGAAATTATATCATTGATGTGGAGACTGTGACCATGGGAGTTGCTGAGGGCAGGGAGAGGGAAGAAGGGGTGTGATATTGGGGCATTTTCGGGACTTGGCGTTGTCCTGAATGCTATTGGAGGGATAGATGCAGAACATTATATATCCTGCCATAACTCATAATGGAGTGGGAGTGTGAACTACAACATAAACTATAATCCATGCTGTGTAGCAGTGCTCCAAAATATATTCATCAAATGCAATGAATGTACCACACTAATGAAAGAAGTTGTCAATGTGGGAGGAGTGTGGTGAGTGAGGAGTGGGTTATATGGGAACCTCTTATATTTTTTATTTTAACATTTTGTGTGATTTATGTATCTTTAAAAAAAAAAGATGATAAAAAATTACCAAAAAAAAGTCCTACTGCGAGGGAGCCAAGTAGAAACCAGTGGCCACCAGAGAAGACAGCCCACATGTAGAACTTGGGGCATCTGTACACATTTTCATCTCTAGGATGAAGGAGCTGGGAAGAAAAACCACAAATTGGCACCTTTATCTCAGCTGTTTGGGTTTGAAAGGCATCCAGGAAGTGAGGAAACTGCTCAGGAATTTGCCTTGAAGTGATGTCTTCTGGGGCAGACAATCGGCTGGCAGAATCCAACAACAAGCCTGGGCTCTGAGGAGACCCTATGACATGCTGGTTTTTCCTCACTGTGCCCTTAGCAGATGGACAATCATAACCAGCTTGGGAAAACTAGTGTGTGTGACTGGGGAGGCTGGGGCGGGGGTGTGCCAGCCTAATCTTGAGGAAGTTAATGGACTGTCCAGATAAGTTCACCCGAGGCCAAGGGGAGGCTTTGAAAGCAAGGGTATTACAGAGGCACCCACCACCTTTCCTCCAGGAGCTGTGGGCGCCCTTTGCCTCAGTTGGAACCTTTGCCCCAGGGCTGCAGAGCAATTCACTGCACCCCAGAGCAACATCAGGGCCCTCGGGCCACAACTCTGAGGTTTCCCAGGCCTAACACAATTTAGTACAGAGCTTCTTAACCAGGGGTCTGTAAGCTTGAAGTGAAATTTTTTAAAAAATCATTATTCTTGTGGGGACGTGTTGGTGCAGCTGTGATGTATTTATTAAATAATACACAGTATAGTGTGGACTTAGTAAGGGGTCCGTGGTTTTTACCTGACTGGCAAAGGGGTCCATGAAACAAAAAAGGTTAGGGACCCCTGGTTTAATATGTCAGCACTTGAAATAAGACACTCTCAGGCACCTATGAACACATAACTTCCCAGAGATGGAGACCCTCTGTTGCCACTTCCTAGCTGTGTGACCTCAGGCAAATTCCTTGCCCTCTCTGTGCCTAATCAGTAAAATGTGCTTAATAACAGACCCTATGTCTCATTAAGTGTGCAGAGGTGACAGAATGTGAAGAGACCTGGAAAGGCACAAGGAGCATCGCCTGCCTATATCAGTGTATCATTTATGCTAACCACCACTCTTTTTCACCTCAATACGCTGGACCATGAGACTGCCGATATTTGACCATTTTTGAACTAGCAAAACGGCAATTTCATATGATTCCACTGAATATACTGACTAAACTTTTCTGTCTTTAAAAACCCTTGGCCTTTGAACAAACAGGGCGAATCTAATATTCCCTATGTATCTCCCAACAATGACAGCCCTTATGAAAGAAAGCCCCAGCATAAACACAAACACATTTCTTCCACTTGGGCTATAAAAGCTGAAAATGGCTCCCAGGTGTGAGCAGACACAATGGGCCCTGCTTTATTTGCAAGGTCACCATGGAGGTCAAAGTCAAGCCAGCCATTTTCGGATTAGGTGCCTATGCACATGTGGCTTCCCCACTGGTAACTGGATTACAGAAGCCACCTGCAGGAAGTGAGCAAGGGGGAGGAGGACGAGGAAATGGTCCCAGTTGGAATAAGACCGTAGATATGGGCAGCCGCCAGCTCCTTTCACACGGGAGATTGTGCAACCGTCAGAGCAGCTCAGCTTCCCGGCTCAATTTCACAGAGTCCTGGAGGGTTTTCAGCACCCACTGCTGGAAGGCGAGACACACTCACAGCCCGCACGAGACTACCCTGCGCTTCACCAGCCTCCAACATCCCGCAGCTCCCCTGGATCTTGGACTACATTTAAAGTACGCAGTCATCAAGAAAAATGGGATGGGGGGAGGTGGGGAGCCAACTCTAAGCAACAGAACTTAAGCTACTGAGTTCCCAAAAAAGGCAGTGAACTTCACGACCAAGTTTCCTTTCCACTGGCTCTCCCCTTCCTCAACCCTACAGCTGGTGTTCACTTCACTTTCTCAGCAAACGACTTGCAGATGTACCTCTCATCTGGTGGGTTCACCACCCCCATTCTCAAAGAAAAGAAAAAAAAAGGGAAGAAAAGAGAAAAGGAAAACGACAAGCCATTACTGTGTGTAATTTGGCAGGCTTACTGCAGAGGCCACAGTGGCTGCGTTCCCAGCGAAAGGCTCGCTTAGGCTAGGGCCAGCAGCGGTCTCCCTGCCGAGTCCCTGAGAAGGTTCGGGACGGGCCTGCTGCTTTGTGAATGGAGGTTCAGTTTTCTATCTGGAGGCCCATCAGCAGGGCCTGAGCATCTGATGAGGCTGCAGATCTAGGACCCACTGTTCTTGGTCTGCCTTCCAATAGAAGCTTGCAGGCTGTTGGTAACAGTCTGCCTGATGACACAGAAAAAATGGGTGGGGGCAACTGGCCTAAAAACGGAAAGAACTACGTCCTGAACTCCTCCGAGTCAGCACTGCACTCCTGAGCATTTAAGGGTGTTCCATCGGCTGCCTTTAAGTCATTCTCACTTGTAAGGGGAAGGGAAAGGGGGACCCTGTAACAGAAAATGCCACGTCATCGGGGAATCTCCCTGGCATGCCCTTCACCAGTGAGAAAGGGTAAGGTGCCCCTTAGACGTTTCCCCACTCTGGTTTGTATTACAATGGTCTATTTACACACCTCTCTCTGCAGTTCTACTGAGAGTTCTCTGAGGGCAGGAACTGGGGGTCCACAGGACCCAGCAGGCGAGCTCCGAGGGGTCCTCTCGAGGCGTGTCCCAGCAAAGCTCATGCAGCCCACAGTGCTGGCACAGGAACTCGGGGACTGTGCTGCTTTCCTTTTGCCCCCTGTGCCCAGTGGCAGCCAGGACACCAGAGGGCTGAGAAAACAGGTGAACAACCCTGTCCTGAACAGCACGGGGCTGGGAAGTGGCCTGCAGGCCTGGGCACCTGAAGTCTGGCGCCCCTGTTAGGGCAGGAGAATTTCCCACCTTTAAGAGGTCCTATTCAAGGCTCCGATGAGGGCAAAGATTTATCTGATAATAGTGCCCGATAACTAGCAAGAATGTAAGCGGTGCTAAAACAAGTCTCCCTGTGGCTCCCTGCCTGGGCTCCCCTTGCAGAGGGAGGCAGGGCTGTAAGCAGAGAACGGGTCTCCTGCCACACTCCCGCTCACTAAGCACTTCCTGCCATCTGCAGGAACTGGTGACAGCCTGCTGGAGCGCCATGAGTGGCCACCAATAAATAGCAAATTAAGCAGAAACAAATTTGTAACAGCCCTAGGCCTCAGACCTGGAGCCACAGCCACGTCTGTTCTGCCCACAGTCCCGGGACTGACTCAGTGCCCACTGCTCCCAGCACTTTCCACAGCCATAATTAACTTACCAGGGTTTTTGAGCCCCACCAGTCCAAACAAATGCCTGTCACCATACTGACATCCAATATTTATATAAACAATTTACTGTTCCGCACCTTCCCCCCAAAGCCTAAGCTGCTGGGTAGGGACTTGACACATGAGCCGTGGGGTTTTCAAAGGCAACTTTGTCTACGGTTATGTACTAAAGTTCTGGAGCCACTATTAACTTCCCTTGACAAGAATGCGTAAAATACTTTCTACACTGAGCCCAGTGGCCTGCCTGCCTTCAGAAGGAAGGCTGAATTGCGTTTCTATGTGGAGGAAGCCTCTCAGAAGAAGAGTGGAGAAAGATTTCCCCATTTTCACACTTTCTGACAAACTTGATTAGGGCTAATGATTCCTGGATGGTCCCACAGATTTGCTCCACAAGGACTCTCGCCTGAAGGACCAACGACCCTTGATCTTGGGGAGAACTACTACACCCACCTCACCTTGAACACACACCTACAACCCCTCAGGCCCATGTGCCTTCACCACCCCAGATTACCACAACTTTTAGGACCATCGATTCATACGTGTGGCAGTCAACGGCATGTGCCAAAAAGATTTTAGTGTCAATTCTCTGTTATGTCTGCAAATGATTACCTTTTTTTGGTTGACACAATATGGAGGAAGTTTTAATGGCAGTGAAGTGAGGAGAGAGGCCAGAGACCTCAACCCAGCTCCTGAGCGAGGGAGGGGGGGTGGGAGAAATCTGCCTTCCCGGATTCCACAGGCAGTTTAGGGAATGCCAGCCCACTATTTCTCCAAGTAATTTCCCCTGCGCTTCAAGCCTAACAGCCTTCGCTTCTTTTCCCAGGCTGAATTCTGGGTCCCTCTCTCCCCTGCGTCCTGGCTGGGCGCCCCTGAGGGCCTCTAATTGCTCTCCCCAGCCCAGATGGCTGCAGCGGCCCAGATCCTCCCGCTCCCCCTAAGGCCAGCTCTTTAATTACCCTTTACCGTGAATTGATCCTTACAATAACGAGCCTGTAAAGAAGATTGATTCCGCCCCCTATTTTCCAGAGGGTTTGCTGCGCACACTGAGAATTAAACACTCCTATTGATTTTACTTCACCAGCAGACAGGCAGAGAAGAGGGCTCAGCCCCTAGTGCCGCTGATTCTGCTGCGTTTCACTCCTTCCACGCTTTATGCTCCAGAATTTACAATAACGGCATGTTAAATATTCTGTCCCATTTATTTAATCAGTTTTTCTTCAGCTTAGAGGTCACAGCAAAATATATAATTGCATAGTTAAAGGCATTGCTGATATTTTTATTTCAACCATTCTTATTCTATGTCTTCCAGGTACATTTGCTAACATGAGAGAGAAATACTTCCCTCAAAAAAAAAAAAAAAATTAGTTTTCAGATTGGTGGTTGCCAGGGGCTGGGGTCTCAGAAAATGGGGAGTGACTGCTGATGGCTACAGGGGTTTCTTTTTGGGTTGATGAAACATTTTGGAACCACATAGTGGTAGTAGTTGCACATTAAGTGTACTAAAAGCCACTGAATTGTACACTTTAAAATGCTCGAAAGTAAGTTTATATTATGTGGCTTTTACTCAAATTTTAAAAATTAGTTTTCAAAAAGTTTCCTGCCTTAGAAGTAAAAAGTAATTCAGTGTTAAAAGTACAACCCAAAGAAGTGTAATAGCAATATTACAAAATTCAAAGTAATAATGCGCAACAAATTTTTGCCTGTCTCTCTTGGCTGGTCCAGGGAAAAGGGAAGGGAAGGAGGACAGGCGAGTCATGGTTAAGGGACAAGGTTTAAAACACCTCACCAACTGGAAAAGATGTTATGTGGACAAAGCAAAATGCCAGATGGGAAATATGCTTTAGCCTATGCACGGAAGAAAAACAAAACCGAAGGCAATTTTACAGCCAACGTTTTTACTGCTAGGACTGAGCAAATTCAACAATTTCCACTGTCGCTAATCTTTTCAATGATACAAGTGCAGAAACACTACAGGAAAAGCGGAAATTTTTCTTCAACAGAAATGTCGCTTATGCATCAGACAAAATTACTGTTACCGTGGGAATCATAACTTGAGTTTCCTGGACTTCGAATTTTAAAAATCTCCTACATAAAAATCTACTGGCAGAATTTCCCTGTTTAACAAAAGTCTGTTTCTTTTTCTGAGGACTATTTTATGATATTAGTCCCTTCACTCCAACCCAATCCTATTAAAAGCTTTCCTTGAGTTTTGTGCTCTTTATTATTAAGGGCAAATGGCTTTGGCATTATACTCAGACCATGATGCAAATAAATCTGCTCTTTAACAAACACTTTAATTAAGATTCTTTTAATCAGAAGGTATCAGCCAATTGAAATTTTGCTGTATGTCTCCAGTCCCCCAAACACTGGGACCCTGATATTAAAGCCAGGCAAAACAAAACTTTTTCCCAAGAGGCTGTCCCAGTTGGGCAGGAGGTCTGGGGAATCAGAGCAATCCATGTGAGCAAGGTACAAGGCTTATACTGAGAAAGACTCCAGGAGATAGAAAACCAAACCCAGAGATGAAGAGCCAACTTCCAGAGGAAAGTTTCGCCTTTGCAGAAGGAACTTGAAAGCTGCAAGGGGTACTTCCATCAGTTTCAACCCTTTAATCAACTTAAGAAAAAAGCAACCTGCCAGAGTTCGCAACTGCATCAGAGACACAGAGCTGGATAAAAGCCCAGCTCCCCCCTTTCCCTGACACCCCTTCCAACAAACTCATCCCAAGAAACCTGCCCCTGTTCCTCTAACTCAGATGGTCACAGCAGGTATCTGCTCTATTCTCTCTGCACACTGAGATTATTTTTGTGATTCTCTGTCTGCCTACAAAGGGAAACTGGGAATAAGAGCTCGGGATTCAAGACTACAAGTTTGAATACTTACTAAGCTAACTAACCCACCACATTTTCAACATGTGATAGCATTCAAACTCACAGTTCACCTTGGAAGGGCCAGGGCACCACAAATGCCAAGGGCTCACCAAGTGCCTACTAAATGGTGGTTGAACACCTGACACCATTTAGTTCTGAGATTCTGAGATGCAGTTTGAACAATCAGAATCACCATGTGGAGGGAAATGCTAAGTCACAATGAGAAAAGTGCTCCTCTGGTTCAGAGTGATGTCAGCCCGAGCCCGCATCCCACTCTGTTTTATTTTCTCCCCTGTCCTTCGCACAGTCCACTTGGGAAATACAGAAAGCCATGAAGGATGATGGAAAAATGTCCTATAGGGGAGCAGATGTGGCTCAAGCCGTTGAGGGCTTGCTTTCCACATGGGGGTCCTGGGTTGGGTCTCCAGTGCCTTCTAAAAACAAAACAAACAACAAGCAAACAAACTCAGGAGAGCCGATGTGGCTCAGCTACTGAGCACCGGCTTCCCACATGAGGTCCCGGGTTCAACCCTCAGCCCCCGTACCTAAACAAAAACAAAACTATAATCCTGCTACCCAGATGTCATACTGCTAATCTCAATTTTGTAGGCACTAAATCAAGTAATCCAGAAACTGCAGTTTCAGAGAAATCACTGACCAAGTCAGATTTGAGGCCAGGTTCATGCCAACGAGGTGGCTGCCAGGGATAACCTGCATTTTCCAAACTGAATCGAAACTGGGAGGGCGCCTTTCTTCCCCTGTTTTACATATTTTAACACTGTCTAATGGAATAGCAGGAACAAGGCCAATCAGCCCCACTGCTCCTGGCACATTGGCCAAGAACAGAGATACGTATTTTAGTCAGCAGAGCAAGGTGTGATTCAAAGTGCCACAGGCGCTGGGGGGCGAGCTGGGGGCCCTGTCTATGGCTGTGGAGGGTTCCAGCGACTGCCAGGTTCCTGTACTGAGTGCACGAGGGTAGCTAAGGGAGCAACGTGTGGGCATCTGGGTCCAGTGCCAGTCCCACCTCTCAATTTTGTAGTCTCCAGGACCTGAGGAAGCCTCAGATTTCTCTCCACTAACATAAAGATAGCACCTGTGCCCTGGCTTCCTCACAAAGTTGAGAACAGGAAGAGTTAAACCAGTGCTGCACAAACTTTAATAAGCAAATGGCCAGAGGATAGAGTTAACTGCAGCTCTGGGTGCAATAGGGCTGGGGAGGAGGCCTGAGATTCTGCATTTCTAGTGAGCTGTAAGCTGATACCATAGCGCTGATCCACAAACCCTGCTTTAAGCAGGGAGGAGCAAAAGTGTTGACGAGTGCTCTTTATAAACATACTAGGGATTATCAATTCCCTAACTAGCTTCACATAAGGCTGGCCCATTTAATTTAGCTGGCAGTTAAATGCCTCCCAGGTGCTGGAAACCCAAAGTGGTGCAAAAAGAAAAGTCAGACCCTGGTCTAGCCACCATCAAGGGAGCAAAGGGCCACATTTTCGTTCTAACTTTTCATCGAATCCTGTGGCTACAAAGGTGAGATCTTGCTGAAGTCCGACAGGCAGTGTGACAACTTGTTCTCAGCCAGGAAGCAGCAGACGCGTTTGTCAAGTACCTACTATGTGTCCTGCACACCACTAGGCGCTTTCATATACATAACACTTCCCTCCAACCACGGCCTCACTTTCCAAGTATAAAATGCGTCACAAGTACACATTTTATAAACGAGGAAAACGAGGTTCAAAGAGATGAAGCAGTCTGTCCAGGACGCAGAGCATGAGCCACAATTCGAAACCCCAAGCTCTCTTGCAACCCCACAATGCCATGAAAAGGGTTAAGTTCAAGACGAATTTTCCAGGAGCACAGAGGCTCAGCAGCTCCTGAATGCAGGGTCTGTTGCCAGCAAAAATCTGGGATCTGCGAGCTACACCAGCCATCTTATTAATAGTTCCTTCTTGCCAAGACCCTCTGCTTGGCCTGCTGAGCCTCAATGTGAAGGAAAGATACACACAGGTGCAAATGAGTTACAAAATCATCAAAATCAAAATAAAATGAAAATATGCAGGGCTGGAGTAAAATAGGAGGCCGTCAATAAACACTGGTCAAGAAAACTGCTGAACTCACCAAGGGTTTAGCTGGAAAGACCCCTGGGTAAGTTGAAAACAAGCAAGCACCTCCACCTGTCTGTTGGAGAAATGGGCTAACTCCAGGTGCTTAACTCTCTAGCAAAGGCTTTTACCAGCTCAAATAACATCCCTAAGGCTTCCTTTCCTTTTTTATGTGAACCCCTTTATGCCCATTTTTTCATTTCCAGTGTGTTGCCTATAACAATGATCAGGTTGCATTTTGTCTAACACTTGATCATGACAGCTAATTTCTTATTTTTCTGTGGATTTCAGGGGTCTGGAGGCCTGGTCTTTTTTAAACACATGAAAGTAAACTGAGTCACATTACCAAATTCCTTGACACAAAGAGAAGCTTGCTGTCTGTCTTGTGATTCCTATAACTATACTGTATTCACTGAAGCTGTGGCTTCATCTCCAGGAAAAAGATAACCTAATTTTATGTATCTCTGGGCATTAGAGCTATTTTCCCCAAAAACTGAGAAGAGGCAAAAAACTTGCTACTTTTAATTCTGCAAACTCCAAAAGAGCAAGCAAGGGATTTCCATGATTAGGGTTCCATGAAGAAAGGCCATTCGTCATTAGCAAATGTGAACACATGTCCTCCTGACACCAAAGTTCCACAAACTACCACCACAGCTCACCACCCAGGAGCGACCACATTGCATCCACTTACAGAAAAAGAGAGATGACGTGAGACGAAGCAGCGCCCAGGGATGGTATGGCTGTCAACTCGTTATTATTGAGGTACCTGTAACAACAACAAGGAGAAATTAATCATGCAAACCATCTAAGTGAGTAGTTTAGAATCATATGCACGCAACGGAAATCACAGCAACACTGCAGAGGTAGCCATAGTAACACTATGTACTAAGGCTGGATAAAAGATAACAAATTTAATAGTGAGTTTTCACAAAAAAGTAGTTATGTAAGGACACAAAATCAACCATTCATCACACCCTGGTTTAGAAACAAAAACGAAGGGGAACCATTGCCTGTCTTCCATGTCTGCCAGGAGCATCCCATCCAGCTCAGAGATCAGAACTAACAGACAAGGGACAAGCAAGATGTAGCGTTCAGTACAAAAGTACCCTCATTTTTGACGATTCGGGTTGATGTAAATTTAATCCTCTCCATGTCCATGACTCCAAACTGTGTGTGTTGCTGTGCAACAAGCAGCTGTTGAGAAAGTTAGTCCTCTCATTGCCTCAGTTTCCTCATCCATAAACTGGGACTAGCAGTAGTAGCTGTCTTATAAAGTGGCTGTATTGATTGTGTTAAGAAATGTAAACCATTTACAACAGTTTCTAGCATGGCTATATAGGAGAAAATGGTGCCAGTCAGAGTGGCTGAAAACTTCAGATGGAAGAGGGTGCCTACAGATCAAGGATGGCAAGGAAAACGCCCTGGTTCCAAAGAATAAATGTTCAAGTAATGGCAAAAGCAGAGTCATGCGTTTATAAGCATTAGGCATGAAGAAAAAATAATAGTAGAGAACAGGGAAGTAAGTATTGCCTTAAACTGAAGGAGTCTAAACAGTGGTGGGCAGAAAAGAAAAGGGAAGAACCACTAGCTTATCTGAATATCCTTTCAATGAAATAACAAAGCAGGCCAGCAAATGTGGTGTGAGTCAGTGAGAGGTGACTGCTAAGTTTTGAATTTCTAGGGGAGATTGCTGACTCCAAACACATCAACATTTGAGTTAATGAAATTTTAGGGGACCATGCAACAAACTGACAGGATAAAGATCAGCAGGAACTCGCCATCTGTAAGTCACAGAATGAAGGGTGCAGCAAGCCAAGCCCTGACACTTACTGACTCAGTCATGAGCTAGTGGTCAGTCAGGGAATGCACAGCGGGGCTCACCTCCTTAACCACCAGCACAGCAAACCCTCCCTAACCTCGCCTCGGTAAATGATTACTTCCTATGCATCTTACAGGATGCTCATCCCATAGAAAAAGAATTTGAAGGACTCATACTTTTTGATTTTAAAACTTATTACAAAGTCAGAGTAATCAAAACAGCTTGGGACTGGCACAGGGTCGGGCATACAGACCAGTGGAATTTAACTGACTTCAAAATGATTCTTGACAAGGCTGCCAAGTCCCCTCAGTGGGGAAAGAGTCTCTTCAACCAACAAATGGTGCTGAGAAAACTGGACTTCAATGTGCAAGAGAATGAAGGTGGACATTGACAGCACACCATAGGCAAAAATTAACAGCAAACCATGGACAAAAATTAATGCAAAATAGATCAAAGATCTAAAAATAAGAACCAAAACTATAAAGTTCCTAGAAGAAAACAGGGAAGCACCTTCAGGACCTTGTACTAGGCAATGGTTTCTTAGACTTTACACCAAATGCACAAACCATGAAAGAAAAAAACAGCTAAATGGGACTTCATTAAAACTAAAAATTTTTGTATCAAAGGACTTTATCATAACAGAAAAAAAGACAAACCTATAGAATGGGAAAATTTGTAAACCATATATCTTGGTAAGGGTTTAATATCCAGAACATAAACAAAGAAACCCTACAACTCAACAACTAAAGGACAAATTTTAAAATGGGCAAAAGACTTAAATAGACATTTCTACAAAGATATACAAATAGGCAATAAACATATGAAAAGATTCTCAATATCGTTAGCCACGAGCGAGATGCAAATTAAACAAAGATGAAGAGACCATTTTACACCCACTTAGAATGACTATTATTCAGAAAACAGAAAATAAGTGTTGAACAGGATGTGGACAAATAGTTAATATTCATTCATTTTTGGTGGGAACGTAAAATGGTGCAGCTGCTATGGAAAATAATTTGGCTGTTCCTCAGAAAGTTAAACACAGAACTACAATATGACCCGGCAATCCCTCTTTTAGGTCTATACCCATAAGCACTGAAAGCAGGGACTTAAACAAATATTTGCACACCAATGTTCATGGTGGCAGTATTCACAATTGCCAAACAATGGAAGCAGACCAAGTGTCTATCAACAGAAGAATGGGATAAACAAAATGTGGTCTATACATACAACAGAATATATAATTCAGCCATGAAAAGGAACTAAGTTCTAGTACATGCGACAACTTAGATGAACCTTGAAGAAACCATGTTGAGTGAGATAAGCAAGACACAAAAGCACAAATATTGGATGATCTCACTGCTGCAAAATAATTAGAATAAGCAAATTCATAAGAGTCAGAAACTATAATACAGGTTACCGGGCCAAGGTGGAGATACGGAATGGAGAGTCAACGCTAAATTGGTACAGCATTTCTGTTTGGGGTGATAGAAAATTTTGGTAATGGTGATGGTTGTACAGCATTGTGAATTTAATACCACTGAATTATACATTTGCATGTAGTTAAAAAGGGAAATTTTAGGTTTATATGTTATTATAATTTTAAAAAAGGAAAAAAATCGAGGAACTGCCCAACATAGTAAACACTATTTAAACTAAGGACTATAATTAATAGTGTAATTATAATGTTTCATAAATTGTAGGAACGGTACCACACTGATGCAAAGTGTTGATAAAAACTTGAGTATGTGAGGGCGAGTACATATGGGCTCTATTTTCTATGTGAGTTTCTGTAAACCTACAACTTCTCTTTAAAAAATGAAAGGTCTCCAAGCTTCCCGACCACTCAAAAATTCTCAATCTGTATTTCCAAAGTTAATATCTCTTAATGGAGGGGAAGCCCACAAACCAAAACACAGCTTGCCTGGTATGCTCCCAGAGGCTTTGCAATCTGGCCTCCTTACATGGAAATGTATTTCCAAATCTGGGAAGAGAATCCAAAATCAGATTTGTGAAGGAAGCCTAAAAAGCTTTAGCCAAAGCATAGTGTTCAGGCTCTCTAGTGGCTGATGTGCTATAAAGAAATTGCATTTGGATGTAGAATTAAGGGAATAAAGTTGGGGTATCTGATTCTCAGTTTTCTAAAGAGAGGTAGTCTTATTTAAAGCAACTGGTTACTTTTCAAAATCAGGCCACTGAAATGACAGCTGTATTCCTGTAAGTATATAGCTAACAGCTAACATTTGCTTGAACAGAATAATCTAGTTGTTAGCCATCTTTTATAGAAATGAATTTATTTTTTAAAAAAAAGTAAAGGAAAGGACTTGAATTATCCCATTGGCTTTCTTCGGTGCCAAAGCCAGTTAAGGATGAAGCTTGGCAATTACTGGGCTCTGGAACATACAATGTCTGTTTCAATAGCTTCATGATTGAAGCATCTGGCAGGGAGAAAGCAGATCCATATCATGTGGCAAATCCTTTCTCCACTTAAAGAGCCCTTGTTTGTGCATTGAAATAGACAATTAATTACTTTAACAGTCTATTATCTGACTGCCCCCCAAATCAGATTGTTTCTGCTTCACCTTTTATCGCCTCCAAGCCTGCTCTGATCCAATTCCCATCTTGGTGCAGGAATACCAAAAATCAGTCTTAATCTCTACTAATAAATTGTCACAGTTACACATGAATGCAATAATTACTAGAAGCTGCCCTCAGATTCTATCAGAACAAGAATAACTAGAATCAGTTTTTAGACAGCGCCTAAGAATTCTTCACTCCATAGAGATCTATTATAAAACACAGAAGATGGTGGTAATAATAATATTACTAGCAGCAGGTGACTGACAGGGCTTACTATGTACCAAGCTCAACCCTAAGTACTTTTCATTATTGTCTCTTATCTTTAGACCCAGAAGAGGTAGGTTCTACCAACATTTCCATTTTACCAATGAGGTATTCAGTGATTTGACCAAGATCACCCAGCAGTAAGTAGCAAGGTCCCAGGGAGTCTAGGACCAAGGCCTCTGTTCTTAAACATTACCCTGTAGTTCTTCATATTTACAGCAACATCTCCCCTTCAGTTATGTAATTTCATCATCACAACACTCCACGCTGGGTACCAGGTACTACTCTAACTCGGCACTTCACTCGTAGGTTCTCTAAATCAAGTTTCAGCTTAAGTAGCTAGCCTCGGCTACACAACCGCAGAGCGGCACAGCCAAGGTCTGTGTCCCAGCTGGACAGCACGTCAGAAGACAGCAACAAGCAGCAAGCCAGGGGGCTCACAATCACGCAGGTAGTGTGCTAGCTGCTTTTCAGCCGGCCGCCGATCTGACTTTATTTTAAATACCTGAAACAAACAGTATGAGCTGCACTGCAGGGAAACTTATACTGAATGAGCCTGGTCTCAAGCCCAACAAAAAAATGATCCACCCAATTTCACAGAAGTAACAAGGGCGTATAATATTATTTCAGATCTTGTCAGAACTGCTGGAAGCAGAGTGTACAGGTGCAGGGGGGCCAGTGGGGGTGCTGGGGATTAATGGGCATTTTAGGCCTGGATTAGCAGCCCGGAGTCAACAGGTTCAGTCAGAAATAGCAGTCTCTATTCCTGATGGGGCTGCTTGATTTATGATAAGGACAGTTGGAGCCCAAAGGAGAGCGACTCCATGGCCATCTTACTTCTAGACCATTTCTACAACCACCACTGGTTAAACCTAAGTCTGTTAGTGCCACCACTGCTGCCTTCCTCTTTGTTCATTCTGCCCCTGAATGGAACTAGAATGCTATCCTCAGAACGCAATGAAAGCTGAACTCAGTCTGACACAGGCAAGAGGTTCTTGCCAGACTGAAACAGAGACTGGTCAAACAATGCAGAGTGTGCTTTGGGGGGAAAGGCTCTCATAAAGTTTAGCACAGTCTCCATTAATCAGGAATTAAGTATTGTGCTTGATGAAAGTTCCAGATATCTCGGGCTGTGCAGTCTTCTTACCACCCCCTTCCCCAAATAAGCTCTGCTGCCATTCAAGGTTTTGGAAATCTTTCTGAAATGTCTGGATCTTATACCTGAACCTTTTCCTGATGATTAAGGAGCAAGAAGCACCTCAGAGGCATTGCAGTGTGAAAATCACTGCCCAACCCTGGAGCTGGAGAAGGGGACCCGGGCTTCCGGACTGCCTGACCCCAGGGCAGAGCCTGCTTTTCCCAACTCTTGCCATGAAGTCAGCCTGATTTATCTGGTCCCTCAACACTCCCCAAAATCTCCCATTTACTTGGCTTGGCTAAAGGAAATTTTACATTTTGCAAGATGCAAAATGTTAAAAGTGACATTTCATAATACTTTATTATATTTTTTAACCAGATGAAGCTTCAAAAAATAGTAAGAGACAAACCCAAGGAGCAATTTGGGGTTATAGCATATTTGGGGGAGGGAAGTATATTTATTTATCGACTGAACAGCTAATATAAGCACACAGTAAAAATTTCCAACCATTTCAAAAAAGAATACACTTCGGTGTTCTGGTTTGCCTCCAAGAAGTCCCTACTGCCTCTGCCAGTGATGCCCACGGGTTTTTCCTTTACACAGATGGCTGCATATTATACAGACCGTTCTGTACTAGTTTTCCCCTTAATAATGTATCTTAGAACACTCCATAATTCTTTTAACTAGCTACAGAATAGTCCTCTTATGATTGGGTAGACAGTCAGAATAAGAACTAACACTTACTTTGTGCCAGGCTCTGTGCTAAGTACTTGACATGCAGGAGGCATCTCACTAGATGCCAACCCTATAGGGAAGGTACTAAATTAACATCCCCACCTTAAGGGAAGAAACTGAGGCACAGTTACAGAACAGCATTACAGGAGTATTACAGCTCAGATTTGTAAGTCAGACAGATCTGGGTTCACTAAACCCCGATTCTACCCCTTACCAACCAAGAAAATATACTAAGGAATACCTGCATCAACTTCATCAGGTTTTAGCAGGATGTGGCTGAAATTGTTAAACCCGAGAGCTTAGGATACAGAGATATATAGTAAACACTTAGTAAGTGATGGTAATTAAGAGCCAAAAAGCAGTGCCTCACAACTACACCCCCTCATCATTCCACTGTTACCTTCAAACACACTGCCCAGCACACCATGCACGCACACACGTGCACATATACACTCGTGCACGCACACACGCCAGAGGTCGCATTAAGCCTGAGCTATGAGAGAATGATCCATAAATACCCAAGGGTAGCCGCACCATTTTAGGTCAATGCCCCTGGAAGGCATACAGTGCCCACATCAAGCACTCATAGGCCAGGCAGCAGAAACCTGACCCAAGAGCATTTTTTTTTTTTTACAGAGAAATATATAAATAGCTCCTCTTATTAATAGAGAAGACTTTCCTTCCAAGACCCCTCACTGGAGGCACTCCCTGGTGGGCTTTCCTCAGAGCTGCGGGCAGTGGAAACCATGTGATGAGGAAGCAGCTGCACAAGTGTCCTCACGTCCTCACAGGGCCTCCAAAGGGCTCGCTTTCTCTCTTCAACCAGGCCATGTTATGTGGTTCAGGGCCTCCAAAATAAAACCGCTGCTAAACCACTGCGCGGCTGCTTTGCCAGCCTGTGGTTCCCCTCATGCTGAAGTTTCCAGACTCTGATGGCTCTGCAGGATTTAAGAGAACTGACAGCTCCTGGGAAATACCCGAACATGGTTACTTTAGAAGCAACTGGTTGTCAATCATGATTTTTGCCTTCTCTTCAACGTCCTTCCCCACCTCCCCACCCCTCACTCCTGACAGCCTCTTTCTGCCTCCATGACTTAAGAAAATTATCGGGAAACGGACTTTGGCCCAGTGGTTAGGGCGTCCGTCTACCATATGGGAGGTCCGCGGTTCAAACCCCGGGCCTCCTTGACCCGTGTGGAGCTGGCCATGCGCAGCGCTGATGCGCGCAAGGAGTGCCGTGCCACGCAAGGGTGTCCCCCGCGTGGGGGAGCCCCACGCGCAAGGAGTGCGCCCGTGAGGAAAGCCGCCCAGCGTGAAAAGAAAGAGCAGCCTGCCCAGGAATGGCGCCGCCCACACTTCCCGTGCCGCTGACGACAACAGAAGCGGACAAAGAAACAAGACGCAGCAAATAGACACCAAGAACAGACAACCAGGGGAGTGGGGGAAATTAAATAAATAAATCTTTAAAAATAAAAATAAAAAAAATAAAATAAAATAAAATAAAAAAAAAAGAAAATTCTCTAAGGTGAGAAGTCCCACTGCTCTGGGCATCAGTGAATTTGTCTCATCCATCCCACAGGACAGGGTGTGAGACTAAGGACTGGAAGCAGTCACGGTGGTAAGAGTTTCAACCTATCATCTCCCAAAATTTAACTCTCAACAGTGCATCACACTTGGGGGCCTGTGCAGTCCTGAAAGTAGAAGAGATGGGAAATAAAATAGAGATGCCTTCCCATGTGCCACTTATATACATCATCCCCAAATAATAATTATGTGTGGTCACATCCATGTTACAGAAGAGGAAACAGAAGCACTGAGGGCCTAAGTAACTTGTCCACGGCCAAGGGGCAGAACCAGAGCTCAGATCTAGTTTGGTTTGCTACCAAACTGCGTTTCTCTCACTATACCCACTGCATCTGTTGAGATATGATCTCTGCCTTTTGCAGTTGCTCCTCTCAGAAGGTAGTATTGCTATGGGGAGCAAGAAACCAGGAGTTACACTGGGGGGGTTCAGACCCAGACTACTACTTACTAGCTGTGCAGCATCAGTCAACCCCTCATGCCTCGGTTCCTTCAACTGTCTGCATTATAATGGGCCCTATTATAAATCTTCATGAGTGCAGGAAGAAAATGAATTCACACACAAAAGAGAAAGAGCACAGTTTGGGGATAGGTGCATGATTCTGCTTATAAGTGCAACAAGTTCAGGGGAGGGAGGAAAGCCCAGTTATGAGGGGAGAGAGGAGGCGAGACTTGAAGAATGATGTGGGTTTGGATAAGGTGCGTAGAGGAGTAAGATGTAATATTCTGTATCTAAAAAGAGAAGACTGGTGTAGAAATATGGATGCAAGGAGATAAACCGGATTTTCTCTCTTTTATAAATCTTCAGTTAAATGCTGGGGGTCGTTTAAGATGAGGGATGTGGGTATTTAAGGCAGTGCAGCCTCAGGGTTAAATGAAACAGATCTGAATTTAACTCAGCTCTACCCTACCGAGTCAATTTATTTAACCTCTCCCAGCTTCAGCTCCCTCCTCTGTAGAAGCATGATTAGTGATTATTTTTACCACTGAGTTGATATGAGGACGAAATGTAATATTTGCAAAAGGTTCAGCACAAGGCTGCTCTGATTTTTGTGGCTATTGTTCTACATGGGGAAAAAAATTCTGAGACTCATAATCACCATGTCCAAGGATAGGCAGGTATCAGATGTTTTTGGTTCTCAATGTGAATGGAGCCCAAACTCCAAGAAGTACCAGGTTAAAGGAGATGAAAGGCTGGAGGTGGTCAATGGAGACAAACCAAATGAAATTTGGAAGTCTGGGTGGGGAAGGAGCAAGTGGGACAAGGCAGCCAGAGAGAACAACACTGAAAATGCTCGCCAGAAGGGCTCCATGATGACTGAAAACAGAACCTCTCACATCCTGCCAGACCCTGGCCAGGCCTCACCTCTCAGCACTCATCCTCGCTGTCCTCTCTGTTCACATCTTTCCCATCTGCTCCATCCACTGTCATCTCCTGACCACTCGGGCTGTTATCATGCCCCCTTACCTCTCGCACTGCTCTATTACCCTGTTCTAGTTCCCCTACAATACCACTTCTTGTTCTGCCCATGGCTTCCCTCGGCTAACATAAGCTCTTTGAGAGGAGAGTTTTGTCTGCAGGGTCGGAATTGGGTGGGAAGGGGCACAAAATTTAGGGAGCTGCCAAAATGTTTAGAAACCAAGATAGAGAAGATTTTAATACAACTTTTTGAAAATCAAAATTTATGTAAAATATAGTGAAATATCAAGATCTTAAATAAAGACAGGATCATGCCAAGCCACACTGAAGCCTATAGGAAAAGGAAAAATCAGTTTTAATGATCCTGTCATTATTTAAACGTTTTATATTTTGCTCATCATAGATTTTTTGCATTTGCTTTTATTTTTTTTTAATACTACAGCAGTATATTAAAGTAAAATATTCCTTATCTCAGTTGCTGAGATTTGAGGCCCTGCTTAACTTCTGCAACTGGGCTGAGCGCCGCACTTGCCTCACTCTAGTCCCAGCCCTGCTCGTCTTGTTCACTGTGGTTACTACTCCACCTCAGCACCTATAACAAAGCTTGGCACATGGTTGGCACTCAAATATATGTTAAACAAAAGCTCGAATGATGCCAGAAGAAATACCTCAACCTTTGTTTTGTCCAATTTTAAAAGAAACCACTAAGCTTTGAGACTTACCACCTAGAAGCTGGCTGTTCTAACTACAGCACTAATGACACCCTGGAGCAGGAGAAAGCACTGCGTCACAAGCAGCTCCTGCACGGGCCAGGCCGGTAGTCTAGGGCGACCCACTTCAGACCTCCTTTCCCCTGCACTGACCTGCTAACCCTTTAGAAAAATGAGGATCCTAGACAAAAGTATTTCCAAGGTCACTTTCAACTCTGTTATTTTTTAAACTTTGGAAGTTTAGAACTTCTGAAAAAAAAAGACAAGTAAATAAAAGCCAAATTAATAATGTGAAGATGGGGGTAAGAAATGTATGTATTTTACAACGTGCATCAAGGTGAAGAAATTATTTTTTTGATATATCATCAACGATGGACTCAAAGACTAACAACAAGGACTTAACAAGAAGTGTAAAGAAGTTATCTAATAATTTCTATTAAAAAGATCTAACAAAAAGAAAAAAAAAGAAAAAAAATCTAACAATAGTACACATTTCTGTCATTTCCAGATTTTCTGCAGTAGGTACATGATGACATATGAAAGTTACTCCAAAGTTCCTATGCAACTAAAACTCCTGATTAAGCATAGCAACAATGCCAAAAGCAGAATTCTTTACATTAAAACGAAGAAATGTGAGGCTGAGCTTCCAAAGATGGTAAGCCTAGCTCTATCTGGAGGTGGGAGGGTAAAGGTAAGCCTCTACTGTACCATATTCCACACTTTCATTTCCTGGGAACAAAAGGGAGCGTGGGCATCATATGCCTCAATGAGGAGGCTGCTACACCTCCCTGGGAACTAGGGAAAAGTACCAGCCCACGTGGGGTAACCCTGTTAGTCCCACAAGTCTTTCCACTAAGGAAGGGACTCTCCTTACACCCACCATGTACCCATAACTTTGTGTGACTCAACACCATGTGGATGGTAACCAGCTCTTAACTGGCTCTAGGAGGAACAGTGGGACTGCAGCAGAGAGCTAAGCAGTATAATTTATCACTGATAGTCCATATGCAAATGTTTCATCCAACAAGTGTAGACTGCTGATCTAGAGGGGTGAGCACTGCTGCAATGAGAGGACTTTCCTCAAGAGTGCCCCATCATCACCCACCCCACCCCCGCCCCAGAAGTGTGGGGGAAGCACTCACACTTCCTGTAGATTCGGCAAGTCCTCAAAATCAGTAGAGTCAATCTCAGAAAGTTTGTTGTAACTCAGGTTTCTGGTAAAAGGAGAGAAAAAATATTAAATCAATATCTGGCATTACACCCAAGATTCAGGAATCTTCTTGCACCAAATGAACCAAGCCCTCTCCCTCATAATTGCCCCTTTTCATGCGGTATTTTAAGTAACATTATTGACATAGTAATTTACAGATATGTTCCCTCTCCACTTGCATCAAAAAACAAGTCACACTAACACTGTGACAATCTCAAATCACCTAAGGCTGGCTAAACCCAGACAGATATCAATCAATCCCATTCCGCTACACAGCAACTTTTAGAGAAATTCTAAGGTGAGCCAGTCCTCTACATTAGAGTATCCTGGTGCAAAAGCTTTTCACGGTATCAAACCCAAGGCTGTTCCTAATGATATTTTTTTAGAGCAATGTTTCACTAAAGTGTCAAACATTAAGCAGTGGTAAAGGAAAACAACAGAGAAGGTGTTGGGGGAGGTAGTGATTCTTCAGTCTTCGCCAGCTCTCTCCAAGCAACGAATTTGCTTCCCAAGGGACATCTGGAAATGTCTGGAGACATTTCTGGTGGTCCTGGGGGGAGAGGGGGTGGTGCTAACAGAATCGAAGGGGCAGAGGCCAGGGATGCTGCTAAACAGCCTACGATGCACAACCCCCATTACGAAGAATTATCCCGCCGTAAACGTCAGTAGTGACAGAGGTTGAGAAGCCCTGGTCTAAACAAGAACCTAATTCTAGAAATTGCTCAGATATGCAAGGTTCAAGTGAATGTTTAAAAAGTGACCACTGTACGATCCTGAATCATAAGGCTATTTACGAACACGGTACTCCCACCACCGTGAAGAGAGGAGCCACTGTCACTAGGAAGTCACGTTGGTGTTAACCAGCCACAGGCAGAAAAACCCTCCCGGGTGAGCAGTCTTCTCAAGATGACAGCGGCTGTCTCACTGACTCAGAAACACATTTCTTTCCCCTTCATCACCCAGCTAGACCCTCAGAGGCAGACAAGGACCAGCCAGGCCATGCCCAGGTGGCGGAGCTTCTCTGATCACACCCTCGACCCAAACCAGCATAATCTTTCAGGAACAGTATCTTTGTAAAGATTTGATCCAAATGGGCCTTAACTTGTTCTGCACAGCACCTTGCTCCCTGCCACCAAAGCACACCCAGCCCTGTATACAAAAAGGTTAGCATTTTTCATCTCAGCTATTAATTCCATTGTACATTACTGCCAATTAACAGTACCGCTGATTTGGAGTTTAAAGTTTCTCTCTTAAAAGGCACAGTGTCACTTAAGTGGCAAGTGTCTTTTAAACTACTCCAGACACATTTAAATCAATACAAACCTTGAGCTGATAGCCATTTCACCATGAACTCAAAGACATTCATCTATATAAAAATCAAACTACACTTGAAACTAATAGTACATCTGTGTTCATGGCATAGCCTGAATTAAAAGCAATTTGTCCAGAGATTATATTACTCTGAAGACTGGAGGTAGTAATTTTTTAAACCGCAGATTGAAGTCAAGTGTGAACTTGTCTGTGCTTGGGGTTTTTTTAATTAATGAGCTCATAGAAATCAACAGGTTTGACTTGGGAACAGAAATCCACAAATTGAGAGCACTTCTCTGCGCAGAAAAAACGACTGGACAGACTTAAAAAAAAATTTTTTAAGGAGGTACCAGGGATCGAAACCAGGATCTCGTACATGGAAAGCAGGCACTCAATCACTTGAGCTACATCTGCTCCCCATAAAATTTTCTTCCTTTGGTTCAGTACATCATTATACATTTTAAAAAGAGAGATGGAATTATTGCTTCTGTCTCTAAAGATAGGGTGAGTTTACAATAACTAACTTTTCTATCATCATAGGCACTGGGAGTTGCAGAAGACTCAGAGACTCAGAAACCACAAAGAAAAAGCCTGGAGGACCAAGCAAGTAACATAAATGGTGACCCTAACACACAGTACCTGCCTGCCTGCCTAAAGGGGCATTTGCTCCTGGCCCAGAAACAAGGGCCAGCGTAGATCAGACTTCTCATTTTTTAAGAGAAGCTTGAAATCTGGATTTTACATGAAATATTTTCAGCTCTTAAGAAAAAAAAGAAAAAAAACAACTCTGAATGGGCCAAACAAAACAGATCTGCAGGCCACATTTGGCATGAGGACTGCGAGTGTTCAACCTCTGATCTAGGCCACTGACTCTTTAAGGCTATTAAGGTTCAAAGTGAACAACTTGTTTCTGGCCTACACACGTGGCCAGGGTTGGAGCTGGGCTCCCTGGAATCCAGTTCTCAGAACTATCCAGAATAAAATCATTTCCCTCACTTTCCACCCCAAGTGTCCTTATTCTTCAGCAACTTGATATTAGAATAAAATCATTTTGAATCACAACACCCTTTGGTCAGTCTTACCCTTACCCTTAAAGAACAGTCAACCTTTTTTCCAAAAATTTATATAAATTCTGTTGTTTAGAGTAAATCTACTTTTTAAAAAAGGCCTTCCATAAATTAGGACTACAAGAAGCCCAGCAGTACCAGGACATAATACCAAGATCCTAAAGACTAGTAAAAAAAGATGAAGGTACTTTTAGATAGAAATTTAAGCTCTCATGGGTCAGCCTGAATATGGTTTTTGACCTTAATGAACTAGTCAGCAGACTAGTATAATAGATAATCCCCCACCTCAAAGCACTTACTAGCAACACAGAGAGAAGATACAGGCTGAATGAAGCTTAGGTACCTTGAAGAGTTTCTACTTCTGGACATACTAGTCCTGTGGCCTGGGACAAGTTGCTGAGCCTCAACTGCTATATCAGGAAAATGGAGACAATATTTATTGTATTCTCCCTGATGAATATAAATAAAATCCTCAGAGATGCTTTCCTGTCTGCTCATTTCAGGCAAACTCCCAGCATAATTCCTCAACCAAAATTTTTTTTAACCCTTTAATTGCTTATGCTTACCTACAGCACTCATTTCTCAATTAATGAAATGCACTGATTCAGCCCAAGAGCTCAGCAGAGGGGGGTGAAAATTCAATTCTCTCAGACCCCAAGAACAATCAAAGGGTTAATCAGTGGAAAAGATTTAATGAGGCCTTTCTTTCAGGTGGCAGCTGACATGCCAAATCTAAAGCATCTCACTTACTTCTACAAACATGAAGGCCCCTTACGAGGCCCAACATCTGAATTTCTCTTCAGTTGAAGGTTTCAGATTCTCCTGTCAAAACAATTTATCTGTCAGCAGGACAGATGCTGTCAAAAGCATTTCTGCACCTTTCAGTAGCAAAGAGGAGAGGAAAGAAACCTCGGGGAATTTAGTTACTGCCAATTGCAGCTTTCATTAAACATTCTGTCAGCCATTGTCATAACACAAATTTTCCCTATTCTTGCACAAAGGGTGCGCAGATCTTGGAACAATTGAGCCCTGCCACAGATATTCTTTCAGTTAATCTGCTGAAAGATAACCATGCGGCCCACAGTTTGCAGAAAACACAACAGGCACCTCTATGGAAACAGCTCAAGTTTTATCCAGGCGTGTCTGAAAAGCGAACCGTGCACAATGGCACTGAGCATTTTTCCTAGTAAGACCCCCCACCCCGACCTCAAAGAAATAGAAGAGCTCTGTCTTCAAATAGTTGAAAAATCCATACCCCTACCTAAACCTGAGTTGTCTAGTATGTTAGCCACTAGCTTTGCAGCTATTTACATTTGCATTTCAATTAATTAAAATTAATTAACATTAAGAATTCCCTTCCTCAGTTGCTCTATCCACAATGCAAATGCCCAAAAGCTACACTTAGCTAGTGGCCACCATACTGGACACTGTAAAGAGAGAACTTTCCCTCATTGCAGAAATTTCTAGTGAACCGTGCTGTGTCTACATCATGAAGTAATCAACAAATATTTCAAATGAAATGGCACCTATATAAGCAACTTGGGTTTTTAAAAAATAAACCTGAGTTTTCCAACAACTCACAAGCTGTGTTTTATTTGTTTTTTTAATGTGAATGGGGGACGGACACCTTTAAACCCACAAAGTTCTTAACAATCTCAATTCACAAGGAAGACAGACTAATTCTATGGGCTTAATCGGTATTTACATAATCTGACCAGCATCCTCCTGGATTACAATCAAAACCACATATTACAAACCTGGCAAATGCCATTCAAAGCTGGCAAACAATAATTCATTGACTCCTTGGAAGTTGAGGGATAAAAAGTTCCATTTACTTTTGAGTTAGCTGTGGTGAGTAAATAACCCCAACATCATTAAACAACATAATTAGCACTTCATCCCCAAAAAGCAAGTATTGCTCATAGGCCACTGACTGTACAAGCAAAACCTCTCTCTGTGAAGAGTGTGCAATACATGGTTATGTTTTTAAATATCAATATGAATAATAATTCAAAGTGGAAGGAACTGGTCCTAAGTCTGTAACAAGCATTCACTGAGGAATGAGGTTTTTACATTGTTTGGTTTCCAGGCTAGCCTATTTCCCATTACTCAACCCTGTCTGGACTCCTGATCATCACAGCATTTTGCATATTTTAATCTTTCAGATGTTTGCTAAACTGAATGATACCGCCAAAAAGAAAGTGTGTGAGGCAATCCATTGACCCAACTTCTGAGCCCCTTTGGGCTACCCAGGACTAGCCTGGGAACCTCTTGTTTCTAGGGCAATTAGGGGCTCCAGCTGTACATCTTTTTTCCAACCTCAGAAACTGCACTGTTTGCCACTCATTAAAAAGAGAATCACTTGCTTACAACTATCTGGTAAAAAGTGACGGTCCTTTCAAGATTTTGAGAGGTGCGAGTGAGGAAGAACATACAATTTGTTAAAGTTATTTAATCCTTTAAGCTTTAAAGGCAGTTTCTGCTGCGTTTTTACCTTCTGAGGAATTACATCTAGTACACATCAAGTTCCAATAAAATCATCACATTATGTTCCCCAGACCCCATGTTTTAAGGTTTTATGAGAAGACCAGATTTTTCAAAAATTCTAGAATCACTCTTTTTTCCATTGCAATGCTTTCCCTTTATTAGCCAAAAACCACAATTTAACAGTCTGATAATTTGCATTAAAGGCTCATACTATAAATAATAAAATTTGTATTTTAAACTAGAATCATTCCTCTGGGATCCGTGCCCAAGAATTCACACTAGCAGAAGGTTCTGCACTTGCTGCCATCTTTCTTAAGTAAGCTGAGGAGCCACATTTTCCTAAACTGAGGTTTGTGCATAGGACACTCTGTAAATAATCAAATGCAAAATCATTTAGGTATCAAAGTAATTTATACAATTCATTTTGTAAGAAAGTCGATGAGTTAGTCTTTTCAATTTCTGAAATGTTACATAAACAATACTAAATGCAAATGAAGGAAGCCAAAAACTAACTCAAAAAACTGATAATACACACTAGACACATAAGGACCCGAGAGTCACTGCCTGTTTTTACTCCTTAAAATCAGCTATGGAGGGAAGCAGACTTGGTCCAATGGATAGGGCGTCCACCTTCTACATGGGAGGTCCAAGGTTCAAATCCAAGGCCTCCTGACCTGTGTAATGAGCTGGCCCACGTGCAGTGCTGATGCACACAAGGAGAGCCCTGCCAAGCAGGGGTGTCCCCGTGTAGGGGAGCCCCACACGCAAGGGGTGCACCCCATGAGACCCACCCAGTGTGAAAAAAGTGCAGCCTGCCCAGGAATGGCACCACACTCACAGAGAGCTGGCGCAGCAAGATAACGCAGCAAAAAGAGACACAGATTCTGGGTGCCACTGACAAGAATACAAGCGGATACAGAAGAACATACAGCGAATGGACAGGGAGAGCAGACAACTGGGGGGGTGGGCCAGGGAAGGGGAGAGAAATAAATAAAAAATAAATCTTAAAAAAAAAATCAGCTATGAAGGGGAATGACTGTGGCTCAAGCAGTTGAGCTCCTGCCTCCCACACGGGAGGTCCCAGGTTCAATTTGGTTCCTAGCGCCTCCTGAAAAAAACAAAAACCAACAACAAGCAAAACAAATGGGAGGGGGGAGAACCCAACTCAGGGAGGTTGATGTGGCTCAGTGGTTGCGCACCAGCTTCCCACATACAAGGCCCCAGGTTCAATCCCCATCTCCCAGTACCTCAAAAAAAATAATAATAGTAATAATCAGCTATGGAAATCAGTGTGGGGCTCTGAGTTCTAATGCCTAAAAGAACTCTAATTACTGTGAGAAATCAGTCATGCCCACCTGTGATCCCCTAAGGACTTATACGTGCTTCTCTAAGTCAGTATTTCATACAACCCACGCTGACCTGTGGTTAATTTGAGTAGAGGTCAAGGTCTTTTTCCTCTGTGGTTCTGGGCTTAGCATCCAACAAAGTAATATTTATTGAGTGTTTGTCTACAATGCATATGGCACTGTGATAAGTTCTGTGGGAAAAACAAATTAGGGTAAGACCTATCCATGACCTTCAGGAGTTTACAGCCTCCTAGAAAGACTCTTGACCAAATTATTATAGCAGAAAACTGTAATATGCTGAGCTTGGAGTGAAGGGGTAGACACGGAGTTGCGAATTGGTTGCTCTTGGGCCAACGCTGGGCTGCAGAGACAATTTTTTGTTGGTTGGTTTTCGAATGAATGGTGTTTGAAGAAACCTAAAGTTGTTGCCCCCCACCCCAACCCCACCAAAAAAAAAAAATCAAAGGTTTCAGCATCTTCTGAAAATTATCCCTGGGCCAGAATTCATGACAGCAGCAATGAGCTACATACAATGAATGTATGTAATGAGCACAGACCCCAGCATGCCTACCGTCTCACTGCGAACCTCTTTACAGAGCTGCACTACCGCCAGCCCCGGGGGGCGTCTGAGTTTGCACACACAGCACTGCGGCCAGGTGGTGTTCTAAGTAGGGAAGATCATTTGTGACAAGAAAGGTTCATCAGAAAATGCAAGACCTGAGCTAAGCCTGGAAGAAGAGGAGAAGAAGAGGAGCCCAGTAAGTAAGAAAGAGTTCTAGGAAACAAGGCCAGAAAAGTGAAATGAGGCGTGAACGGCACACAGAGCAGCTAGCCACATCAGAACCTGAAGGATACGGGCTACACAGGAACAGTTCAAGGGTCAAGTTGAGGAAAACCCACAAACTATTAGGCAGATAAGCCAAGAGTTTTACAAACCTTAACAAATCCTAGTGGCCAGGTCCCTCAAAAGTGTTAAATCTACAGGATGCTTGAAGGCAATTTCCACAGGAACAGAATATTGATTCCGCCATCTACTTTTTGACCTAAACGATTAAGAGGCTAGAAATCTTATCTCATGGCCACTGAAGGTGGCCAGCATGTATATTCTATATCCTTTAAAACTGGATGCCCTAGGATCTTTTTTTCCTAATGAATTCTTAGTTTGCCCAATGGGATATTAAATAATTGAGTACAGTATGGTTTTTTAATTTAAGCTGTCTTGGGTTTGAGAAGAAGCACAAAAATTTTCCGTAAGCCAACAAACTACACAATCTAGATGAAATGGACACATTCCTAGAAATGCACAAACACTGATGCTAGATGAAATACAAGAACTTAACAGACCAATCACATTTAGAGAGATTGAATCAGTCATCAAAAAATCTCCCAACAAAGAAAAGTCCAGGACCAGATGGCTTCACAGGTGAATTCTACCAAGCATTTCAAAAAATATTAGGGAAATGGATTTGGCTCAACTGGTAGAGTGTACACCTATCATATAGGAGGTCCAGGGTTCAAACCCAGAGCCTCCTGACCCATGTGGTGAGCTGGCCCATGTGCAGTGCTGATGCGCGCAAGGAGTGCCCTGCCATGCAGGGGTATCCCCTGCATAGGAAAGCCCCACACACAAGGAGAGCCACCCATGCAAAAAAACACAGTCTGCCCAGGGGAGGCACCACACACATGGAGAGCTGACACAGCAAGATGACGTAACAAAGAGAGACACAGATTCCGGGTGCCACTGACAAGAATACAAGCGGACACAGAGGAAGACACAGCGAATGGACACAGAAAATAGACAACTGGGGGGGAGGGGGAGAGAAATAAATAAAAAATAAATCTTTAAAAAAAGAATTAACACCAAACTGGTTTACTTTCCCAAAAATTGAAGATAAAACTACCCAACACATTTTATGAAGCCAACATCATCCTAACACCAAAGCCAGATAGACACTACAAGAAAATTACTTACCAATCTCTCTAATGAACATAGATGCAAAAATTCTCAACAAAACACTTGCAAATAGAACCCAAAAGCATATCAAAAGACTTATAAATCACGACCAAGTGGGATTTATTCCTGGTATGCAAGGCTTGTTCAACATAAGAAAATCAATCAACATAATACATCACATTAACAAACTGAAGGAAGAAACCACATGATCCACTCAATCAATGCAGAAAAGGCATTCAACAATATCCAGCAACCTTTCTTGATAAAACACTTCAAAAGATAGGAATAGAAGGAAAATTCCTCAATATAATAAAAGGCATATATGGAAAACCCAGAGCGAACATCATACTTAATGGAAAAAGGTTGAAAGCTTTCCCTCTAAGATTGAGAACAAGACAAGGATGCCCATTGTCATCACTGTTAATCAACATTGTACTAGAAGTTGTAGCTAGAGCAATTAGACAAGGGAAAAAAAATTAAAGGCATCCAAATAGGGAAAGAGTTAGTAAAACCCTTACTATTTGTGGTTGACATGATCCTGTATTTTAAAAATTCTGCATTAGCAGATTTGGCTCAACTGATAGAGCATCCACCTACGACATGGGAGGTCCAGGGTTCAAACCCAGGACCTCCTGACCCATGTGGTGAGCTGGCCCACGCACAATGCTGATGCGCGTAAGGAGTGCCGTGCCACGCAGGGGTGTCCCCTGCACAGAGGAACCCCAAGTGCAAGGAGTGTGCCCCAGAAGGAGAGACGCCCTGTGTGAAAAAAGCATAGCCTGCCCAGTAGTGGTGCTGCACACACGGAGAGCCGACGCAGCAAGATGATGCGACAAAAAGACACAGATTCCGGGTGCCACTGACAAGAATACAAGCAGGTATAGAAGACACACAGCGAATGGACACAGACAGCAGACAATGGGGGGCGGGAGGCGGGCAGGGGGAAGGGGAGAGAAGTAAATAAATAAATCTTTTAAAAAAATTCTGAAATGTCTACGACAAAGCTACTACTTGAGCTAATAAAAGAGTTCAGCAAAGTGGCAGGATAAAAGATCAACACACAAATCAGTAATATTTTTGTACACTAGTACTGAACAATCTAAAGAGGAAAACATGGAAAAAATCCATTTACAATAGTAACAAAGATACTCAAATACCTAGGAATCAATTTAATCAAAGAGGTACAGGAACTACATGCAGAAAACTACAAACAAAGCTCAAAGAAACCAATGAAGACCTAAACAAACGGAAAGACATTTCATGTTCATGGATTAGAAGACTAAATATTGTGCAGATGTCAATCCTACCCAAACTGATTTACAGATTCAATGCAATACCAATCAAAATTCCAACAGCCTCCTTTACAGAATTAGAAAAGGCAATTACCAAATTCATTTGGAAGGGAAAGTGCACCCAAATAGCCAAAAGCATTCTCAAAAAGAGCGGCATGGGAAGAATTTCACTGCCTGACCTTGCAACATATTACAAAGCTACAGTGATCAAAACAGCATGGTACTGGCATAAAGATAGACACATCTATCAGTAGAATAGAAAATAGAACTGAGAGTCCAAAAATAAACCCTCACCTCTACAGTCAACTGGCTTTTGACAAACCTCTCAATTCCAGGTTAATGAGACAAAAGTCTCTTTACCAAATGGTGATGAGGGAACTAGATATTTATAACCAAAAGAATGAAAAAGAACCCTTACCTCACTCCCTTTATGAGAATCAACTCAAAATGGATCAAAGAACTAAATATAAAAGCCAGGACCATAAAACTACTAGAAGAAAATGTAGGGCGTCATCTTAAAGACCTTGTGGTAGAGATGGTTTCTTGGACCTTACACCCAAAGCACACCCAACAAAAGAGATAAATGGGACGTCCTCAAAATTAAACACTTTTGCACCTCACAGGATTTGTCAAAAGGGTAAAAAAGCTACCGACTCAATGGGAGAAAATATTTGGAAATCACATGTCTGATAAGGGCTTAATATCCAGGATATATAAAGAGATGTTACAACTCAACAATAAAAAGACAACCCAATTTAAAAATTGCTAAAAGACTTGAATAGACATTTATCCAAAGAAGAAATATAAATGGCAAAAAAAAAAATATGAAAAACTGTTCAACATCACTAATGACTAGGGAAATGCAAATCCGAACTACAAGATATCATTTTCACACCTATCAGAATGGCCACTATTACAAAGACAGAACTACACGTGTTGGGGAGAATGTGGAGAAATAGAACATTTATTCACTTGTTGGTGGGAATAAAGAATGGTACAGTCACTGTGGAGGACTGTTTGGCAGTTCCTAAATAAGTTGAATATAGATTTGCCACATGACCCTGTAAATACCACAACTGAGTATACAACCAGAAGAACTTAAAGCAGTGACATGAACAGACATATGCACACCGATGTTCACAGCAGTGTTATTCGCAATTGCCAAGAGCTGGAAACAACCCAGGTGTAGTCACATGATAGAATACTAAGCAGCTGTAAGAAGAAATAAAATCATAAAGCATATGACAATATGGATGAACCTGGAGGGTATTATGTTGAATAAAGCAAACCAGACAAAAAAGGACTGTATGACTGCGTTACTATGAACTAAATACACAGTGTAACATAATGTATAATTCCATTTACATAAAATGTAAAAAGACTTCAATTTATAAAGATGAAATTTGAGTAGTGGTTACATAGGGCTAGGGAAGGTATGCTAAGGGGTGTGTAGAGTTTTTCTTTTGGGAATAATGAAATAATTCTAAGATTTTTTGTGATGATGAATGCAAAACATTGTGATCATACTAAAAGGCATTGATTATACACTTTAAATAGAATATATGGGATGTGAATACATTTCAATAAAATTGCTTAATAAATAAATAATTGTGCAAGAATAGCCAGAAATAGCAACTATGTATAGCAGGGGAAACAGAGATTGAGAGGTAAAGAATTTTCTCATTTGTCTGGTTTTTGTTTATTATTATTAAAATAATGAAAATGCTCTATGATTGACGTGATGAATGCACAACTATGTGATTAAATACCATCAATTGTATATATGAATTGTATGCTTTATTAATATGTATCAATAAACTTGATTTGTTAAAAAAAATTTCCCCTAAGTAGTCTCTAATGAAATATGGTTCAGATATCTTTAACCTCTAAAGAATAATTAGACAATTTGATTAAGGAGAGACACTCCAGCTGTACCAGCTCTTCTGTTCGTAGTTATGAATACTTTGGAGACAAAGTGAATTTGAGCAGGGAATAGATCTTTCTGCAACCTTGCCACAAAGGGAACATCAGCCGCAACCACCCCCGCAGGGAAGGGGTGGCCACTGGCTACCATTTGGTTTTGCTTTTAGAGAAGTGGCTCTACAGAGGTTTGGAAATGGGGATGGGAAGGAGAGGGGTCAGAAGTCTGGTCATTCAAAGTGCCCGTCCTCTACTTCAAACCATTCGATCTCCTTTCAGAGAATCCTTAAGCTCAACAGGACTTTCCAAACTCATCACCACCACAATAGGACGGACGCCTTCACCCGGCCAGGCACCAGCCAGTAACCCAAGTTAATCTTTCCCTCCTGGAAGCCTAGCCATTCTGCTGAACAGAGGGTGGTTGGTGCCTTGGGGTAGGTACTCTGCCCCCAATCAATCTCCTCTCCAAACTGGCCCTCCTGCCCTGAGGCACCCGCCGCTGGCTCCTGTGAGCGCAGAGCGCTCTTCCATCATGCCGTGGAGGGACAGAACAGGCAAGGCTGCGTGCTCATCTGTGGCAAGGCACTTAAAGTCTTGAGGCTCTCCCAACTAAAGGGTGCAGGAGGAGCTCCTCATGCTCTACTGAGGCAGGAGACAAAGACTTTTGCTTCTATGGTAGTTCAAGCAAGTTGGGCAAAACCGACAGGAAATGAGGGAAGGACGATCTGAGAGCAAGGACAAAATGTCTACTACCTGAATTTGGAGTCCTCCATTCGCCACATGCTCTGCAAAGCTAATCAAGGTCACCACTGTCCCTCTGGTCATAAATTGCTGTTCGGCCTTCCAACACCTCCAACTTTGCATCTCTTTCCCTACAGACATCCAATCTCAGGTATTAGCATCCTGTGGAACTGTCACTGCACAATACACGGTGTTGATAAATGCATGATACAACTTTAAAGTGCATTAACTGTGGATGTACATACGAAAGATGCAAGCTAGCAACAGTTGATGGACACTTCTTTGACAGAATGTGTCACCCAACAGAATTTAATTACTAAGCCTTGGCAAAACCACCATCCATCCTAAGGGATCCTGTGATCAATTTCCTTCTCCAACACACTAAAATGATTATCTACTTAATGCTGAGTAGTTTCATACACTACATGCCCACACCTAGGGACCCTGAAAGTTACACTGCTATGGAAGAGGAAAGTACCGACTTTCATGCAGCCTCATAAAAAGCACTCCTGGTCATTAGAACAGGGTGGCCAAATTCCAAGCCCATCCTTCTGGCAGAAGGTACAACCAAGGATTTCACTGCGATAAAGGGATAATGAAATTCTATACCAGTGACTGCTGATTCTTCAGAAATGAAACCTCCAATAAGGTATTACTTCCTCTGAGTACAAGAGACACAGGTTAAAATATTAAAAACACACACACACAAAACCCTTTCCTGCCTCTGAGTCATTACATGCCATTCTAAATACTCTTGTCTAGTGGTTTCCTAGAACTAGGAGAGGACCAAGGCATTTTGTGACTTTTTAATCCTCATTTCTGACAATTTACTAACATAATCCAATAAACGAAAATACTATTACAGGAACACCAAGTTACAGAAATATATCCAAAAAATAAAAATCTTTGTGATGACTCACCTATGGGTATGTATTGATCAGTTTTTTGTTTTCATTTTGCTTTATAAAGGAGCACATGTAATAAGATGCCTATTTGTCCCCTTAAAAAGGAGGAAGAGGAAAATTTCTTTAAAATTTGTTTTTTAAAAACAAATCCATCTATACAAATAACAGCTTATCTTAATATTACAAGCATCTCTTTCCTCCTCCACCCACAAAAACCATTTTAAAGAACAAACCACCACTACCTTCCCAGGCTAGAGCTGCTCATAAGGAAAAATATTCCTGTGAAACCAGAAATTTTTAGGGGTATACTCTAGAGTCCAATATCCACTTCCACTGGAACATACATACATCCTTTACTTTTCAACCAAAACGACACCTATTCATTAATGTTTGTGTGATGGCTCTTTGTGCCTTTCTTTTGCAAAGTCCAACCTTCCAAAATCTATAAAAGTAATAAAAATTTCAGGTCTACTTGTATTTATCAGATTACTCTACATTACAAATGGATTAGTACAAGGTTTCTTCAAATACTATTTTCTAGGTTTATTTGCCTTTTGTTACCTGCTACCTCAAAACTTAAAAACGAGATCACTTGAAGAGAGCATATCTCTGGTATTAAGCCAGCCAAACTCAAAAACTGGATTTACCCTCAACTTTTCAAAAACACATCTGTTATATTACAGAGAGGCACCCAAATACCTCTAGGTAAATATTTTAAAGAAAATGGTCAGCCTCCTGGCTAACAGTTACCACACAGACTTTAACAGCTAGTTTATCGGCTTGGGATCTTACTATGTCAATTTTTCCACTGGGCTTTTTAAAGTTTATATATGTCATGAAATGCTCAGCTAAAGCCAAATGGCAAAATTTTCTTGCAACAATACTAAGATGTCATGAAACACTTTTAAAAGACCGTCTACATCATTTTCCATGCTTTAGAAGCACTGTGGCAGTGATGATTTCTCTGCTTCAGGTTGTTGAAATGGATGAGAGGACCTAGTAGGTCAAGAGTAAATAATCAAAGTATGGGAAACGGACTTGGCCCAGTGGTTAGGGTGTCCGTCTACCACATGGGAGGTCCACGGTTCAAACCCCGGGCCTCCTTGACCCACGTGGAGCTGGCCCATGTGCAGTGCTGATGCGCGCAAGGAGTGCCCTGCCATGCAGGGGTGTCCTCCACGTAGCCCTACGTGCAAGGAGTGCGCCCCGTAAGGAGAGCCGCCCAGCGCAAAAGAAAGAGCAGCCTGCCCAGGAATGGTGCCGCCCACACTTCCTGTGCCGCTGACGACAACAGAACCGGACAAAGAAACAAGATGCAGCAAATAGACACAGAGAACTGACAACCGGGGGGGGGGGAATTAAATAAAATAAATAAATCTTTAAAAAAAAAAAAAAAGTTTTTCCGCATGCATTATTTTAAACAGACTTCTGCTGTTAAAATACAGAAATTCCCCTTCACTGAGATTACAAACACAAAGAATTAAACCATGCTTGTGACCTCCATCCTCAACCATATTAAGTTTTTACTTTGTCAAATGGAAAACTGAATGTGAAAATAAATGAGCACAAGACACTTGCTTCTTTTTTTGTTTATCATTCACAGGCACTCTTCCACATGGTCCACCTACACTCAATGAGGTTCAGTGGGCCACAACACCAAACACACCTCCCTTTCACGTGTCCCCACCACCACACCCTGCACACCTCCTGCCTCTTGACAGTTTGCAGTTCCACGTCATTTTCTCCCAAAGGATGGGTCTCAAGGAGTGGTCCAAGGAGGTAAATTCCACTTGCTAAACTATCCTTTAACCAGATAATGAATACTGGTATCTAAGGGACATGAGTTTGTTTTCAAAGTAAATCTCCAGCAATCCTAAGTGGCTCTGTCGAGTCCCAGTTACAGGCAGGAGAAACCTAAAAAGCCCATGTACCTCGAGATACTCCACATCCTTCCTGTGCTCTAGGGAGAGACAGGCATTCAACACACCAAGCATCTTCCCCCCTCAGCAGAAAACCAAAGCCCACGGATCAGCAACAGTGAAGCAGCTGCACTTCTCATGAGTCCAGGGTGAGCAGCTATCACTTCTTTGCCTAATGCTCGCTATCTGAAGAAAACACAATCCCCCAGGCTCCATCAACCACCTGTTTAAAGATGATGCAAAGTTTGTTGAAGTCTCGGCTCAGTTTGTCCTGTGTCAGGAGACTCCACTGTGACTTCTTCCAGCGAGCACACTGCCTTGGGAAGGGGGAGAGGGGAGGGGGAGCACCTTGCTCCTGTGTAATTCACACCAAAAAATTTGGCATCCTAAGCCCTTTTCAGTTAGAGGCGAGTTTTGAACCGTGCCCCAAGATAAAGCGGATAAAACAGAGCATAATCTGAGGTGCAGGCACAGTTAGCTCAACAGAGCATTCATCTATGAGATGGGACCCCAACTCCACCCAACTCCAGCTAGGACTCCCCAGGCTGGCTTTCCTTTCTCCTCACTCCTCCACACTCGGTTCTGAAATACCAGCGAAGTAAATAAAAGGTGCTCCAATCCCAGTTAAGGGCTGCATGGTCACACAAGCATGACTCTGCAAAACTGTCCTGGCAACACATTTCCTCGCGGCAAACTCAACCGTGATCGATAAGCTAAAGCCGGTTTGGATTTGGTTAGGTTTAAGTTTGCACAAGCACAAAGGGAAAACCACCCACTCTCAAACCCAAAGAGCTATTGCAGAAAGCACCTGCACAAACTCGTCAGGGTGGTTTATAAGGTCATGAGCACCACAGAAAAGATCTTTTATTCTTAGAGGCAAGGGACAAATGGTAGGCCTGTCACACTACTGGTGTCAATATTTATCCAAGGCCTAGGTATTCACCCTGGTGTAAACCAGGCACCTTTTCAATTCAGTCATTCACGTAATTTGTCACTACAAAGCCCCAAAACAGATTCATTTACAGCTTGAATTTGTTTTCTTCCATTTCCATACAGGAGGTTGACTGCAGGACTCCCAGTCTACATCAACAATAATCCAGGAGCCAGAGAAAAAAGCATGCAATGTATTTAGAACTGTCGATATCACACGGCATTGCACCCAAGAACAACAAAGAGGTGGGGGTGGCAAACAAAATGCCTGCTTTCTTCCTTCCCACACATGCATGTTTTCTACCCTGGAAATGAGCAAAGCTTAGATCTTGCAGTAAAATAACTGAACCCCAAGAACCATGCCCAGGTATTTCTAACTGTGACTTACACTGCAAGATTAATCCAGCAACCAATATGCAAAGGGGTATGAAGCTCAAAGGAAGATATGTGCCATTAAATAGCCCTGTTCAGTCTCCCAAGCCCCATTCTCCTTCACCCCTTATTAAGTCTTCCTCATCTAGCCTTTTCCTTGTTCCAAATAAAGGCATATGCAGGAATCCCCTTCCCAGGTAACAAGTCAGAAGAAATTAACTATTTACATTAATATTGATAATAAGAGGTCCTAGGGACTCCTGAAAATAGCTGTGCATCGTGGAAAACAAGTTGACAAACGGATTCTTTTAAGCCTCTTCCCATCACTCTCTTCATATCCCCTTTCTCCAAGGGATGCTAAACTGCAGCCCCCACCGTCAGCTGTATTTGCTTCTTCCTAAGAGACACACGGCTGTGGTCTAGTGGGGAGAGGGAAATGAAGGAACTGGAGAAAGATGGTGCTTTCTCTCTCTCCAGTGACAAATTAAAGAGGCTGCCTCAAACCCTCTTGCTAAATTGCCAGGTAAGTGACACCAAAGACCTTTCAAGTCAGTTTCCTATGATTTGGTAAACCTGCTTTTCTGATCACACACAATTCTTCCCAACTAGACGGGTGTCCCTACCATACTGCTCACTAGGATTCTGGATACCTGCTGCAGCCTGATGAGGGTCATGCTCATATAAGCCAGCAGGCTACAAATCACTTTGGTGTCTTCCAAAGCAAAACAGCCACAGCAAGTGATGAGCGTGATATACGAGGCGCTTGCAGTCTGTGTGGAGACAATATTCTTACCCCCACTTTAAATACACCTGGTTCAGTGCAAACAGTAAGCAGTAAGCTCAAAATTGTAACAGACGAGGGTGTGGTCAGTTTTATTTTTTCTTACATAAAAATATACATGACACCAGTATTTCCTCACACACACAGAAGTTAATAATTCACAAACCAACTAACGTTCATCAAGGATCAGAAAACGTAAAGGCTGTTTGTACAAACACTTCTGTTCTTGTTCTTATTTAACAGCTGTTTTATTTAACTGATGGTTTCTGTTGCTATTAGGGGCAGGTAGCACTTCAAAATGTTATTTGTTAAGCCAGACACCCCACCAGAGGTCACTTGGCCTCTCTCTGGGCATCCAAACTCCAGCATGTCCTTATTTTGCCTCAGAAAAGTTAGACAATTCTATTAAGGTGCAAACATGAGATAAAACTAACCTAGTTTGCTAAGACATGACTGTAATCATCCTCTATCATTTCTAATTTGGCCCCTCCAAAGGGGCCCTCCCCAAAGATTCCACAGCATAATGGGACATGGATATGGTCGAGCTCATACTTGTCTAAGAGGCAAGCTGCCTGGATAGCTCATACTTGTCTAAGAGGCAAGCTGCCTGGATTTTAGGCCACACTGTCATACCTGAGCAGGTCAGACCTCTATACCTCAGACCTACTGCTCTCCTTTTTTTCTTGATTTCACTTAAACTTGCTCATTTTTTTTAAGTCACAATGAAAGACAGAAACCTAAAATCATGCATGTATGTGTTGGGGTTGGATTCTAATGAAGCCTCTCCTCCAGCCACTTTTTGAGGGTCTCCAGCCTGTTTCTTTTTTTTTTTTTTTTTATGGTTAATATGATGTTTATTTTGAAAGAAACAAACTTAATTAAAATTTTGGAATACCCATTTTTAAAAGAGGACATTGGATTACAGAGGTAGACAAGGTTATGTGCCTATAAAGATGAGCGTTACTGAACAGTTTCTGGTGGTGGTGATGTTTTCAACCAAAGAAAAATTAAACCCTGGGACTATGAGTTCTCTTGCAAAGCCATGGATTTACTACAAACAGAGGATAAACCCCATGCCTTTATGAATTCACAATAGGCCATCCAAACATCCACATAATGTTTTTAAAGAGCTTACACATTAACCACCATACATCTTAAAGAAGATCCTATTGCCACCATCTCCACACCTTCTCCATGTGGCCTTTGATAGGGCTTTCTGGAAATTGCTATATAATGGAGTTTGAAATAAACAGGTCAGTTTTTTTGCTTTTGTTTTCAATAAACGGCTAATTTCAGTGTATGCAGCTGGCCCTTAAAAGGCAACTAGTTAACCCCTGTAAGTCAGAAAATAATAGCTAAACCAAAATTGCAGATTTGTAGGACAGCTAACTCATGATTATCTCTCCAGGCGCGTGTATGTGGCTGTTAAGATATGGGAAAACAGTGCCTCAGATAATACCACGCGCAGAGAAGCCAATGATCGTGCATACTTGGTTTGGAAATTAAAGCACACACAAAGGCTTATTAAGCATCTACTATGTGCCAGGAATTAGGCTGGACTCTAGGACCACAAGGATATTTCAGGTTGTCTCTGGCCTCAGGGAGTTTAAAAACTGGAGGGCAAGACAACACTGCACCAGCAAGCAGAGAAGTGCTCCAAGGCTGTTCCAGCAGGGTGGTCTGGGAAAGCCCCACCCACCAGAGGCGCCTGGGCTACAACTGTACAGGGCACCACTGGGTCCTGTAAGGCCAGAGCTCAGAAAGTCACTGGGATCAGGCGACTGGAGGGAAGGCCTGAGGCAGGGGGCACGAGGAATGGAAGCTGAGCCGAAGGAGCCCAATCCAAAGCAGGGGACACGCACTGAAGACCCAAAATCCCCCTCAAAGCTGTTTAAAAATGTAGATTCCCAGGCCCTAGCACCACAAATTCAGACTCCAAGGCATAAAAGCATGGCCTACTGGCTACCTGGAGAATTAAGGGAATGCTTACATGTAGTTATTATCTAACTTGTTAGAGCTAGGTCAGCCCACTGGCAAGTCCAGCTAAATTAGGGAGCTCTCCAAAGGTGGGGCTATTTTTTTCAAAGTATACCTGTAAGTCAAGCTCACCACCACTACCTCAAATCCTATCATGCCCTCAAATCCACTCAGTTCATCTAGAATGGACTAAAGTGTGGGAGAAAGAAAGGGAGACAAGGAGAAAGGGAGACAGGGAGAAAGAGAGAAAGAGAGAGAGAAGGAAAAAAAGCACAAAATACCTGATGATCCTTTACACACAGGCTCAAGGTTTTAAATGCTTGGAGAGATCCAGGACCTGAGTAAATCCTCAATCAGCTACTATCCCTCTGGTTTCTTGTTTTAAAGGAAACTGTTTGCAAGGCCTCCACTTCCTTTCCCATTAAAAGCCAATGGGACCAGAGTTTTCAATTAGCTGTGTCAGCCTACCAAGCTGCAGCTGCCCAAATTCAATATGTCTTCCCTCCCCCCAGCTTCCGGTCTCCACCAAGCATTTCACACCTCCCTATTGTAAACCTGTCCAGAGCAATTACCCTGCCTGTGTTTGGACAGCCTCAGAACTGCATTTCTATCTAATTTATAACTCAAAGGCAGGCAAAGGCAGGCAGGCTTACTCTGGAGCAGAGAAAATACAGAGAATTTGGTTGGACCCAGCTATAAATGCAAATGCACAGCTTATTTCCTTAGGTTACAGGGGAGCAAATTCACCCATCCTCCTCATGGCAAACACTATGTGATAATCTCCTCCAAAGCATCCGAAATCTGGATTCATTGCAAGGGTAACCAATGCTCTTTTCTACCACATTTCCTCTTTAGTTAGGGATTACAAATGCTAGGGGCAAAAGTTACCAGGCTAAATACTATCATTATATTTCTATCTCTGCTAAGATTATAAAAATAAAACTCTTCTCACAAAGGAAGCCAAGACAAAGAGAAAGCCATTTGAGATTATACAACTTCATGCTTTGCTTACAACTCAACAAATAAAAGACAACTCAATTTTTTTTTAATGGGCAAAGGATTTGAATAGACATTTTCCAAAAGAGAGATACAAATGGAGACTAAGCCCATGAAAAGCTGATTAGCATCATTAGACAATAAGGAAATGCAAATCAAAACTACAGAGAGATATCACTTCACATCCACTAGGATGGCTATAATAAAAAAGACAGACAGTAACAAGTGTTGAAGAGGATATGAAGAAACTGGAACCCTCAAACATTGCTGGCTAGAGCATAAAATGGTACACTCAGCCTCTACAGAAAACAGTCTGAAAGTTCCTCAAGAAGTTACAGTTACTGTATAACCCAAAAATTGCTGGGGAGAGCGGAAATGAAAACAGAAGTCCACACATAAACTTGTACATAAATGTTCACAGCATTAGTAATAAGAGCTAAAAGTGGTACCAACTCAAATGCCTATTAACCTATGAATGGATAAAATATGGTATATTCATATGATGGACTAATATTTGGCAATAAAGAGGAATGAGGTAGTGATGCATGCTACAACATGGAAGAATACTGCAAACTTTACATTAAGTGAAAGAAGCCAGACACAAAGACCACATATTGTTAAGATTCCCTTTCACAAGAAATATCCAAAATAGGAAAATCCATAGGGATAGAAAGTTGATTAGTGGTTACACGGGGACAGGGTAGGGGAGAATGGGGAGGAAATGCTAATTGAGTACAAGGTTTCTTTCTGAGGTGGTGAAAATACTCTAGAATTTGAAAATGGTGATGGCTCCACACCTCTGTGGATATACTAAAAACTTTGAAGTATACACTTTAAATGGGCGACTTTTACGGCATTTGAATTATATCTTGATAAAGTTGTTACTGAAGAAAATAAAACTTGCTGTCCTTCGCAGACTCAAATTCCAGACTGAAAATGCTGCCTAGCTCCTTCTGTACCACAAAAATGCAGAGAGTGGGAAACCAGGCAAAGAAGAAGTTTCCGCATTTAGGGTGGTAAATCCACGATACCACCTTCAAAAATCCCTCCCACCCACTCAAAAACTTTAGAATAAATCACTCCCAAAACTGGACTGCATGCAATCCTGAGCTATGCCCATGAATCCATCAAATGTGGAAAACTTCAGCTAGAGTTTATCCTCCCACAGAAAACAAGTTCTCAGGATTTCGAAATAGCATTTTTTTTCTTCCTTTTGAGTAATTATTTAATAAGACTGTGGAAAAGCAGGGTTTCCAAAGGCCAGCCATTCAAAAATTAAGAACAAACCAAAAGGCAGGAGGAAATGTCACCACAATGGGGAGAAAATACATTAGTTAGATGAGCAGATTAAGAGCTAACTCCCTTCTGAGGTTTGGGGTAGGCAGATTTTAGAATAATAGTCTGGCAAAGACCCTCTGAGGCAGGAATTCTTAACCTCTTTTGAGTCACAGACCCCTTTGCCAGTCAGGTGAAAACCACGGACTCCTTACTAAGTCCACACTGTACTGTGTATTATTTAATAAATTCATCGCACCTGCACCAACTTGTCTCCACAAGAATAATGTTTTTTTGAATTTTAATTCAAGCTCGCGGACCCCTGGTTAAAAACCCCTGCTCTGGAGGAAACACTAGGAGGGAGGGGGTATGAGGCTATATGTTTCTGTCGTACATTAAAATTTGGTGTCACTGACTGAAAACAGATCTAAATGGCCAGTGGGTCCCCCCTGCACAGGTCTGCTGGTCCTTCATGTCCCCTGGTGGCCCACGAGGGTTTCCTGTGCTGAGAGGACGGCCCTCCTTCCCTCGGGTACCACGCCAGAGCCCTGCCCTGGCCAGCAAAGATGTAGTTAACCGGGAAGCCTGAAAGTCACACGGGGGCGGAGATGCTAACCAACATCAAAGAGATTTCAGTTGCTCCCCTTATGCAATAAACTCCTTTCAACCAACACCATTCACACTTTCAGAGTGCAAAGTTCACTCTGATATTGGTGGCTTTCTCACTCTGTCGCTTTTCTGGCAAGTGCCCCTTGGCCTGGTTGTTCATTAATATATAATCAGAACATTAAAAGCATTGTTCCCCCTTCTAGAGAAGCTGTGGCCGATTTAATAAAGTCAACATTGTCCCTAGAGTGGGGCAACCACCTTGCAACTGGCAGAAAATTCAAAGACGTACAGATCAGAGGGTACACACAACATATAAACACACACACAGAGCTAAGCACTTCACAAGATGCATTTGATATTCCTACTTGGCAAAGGGGTAAAATTAAAATGTTTATCTGACCACAGAAATTGACCTGGTATTTCTTTCCCCTTAATCCTTTCAACACAAAATTACTCCTTACCTTTCAAACCGTCACAGGAAGAAATGATACTTATGGCAGGAAGACAAATGAACAAGAAGAACTGGATTTCTTAAATTCTATCAGAACTGTCCATGAGAATGCTGGTCGGCACACTACTTTTACTTTTCAAATCAGACACACACAATGACAACTCACTTTCGAGACCATGTTTACTTTTCTGAAGCCACATTCTAAACACGGGCTGGTTTGTAGAAGGGAAGCAGCTTACAGTCCAACCTTGTTTATGCTCCAAGTAGGTTTGACAGAAAAACCACATCAATTTGTTTTAAAATAATTTCCATTTGCTTGAAGCTGTTTCTGCAGCGTTCTCTGCCACACTAATCTGCTCTGATTCCTACCAGCTGTAGGTGCCAGGGTCAGCCACAGACAGGGTGTCCTGGGCACAGGCAGACTGGCTCTGCACAGGCTAGGGCAGTCTGGGGCCACTTCTGTGGACCACAAAGCCACTGCAGCGTTCCCCTCTGGAACACACAATCAACCTCAGCTGAAGAACACAAAACATTTCCTGGTTCAGAGTCAAAAGTGATGGCATGACAGAAGAACACAGTTTTCTATCCATTTACACCTAGGGGGAAAGCAGCTTTTTGCACTCAGAAAATATATACCTCTGGTACTAAATATATATGTATTTGTGCTCAAGCCCAAAGTTCACAGTTGAGGACACCAAGATATTTATTGAATTAAATGAGCATCAAAAAAAGGAGGAGGGGGAAACAGACTTTGGCCCAGTGGTTAGGGCGTCCGTCTACCACATGGGAGGTCTGTGGTTCAAGCCCCGGGCCTCCTTGACCCGTGTGGAGCTGGCCCATGTGCAGTGCTGATGTGCGCAAAGAGTGCTGTGCCACACAGGGGTGTCCCCCGCGTAGGGGAGCCCCACGCGCAAGGAGTGCACCCATAAGGAGAGCCGCCCAGCGAGAAGGAGGGAGCAGCCTGCCGAGGAATGGCGCCGCCCACAATGGCGCCGCCCACACTTCCCGTGCCGCTGATGACAACAGAAGCATCAGCGGATAAAGAAACAAGACGCAGCAAAAAGACACAGAAAACAGACAACCGGGGGAGGGGAGGGGAATTAAATAAATAAAAATAAATCTTAAAAAAAAAAAAAAAAAAAAAGGAGGAGGCCGTGGACTTGGCCCAGCAGTTAGGGCGTCCGTCAACCACATGGGAGATCTGCAGTTCAAACCCCGGGCCTCCTTGACCCGTGTGGAGCTGGCCCATGCGCAGTGCTGATAGGCGCCAAGGAGTGCCGTGCCATGCAGGGGTGTCCCCCACGTAGGGGAGCCCCACGTGCAAGGAGTGCATCCAGTAAGGAGAGCCGCCCAGTGTGAAAGAAAGTGCAGCCTGCCCAGGAATGGTGCTGCACACACGGAGAGCTGACACAATAAGATGATGCAAAAAGAAACACAGATTCCTGTGCAGCTGACAACAGAAGCGGACAAAGACAAAGCAGCAAATAGACACAGAGAAGAGACGATGAGGGCGGGGGGGGCGGGGAAGGGGAGAGAAATAAATAAATAAATATTTTTTTTAAAAAAAGGAAATTCCTTTGAGTAACACACGAAAAGACCTTCAATCTCACCATCCAAAGAAATGCAGATTAAAATAGTCCAAAGCAAGTTTCATGTATTAAATTTGCATATGGTTGGGGGTTTAGGGGAGGCACAATTTCACAGGTAAACTGGTGGTTTCTTTCCTGGGTACAGTGGGTACCAAGTCTTAAGAATTTGCACATCCAGGACGATCTAGATTTAGTAACTTAAACTAAAGGAAAATAAGACATGTGTAAACATTTATGTGCAAAGATGTTCAGCAGTTTATGAAAAAACCTAAATGCCCACTATTAGGGAAAGTTTAATTATGACCTAAACAATATCTGTCTTTTAAAACTTTTGTCAGAGAAAATATATATGATATTGAGTCTTTTAAAAATTAATTAGAGGGAAGCAGATGTGGCTCAAGCAACTGAGCTGCTGTCTACCACATGGGAGGCCCCAGGTTCAATTTGCGAGGCCTCCTGGTGAAGGCAAGCTGGCCTGTGCCTCAGAGAGCTGATGGCCCACACCACGGAGAGCAAGATGACACAACAAAGGGAGACGCAGAGCACAGACAGTGAGAGACACAGCAGAACAGGGAGATGAGGTGGTTCAAGCAACGGAGTGCCTCTCTCCCACACCGGCAGTCCTGGGATCTGTTCCTGGTGCCTCCTAAAGAGAAAGATGAGAAGAAAAAAGACAAGCAGACACAAAAGAACACACAGTGAATGAACACAGAGAGCAGACAGCAAGTACATACAACCACACGGGGGAGGGGAAATAAAATTTTTTTGGAAAAGAATTAGAAATGTGTAGCAATCCTAATTTTGTTTTAGATATATATATATATATTTTTTTTTTTTAAGTACGTAGTCAATCAGAGGTATTACTGGAAACTGATATACCAAAATGATAGTATTTCTCACTGGGTAATGTGGTCAATTATTCATTTTTCTTTTGTAGTGCTCTCTTTATTCAATTAGCAGGTCTAAAATTTATCACTAGAAAATTTAAGTAAAATAAAGACACGGTCGCTAGGCAAACAGGTCAACAGCACAAAACGCCTTGACTATTCCAGCCTGCTGGCTACAAAAGCGCAGCCCTACAGAATCACAGCCCAAGAGCTCAGTAACCACAAAGTTCAGGGCCATTCTCTGAGAGCACAACCAGCAGAACCCAGCGCTCCCACCGCCTTTAGTTGGCATCTCAGGGAGACTGGCCAAAGAGGAGCTCTGTCTAGCCAGGTGGGCAACTGACTGCCCCTCAGCCAGGAACAGAGATTCTGGTAAATAGCTGGCACCTCTCAACTGAGATCCAGGCTAAAGGGGCATTTACAGATTTAGAAATCCATCTGCACCAAATCTCCTAAATCTAAGCTCTTATTCTGGATTGATCCACTGAGGGCATGGTAACCTGACCTTGGTATTCTTACAACTCCCTTCCCGTCAAAGACAGCAGCCTTTCCCTCTGCCAGCAAAGATGGAGAAAAACTACCTTGGCCTGGCCATCCTTTTTTCTTTGTCAAAATACAGGTCTTAGCAAAGTAACTAAGAGCCCAAGCAACCAAAACCAGCTGCCTGGCGAGGACTCAGCATAAACTGAGCAGAATAACCACAAGGGGAAGGGTGTCTAGACAGCTCAGTCTAAGTAAGAAGCAACCCTCCCCTGCAGTGTCGACTCTGAAAAAGCAGACTCCAAAACAGCTCCAGCAACAGAGCAGGAGAGAGACCACGCGAGCAGTTGGAAAATGCACCGCAGCACAAGAGGAGAGCTGCACACCTGCCAAGGACAGCCCCGGAGATCCAGAAAGGATGCGACATCCAGAGACCCCACAAGGAAGACGTGTCACACGCAGTGCTTAAACTCAAAAGGGAATTTCAGTAACAATATTTGGGCATTAAAAGCCACCTTCCGACTTCAGAGAGATGAGAAAGACTGAAAACTCCTAATTTGGCACTTAACCTACCTGCCATCTTCTAGCTTGGTTCTATTTGTTTCTTCTTCCGTTCCATTCTTCTAAGTTTCTCAACATTAATATTTTGGTGGGGGTGGAGGAAACTACCAAGCAGGCAAGGAATATTTAGGAAATATAGACAGGTAAGCCCTGGGAAACGCATTGGACCCACGGGGAGTGTATGGTATTCTCTACATAGAATGGTATTCTCATAGCCGAGATGGGAGATCTCTACTGATGTCTGTACTGAGGATCTAACGTGTCCCAGGGCCATTCTGGGAATATAGTGGTATGCCAGAAACAAACCCAGCCCCCGAATTCAGGGAGCTGACTAATGGGGGGACTGGTATTTATCAAATAATCACACTAAACTTCTTCCGACTGAAGTATTAGAAAATCCTGGGTAGGGGAATCTAACCTAAAGGGGAAGGTCAGCAGAAGTTTCCGGGGGAAGACTTCTGAGATGGAAGAATAGATTGGTAAGACAAGTAGGAAGAACCTTTTTTCTAAGGGCAGAGGGAATGAGACATAACAGAGGGCACATATTGGGCATGTGAAATGAAGAGCATTTTAAGAGCCTAGAAGAAGCCGGCGTGGTGGCTGGGTAGAGGGACCCAGGCAGGCAGGAGGGAGGCCCCCAATGAAGCTGGAAAGAGGGTAGACAAGCAGCACTGCTGTAAACAGTGGGTCATGCTGTACCTCCCAAAGACCCCTGTGGGGGGCGGGAGGCAAAACTGATATGAATAAAAAGCTCACCTCCCCCCTAAAATCTATATAACACAAAAAAACTACTATTAGGGGGAAATTTAACAATATTTATCATACAAAATCACTGATAAACTCTCCCTTTCTTCCTTCTGTCTCTCTTTTTTTAAAATTTTTAAATGGGGAAGGGGGCAATGGGTCACTGGTGGTCACAGCAGTCTCCTGGGAGCAGGAGCACATAGATCTCATAGTGTCGTACAACCCAAGTCATGCCAAGGACTTCTTGCAGAGTGTAAACTCCACCAGCAGGCTAAACTGTTTATATGTTCTTGAGTTAAAAATACACCACTCAGGTCAGAGTTAACACCAGGGCCTTATCACCAAGGCTGTTTGTGAGCTGGTTACACAAGGCCATCCCATGACTCTCCCATCTTTTAAATATGCCTCAATCTGTAAACTGTCTAACGATACATCAATGAGATTATAATAAAGCCACCAAATATACACGCATTTGAGAAAAACACTTTCCAAACCCAAGAATACTCTGCTGTTTATAAATAGTTTACTTTTTTTTTTATCCTCAAGCACATTATATTCGCAGTTGCTCCAGAAACCAAAAAAACATGGAACATGAACACAAACCACAACCTAACAGAAACAATAAACAACAGATGGCGAGACATATGCGCTGGCTACCACCCCCTTCACCAAAGAGGCAAACCAAAAATGGATTCTGACACACCAGACTACCAATGAAGAAGCATGTTTTCCAAGGTTCCTTTGAAGATGCCATTTATGGAGCACTGGCTGCATGGTCAGGACTAGGTGCTACAAGCCACCGAAAAGATGAAGGACCCATCACTGGGCTCAAGGAACTCAAGAGTCTTGACAGAGAAGAAAGAGAAGGCAGTACTATTCAGGCTTCAATTCTTACTGGCAATTACTAGTTCAGGGACACTGGGGAAAGTCATTCATTCAACCGCTCATAACCTCATTTATAAAGCAGAGGTAACATGTAATCTAAGAATCTTTTAAAAAAAATTTTTAAGTATATTTAAAAAATTAAAAATAAATAAAGGTAGTAAATTCCACAGGGTTAAGAGGGTGATTCAATTAGTTAATGTTCATATGCCCTGCTACAAAGAGGTTAAACTGCTATTACTGTTATAATAATAAATAAAACTAACCCTTCTCTAGCTTCTCCTAGATGCCAGGTCCTATTCCACAAATTACAAAATTATTTCATTTTTATCCTCATGACAAACTTACTGAGTCAGGCACTACAATCTGCATTGAAGGAAGTTATGTAAATTGCCAAGGTCACCATACAGCTGGACTCCAGAGCCTGGACCAGGCTTACCAGTGAGCCCTCTAACAGCACAGCTGCTTCGTCCCCACTCCCACACATCCCCTTACTGCCACACATGCAGAATGAACGGGGGCTTCAGAGATGGAGACACAGCATTACCTTCCCCTTAGACCCTGAAACACAGCATTGCTCTACACACTGGTGAACACAGCCTGAACTGGAACATTTGTTCAAGACAAATGCTTAAATAAATTCAGACTCAAGTCACATTTGCCTTAACAAGTGATTCTTATCAGATGGTGTTCATGAATTTTTTTTAAATGTCACCTCGAAAGAAAGGGAAGAAGCCCCAAAAAATAAGTGTAGCTGTCATACTGCTTTCCATATATGGACATGTCTATTTTAGGTATCACAATCTCATGCCCAATTACTCTGCCAATATCACCTCGATCCTAATTTTTTTAAACTCTGATTAGAATTTTCCAACTACACTGTAACTTTAAGCTTTTGTATTCCTTCTACATTTAAAAAGAATGCCATTTCCCAATATATAACTCCCAGATGTAGAATTCACAGATGATTCATCTCGTAGAACAAGTGTTGTGAGACATCAGCTCCAAATAGAGGGAAAACTTGGAATTCCCTTCTCCTTCAAAGTAACAACTCGCCTAGATCTGCTTTGCTCAACAAAGTTTGTTTTCAATTATATTTCCAAATTCTTTTAACAATAACTGCATGGCGTCTGGCACCAACACATTTGATTCTTTGAAGTGGTTCTCAAAGTAGAAAATAAGGGGAAAGAAGGGAGGACCATCCATAATTTTTGTTTTAGGTCAAATATTCTCTCCAAAAGTTCTCTCTGACATTTAAAACCAGGCAAACCACAGCTGTGACTTCTCATTGAAGGTGTACACTGCAGGGAGAACCAGCCTTTGAGCAAGCCCGATTTTATCCCTTTACCCAGCAGCTGGCTCTTGGTAGGTCAGCAGACTGCCAGGTTTAACCCTCCATCTCCTCAGCACAAAGAAAATGACATTTTATAAACTCCTTATATCTAAATCCCTAAAAACTTCTCAAGTCCTCCACACATGTCAACTAGAAATAATCAAATCTCTGGGGTAAATCTGAGGACCTCATTGAGAATGTAATAAAAACACAGGCTCCTTTATGACCAGAAAAATGTCCCAAACTCCAAGAAAGTTATAGGGAAATAAATAATTATCAAGGGATTCCCAGGTACACACTATTTAATAATCCTTGCTGCTTTCAAATCTAAATGTAGAAAAAAGGCAGGGATTTATGAAGTTACCTAATCAGATAAACTCTGAGGATCCTCTGGAAGAAAACTAGATAAAATAATTTATTCACCAGAACAAGGAATATTCTGAATGGTGAATGACATAAATGATAGAATGTTTGATATTCACATAAGAAGCCCTTGGAAGGGCGGGAGGATCATTTGACCTATTCTGATGAAAGCACAATGGAAAAAGGTTCTCTTTGGTTCTTAAAGGGAGAATGTTAAAAAGCAATCAAGTTCTTTGGACTATTTCCTGTGGTCCCAAACCAGTCCCTGATTTCTATTAAACTTCCTGTCAAGAAGTTCCAAACCACTAATTGTGCCTCCAACTTCACTGCATTTCTAGCTGTATCCCGGAACAAGACTCTAAATTCCAAGAATTTGTTCTAAAGAAAAAGTAGAAAAAATCCAAAGGTTCCATCTTGTGAAAATTTACATGAGAAAGAATGCGTAGAAGAAGCTGCTGAAGAATTTCCAATGAAAGTACCAAGGAACCCCAGGGAGAGAAAAGATGGATATTTGAAATACAGAAAATGAGAGCTTAGAAAGATTCTGAATGATAAATAAAATATTCTAAGGACCCCAATTATGACAGGGACTAAGATTTTCAAGAACAAGTGCTTGATCCAGAAGAAGCCAATGAAAACCCAGGCAGATGGATAGACTTCATATAAACAACTGAAAAGAGTTAGAGACTCAAACTGAGATAAAGAAGCCGCAGGGCCATACAGATGAGGCTGCTGAGTTTCCACCCTGAAAAGCACAAACGATGAAAGCGCCGCTGAAACCTGCCAGGCCCTCTGAATGCAGTCAAGGGCAAGCCAGCTTCCCTGCAGCCAGTCGCTTACAGCAGTTTAGCAGCATCACCTGGAGCGTCACTCATCCCAGCCATTCACCGAAAGCCTGCTTGAGATGCTGTCCACTGTGGCCCTAAGAAAGGCAGAGACAAGCAGACCTTTGGAAAGATAAGTCCATTTATTTGCCTTTTTTTAATTTAAGATTTTAAAAGGTCAAATCAAAGACTCAAAGTAGGTTTGGGGAAGCAGACGTGGCTCAACTGATGGAGCGTCTGCCTACCATATAGGAGGTCCAGGGTTCAAACTCAGGGCCTCCTGGCCCGTGTGGTGAGCTGGCCCATGCTCAGTGCTACCACGCGCAAGGAGTGCAGTGGCACACGGGTGTCCCCCATGTAGGGGAGCCCCACATGCAAGGAGTGCACCCCGCATTGAGCCGCCCCATGTGAAAAAAGCACAGCCTGCCCAGCAGTGGCACCGCACACATGGAGAGCTGACGCAGCAAGATGATGCAACAAAGAGAGACACAGATTCCTGGTGCTACCGAGAATGCAAGCAGACACAGAACACACAACAAGCGGACCCAGAGCAGACAATGGGTGGGTGGGGGGAATAAATAAATCTTTAAAAAAAAAGAAAGTAGGTTTGTACCAGCATTCATAATTTTCTTTAGGACAGAGGGGAAAAACAGGCAGTAATCAAAGAAAGTAATGCTGTGGGGTATTTGCTCCCCCTCAGTAACACCTAAAGCCCCACAAAAGGTTCCCTAATTGAGACTTATCCACAAATACCTTATTTCCCTTGGCCGCTCAGGATGTCTGTCATTCTGAGGATAGCACTCAGAAGCACCAAGCTTGCAAAGATGACTTTTAAGTAAGTATGCTAGACAAAGACCAATTTATTCTTTTTTTAATTATTGGTTTACAGAAAAACCATGCAGAAAACACAAAGTTCCCATATACCACACCTCTTACACACAATTTTCCCTATTAACACTCAGTTAGTGTGGCACTGTTGTTATAGCTGATGAAAGACTATTATTATAATTGTACTACTAACTATATAGTCCATAGTTTACAGTAGGGTCCACTGTATTGGACGGTCCTGTGCTGTTGTTTCAATTTTTATTCTTGTAACAAATATACAGCCTAAATTTCCCTTTTTAACCACATTCAAGTATACATTTCAGTGATGTTAATTACATTCATAGTATTGTGAATCACCACCTCCATACCCCTGCCTCAGCCCCTGGTAATCTGTATTCTAGTTTCTGACTTTGAATTTACTTATATCAGTGAGCTCATACAATATTTATCCTTGTATGTCTGGCTTATTTCACTCAAGGTGATGTCTTCATATTATCACATATATCAGAACTTCATTCCTTTTCAAGCCTTAATAGTATTCTGATGTATGCATGTATCGCGTTGTGTTTATCCACCCATCTATTGACAGACATTTGGGTTGCTTCCACCGTTTAGAAATTGTGAATAATGCTATTCACACTGTGAACAACATCAGTGTGCAAATATCTCTTTGAATCCCTGCTTTCAATTCTTTGGGGGTATATACCTAAGAAGTGGGATTGCCAGATCATATATGGCAATTCTCTACTTAATTTTCAATTTACTAATTCACACCATCCCAAAGAACAAGGCCAATCAGTGACAGAGCTGGGACAATAACCCAAGGTTTCTTGACGTACAGGCATGGCCTACACTTCATATTCTGCCACACTCTCAACATTCACAGCTTAATTTTTTTTTTCCTTTCAGGTCAATTGGTTTTGTTTGTTTGTTTAAGGAGGTACCTGGGATTGAACCCATGAGCTCATATGTGGGAGGTAGGCACTCAACCACTGAGCTACATCTACTCCTGCTTACTTGTTTTTAAGGCTTCTTTGCTCTAGAACTCCTTTAAGAAACCTAATGAAAACACAGGCTCCTTTCTGCCCAGAGAGATGTACAGATCTCCAAGACTCTGCATAATATAAAGTTCCTTGTGCCCCCAAGTAAATAATATTTGAGGCGAGTCTTTAAGGCAGTCCAGAACTGAATATCACTTAATCATTTCTAAATATTTCTTCAAATGAACTTGTAAAATATAAGAATCTCCAAAGAAGAGCTCCTGGTTTTTCTCTTGCGCAAAAGGGAGCCCTCAAGGAGGCCAAACGACCTGAGCCAAGAGGCTCACACAGACAAAATCTGAGAAAACATTCTGAGGAATTTGGGATAAGGCAAACCAAAACAGCTACAGAACATTCCAGTTTGCTTTCTGGATCGCATCTCCTCCAAAGACAGAAGGAAACCCAGTCCCACTCATGCTGCAGCTTCTGCATCCATCACTTGGTTGCATCAACAACCAACTTCCTGGAAGCAAGGAGCTCTTCTGGCTGTTTATAAGTTTTGCAAGCACTGGGAGCCTGTGTGCCAGAAAGTGACACGAGCCCAGGTGGACAGGAGAAATCATAGACACAAAACCTTTAAAATTAAAAATAAAATGAAAACTAAAATGATGCGTGATGCTGGATCTAGGTACCACATGCTGCTAAAACTACATGAAAGAAATGAAGTTCTTTCAGTTTGCAAAACAGAAATTAAAACCAGTCAGAATTTCTCAACTGCAAGTTTTCTCCCCGTAAATTTTTCTTAAACCCTTAGGAATGTGCCTCCTCTTTCCTAAACACAGAGCCCAATGTAAGGTGGTATCTAATAAAATATCACATTATAAATTTAAATCACAGTTAATATATCAATGCGTTTAACCTGGCCATGTTGGCCTTTACAATCACTTGAACATATGCATAATCTACAGGGAATTAGATTTCCACAAACAGAATATGGAAATCATTCCATGAAGGGAACTATAAAGTGGATGGAACTGGAAGGACTAAGCAACTCCCATTCACAGTCCTAATTAAGCTGTACCCAGCAGGAAATCTATTCTGAGGGGGCCTCCAAGCCCACAAAGTAACAGGCTGTGGGTAAATTAAACAATGGGCCTCCACAAAACAAAACAAAACCATTCAGCAGCTAGCATTTTCAAATTTGTGAGGCTTAAATGGAGCAGAGGGTCCTAGGAGCCTAGTTCTTAGCTTTTTGAGGGTTTTCTTACAGAGTGCCTCTAACTTTATTTAAAGCAGCCTCAAGTAGCCACAGCTGGAGGGTCAGGCCTTACAAAGTAAACAAGAGTTAACTCAATTCAGACTCACGACTTAACTACAACCGAAGACTAATTATCCCACTACTAACCAACAATATCTAAAACATCACTTTTTAAATGATCCATTCCTAATTCTGCTTTTCACTAGTTTATTTTAATCAAAAATTAATAGCATGGTAGAAATCTCCAAAATAAGAGCTGTACTGGGAGAGAGGAAAGTTCATCAGAAATGCACATTTTTGGAAAAGGACTCGAGGACAACTAACTTTCTAAGCATCGGTCCTCCCCCCATACACACACACAAACTACTCCGAGAACACATACATTAGAGTGCACACAGTATGTGCTCAGACATTCTCTAAACATACAAGCTTACCAAAATTCCCTTCCAGGAAATTCCCTCAGTAGAACACACTTAAAATAAATGTCAATTTTGGCTGACGTTGTTCACATTCACATTTCTTAAAACTTCCCCATACATTTACAGATTAAATGATATGCCCTGGATTTGCTTTCCCCCCCCTTGCTCCCCCAAAAAAACATGGAAGGGGAGAAGAGTTTGGGGGCACCAAGATTAGCCATGAGATGACTCTTGAAGCTGGGTGATGGATACATGGAGCTCATCAGATTATTCTGCCCACTTGTGTCAATGTTCGATAGCTCCATAATAATCTAAGAAAAAAACACTACTATCAGAAGTGAGTTGATTTATTTAACATACCTGGCTGCCACTCAAATGTCCTATTCAGAACTTTAAATAAATAAATAATAAATAAATAAATCCAGTCTCTCAAATCTTCTGCTTATAAGGAAAAAAAAGCTATGTCGCCAACACCCTACTTCTCAATTGGTAATTGTCACTACCCAGCTAGAGGCCAATTTGTCAATTTCTTGTTCTCCAGCCCCAAGAACTTGAGATATAAATGCTTTCAAACAAAGAGAGCTAGAACTACAGGATGTGGTACTACAGGGAGATTATTTATTCCCCAGTTCAAAAATGTTCAAGCCTTCTCATTGTATTTAATAGTCTATCACCAAGTAGGTAAGCCAGAGAGAAAGAATTTATCAGTGCAATGTATGCTCCAACCAAGATAAGCAGTAAATTACTTGAGCAGCAAATTATAAATTGGACGGGAAGGGGGGGTGGGGAGAGGCAGCACTTGCTAAATGCTGCCCAAAGGTATCTTATAGAACATGGAGTTGTAAGATTATGTATTTTTAAAATAGCTAAAAAAAATATCCATGATCTTTATGTTGTTCCTCAATGGCCAGTTAACTGTGCTTGTAGAACAGACCCTCACTCATTTATTTTCTTACTAACAATATGAGATCTTGGTTAAAGAAATCTGCAGATAGTAAATGATTAAAGACCAGTGCAGGGAGCAGGTGTAGCTCAGTGGTTGAGCGTCTGCTTCCCATGTACAATGTCCTGGGTTCAATCTCTGGTACCTCCTTCAAAACAAACAAAACAAAACAAAACACCAGTGTACCACAAAAGTTTACTTAAAGAATAATCAATACCAAATACTGAAAAAGAAACAGCCATACTTTCTTTAAATCCTCTGATTGCACCTTTTGCCAAAACAAACAGAACAAGCGGTGATTGGAAGTTGCATCCTGGTTCATAAGGAAACCAAGATGTATTAGGACTCATAGAGATGAACGGACTGGTTGTTCACACAATGGACCTTACCGGTTATGCTAGATTAAAGAGTAATAAAGATGCAAACAATCATAGCCGTTCATGTGGGCAAGGCTGTGAATCATGGCAAATCACTGGGGAAGGGACCCACAGACAGGTGCAGAAGGAGCAACAGCTTTTTAGTTTACAGCCTTGCAGATTCCTCCAAAGACTCTGTGTGCTCACCGCCCTGTATCCCCTAGGAAGTTACTATATGATTGTAAACAGATCACAGCAATAAAAAATGTGAAAGCTGTCCTGCTCTCCCCATACAAGCAAGCATCTCCCTCACACCTCCTCCTCCCTTCAGGTATTTACAAAGAGAAGTGCAGCGCAGGTACAGCGCAGGATTCAGCCAGGCCCTAAAGCCTGTAACCTAACTCCTGCTTGGCGGAGCACACCTGCGTTTGTCCAGGCTATTGACTGAGAGGGGCTCCTGCATCTCGGTAGGGCTCAGTTTCAATGAAACCCAGGGAAATAATAGGATAAAATTATTAGTTTAAGGATCTCACTTCCCTGCCTCCATCCCAGATAGCCCCCTCCCAAGAGGATAATAATACTAAATAGGCAGAAATATTTGTACAACTGGAATACATTTTTAAACCACCTCAATAATTTCTGCTAATTATGTAATTTGCTGCAACTGTTCATAGCATTCTGCCTTTCCCTCCTGTTAGTCTGAAATTCCCAAGGGCACATGGCTTTATTAGTCTTATTTTATTCATATCAAAAACTTTATAGGAGAAGCTGCTTTGATTTTGAGCCCAGCCACGCTCCCACCCCTAAAGGGTCCTTCATATCCAAAAAGTAAGTTTTCTCCAGAAAATCTTTTGTCACCAGGAAATCTGCCTTGGAAAGACTGGCCATGAGAAATGACACAAAATTTGAGCTTAACCTTCAAACTGTGCTCTGGAGTCACCATCAAATCGATCAACACACATTAAGGAATTGGGCTAAACACATGCATGCTGTAACTTTCTTTTCACAGCAGGTATAAGACAGAATATTATGATCCCATGTTCAGAAATGAAGAAAAGAGTTTTACGCCATACCCCAGGCACAGCTGTAGAGAGGCAGAGCTAGGAATGGACCCCAAAATAACTTTCAAACTCTTCATCACTATTCCCTAGTGAAGGGTATGAGCTGGGGGTGATCATCCAGAGATGAGGACACCAGCATATGTAATGGGGTAAAAGTAAAGAAAACGTCACACTCACCTATCCCCTTCCCAATCAACAACCCAAGGGGAGAGAAGGGGGGTGTCACAGTTTGGCAGCGAATGCCCATTTGAGGATACAGAGAGGTCATAAAGGCAGGAAACCACAGGTGTGAAACACAGAGAAACAACTTTTTTAAAAAATGGAATGGCTTTCATAAACAGATTTAGGTTATAAACTTAGGTTTGAGAAGACTATGCATAAAATACTTGGATAAAAACCACATATGAAGTATTAGATTATATAAAATAAAATAATGTCAAAACATATAAGGTATAAAGCCTTTGCATAAGAAAAATTCACAAACTTACTGCCTCCCCATCCCCCCCCCAAAAAAAACCTAGTACAAATTGGCAACTTCCAATTAGACCAGTCACAAACAGTGATTTTTTTTTCTGCAAACTTTATTTATTTTGTTTAATGACAACAGCCATGTAGCAAGTTCTTCTGCCGAAAATTTCTCAGTCCCAATTAACTGGTCACTCTGGGCTGCTATTCTAAACTCTGCAGTTACATAAAATTCTTTATTTGGCAAAAAAAAATAAATGCAGGTTCCAGAGGGTCAAAATTTTAATCGCTGACCTTCAAAGCCCTATTTCTTTCCTGGGGAGATAAGAACAGCTCTGAATTTCTCACTGATCTCACATTTAAAACTTGAAATAAAACAAAATAAAATTTTAAAAAAGCAAAAGACAACCAGTCTCACTGACATAATATGAACTATCACGAGGCAGGTAGATCCCATGGGCTCAATGTCCTGCTTGAGTTATAAAAAATAGCACTGAATTTCCCACAGGCCACTGAACTTTCGTGATTTCTAAATATTTCCCCTCCTCCCTCCAGTCTCAAGACAATGCCTTCAGCCTTTGAAACTGCATCCTTTGTAAAAAGTCCTGAATATTAACACAGCCGAGCCCAGGTCCCTTTTTAAAGACCCCCAGTGTTTCAAATTGCAGTTGCTAAGGAGAAGAAGTGTCCCCAGTGAATAAATGTCACCAACCTCTTTCAAAAAGAATTGAAAGTTAGGTTTGCTCATGAAACGTAAAGTCTTCCAACCTATGAGGAAAGTCAGAGGAATCCTTTTAAGTTTTAAAGAAATGAGAAGACGACTAGACCTGGTAAAAACACATCCTTTAGCACTTATGTAACTTTCAATTCAATTAATCCATTTTCTGGATTTCCGTCTCCTATGGATGTCACTTTAAAAATAACCATCGGCAATTTAAACAACCTCCTTCCTAATTTCTCCATCTAACAAATCTTCAGGGCTCTAGCCAGTGCACAAAACTGGACCAGGTGCATTATAAATCACATAAAACCCTAAGATGCTCTCACATTCCCATCCACCCTCCAAGAGAGGATGCTGAAAAAGACTTAGCACCAAGGCGATACCTATAGAATGGTAGAGACCTTTTCATTGTGGGCATGGTGTCCGAGGGAAAGAATGGTCAGCAGGACGAAGCCATGAAGGCTGCATGGGGAACCAAGGCAAAGTAATTACTGAGAGTGGAGAGAAGGACATTCACTGGTAAAAGCTCCCCTGGAGTGCCAAGAGGCTGAGATCTGGGCCAACACTGGATTTTCATCTTTTGAGCCATTCCCAAAGAATTAATGCCAATAATACACTCCAATATCCAAAGGTGTGAAATCTAGTAAGCAAAAAATTATGGAAAGGAATGAAAAACATACTTAAAAAAAAAAAAAGAGGACCTTGCAAAAGGCGGCAGGAACAATTCTGATATATCCTAAAGGCAAGAGGGACACTGTGTACCAATATGGAGTAAATTTATATTGTGCCCTGTGAGCCTCTAGGCACTTCATTATTTCACAGTAGTCAAAAATTAGATTTTACGGCCATAATTTCATATCACTGGGACTTAAACCATGTGCTTATCTCTCAAGGTAACCAATTTTATTTGCCATAGACCTCCCCTTACTCAAAAAGGGTGTCAGAGAACCATCTGCAGACAAGTTCATCATCAAAGACAGGCTTTCCACACTGAAAGAAAATGACCTTGAACTCAACCTAAAGTTCCCTAAAGTTGGAAAGCACTTTCAACCTGACAGATTCTTCCTGCCATTACCCCGTGTTTAAAACGCTCCCCATTCCAAAAGACATTTGCCCATCCCCACAAATCAGAAGACATTCAAGGTTTGTTTAGCTCGAAAGTGATGTAGAGAGAAAGAGGAAAATGGGCCAAAGGGAAGATCTCTGGACAATCCAAACAAGACCTACTCTTCGAATAAGAAAATTTCAGTTTAGAATTTGGGACAATTTGGTCACCTGCACTTCTGATCTAATTTGCATAAACAGGATGCAAGTTTTTTCAAACCTTTTAATTCACAACCCCCTGCACACCTGGGCCTTTGAGCACAGCTGTAAAATTTGAAAGACAAAGGTCCTTTTGGATTCACAACTCCAACAGCAACGATGGTTTAGGCTCACTTTCTAATGTAATCCTAAATGCCACTTATGTAAGAACCACCCAACTTGGTAATACAAACACCTAAGGAGACCAAATACGAAGAGTCCCAAATCAATAAACTCATCTTAAAGTGCACTGAGACCCAGGATAACCACAACTGGTATCCTTTTGTGAACGTCCTTGCTTTTAGAAGCTAAGTCATCTTCCCTCCAAACTGAGAACAAGAATGAGGGTTTGTTCTTTCTTCAGGGCCTGCCTGCCTTCCCCATCACTAACCCACTAGCCCATCACTCAGCTCCCAGAATGTTGTTCAAATGTACACCACAGAAAAGAATCTAAGGCAAACTGCATTTAACACTTGCTTGGTAAGGAGCCTTGGAAGGCATACTCTCACAAATAATCTCAAGGAAAGCAAACATTTGAGTTTAAGAAGTTCAACTTCTTTCAAAGTTCCAGGAAATTGGAATAAGGCTTGGCAGTACTTGGTACTATTTATGAATGTCCTGGTTGGACCATGCCAGTCTCACCTACATAATGGGATGAGTCTCAGCTATGGCTCAACTACTACAGCTATAAGTTATTACACTGTACCCATTAGCCTCAGGCCCCAGGAATTAACATACTTTCCCATCCACCAGCTCCATTCCATTTCTTCCATTCAAACTGCATTTACATTCCCTATTTAAACGTTGTATGTCCCTTAGCTAGCCCTAGATGCACCTCCAAAATGTGGTGCACTATTTACAAAAGAAAAAGGAGGAGGAAAAAAAGCCCCATAAAGCCATAGGTCCCTTGCCATCTCAAACCCACTGCCTGAGACTGTTTGAACTAGCTGCCGTAAATCTAGTTCATGGGGTTATAAACTAGCTCAAAGCATTTTCTAGACACAATGGACTAGAGAGTGTAAACCTGGTAAAACAGCAAGATATTTTATTAAATTATAGACAGAGACTTTCTCCCCTAAAGTCTTGACGATTCATAGCCAGGAACTTAAGCTGTATAAATATCCATACGTAAAATTCAGAATAAGACTAATGCTTTAAACTGAGAAATCTAAAGTCTAGAAAGCTTGATTTTTCTTTAATCAGAAATAACTCAGCATTTTTCAAAGGGTACCTATTTTATACTGAACGCAATGCTGTCCACGTAGTAACCAGAAGTTACACTGTTCACATCTTACTATCTAATCAGTTAGCATTATAATCAGTGTAATTAAGTCTATTGAAGATCAAAATACACAATCCGGTATTTATTGACCAAATGTGTGAGTAAAAGAGAAAAGACTACAACTTTAAAGGTAGTTATGCCATGTGAAATGTCATTCCTAGGCAATAGGAAGTCTAAAAAACAACCAGTGTTTTGCTCCAAAAATTAAAGGGCAAGGCAAAGTGGATCTTGTGACCATATGAAAGAGCAAATAAGAGGACACCCTGTCCTCTCCTCAAAGTCATGGCTTCTGAACTAAGTCTCTTCTCCACCATGGCAATGACACATGGCATGGGGAGTTACTCTTCCAACAGGTGAACACTTAAGGTTATTCTGATTCTGCCCACGTGCTTTTACTTTAAAAAAAAAAAGAAGTCCTACTTCAAGAGTGTGCAAAGGAAAAAACTACAATACTAGAGACTGCCTCAATTAAATAAAATACTACTTAATGGCAACACTGGGCTCTTCCTCCTAATACTTATCACAGCAGCTGCCTGTGTTAAAATCCACACTATTACCGTTGGTTTTCCGGGTGTATGTTAGTGAACTCCACAGAAGCAGCAGAACTTTCTAGTACTTGGTCATTAAGCAGTGTGTAGCACGGGTCCAACTTAAAAGAGATACAGAACTTTCACCTTACAAAGGAAATACTTCCCTTTCTCTCCTGTAGTCATACATATACCAAGACCACATTTTTCTTAGATCAAGCCACAGGTGTTGGTTTAAGACTTGTGTCACCAGTATTGTTTCTTTTTAAAATAGTGCCTGGGTTTACTGCTGTGCCTCTATTTTGTGATGTATCTTTTCCTGCCAAGGCTACCATAAGAAGTGTCCCACTAAGTCCTGACAGAAGATTTTAACTTGACTAGGCAAGGCCAAAATCCTAACAGCAAAGAAAAGAACCTCGAAAGAGATGAAACAAACTTCACTTAAGTCAACCAAGTCCCAGGAACCTCTCTCCTGAAGTAGCCCTACTCATCCGCCCGTTTACAGAAGAGAAACTCTGAGGATGGGTTCCATCCCACAGGATCCTCAAGTCTAAGGGGGCCCTAGGAACAGACAAGAAGTGTCTGGCACACAGTCCCCTAAAATGCCAACCAGGTGGGAAAGAACAAACTCCCATGAGTCAAGAGATCTCCGTACTCTCAAAGCCCCTTAGGCCGAACTGTCCTCCAGGGAAGGCTGCCTGCCTGCTGCCCCGCCGAGAGCCAAGCCAGACCACCAGGGTCGGCAGGGATCAGGAGGTGGCTACACACACACTCGCACTAAAAAATAATGTAAATGGAAGACTGCAGCCAAGAGTCAACTTCATTCATTACCACTGGAAGACCAAGGATCTCAGACCCTGAAGAGTTGGTTTACGGGCGAGGAAGAAAATAAGCACATACCCACAGACCCCTCAGCACAGAGTTCCTCAAACTCTCCCCTTCACACGTATCCCGCACACATACAAACACACACGCGTACTTCCAGATACTACTCATTCTCACCTCCGAACTCCCACTCTAGCTTCCAGACCGCCCCCACAACGCACGCTAGCTCACCTCCAAACTGCCCCCCCCAGGCACACTCCCCTCTTGGATCCCCACGCAGGATCTCACCACCTCTGGGACCCACACGCAAGCCCGCTCCCCTCGGAACCCCTTGCCCGGTTCACTTCTACAACTCCCACTCACGCCCCTTCCGCCCGGGAACCCCACGCTAACAGTTTCTGGGCCCACATACTCCACACACGCAACACTCAATTCGCACCCTCTTCCCAGGTAAGAGCCCCCGCCGCCCAGTCCCCAAGTGACAGCGCCCCGGGAAGGCGGAAAGGGCGGCACTCACAGGCTCCGCGTCCAGGCGGGCAGGTCCCGGGGCAGCGCCGCCAGCCCGCGCCCACCGCAGTCCAGCGAGTCCCCGGCACAAGTGCAGGCGGCGGCGCACGGCGCCCGCGGGTCGGCCGCAGCCGTGGCCGGTTCCAGCCAAAGCAGCAGCAGCCACAGGAGGGGAAGGCAAGGCGGGCGGCGCGGGGCCCCGAGCCCTCCACGGGCCGGCCGCGCCATCTTGTCTGGAGCGCGCTGCGAACTCGGGGCTTGGGGTCTGCGAGGTCCCGGGCGGCCACAGGCGCGGGTGGGCCCGCGGGGACTCCGGTCGGCACTAGGCTCCGCGCCGGGGCATGGCCTCTGGCACGAGTTCGGTCCGCGGCGGCAGTGGCGCTCAGCGGGCCCCCGATGCCCCGGCCGCTCCGTAGCGTCCGGCGGGGGCCGCGAATCCGGAACCCATCCGGGCCGACCCGCCCGCGCCCGCTGCGAACCCCGCGAGTCCAGTCGAGGAGTGCTCGGCCGACGCCCCGCGTCCTCCCGCTGCGCCCCGGGCCGGCTCCGGAGCCCCGGCGCGCGCCTAGTGCCGCCTCCGACCGCTGCAGAGAGGACGGCGCTCAGCCTCGCCGCCAGAGCGCGTCGCCCGCAGGCATCTTCCTCACGGCTAGACGCGCACAGCCGCAGGCCCCCGGCCGGCCCGCGCCGCCACTCCCGCCCCGCGCCGTGGGCAGGGCACGCGCGCAATCCCCGGCCCCGCACGGCTCCTCAGCGTAGCGAGAGCCCTGCAGACCTCGCGGCCGGAACAATCCGCCGCTCGCCGCGAGCCTCCCCGCGGCCCAACCCGGGCCTGGCCCCAGGCTCCGCCCCCGGCCGCTCGCCCGCACACACCCCCGGGTTCCGACTCCCGGGGCCGCCTGCCGGCCCACGTTGGATGCTGTGCAACACGCCCCCCCGCCTGCCGCTCATTGGCTGCCGGCGTCCGCGGCGGCCAGCCTCGAGGGCCATTGGGCCACTCACCAAGGTCCCGCCCCTCCCGCCTCTCCGGCCTCCCCGCCCCCAACTCTCTTTTCCCACCCAAGGTGTGAAGGGTTGGGGATTGGGAGAAGAAGGGCGGAGGGAAGGCCCCCGCCTCTTAAAGGGGACGTGCAGTCGTTGATGGAGAAGGGGCCACGGGCTGGGTAGAGGAGGAGTAAAGATAAGCCCTCTGGAGGGGAGGAGAGCAAGTTGGTAAGAAGGCAACGCCCCTGCTTTGGAGTTGTCTGGCCCCAAGTTTGCTTCCCTCTTCCCCAAGGCTGCAAACTGGACTGTGGATTTAGAATAAACCTGCGCCCATTTTCCAGGTACCCTCCAGCATCAAAGCTATCAAGATATAGATTTAAAACTCCACAGATTTGCTACTGAATTAGGGCGTCCTAGTTATTTCAGATGGGGTGGCCCCCTTCCTCCTCGCACATCCTGGGGCTTGTTTGTGCCTCCTGACTCGCTATTGAAGTCTTAAATCCAGCAATATGTCCTTGATTAATGGGGTTACCAAATCGACTGTGCGCTGCAGAAACCAAATCTCAAAGGCAGACTCTCTCCTGCCCCTAGTTAGTAGGAGGGTACTAAAGAAAGCACTCCAGGCTTCGAGAAAGAGGTATCTTTTATTTATCTGAGCCTTTTCAGACAGTTTTCAAGAAACCATAGGTTACTCCTAATAGAAACAGCGTAAAAGAAGAAATAATGTATTAAAAGCTTCTAATTTTGGCTTTTAAAATCAGAACGTAGTAGCCACGTATTCTGACAGTGCATCAAAATAGTAAGGCGCGCATGCACACACATTTTGTGCAAAAGGGAAAGATTAGCACTGTAGTATGTGGTTGCCCCTCTGGGCGTTTTGGGGTTTCTGTATCTCATATGCCTTCCCAGGAGTATGCAAGTTTCCAACTTAACTGTGCAGGTTGTCAGTTTAAAAACATTTGCTCCAGCAAATTAAATCTGATTGTCTTATGGAAATAGAAGGGTGGAGATGTTCTGATGAAAAATGAGAAAAAGCAAAAAAAGTAAAGACTTTTATTCCAGTGGACATATTCTAAGGGGTTTGCTTTACTTGAGATGCACAAAATGTATGTTACTTTAACCAAAATATTTGGTAGTCAAGTCATTGCTGGTTTCCTTTCTTCTCCCTCTTCCTCCTCCCCTTCTGTTCATTATGCTCTCAGATAATGGTGCCTCATATTTCTTTCTCATTTTTTTTTGCATGACCTCAGCAGTGATGCCCAAAGCAGTGCTCAAGTATGTGTGTAAATCAATCCAAATATGATTCCCAAGAAACGTTATCGGAAAAATGCTGCACCTGACCCACTTTACCCAGGGCTTTAACCAGCTTTTATGTCCATTTGTAATTCACATAAACATACACCTTCAGTCTGGACAAGAAGAAATATGTCTCTTTCTTTTAATGCCTTTGATAAAATAATAGTAAATACAGTAAGGAGGAGGAGGAGGTGGAATGAAATTTAAAGGACCCCAAATTTAGGAAGTCCTCTGTTAGTGTTTCTTAAATTTTTCAATTCCACAGAACATGAAACAGTAGTTTAATGCAGAATATTCATGAACATTTTCATCAAATAAACTGTCAGATCCTCCCTAGGACCACCCCTCCAAAATTCAAACAGAACTTGCAGAAAAATAAAATGAATTTTTAAAAATCTCTTGAGAGGCTGACTTAAAGCTTTCTTTTTTCTCCATTGCTAGTAGTGTAAAATGGATATTTATTGCAAAATGTTTTCCAAATACCTGTGGGTGTATTTGTGAGCTCCTCTTTTGGGACTCCAGAGTTCTGGAAAAAAGTGAGACTCTGCAAGGTAAGGGTATGGCCACAAATCTAAAGCATCCCCTGTGGTCTGGTAACTGTGAAACAAGAGGGGAGGATTCCAACACTGAAACCTGCACTGAGGAGCATGGGGGTACTGCACGCCTGAGCCTTGGCAGTGCCTCTTGTCTACAGCAGAGCATGAAGTCATGTCTGCTCCCCATACCACGTATGGAAGTTTGCCCACATACCTGCCTGTGGTGGAAATGAGAGCGAGGGCTCAGAGAACAGTTTTGTCCAGCTCAGGGGGAAATTCAGGAGGCCTGAGCCACTCCCCCCACCAAAAAAAAAAAAAGATAAGGGAATCTAAATCCACTCAGCACTTAGAAAAGAGCAAGGCTTGGTCCATTCGGCATTTGGACGTGCTGATCCCTCATCTTCCTCCACTGCCACTCTCACAATTTTAAATAGGTACTTATTCCTTGCAGGGTTCATCCAGAGATTGTTGCCTTTCCGGTTAGCTTTACTCAGAACTACCAGAGCCCAACCCCCAGGGCCAGCGTGCACTCAAATCCCCAAGGAGAAGCACTGCAGATGTCTCTTAAATATAGAATCCCTGAAAGTTAATCATCCTAAACCCACAGAAAGAGAGGAACCCCAAATCTAAATCGTCTGAAACCACCAGTAACGGGGGAAATAAGCAAATTACAAAATAACAAGCAAGTTGATCACAGGGATTTTTAAAAAAGGAAAAGAAAATGACTTCCAGGGGACTGGATCATGGCAGTTTGCTGCAGTTCTTGGTGGTGATAATTGATGGTTTTAAAGGCCGCTGAGATTCAGAGGTGCTTTCTCAGTAATAAAAGAGATTTTACATTATGTTCAGAATATTAAAGCGCACCCTGGCTAACATTCGGAAGAATGGGTTTTAGGCAGGCCTTATTATCCACAAAATCCTTGGCTGGTCATTTCCTTTCTTTCAGCCTCAGTTTTCTCAAATGAAAAATAGGGATCATACCTTCTTAAGATCCATTTTAATAAAGGACACAAGGGGCTTTATAAACTGTTGATGGCCATATATATGTGTATGTGTATATATATATATATAATTTTTTTTTTAGGTACCCAGAACTCTTATGTGGGGAACCAGCACCCAACCATTGAGCCACATCCGCTCCCAGCACAGCACTCCTTGCGCACATCAGCACTGCGCGCGGGCCAGCTCATCACACAGGTTAGGAGGCTCTGGATTTGAAACTTGGACCTCCCATGGTAGGCAGATGCCCTATCCATTGGGCCAAATGTGTTTCCCATGTTTGTTGTTTTTTTTTTGTTTTTAGGGGACACCCGGAACCAAACCCGAGACCTCTCATGTGGGAAGCAGGTGCTCAACATCTTGGAGCCACGTCTGCTCTGGGTTACAGTTATATAAACTTGGGTTTATTATTAAGGCGGTATTAAATTTTAACTGAACATTTGGTAGTCCATTTCTATATACTATAGATGGAAAATCTTAATAGGCTCCTTTAGCATAGAGGTTTTCTCCCCCAGGAAGATCACAAAGGGTTAATGATTACCTACAAAACCTCTAAAGACAAGCAGGATGATGACAGCCCTGCTCTGAGCCTGTTTTGTATCTCCCTTCCAAGGAAAATAAAGCTGTGTACTCATTAACTCCTTCCTCACAATAATCTTGTCAAGAAGATAGATTAGTGGAGAAGGTAAGAGAAAGCTAGTGTTCCCCGGGATGGGATAGAAGAAAGAGACAACTGAGTTCTTTCTGTCCCCAATTACATTTTCCTTTGGCAGGGATGGGAGAGGTATGCTTTATTGAACAAACTCTGGCTATTAGAATATTGGTTAATGCCCACACAGTGCCAAACTGCAATTGTGGGAATGGCTGTTGCCTGCAGCTCGGCTGTGTTGGCATAGCACATCCCTTCCCCACCAAAACAACCAAGGGCCAAAAATCTTTCAAGTGCACTTTCTACCACAAGTTAGAACCTGGACACTATATTTACCTTGTGAATTTGCAATTTTAAGAGGTTCACTGCAAGGATAAAGAAACCATTTACCAAAGCTAAAAGCATTTTCAAAAATCTGCAACTCTGGAGTGATGGTTAGTACAAAAATGTAGCCTCTTAGCACCAATAAAGGAATAGGCTAATTATGTCATCACCAGTCACTGCACCTCTCACCCTCAATCTACTGCCTTTCCAGTTGTCACTTGGAGTGGCATATGAAAGAGTGAAGGAAAACAAATCAGTGTGTGCCTTACTGCCAGGAACTCAGAAGCAGCAATTCTCTGTATATAAAGAACAGCCCATTTAGCATAACGTAGAATAATAATCTTCATGAGGTCATATACCTTATCTTTCTCAAAGCAATGTCCCATCATAATAGCTATTATTTACTGAACACTTACTCTGTGTCGGTCTCTTTGCTGAGTACTTTATATACATTTTTCATTATATTTCCCCCAAATCCCCTTGGGGTAGTTGTTAAGAATGATGCTTAAGACCACACAAGCTAATAAGGGACAGCACCAAGATTCCAAACCAGCTCCATGGACACCAAAGAGCCATTATGACATTTGATCCTCATAAACTTTGCATGACAGCTGTTATTGTTCCCACTTTATGGATGAGGAAACTGAGATTAAATGACTTTCTCAAGGTCACACAGAGTCAGGAATAAATAGAACCTTAGATCAAGGTTTCATCAACCACCATCTCACACAATGTTCATCCCATATATCTTATAGGATGTATCATAATGCCTCTTTCTTAGGGATATTGTCAAAACTGGACATGATTTATTTCCTTTTCTATACATAGTAAGAGTTTTCCCAAATTCCCTCTATGATTAGTAAGTTATCATTTAAAAAATATAAACATATTGACTTTTTTTCACCATGCATGGTAGTGTGTATAATAGTAATGGTTAGGGAAACGGACTTTGGCCCAGTGGTTAGGGCGTCCGTCTACCATATGGGAGGTCCGCGGTTCAAACCCCGGGCCTCCTTGACCCGTGTGGAGCTGGCCATGCGCAGCGCTGATGCGCGCAAGGAGTGCCATGCCACGCAAGGGTGTCCCCCGCGTAGCCCTACGCGCAAGGAGTGCGCCCGTGAGGAAAGCCACCCAGCGCGAAAAGAAAGAGCAGCCTGCCGAGGAATGGTGCCGCCCACACTTCCCGAGCCGCTGACGACAACAGAAGCGGACAAAGAAACAAGACGCAGCAAATAGACACCAAGAACAGACAACCAGGGGAGGGGGGGGGATTTAAATAAATAAATAAATCTTTAAAAAAAAAAATAGTAATGGTTAATAATTACTGAACACTTATATGTTAGGCGTTATTTCACATTATGTCTAATATCACTGAAGGCCCATAAGAATTCTGGATAGTAAGTACTATAAAAATCACCATGTTATAGATTAAGAATCTGAGCCTCTGAGACCAATTGATTAGCTCAGGGCACATCCTAGCTAGAGGTTGAGTCAGGAATCCAAATCTGTACTCACATTTGATGCTCTACAGTCACACATCCTCTCTTAACACTCTCTACTTCAATTATTTTTCATATTTATTTCTCCTTCCAGACCGGTGGCTCGTTATGTTCAGAGCCGGGGTCTTAGTTCTGTCTTGGAATTCATATTGCCTAGCACAGTTCCAGGCACCTGGCAGGCTCAGAGGCATGCTGACCCAGCCCTGCTGCGCCACCAGGAAGGAGACTTATCAAGCAGCCCCTCTTGTCCATCTCATACACGCTTGCTGTTCAAATCTGTGGACCAGCAGTGTCAGCGTCACCCAGAAGCTTGTTGGAAATGCAGGATCCCCCATCCTGCCCCTGACCCACCGGCTCAGAACCTGCCTTTTAACAAGGTCTCAGGTGATTCATCTGCAGGTGTAAAGAACTGAGACGCACTGAGTGTACACCACAGACACACACACAAACCTACCACCGTCTCTTCCATCACTACCACGTGCACCATCCACTCTCTTTGTGCTTTCCATATTTTATGTGCCTGTGTGTGTGTGTTTTACCTTTTCCATATTTTCACAAGCCCCTAATAAAATAATTTCAAAAATAAAGGCAAGCATGTGGTCGGCATTATTGTCTCTAAACTGAAGAGCATTCAAAACATCTGTTGCCCACAGAAGTGGTTTGGTAAAAGCATCTCGTGCCATTCAACTCTCTTTTGCTTTGAGATACAGTCAGGCTAATAAGAAGCATTTGAGGATTTTATGGCCTGTTATATTTGTTTCCAAATGATGGTTGGGTTTATGACACATTTCAAATTTATCGTAAACATACAGATAGACACATATTAGATGCTTTTCACTGTCATTTTTATCCATGAGCTACATTCTTCAGCTAATCATTTGAATATCCTTATTTCCCTGGGGGATTCTGACGCTCTTCTTGGATTTAGATTATATAAATCAAAGAAAAGTCTTTGTCTAGTCACCAGACTCCCCAAAACAATTCATATTTGAAATGCATTAACTGGGTAAGATTTGGAGAAGACAAGTACGTAGATTAACTGAAAAGATGGCTGTCAACAATTTCTCCCATCAGGAGGTAGAGGCTATTTCCCCTCTCTCCTGGAATCTAGTGTGGCCCTGTGACTTGCTTGGACTAACAGAATGCGATGAAAGTGACACTGTGCTGGTCCTGAGACTGACACCGGTTACAACTCTAAGCTACTATGAGAAGAAATACAGGATGCCCCACAGGAGTGGAGGACCTGGAGAATGAGCCCAGGTGGACAGGCCCTGTGGGCACCTACTCAGGCCACAGCCAGTACCATAGCCCCAGGCATGGAAGTGCAGCCATTTTGCACGTTTCAGTTAGTGCAGCTGCAGGAATGACCCTACCCAATACCACTTGAGCAGAGATAAGCCTTTCCCCCCCGGAGCCTCGCCTAAATTCCCAACTCATGAAATCACAATCAATAAAAATGGACCTCGTTTTAAACCGCTAAATTTTGGGATGATTTGTTATGCAGCCCTTGATAACTGAGACAACTATGTGATTAAGTGGATGTGCAGTAAAACACATGATTTGGGGGAGAGGGGGAATAACTTCTAATCAAATAAACCTGTCTTTGGGAGTGCCAAAAAAATTAGCGTTATCAGTTGACCTTCCTGACATCTGTTTGTCAGGACTTTTGATTGAATGCAACATGCCAACTGTCTGGAGGGGTTGAACAAAACCTCTAGGGTAATAAATATTCTGGTTCTTCTGAAGGACATAAAGTGGCTCACTTCCTCTTCTTTTTTAAATAGGTATGAGAGAAATGCGGAACATCTGCCTATTTATAAAAGATAGGTTCTCCCATGTAGCTGTCAGCAAGGTAAAATTACTGATCAAGTGAATAAGATAACTAAATACCTCTTATATTCTCCCTGAAAAAAACATCAGATACAGCTTACAGTGCTTGTTTTTTATAAGGGACAGGTGGATGAATATCAAGAAATAGACTCCTAGGCATCCAAATGACTTTGAGATCTGGAGTTTGTGTGTAGTTGTGTTTGGTGGTAGAGGCAGGCAGGGGGATTATATCTTTTGGGCATAGAATAGATCACCCACCCAGTAGTTGAATGCTTACCTTTAAAGTCTGTAAGACATTGTGTACTGCTTCCTTACTTATTAATATCTTGCATGTTTCTCCAGCTCTTGTTAGAAGCCTTGCCATGGGGAGAGAGGCAGGGTGGTGCATGATATGAAGCTGAGTGAAACAAGTCCCTGTCATCAGAGAGTCTACAATCTTATGGTTCTGTTGATGGCTGTGTTCCCAGCATCTAGAACAGTACCTGACAAATAGCAGGTGCTCCATAAATATTGTTGACTATTCAACATTCAAATGATTGAATGAATAGGGTCTTCGTGTGACCCTCATTTTCCCATTAAGACTATAAACAGGTCATAGGGAGCAGATCATAGAATCACAGACTATTAGAAGACAAATGGACTGACTGTCCAGATCAGCTAGAGCAGTAGGTCAGGTCCTACCTAGACCTGCTGAGTCAGAAACTCTGGGGTGGGGCCCAGCAGTCCATGTTTTAAGAACAGGTGATTTTTGTTTCTGGGTTAAACAATGGGAATTTATTTGCTCACAGTTTGAGACTGGAAAAAATGTCCATATCAAAGCTTAATCATGATGGTACTTTCTCCCTGACAACTGTGACATTTGGGCTGACTGCTGGCAATATTTGGTCCTTAGCTTGTCACATGGTAAGGCACATGGGGGTCTCTTCTGGCCTTTCAGTTCTTTTCTGGTTTAAGAACAGGTAATTTTGATGTGAGTTTAAGAACCACAAATCTAGTCAAAACTCCTCATTTTACAGATCCAGAGAGGGGATAGGATGGGCTCAAAGGTACACAGCTAGTTAATAACTGGGATTAGAACTGGAGTGACCAACCATGTAGGGTTGCCCAGAACTGAGGGGTTTCCTAGCTTGCAGAACTTTCCACACTAAAAATGGGAATCTTTTGAGCAAATCAGGACAATGTGATCACCCTGAGTAGAATTCACATTTGGAACTCTTTGCGTGCCATATAGCAAACCTACATGAGCATCTACTGTACATCAGGGAAAGATTTTAGTGCTTTGAGTGAATTAACTCATTCATTCTTCCCAACAAGCCTATGATATCGGAATTACTATTATCCTTATTTTATAAAATAGAACACTGAAGCACAGAGAGGAAAAGTCACTTGCCTAAGGACACACAATCAGGTAGAATCCAGAACCCATACACTTTTCTTAGGAGGTACCTGGGATTGAACCTGGGAACTCGTACATGGGAAACAGGTGCTCAAACCACTGAACTATACCTGCTCCCCAGACCCATACTCTTTTTTTTTAAAGATTAATTTTATTTATCTATTCCCCACCACCACCCTTATTGCTTACACTCGCTGTCTGCTCTCTGTGTCCATTCGTTGTATGCTTGTCTTCTTTTCAGGGGACATGGGAAACCAAACCCGGGACCTCCCATGAGGGGCCCACTCACTTGAGCCACCTCTGCTCTCCACTTGTTGTGTCTCTTATTGTGTTTCCTCATTGTGTCTCTTCATTATGTCATCTTGTCGCGTCATCTCGCTGTGCCAGCTCTTTCTCTTGTTTGTTTTTCTTTAGGAGGCACCAGGAACAGAACCTGGGACCTCCCATGAGGTAGGTACATGCACAACTGCTTAAGCTACATCCATTTCCTAGAACCCATACTCTTAACCACGACTCTCATATAATTTACTTTTATTATAGTGGATTTCCAGCCCCTCCTCAGCTTTTAAAAAAAATGTCATCCCCTTGTTTGTCTTCATAACATTTTTCACAGTTTGCAATTATTTTCATAACTTGTCAGCCTGTTTTGTGCCCAACTCTCTCTCTAATAGGTTTTTTAAAAAATGTTTATTACTGTTAGAATTTCTATCAGTGTTTGAAATTAATATTTAGAGAGTTTGTACTTTTTGCCTTCCTAGGTCTAAAATGAGAACCATGTTAGGTCACAAAATGTAACTCATATGTATTTCACAATTGCATGAATATTCTCTCACTTTCACTAGTAACACTGTTAAACATTTTCTTTTCCTTGCTATAATTTAAAATGAAATGTGCCCCACTTGTGTCTCAGCAAAGTCCCAGAGAGTATGGATTCATCACATACAAATTCCTTAAAAAGTATACTTTGTCAAAAGACTTGATGACTATATGTACGCTACAAAAACAAAATTTTATATAAATAAATTATACAGCACACTTTTATCTTTGTAATTGAAATAACACAAACCCATTTCCAATAAAATTGGCAGACATGGTGTGGAGAAAGTGGCCATGGTGGCTGCTGGGTGTGGGGAATGGGAGGAAGAGATGAGATGTGGAGGCGTTTTCGGGACTTGGTGTTGTCCTGGGTGGTGCTGGAGGGACAATTACCGGACATTGTAGGTCCTCCCATGGCCCACTGGATGGAACACTGGATGGAGTGTGGGCTAATATGTGGACCATTGACCATGAGGTGCAGCGATGCTCAGAGATGTATTCACCAAATGCAATGAATGTCTCATGATGATGGAGGAGAATGTTGCTATGGGGGGAGGAGTGGGGTGAGGGAGGTATATGGGACCTCATATTTTTTTAATGTAATATTAAAAAAATAAAGACAAAAAAAAATTGGCAGACAATGGGATCTGGTTTGAATATTTACTTCCTGAAAACTCCGCACACTAAAACCTACCATGTCTACTGCATAGCTCCTGGCATGGAGTAGGGCTCTGGACAGAGATGATGAGTGAATGCAGCAGGTATGAAACATAGTAGGTTGATTGAATGATTAACTAATTGAGGTTGGTTTCCAAAAGAAAGGGAATCTAATATTCACCAAATACCTACCGTGTTTTAGCCACCATCCAGGGAAAGCATTAGCTGAACTTTGCCTTCAGGTGGGATTTATCTGACCTGGTGGTGGTGTTTTTTTCAAAATTTGAATTTGCCCTACTTTAGGAGGTGGGTATCTGCTAATCACCTTGGTTTATATTTCCTACCTGTCCATGCTGGAAGGCATTAGAGTTTGCTGCTCTGATCCCAGACTTTCTTTAACAGTAATTTATTTATTCTTTACAAAAAACCTGAACAGTAGGGTGTTCTCATCTCCACTTTATAAATAAGAAAACTGAGGCTTGGAAAGGATCAGTAAGCTGGCCAAGGTTACAAGCTCATAAGGCAGGAAACCGGTCTCAAATCAGGGTTAGCTCCCTTCCCCCACCTCCACCTACCAGCTCTCCTTTAGCCATAGGGTTCCTCTAGGCACCTGGCGAATAAAAGGGTCATCTCATCCCAAATGAAGCCTCCGTTTTACAGGGTTTCTTAAAAAAGGAGTTTCCTCCCACCTTCAATACAATCAATTCACCTGTATGCCAGGTCTCCTAAATGGGTCTTCACTGACTCAGCACCCCCGTTCTAATATATTTCACTTCCCTGGAAGCAGAGGGACATCAAATGGAGTTGCATTCAGATCCTGGGTTTGCCACTGGTTCTGGGTTAAATTGTGTAGCCCAAAAAGATATGTTTAAGTCCTAACTCCCAGTACCTATGTATATGATCTTTTTTATTAGAAAATAGGGTCTTTGTAGATATAAATCAAGTTAAGAGTGAGGTCATATAGGGGTAGGTGGGCCGTTCATCTTAACACTGGTATCCTTTTAAATAGAAACACAGGGGAATGGGCAGAGACTGGAGTTAGGCTACCATAAGCCCAAGGAATTCCTACGACTGCCAGCCACCATCAGAAGGCAAGGAAGGATTATTCCCTAGAAACTTCTAAGGGAGCATGGCCCTGCTGATAACTTGACTTTGGACTTCTAGCCTCCAGAATTATGAGATAATACATTTCTGTTGCTTTAAGCCACCCAGTTTGTGGTCATTCTGTCATAGCAGCCACAGGAAACTAATACACTGCTTACTAGCTATGGGGTGCTAGGCAGTTACCCAAACTCCCGGGACTTCAGTTCTATCTTCGTAAAATGGGGCAACTCATTCCTACTTGAAACGTTTGTTGGGGGGATTTGATGGAACTAGGTCAAGAGAGTTATTATTATTATTATTATTTTATTACTGAGATGGGAGAAATTAATAATAAAATAAATCTTTAAAACACAAAAAAATTTTTTAAAAAACAACAAGAAAAAGATGGATTGGATTATGTTTGTAAATTGATCTTTTCCTCTGGGCATATTAGATTATCTTGGATTCAAAGATTTACATAATTAAGTATGAAAACCTCTTGTGCCAGTAGAGCATTGCGCTCCCACCCTTGGTGGGTAGGGACTCACAGATAAAAGACATGGCAAAGGACAGAGTTAGAGGGGTTTTGATGTTGGAGTTTGATGCTGAAGCCTTAAGCTGGAGTCCAGGCAAGAGATGAACCCTAAGCCTGGAAAGAAGCAAGCCGTGGGAAGAGAGGAACCCAGGAAGCCTGAACCCTTGCAGACGTCGGCAGCCATCTTGATTCAACATGTGAAAATAGACTTTGGTGAGGGAAATAAGTTATGCTTTATGGCCTGGTATCTGTAAGCTCATACTCCAAAATAAATACCCTTTATAAAAACCAACCAATTTCTGGTAATTCGCATCAGCACCCCTGTGGCTGACTAATACAGTGGGAAAAAGAATATCCTGGAAATGACAGTGAAGACCAAGACCAACACCTACCCCAGCCCCTGTCCTAGGGATGTAAGAGGTGTGTGGTGGGGAGGGAAGGGAAGATACCCAGTGGTCAGCCATTAACTCTCCCTGAAACTAAGATAAGCAGCAATAAACTCTGAGACACTTCCACTAGACAGAGTCATCAATACCAGGGCCTGGCAAACTTTCACTGGAAAGGGCCAAAAAGCGACTCTTTTCAACTTTGAGAGCCATGGGTCTCTGTTGCAACTACTCAGCTCTGTCACTGTTCAAAAGCAGTCATAGATGATATGTAAATGAATGGAAGTAGCTGTGTTCCAGTAAAACTTTCTTTATAAAAAGAAACTGCAGCCAGGATTAGGCTTGCAGGTGGAAATTTGCCAACCCCTAATCAATACTTCTGAAAATGGGTAACTAGGAGAACGTTCAATGAACAAAAATAAGACATGCTTATCCAAGAACGAGAATTTTAATTTAGGATCCTGGTTGTAGAGCACCCATGTACAGCTGTGATGGATGTCACTACCCAACCACAGGAGGCGCTATTCACACAGCCTTCAACATCCATGACTACCCTAGAAGCTAGGCAGGGCATAATCTGGATGGTCACTTACGGCAGTCTTGGTTGCAAGAATATATCTGAAAGGATTTTACCATGCCAAAATAGTTAAGAAGATATCCCAGCTTGAGAAGATAATCCCACTGTATTTAGAAAAATAATACTTTTATTGAGCACCTGCAACATATCCAATGCCCAATGCTTGGGAGTTTATAGACACTGTCTCAAATAATCCTCCTAGCAACCCTGTAAGATATATATTTTCCTCATTTTACTTTGAGGTTCAGAAAGGCTAAGCTATTTGCCTAAGGTATCGAGCTAGCAACCATCTAAACCAAGGTTTGCCTGACCTTGTAGTAATCTATATTCCCTCTATTCTCCTCTCCTTTAAAGCTGGTTACAAGGTTCCCCAATGATGACCTAGTGAAGCATATATTAAGAACATTTCTCCTGCAAACCTAATTAAAAATAATTACATATCTTAAACAAAGACACTAAAAATATGGCAGGCACGCCAACAAGAAAACCAGGTCTTATTATATCAGTGTCTTTATGGATTTGGATTCTGTTCAGAAAAGCTCAGGCTCAAAAGGTAATTGCTGACAGCATGCAAAACCCATCAACCTGCAATTAATGTATCACAATTATGCTAATTGCCTCAAACAACATTTCTAAGTTTTTAATTGTAGAGCAATTTGCCAACTGCATCATTAATTGGCAATTCATATTTTAAACATGTAACGGACAGTGGGTCTTTATTTCCTCTGAGGCAACTGAATACATTAATTGAATTTTTAAAATACTCTTACTTTTCTTTGACCATTGGACCCCCATCAGATGGTTCTGATTGCAGTCCCTTCTGGCCAAAGTGTATTTTTTCTGGGTAACTTAATCTTACGTTAGTACTTTAATACATTTTCTTAACAATTCACTTACACCAGATCCTCATTTCTCTCTAGACACCCTAAGCAGGGCTCCTGTTGACTTCAAAGGGAAAGCAGTGCATGTAGGGAGAACTAGGAATCTGTTTGTGGGTTCAGAAAACCTCCACACATGCTATAAAACCTCACCAGTGTCTTCCTGTGTGTTAGGAGCCAATTAATATATGTGAGTGAAGCCTTTGTATGAAACCGCCCTGGCAACCTGTGAACTTGCTGCAAAACAGCCCCCCTCCCCACCCCATTTACTCATGGGGAGGGAATGAGAAGAGTAAGAATTGCTTCAAAAAGCAGACAGGCAATAAATACAGTCACTGACTCCTCTCTTTCTCTGTTTCCATTCTTTCAACAGGGATTTATAGCCCAGCATGGGCCAAACACTGGGCTAAGTACAAAGATTAAAAAATAATCTGGGCAGTGGGTGCAGCTCAGTGGTTGAGAGCCTGCTTCCCATGTACAAGGTCCCGGGTTCAAGCCCCGGTACCTCCCCCCAAAAAACCAACTCTGTCACCCATGCACCAACACCTTCACCTCACCTTTAACAGTCACTTTCCTAGTGGCAGACTTGACCCAGTGGTTAGGGCCCCCGTCTACCACATGGGAGGTCCACGGTTCAAACCCTGGGCCTCCTTGACCCGTGTGGAGCTGGCCCATGTGCAGTGCTGATGCGTGCAAGGAGTGCCGTGCCACGCGGGGGTGTCCCCGTGTAGGGGAGCCCCACGCCCAAGGAGTGCGCCCCGTAAGGAGAACCGCCCAGCGCGAAAGAAAGTGTAGCCTGCCCAGGAATGGTGCTGCACACATGGAGAACTGACGCAGCAAGATGATGCAACGAAAAGAAACATAGATTCCTGTGCCGCTGACAACAACAGAAGTGGACAAAGAAGACGCAGCAAATAGATACAGAGAACAGACAACCGGGGTGGGGGGGAAGGGGAGAGAAATAAATAAATAAATAAATCTTTAAAAAAAAGAAAGAGTCACTTTCCTCAGGAATGTTTGGGGAAGAGATGGAATGCCTTCCACCAGCCCCTGAGATGGACGGACAGCTGCTCCACGGTGTTGCAGAATCTTCCTCCCTGGCTGCCGACTCACCTGGAGCTCCTGGGCTTTGCCCAGCCACGAGGATGCTTCTTCTTTGGGTGGGTTTCAGTGGAGGGGTGCACCTTGTCCCGTATTTCCCCCACTAAAAACCATCCCACAAGTACCACCACGACCTTAGAGAGCTGCACTAGGCTAAGAATGGACCGATAATCTGGAGAGAAAAGATGGACATTTCAAAGTGGGAGAGGAAAGTTTTCCAGCTGTCTTAGGTTTCCCTAGCTTTTTATGCAATAGTCAAGGTGAAAACAGAAAATTTAACCCCCTGACAGGGATTTCTAGCCCAGCCTTTCCCCCCAGGCCTCTGGGCACACTCCCCCTCGGCCTTGCCCTTGGACCGTGGGGCTCAACCCTGACTGCAAATTAGAATCACCTAGGGAGCTCCATCTGGGCAATTTAATCAGAATCTCTGGCTATGTGGAATAGGCATCAGGACAGTATTTTTCTCTTCCCAGGTGATTTTAATGTGCAGCTAAGTTGATGACCCCTGTCCTAGCAAGGATCCTGCCCCTCCACCAGGCCACAGGGTGGAAGTGGGGGGACAGTGCAAGTCCCAAAGCTTGAATTGCTCTGTCTAGGCCAGACTTTGCAAATTGGAGGCCCACCCGTAGGCTGGTGTGCTTTGCTGGACCCACAGGTGTGGTTTTGGTGGTATTTTTGTTTTAAGTTGAATCACTTGTCAACATTTATTCATGAAAAGACATATTGCATAAAAATCCAGAGAGCTGGCTTCTTTTGGAAAGTAGGAACATCCGACCATTCTTCTGCATTCCTCTGGGGAACATGGCATTCCGCTGTGGCACCAAGGAGCTGGAGAGGAGGAAGCGCTGAGTCCTTCAGGTGCAGGGTGTGCTCTCTGGTTCACCTCAGTCCGCACCACTCTCTGTTGTCTCCCTCAGGTCCTGCCTCACTCATTTACCTCCCTGGCCCCTGTGGGTCTGACTACTGGGGACTGGGGTGAAGGAGGAAGCCCTGTCTCTTTTTGCAGTAACTCACTCCCTGCCATGAAGTGCAATACAAGGAGTCTTTAATTGAAATCACTTGATAGCGACGGAGAGAGCCACACAGATTCGTGGGTTCACAGAAGAGAATTAAGGAAGATGTAGTTGGTGCTGGGGTTTAATGTATACCCAGGGGATCTGAATCTCTGGACTGACCATGTGATAGCCAGGCCCTGAGCCTCAACAGACTTGCAACTCTTACACTCTAGTTTATTGGACTTACCCCACTCAGCTAACATGGAGGTGAAGAAGGTCAACCACCACACCAGGGAGCCAAGACTGCCTGCAACTGAAAGCAGGAGAATTGCATCCAGCATCCATGTGGAATCTAAGGAAGAGAACTTTTTTTCCCCTAAGTACGACTTGATCTGCATAGACCCCTGGCAACAACAGGCTGGGACTCACATTTTCCTGGCTGGTGGGGTGGGTTTGAGGCCAGTCCTCACCCCTGCCTCCAATTCTTTGCTCCACCTCAGGCTCAACCTTGCAGAGGAAAAGGATTCCGCCCCCAGACCATCTACCTATCCCCAGATACAGAGTTACTGCTTATCAATGCCTTAGGCCAGGTCCCCTTGCCAGGCCAGGTGGCCCAACACCTGTCTCCCTGGGGCAGAATTTCTCAACACACACCTCTTGGCAGATTCCTGTGCCCCACCCAGAGTCACTGACTCCATCTCTGGGGCGTAGCCAGGCACCTCCATTTGAATGCCGGATGAATTTTTTGCTCAATAATAATAACATTTACTGTGTGCTGTACACATATTAACTCATTTAATCTATACAAAAATCCTTGCTATAGGTAATAGTAGCTCCGCTTTACAAAGAGTAAATGGAGGCATTGAGAGATTAAGTAACTTGCTCAAGGTCTCACAGCCCGTAGGTAGCAGAAATGGGATTCTGGTCATGTTTCTAGTTTTTGCTCTGGGTAACATAATCTTCCATTAGTACTTTAATACATTTTCTGAACAATTAAATAAGCAAAGAGGAGGCAAGAGGAGGAATCCATGAGTTCTCAGGCTTTTGTGCAAACATGAGCCTGTGGGCTCAAGGAGGATGGGGCAGAATTTTGTCAATTACACTGATAAAGCACAGATTTCATATCACTTTTAAGTGTCACAAAATAATTTCTACTTTTGTTTGAACCAACCGAGAAAGGTAAAAGCAACAATGAGATATTATTATACACCTGTTTGAATGACTAAATTCCAGAATCCTGAGAACCCCAAGTGCTGGTGAGGATGTCAAGCAACAGACACTCTCATTCGTTGCTGGTGGACATGCAAAAAGGTACAGAAGTTCTGGAATATAGTCTGGCTGTTTCTTACAAAGCCAAACACAGGCTTACCATATGATCTAGCAATCGTGCTCCTAGGTATTTACCCAAATGGCTTGAAAACTGATGTCCACACAAGAGCCTGCACATGAATATTTATAGCAGCTTTATTCATAATTGCCAAGAATGGAAGCAACCAAGATGTCCTTCTATAGGTGAATGGATACACAAGCTGTGGTACATCTGGATGACAGAATATTATTCAACCATAAAAAGAAATGAACGATCAAACTTTGAAAAGACATGGAGAAACCTTACATGTGTATTGTTGAGTGAAAGAAGCTGGTCTGAAAAGGCTACATACTGGTGATTCCAACCACGTGACAGTCTGGAAAAGGCAGAACAGAACCACCGAGGCAGTGAAAAGATCAGTGGCTGCCAGGTTTTGGAGGGTGAGAGGAGAGATGAGGAAGTGTGGACAGGGCCTTTTTAGGGCATTGAAACTCTTCTGTATGATATTTTAACAATAGGTACATGACATTATGCTTTTGTCAAAACCCATAGAAATGTACCACCCAAAAAAGGGAAACCTAAAGTGAACTATGGACTTTAGTAATTATGTTTCAAGAGTGGTTCATCGATTGTAACAAATGTACCACACTAATGCAAGATGCTAATAACAAGGGAAACTGGAGTGGTGGCGCAGTAAAAGGGTATATGGGAACTTTCTGTATTTTTTGTAAACCTAAAACTGCAAGGAAAAAAATGAATGACTGGATGAGTGGGTTGATGAATAGATGGATAAAATGATATGGTAAATGTGGCAAAAATGACAAAAATTTGATAGATCTAGATACTTGTGTGCGGGGAGTATATAGAGTTCTCTGGTTTTGTATTTTTTAAGTTTAAAATTATTTCAAAATAAGAAGTTTATAAAAAAGTATTTTTTTGGGAAGTGGACTTGGCCCAGTGGATAGGGCGTCCGTCTACCATATAGGAGGTCTGCAGTTCAAACCCTGGGCATCCTTGACCCGTGTGGAGCTGGCCCACGTGCAGTGCTGATGCGCACAAGGAGTGCCGTGCCATGCAGAGGTATCCCCGTGTAGGGGAGCCCCATGCACAAGGCGTGTGCCCCGTAAGGAGAGCCGCCCAGTGCAAAAGAAAGTTCACCCTGCCCAGGAATGGTGCCGCCCACATGGAGAGCTGACACAACAAGATGATGCAACAAAAAGAAACACCGATTCCGGTGCCGCTGACAACAACAGAAGCGGACAAAAGAAGAACATGCAGCAAAAAGACATAGAGAACAGACAACTGAGGTGGGGGAGAGAAATAAATTAATTAATTAAGAAAAACACACACACAACAAAACCAATAGTGACTTTGAATTATTAAAAGAAAAAGTCTTTTTTTTTTTTTTTTTTTTTTTAAGTAAATACCATTTTTAACTCTCAGGCTGCTCAAAAACTGGTGGCAGGTGGGATTTGACCGATAGGCCATCATTTGCCATGCCTGACTTAGGTCTTCTCATGGGCAGCTCTGCCTGGTGCCACAGGTGGGATCAGATGAACAGGATGTGGAAAATGGTTGAGAGTAGACTACAAAGTTGAAGACAAGAGGGTCCCACGATCTTGGAGCTCAGCTCATCCCAGCTCTTGGCTTCTCAGAGAGACCTTTCTTGAGTCCTCTGGCTCAAGTCACCCGCTTCTACCCTCTGGTGCCATCATCTTTTAAAATGTACTCAATAATACTTCTTGCTATCTAAGATTTTCTAACTGGTATATTAATTTATTTGCTTATTGTACATCTTCCTCTGCTAGGAGGGGAGTTCCATGGAAACAGGGACCTGATCTGTGAGTTCTTTGCTGTTTCTTACATGCCTAGAACAGAATATGGCACATAGTAGGGCTATGTCCTTGTGAGTGGGCAAGTTAGTGAATGAATGGATAAATGACTAGGTGACACTTTCTAGTAATACGGTTCAGATTTTCTTAGACTCATCTCTTTTCTTTTTTATCTACAAAAATTTAAAAAAATTACCCAGCCCTTGCCCACAAGGGGTTTTAAGTCATGGGGAAAAAAACCAAAACCCTAATCCCTCTTTTCTAGAATAGAATAGAATTTCCTAAGCACAAAGGACTTGAATGGGATCTGAATGAGGATGACTTTTATTGACTCATTCATATAATTCTTGGAGTTAGGCTTATTCATTACTCAGAAAGTAGAAATTTTATCTTGTTAAGCCTATTTATTACTCAGGAAGCAGAAGTTTTATCTTGGGCTAAACTAAGGGTTTCTATTCTGCATTTCCTTATGAAAAGCTTAAACAACCTGGGTGCATTATTTTCTCTTATACAAATAAATAAGGCATTACAACAGCTCTTAAATGGTGTTCCTAGTCAAGAGTGTGAAGAAAACTGACTCCTTTCTAACTGGCATGTGATCCAGAATGTAATTTAGGTTGTTATAACTGTGACAAACAGTGACTCTGGGCCCAAAGACCACACGAGAAGGTTCTTCTAAAGCCCTTCAGGCCAGCCACGTGGCGCGCATGGAGCAAGCAACTGTGACGTCATCTGCAAGACGGAAGCTCTCCTTGAAGCCAGGCTGAAGAGAGCGGCCAAGTGTTTCATTCCCACTGAGAACCCGTGGGAGGGCCTTTCGTCCCCGTTGCAGACAGAAGGGTGGGTGAGGGCAGATTTCAGCAGCTCAGGGTGTGCAGCCCGTGCCTGATTCCCTGAACGCTCATCAGGCCCCAGAGGGTGTTAGTCTCACATGAACTCACCATATGGGGTTCCCTAAAGACCAAAGATAGCCACAGATCTGCCCAAGAGGCTGGTGGCCTGGGGCAGGGTGAGGGATGCTGAGTTCTCTGCAAATCTACTTCAGACAAGCAAGTCCCGGAGGGTCCTGGGGGTCTTAGGGCAAAAGCGGCAATTATCTAAATACACGATTCCAAAATTAATCCACGCTTGTTTCTCTTACAGCCCTGCTTTCCTCAAAACATTAATTATGCTTTATTTATTATAGTAATTATATAATTCATGGATCACTTTCTTGTTCCCCAGCACCTGGAACTTCTATTGAGTTTCTATTGAGCACCAACCACATACGAAGCATAGGCTGGTGGAGGTGGGGAGTGGTTGGGGGTATAATACAAAGGTGAAGACAGGAGGTTCCACCTTCTTGGAGCTCCCAGCTGAGCAAGAGGCTGTGTGTTGGGCAACATAGTTAGATACTTAAATATTTAGAATTGCGAGTTTTAGAATTTGCCTTCTATCACCGCTGGAAAAAATTAAGCTACTCTTTTTTTCTTTTTTTTTTTAAGATTTCTTTTATTTATTTCTCTCCCCTTCCCCCCATTCCTGCCCCGCCCCAGTTGTCTGTTCTCTGTGTCCATTTGCTGTGTGTTCTTCTTTTTGTCTGCTTCTGTTGTTGTCAGCGGCACAGGAATCTGTGTTTCTTTTTGTTGAGTCATCTTGCTGCTTCAGCTCTCCGTGTGTACGGTGCCATTCCTGGGCAGGCTGCACTTTCTTTCGCGCTGGGCGGCTCTCCTTACGGGGTGCACTCCTTGCTCGTGGGGCTCCCCTACGCGGGGGACACCCCTGTGTGGCAGGGCACTCCTTGCACACATCAGCACTGCGCATGGGCCAGCTGCACACGGGTCAAGGAGGCCCGGGGTTTGAACCGCAGACCTCCCATGTGGTAGCGGACGCCCTAACCACTGGGCCAAGTCCGTTTCCCAAGTTACTCTTATTGACTACCAAAGGTTATCATATATTGAGTATATAAATTATGTCTTACCTCATTTAATTCTCACAAGCAACCAGTGAAGTAGGTTCTGTTATTGCCCCATTTTATAGTTAAGGCAACAGAGGATCAGAGATGTTAAAGAAATATTGCTTGTTCACATAGCTGGTAGGTGGCTAAGCTGGGGATCAAGTTCATGTCTGTCTGAAGTCCACACTTCTGACCAATAAGCCTCTCCTGATGATGCCCTCCTGGGGTGGCCCAACACTTAGATACAGACAAAGGCCTTTAATTACTGTATTTAAAAGAGCCCTCTCCTGGAGCATCTTCTTGCTCAACCTTACCTTCCAGGCCTACTACGCAGAGCTGAAATTTTACCATTAGATATGCATTTCTTTGGGGAAAGATCTAGATCTCTTAATAAATTATAAATGCCCCTAAGAGTAATAACAGATTATACCTTTACCATTTATGAACTGGTCAGCATCATATTGATAAGGGCTAACATGGAAAAGATGGTCCAGGAGGCAGGCACAGTCTAGAGAGTGGGCCTCAGAGGAGACTTTCTTGAAGCTTTCAGTTTTAGCTTCCCGATAAATCTCACTGAAGGACAAGAGAGCATGGTCAAAGGAAATGAGTCCTTCCCTTCTTCACAAGTTGGCTTTGGACTAGCACCATTATATTTATGTTCTCCTATTCTTCATGGGCACCCAGTTAGACTACATTTCCTTGCCTCCCCTAGAAAAGATGTGGCCTCATTGACCTTAGGACAAAGAACTATGAGTCGAAGTACAATAAATCTAAGCTGGAAGAACCTAAGTCCCTAAGTAAGTCACTGCATAGACACAGGACTGTGATAGGAGGAATAAACTTAGTGTATTAAGCCACTAAACTTTGGGGATTGTTTGTTATATCAGATCGCTTACCCTACTACATTCCCTATGTTTTCTGTACATTTTTGCCCCCTCAGTTTGCCAACCCTTTGCTCCTGTCCTCACAAGTCATATGGGAATAAACAAAGACCACCCAAATGAGAACAGAGTCTATTTATTCAGAGCTTGATGGAGCAAGAGAATCAGCCACCTTCACCTGTGTTTGGAAGAGACTCAAAAGCTGTCAGGGGAGTGGAAAAGCTTTTGTTTTAGTTTGCCAAGGCTGTTATAACAAAAATCCACAAACGGTTGGGCTTAAACAATGGGAATTTATTGGCTTATAGTTTGGAGGCTAGAAGTCCAAAATCAAGGTATAGAAAGGCCACGCCTTTTCAGAAATCTATAGTCACCTTGGTGGTGACTTGCTGGCAATCAATCTCTGTCTCTGCCACATGATAATTTGCCTCCACGTCCAACTTTTCTTTGCTTATAAGGACTACTAGTCATACTAGACTTAGGCCCATACTAAGTCAGTTTGGCCTCATCTTAATAGGATCTCTTAAGTTCCCATTTATAAATGAGTTCACACCCACAGGATGGGGGGCAGGACTTGAACATGCTTTTGTGGGGGACACGATCAATCTACCACAACTTTATAGTGAGAAAAGGGGAGGCTTCAGGCATCCTCTGATTGGAGGTTGTTGGCATGGGGAAGCTGGGTGTGTACTAATTAAAAGTGGGCATTTTATATGATTGGTTTGGGGAACATATTTCACTTATTTTGGTTAGACATGAGTTGGAAGTGGGGGCAAAAATGGAAACTGGCAGTCATTGAGTGTAAGATCTGACTGTTGTGGGCTGATGACTGCAGAGATTTTGGGCCAGAGTGCTATTGTCATGTAGGATCTGGGTACTGCCTGTTTACCCATCGTTCCAGTCAAAACCCTCGAGAAGCAGCCTCCTTTGAGAAGCAATCACCGACCCTCACCAGGGCCCCCAGTGAGTCTCCACTGATGCTCCTCTTGATGCTTTTCACTCTTCTGAACCTGACTCTTTCATAACTTGTAGCTTCTTCTCCCCACCCCCATCTCTTCTGCTCCTTCCTTCCCCTTCTTCCTCCTCCTCCTCCCCTACTTTTATCTCCTTCTCCTACTTCTCCTTTTTCCTAGCTTTTTTTTTAAAAGGAGGTACCAGGGATTGAACCTGGAACCTTGTACATGGGAAGCAGGTGCTCAACCACTGAGCTACATCCGCTCCCTGTTCTTTCTTTATTCCTGGATTTTATGCTCTTTGGAGACAGTCTCCTTAATAGGATATCATTAAAAATATAATAAAAATAATAATAACAGCTAACATTTATTGAGCACCCACTATGTCCCAGAAATGTACATTGTTTCATTTAATCCTTTCAGCAACCCAATGAGCTAGATAGTATTAGCTCTATTTTACAGATGAGAAAAAAAACCTCAGAATAGTTAGGCAATTTGCTGGAAAGTGGTAGAGCCAGGACTTGGCCCCAGAGTGCTCTTTTTCAAGCCCATTCTTCACATTGCCTTCTATGATTTATGCTCTATAAAATTGTAATTGCACTATTACTTATGATTATTGTGCTATTATTATTATGAATGTATTTCATATTCCTGAAAATATTTTCAGTGCTCTTTTTGTGAAAAAGAGAGGTAGTATTTTTTCAAAAACAATACAATAATGGTTAAAATTAGAAAGATACTGCTAGATGCATTTTTGAAGGAAAATTATATATTTAAACAAGAGGTTTTAATTTCTAAAAGCTGATACTATGTAAGCTTGTAGCAGAGAGTTGATAAAAACCAGTTTAATGACAAGCACTTAAACCATTTGGTTATTAAGATTTAAGTTTTGATTGATTCTGCTAAACAGACTGCTAAGCAGCATTGAAAATCGATGTGAAATGGGTTTCTGTATAACATGCCTACTCAGGAGCCGGAATTTGACAAAAAGCAGGTGCTTCATTGGAATCCGATTAGAAAGATTGGCTCAATACAACCCAAAATTGATCCCATAATTCACATCATAAATATTACAGAGTCATGCCCACAGTCTGCCCTCCAAAGAACATGGTCATCTCTTAGAGGTGGCCTTAAATAAAGAATTCTAATCTCAAAAATTTTTTTTCACCCTGTAACTGTAAATTAGGTATGGTAGTCTTTGGCAAGAAGCAGCTGTTGAACATTTATTCATTAATAAGACAAATATCAAGCACCTATTATGGGCAAAGCATTGTTCTCGGCACCGTAGGAGCTACGTGATGAATCACACCCAGGAGCTCACAGCCTTCCAGAAAAGATCAGGCATGTACCTAAGTACCTAGCAAATGATTTGTGTTATTTAAAACATGTCTTCCAATTCTTTGACACACTTTCTATAGAGTGGTAGGGGTCCACTACCCCTTCCCCGGAATCTGATGTATGACTACTTTGGGCAATAGAGGAAAGTGGAAGTGATGCTATGCCAGTTCCAGGTCTGCCTTTTAGCAGACTGACAGCTTCCTCTTCAGTCTATTAGAGCCCTGAGGTGCCATCTAAAAGTTCCACCAGGCTGTGAGGAGGCCCAAGCTAGGCATGGGCAGAGAGTGAACAAGAAAGAGATCCAAATCAACCCAGCCAAGGTTCCAACAATCATGGAACTGCTGTGCCCTGACCAAATTTTTGACCCAGAGAACTACAAAATGTAATAATAAATTGCAGTTTTAAGCCACTAATGTTGGCATGGGTTGTTATGCAGCAATAGTGCCACATGCCTACTATCGATCAAAAGGGAAAGATGAAAGGCCATGAGAAATCAAAAGTAAAAACTATTTCTAGACTTGATTGTCGGGGGAGAAAACAGGGAAAGTTTCAAGGAAGTGGTGACATTTGAGTTGAGTCTAGAAAACTTAAGGATTTGTAAATTCAGAGTCAAGGAGATAAAGACATTCCAGGCAGAGAAATGAATGCAGGCAAAGGTTTAGAGGTGGGAAAGTATCTGATGCATCTGGGGAAGACTGAATGGGTCATTTTGGCAGAAGAAAATGGGTTGTAAAAGAGAATTGTGATAAGCACTAAAGAAAGGTTGGAACCAAAAACTGAATCGCTGAAGGCCTTGAATTCCAGGGTGAAGAGTTAGCTTCAATTAAATGGCAAGAATGAGCCATCCACTATGTTGGAGAGGCAAGCCCTGTTGTAACTCTGTGCCTTGGAGGAAGTTTATCCAGTGGGATGGTTTGAAAGGGGGAATGAATGGTGGGGAAGAATTCTAAAGGTCAAGCAATTAGGGAGCTGGAAGGCTCATTCTGACATTTCTTTACGAGTGGAGGTGGGAGACTAGAAGCACTGGATTGGTGGGCAAAATAAAGACCAACCCACTCCCCTCCCCTGCAAGAAGTGCACGACCTAAATATGAATGTTACCTTAAATGGCAAAAGGGACTTTACAGATGTTATTAAGGGTAAGGTCTTTGAGATGGGAAGATGTTCCTGTGTTAGCCAGGTGGACCTAATCTAATCAAATGCATCTTTAACATTAGAGAATCTTTCCCAGCTATAGTAAGGAAGACATGTGATAATGAGGTCGGAGAGATGGGACATCACAAGGACTTGCCCCACCTTCACTGGCTTTGAAGATAGTGGAAAGGGCTACAAGCCAAGGAATGCCTCTAGAAGCTGGGAAGGGCCCTCAATTTACAGCCAGCAAAAAATAGGAACCTTGGTCCTACAACTAACTGTAAGGAACTGAATTTTGCCAACAATCCAAATAAGCAAGAACATGCATCTTCTCCCAGAGCCCTACCAACACTTTGATTTTAGCCCGGGGAGATCCAAGTTGCATTTCTGACCTACAGAATCATAGGATAATGCATTTGTTTTGTTTAAGCTGTTAAGCTTGTGGAACTGATGGTAGTAATACGAAATGAACACAGATCCCCGTTAGTCAATGACATTTATTAGGTACCATAGCACACTGCTTGAAACCACGAGTTGACAGGCATCTCGTAAACTTCATCTTTGGACTACGGTCCTGTTTTCATGCTACATGGGAACAATATTGGCTTTTTGTTCTGGTATGGCCTCTATCTAGTTGGTTTACCGTGGACAAGTCACCTAACTTTTCTGAGCTTAACTTTCCTTATCTGTTAAATGAGGGAACTGAGCAAGAACAGTGACTCCAATATTTTTTTTCCTCTACTATGACATGCTCGATAGAGGATATTACTATATGACGGTCACGCATCCTGGCATACTTCAGATTTGGGGAAATTTTCAGGCTTTAGAGAGAACATTCTTTGTCAAGAATTCATCTCAGAATGTGTGTTTTGATAGGGGTAACAATATTTACACTAATTTATTGAGCTTAGATACGGGGGTTGAAACTATGTGTAAATGTCCTAATACCTTACAAGGGAAACACTGAATTTCATTAATATAATCCATGACAACAAATATATTGTATGTCATAAATAGCACCAAATTGCTACTATTAGTATCACAAAATTAGTGGTAGCTGGGGGTTCTGGAATAGGTTTTGATAACGTTCTTCCTACACGGAAATTGAATAGTTTTAGGAAATGGAGAGTGGCTTGACTTAGGTGAGGGTGAAACTCTTGTTGTCAAGATGGTGAAAGCAGGTAAAGGGGTGAAAAACAGTCTTCTAAACCTTTACAAAATTAATTCTCTCCTCAGCCCCAGACCAAACAAACCAAACAAAACCCCTATTATGACAATATATTATTATTATACTTGTAATTATTTTATTAGGAAATGATACACAAAACTCCATCCTAACTGTGGAGGGAGCAAGGGCCAAAACCTCGCAATTCTAAAAACCTTCCTACTGAATAAGAAAAAGAAAAAGAAAAAGAAAAAAAAGGGTAATTAGGAAACCGATCAATAAACAGTAGGCCTGCCTGAGTTGCAGTCTATTTAATGACACAGAAAATGTTTCACGTTGAACAGCTGTGCCAGGAATAGTTCTAAATCTGAACATTTCAATATTTTCAAGGCAGCTTAAATTGAGTTAGGCGTCCTGACACAACGCACTTGGATATCTAGAAAGAGATATGAGCTTCTAGGGAGGGGCCACGTAATAGCAGGGGCCATGTAATTGTTTGGCTAAAATGGTGGGCTCTGGGGTCAGACGACCCTGTGTATAAATCCCGGTTCTGCCACTTACTTGGGTGTGACCTCTGGCAAATTATGTAACCTCTCTCAGCTCCAGGAGCCTCATTTAAAGTCAGGAGAATCAGAGTACCTTTTACATGTTCGGCTTAGACCAGATGCCTGGCAGGGAGGGTCAGCTCTTGCTATCATTAATATGACCACAGATACCTGAGATCAGATGCCTTTCTTGTCATGCATTATATTCATGAAATTCAGTGGCTCCTTTGTAAAATATTAATTCATTCACACATAACATTTCAAACCCTGTCTCTGTGCTCTTAATTCCCTTTTTTTTTGAAATTCTCTCTATAGTTTGGCTTTCACTTCATTTCCTTCTCTAAATTCTGATCTTTGAAACATTTGAATTGAACCAGGTTTTCTGTTTACATTGGTTACTTCTGGTCTAGTTCTCTCAGCCAGGGACACAACAGCCACCGGAACACTGCAGTGTCCTCTTCTCCACGGCCACCTGAGGTGGGGAATGAGGAGCACTGTAGGTAAAAATACCAGGGGAAGGGCTTTTGCTTTCCTGCAAATGACCTTAGTCATTCTAAACAGATGATTGTCCCTGAAATAATTACAACAACAGAAGACCTACAACTTCTTTAATTAAAAATAAGTAACATAAGGAGCCCCTGGTAGAAATGATACGAAGTGGTTTCCTTGTTTTCTATTTGCACCAGTGAAATTTGAAACCGCCAGAGGAGAAAATGCACTGGGACTGGGACCAGAGGGTTGAGGATTTTAATCCATGCTTTCCCACAAAGAGCTATGTGACCTTGGGCAAGTCACTCGCCCTTTCTGGGCTCCACATTTCTCACCTGTAAAATGAGGCAGTTAAACTAGATCAGTGTTTTCCGCCAGGACTTCCAAAACACAGTGTCGTACACAGTGGTGTATGATATGGTTTAGGCAACTTGGTTACGTATTTAAATATATACTTAGCATATTAAACACATACTTTTATGGATGTTATTGCTTAAAACAGGACTAAAAATATTTATTTAGAAAGAAGATACTATTTTGTATTAAGCCTGGTCTGATTTCTTAAGATATATCCTAACTGATGACCTTGACTGTTGAAAGGCCATGGCTGGTCTACCCCTACCGGTTTTGGAGAACTTTTACCTCATCACCCTGCAGGCTGGCTCTTTATCTTTGACATTGTCTTCTTACAGAAAGTTGATGAGTGGCTACCAGCGCCTGGAGGGAGGTATAAAGAGTGACTGCTAATTGGTATGGGGGCTTCTTTTTGGTGTGGTGAGAATGTGAGGAATTAGATAGTGGTTAGTGTTGTGCATCTTTGGAAATATACTAAAAACCACTGAATTGTCCTCTTTGACAGGGTGACTATTATGGTGTGTAAATTTATCTCAATTTTTTAAAACTGTCACTTTGACCCCTTTCCTCTCCTAATTCTTATTTGTCTGATAGATTTCCATTTAGATGCCACCTCCTGACCCCAAAGCTTTTTGCACGTGGTGCGAAAGAAACAGTTTGGGAAACCCTGCTCTGTCGTGGAACTCATCACTTCACACGCGGGCATTCTCTTACCCCAACCCCCGTAAGCCAAGATGTTCCTGGACAAATCCTAGTTTCCACTTCAGCAAAACAGAACCCCAAATGTGCTTCCCACATCTTCCCTTGGTGCTCCTAAATCAGAAAGTGAGAGAAGGGATTTGTTTCCCAGGTGGAGGCACTGCTTGTCAAAGATGTGAGGACAGAAGAGCTAGGCAGTCAAGGAGGTCAAGTCATTTATATTAATTTATATTGGAAAAGATGAATTTTCTCCTGAAACGTGACATTGAGGCAGAGCCCCGATTGACAAGGGCCAATCTGAAAGCCACATTTCAAAGTTGCAGTTTAAGCTGATGTTAATACTTCAAAAGATTAACAGAGGGAAGCTGATGTGGCTCAGTGGTTGAGCACCAGCTTCCCACATACGAGGTTCCGGGTTCAATTCGCAGACCCCAGTACCCCCAAAAAATGAACTGAAAGCTTTGATGACTGGCTTCTTCTGTCTTGTCTATGCTAATTGTTTGCTGTCTTTTTCCTTGAAAGGATACATGCAAACCTTCTCTCCACAGAACGCTGATTTACAATCATGGTGCCTCTCAGATTGAAAAGGATTCTTTCTAGCCTCCTTTACCCAGATGCCAAAAGTCACCGCCAACCCATTATCTTCTTGAAAAGCACCTGTTAAATAAGGGATTGTTGAGTAGTCAACACGGTGGGTGGGATGTAAGCAGGATAAGGAGTAGGGCAGGGTAGTCCCCCCTCCCCTCAAGCTAGGATGCCCTGAGAGCTTCTCAAGGTCACTCCTATCGGGTAGGTCTGAGTGGGGTCTGACATTATGCATTTCTAACAAGCTTGCTGGCCAAAGCCACTGCTCCTTGGACGATTTCTTATGTATCTGTATTTCTTATGTTTCTGAAAGTTGATACTTAGGGTTCTTTCTTGTTGATACTAGTTAAATATTAATGACAGTGATAATAATTACAGTAACAATGATGACCGACATTATGGAGGGCTTAGAGTGCACAGGGCAAGCTTAGCCTATCTATAATTATCGCCCTCTTAAAGAAGGACCACGAATGGTTTAACTAAATTACTTGCCTAGGTCTCCGCCTGGAAGTGGTGAAGCAGGAACTCAAACACTGTTTGCATCTCTTGGAGGGTTTTTAAGCATAACTGTCGCATTTTCCATTGTCTAATTTTAGGTCCAGCAGGGGCTGAATGTACTAACTTTGACTTTTGCTTTCAAATGGGAGTATTTTCATTGCGTTCCAGGGCTAGGTCAATGGTGTGACCTTTTCTGTGAAATCAGATGGAAGGTGCAGACAGACAATGCAAGACACATAGGCAAACCATAACCTCCTTTAAGGAAAATGACCTGCAGACAGCCTGCACTGATGGCAAAATGTTTTCCCTGGGATATACATGTACACACACACACACACACACATATATATATTACCCTGTAAAAGAATATACATACAACATATATATATATATATATATTTTTACCCTGTAAAAGAGATATTAAATTAGGAAAGTGTTGCCACTGTAATTTGAAATTTATTCAAAATCGGTGGGAGGCGAGTAAGAAATCTGCAACTTTTATATATTTTAAATTTTAAAGTCAAATTAGGGAAGCAGATGTGGCTCAAGTAGTTGGGTGCCCACCTATCACATGGGAGGTCTGGGGTTTGGTTCCCGGTGCCTCCTGGATAAGGCAAGCAGACAGACAGATGAGAGAACCAACTTGGGGAGGGGGGGATAAATAAAGAAAAATAAATCTTTTAAAAGAATCAAATTATGTCGTCTTCCTTGAACAAAAATGAAAGTACTTGACACAACACAAAATCAAAATTGATGAAAGGGAAGCAGACTTGGCCCAATGGATAGGGCGTCCATCTACCACATGGGAGGTCCAAGGTTCAAACCCCGGGCCTCCTTGACCCGTGTGGAGCTGGCCCATGCGCAGTGCTGATGCACGCAAGGAGTGCCGTGCCGCCCAGGGGTGTCCCCTGCATAGGGGAGCCCCACGCGCAAGGAGTGCGCCCCGTAAGGAGAGCCGCCCAGCGTGAAAGAAAGTGCAGCCTGTCCAGGAATGGTGCCGCACACACAGAGAGCTGACACAACAAGATGACGCAACAGAGAGAAACACAGATTCCTGGTGCTGCTGATAAGGATAGAAGCGGTCACAGAAGAACACACAGAGAATGGACACAGAGAGCAGACAACTGGGGGGCGGGGGGAAAGGGGAGAGAAATAAATAAATAAATGAATCTTTTTAAAAAATTCATAAAAGAAAAAAATTGACAAGTTGGATTTCATCAAAGTTTAAAATGTTTACACTTCAAATAACTTCAAGAAAGTGAAAAGCTGAGCCACATAGTAGGTGATATTTGCAAATCATCTATCTGATAAAGGACTTGTATCCAGATACACAAAGAACTTTTGCAACTTAATGATAACCCAATTAAGTAATGAGAAAAACTTTGAATAGACATTTCACCAAAGAAGATATACCAGTGACCCATAAGCTCATGAAACGATATGCAATTCATTAGGTATTAGAGAAACGCAAATTAAAGCCACAATGGAAAACAAAACCAAAACAACAACAACAAAAAACACAGTGAGATATAATACTTCACACCCACTAGAATGATAATATAAAATGACAAACAATAACAAGTCTCAGACAATAACTCTCAACATCGTAACAAGATATTCAGAGATGGGAACCCCTAAAGAATTGCTAGTGGGAATGTAAAATGGAGCAAAAACAGGTTGGCAGTTTCTTAAAAAGTTAAAGGTAAACTTACCATATGACCAAGAAGTCCATTCCGAGAGAAATCACATATACCCACAGAAACAATTTTATGTGAATGTTCACATGGCATTATTTACAATAGCCAAAAAAGTGGAAACAATCTAAATGTCCATCAACTGGTGAATGGGTAATAAAAATGTGGTATATCCATATAATGGAATATTATTTGGCAATAAAAAGTAATGAATTACTGATACGTGCTACCAATGGATGGACCTCAAGAGCATTATGCTAAGTGAAAGAAACCAGACACAAAAGTTCACATTTTATATGATCATAATTACATGAAATGTCTAGAAGAGGCAAATTTATAGAGACCAAAATATCCAGAAAGGCAAATCTGTAAGTAGGAAAGGCCTGTGACTGCAAATAGGCATGAGGAATCTTTTAGGGGTAATGGAAAGGTTTTAAAACTGTATTTAGGGGATGGCTGCACAAGTCTGTGAATTTACTAAAAATCATTGAATTGTACATTTAAAGCAAGTGAATTTTATGGTATGTAATTTATACCTCAATAAAGCTATTAAAGAAAGCTTTGTCATTCCAGTAATTAATAATAATAAATAATCACTACTGTTTATTGCATGCCTACTCTGTTAAACTCCTTTCAGAGTTTTCTTTTTCTCAGAACAAGTCTATGAAAAACATAACAATGCTTCTTTTTGTTGTTGTTGTTGTTTTTAGAAGGTACTAGGGATTGAACCCAGGACCTCATACATACAAAGCAGGCGCTCAACCACTGAGCTACACGCTCTCTGCCATGTCTTCTTTAAATGTATAGAGACTGAAGTGTAGAGTGATAAAATATTTAAGTTCACACAGATAATAAGGGATAATGCTGGAAATTAATAAAAAAAAAAAAAATCCAAAACATGAATATCCAAACTGAAATTTTGCCTTATTTCTCAGGACCAGAAATGAGGGAGTGGATGTGGCTCAAGCAGTTGAGCTCCCACCTCCCACATGGGAGGTCCTGGGCTTAGTTCCCTGTGCTCCTGAAAAAACAAAAAGAAAACAATGAGCAAAAAAATGATGATAAAACCAACTCAGGGAAGCCCATTTGGCTCAGTGGTTGAGTGCTGGCTTCCCACACTCAAGGTCTTGGGTTTGATCGCTGGCCCCTGGTACCTCAAGGGGAAAAAACGTGTCCAGGGCATTCATCTTCTCCTTCTAGGTTCAAGCTGGCCACCTTAATGCCTGGGAGACCAGGACAGGCCCACCCATCATACCTCTCAGTGTTTAATAGGGACAAACCAAGACAATAGGGTATTAAATCACCTATAATCTATCCTTCCACCTTGTCAAATATAGCTTTAGAGTGAAAAACTGAAAAACGTATATGTAATACTGTGGTTTTTATATGACTGAGAATTCACAAAATATCAAAGATCAGTGAAATTAATAATGATGGTGAGGAAGTGGATGTGGCTCAAGTGATCGGGCTCCCGTCTACCATATGGGAGGTCCAGGATTCGATTCCCAGGGCCTCCGGGTGAAGGCAAGCTGGCCCATATGGTGAGCTGGCTCGAGCAGAGAGCTGGCCCATGGAGAGCGCTGGTCCTAGCAGAGAGCTGGTGCAGCAAAAGATGCAACAAGAAGAGACACAGAGGAGAGACAATAAGAGACACAGCGACCAAGGAGCTGAGGAGGTGCGTGAGACTGAGTACCTCTCTTCTACTCTGGAAGGTCCCAGGATTGGTTCCTGGCGCTGCCTAAAGAGAAGACAGACAGACATAGAAGAAGATAACAGTGAATGGACACAGAAAGCAGACAGTGGGGCCGGGGAGAGAAATTTAAAAAAATAAATCTTTAGAAAAATATTAATAGTAATGATGGTGCATGGCCATGTTCTGTTGATGGGGCTGTGACATTTGGAGGAACATTCACAAAATTAGGTTCTATTTCTTCCGTAACATTTATTTATTTTGTTTCAGCAAAAGCATATGGTATAAGTTGTTATAAACATAACATGTATAAATAAAATGCAAACATAATAGCTAATTATAAATAAAATATTCCCACTTGACAGTAATACCAAATTAGATGGCTTTTACTGAGTTTTAATAATTCTTGGGTAGTTTTTTAATTCATTTGAGTTTGGAAAAAATTTGCTCTGCTAAATATGTGCTGCTGGCATTTACTAAGTAAATTCCCCAAATTTCAATTGGATCACAAATATCACAATCATCACAGAAAATATTATAAAATATTTAGTTTCATCAAATAAATTACTGTCATTTATATTATGATTTTATTGTCTCAAAACCACATCTAGGTCCAATCAGCATTTCATAAGGTCTTCTTTCAAATTCTTCAATATTATAAATGTTCCAATTTGTTCAAATCCCTCTTCAACTTAGACTATACCTTGATGTATATTGGTCAGAAAACAGTTGTTTATTTTTAGGAGGTACTGGCGATTGAACCCAGCACCTCGTACGTGGGAAGCAGGCACTCAATCACTAGGCTCCATCTGCTCTCTAATGAGAGTTGGTTTTTTCCTTTGTTTGTTTTTGTTTTCAGGAGCTTCTAGGGATTGAACCTGGGACATCATCCATGGGAAACAGGCACTCAACCACTTGAGCTACATCTGCTCCAGAAAATAATTTCTAAGGAAATTAGTTTTGAAATTATTTGTACATAAATCTTCTCCTTTTTAGTCATATAAATGTTTTTGTTCTGATTTCCTTGTATATTGGAATGTCATTTGTGTCATATATTTTATATTCAGTTTTTTTTGACTAAAAACTTTTTACATGAAAAATATTTTTATTCCTTTAAGAATGGAAATAGCTAAACTTAGACCTTTTTTTTGCAACTTTTGTCTTACTATTAATAGCAAGCAACACTTCATACCAACTACAGATAATTAAATTTAAAATCCAGCTTTATTTACATAAATTTGATTTAATATGTTAATATTTGTTCATTTTAATTTGTATTTTGCCTTTGGATTGAATAGATAATTTTGAACATTTTAGAATTAAAATCCCTTGTTCAATATTGCAACATTTTAAATTTGCTTTAATTTACATTTTAAAACTGTGCATATTTATGTGTGTTAATTTCCTTCCTTTTTCCTTTCTCTCACTAGTTTTATATGGGGCGGCTACGGTAGTTAGCAGTACAACCGAGCAACTGAGTCCAAAGATTTCGTAATATTTCATGGGACCCCAAAGAATTAGAGGAATGGTCATCAAGCAGAGACCCTGGACTTTGAGCTGGGTGCAGGGACTAAAGTAACTTTGGGTTGCCTTTTTCTTAGCATTGGGTGAACATGTTTGAGGCTCTATGGGATCTGGCTGCATAATGGTAATTGGAAACTTAAAAAGAAACATGTATATATGTATACATGTATATAAGTGGAAAGACAGGTTGGGTAGCCAAAGGGGTCAGTAGTGAATGCCGTTAGTCACCCAGCCGCTCACTCCCTTTCTGAGCTGGGGGCTCTCCAATTGCATGCGCTCTCTCTCCTCCTAGAGAAGCCGGAGGGAGATGACTGATGGTCCCTCTTCCTCCCTCGGGAAGCCAGGGTGGGAGCACGAGACCCAGGCACAACCAGTCAGCTACTTCTGCGTCTTGAGGGAATGTCACAAAGAGGGAATCTAAAGTTCATTCTTGGCAGAAGCGCGTTTCTGTCATCAGGCTTTGGTACTAGCGCTGCTCCCCCCCCGCCTGGCCCGTTTTCTTCCCATCTCCACCTTGCCTGCACCTTCACATCTTCCAGCTCTCTTTTGAAACGTCACTTCTCCCTGATTACCTTATCTAAAAGAGCCGCCTCTCCTTCCTTTCATCCTCTGTCCTCTAACTCAGCTTGGTTTCTCTATATGGTGTATATCACTACCTGGAATTCTAGCATTTCTTTCTTTATTTTTAACAGCTTACTGCTTTTATTGAATTTTCCTTCTAAAATGTATTCTGTGAGGATACAAACACTGCCTTATTCACCACTTTATCTCCAGGGCCCAGAAGAGTACCAAACACAACTAAATGCTCAATAAATTTTTATGTGACTAAGTAAATGGTAACTAGCCTAGTGCTTAGCAGGCCAATAAATACTTACTGAATGGAACTGAATTAGTATTAGCTCTGTATGAGGCTCACTTGGGAGAAAATTTAATCTTGAGTGAGTGACACAAAGGTGAAGACAAGATTAGGATTTACTCCCGTCAGTACTTCTGTCCTTTGCTAAATGCTGAAGGATAAAAATTTGACAATATAGACTCTAATTTAAAATAGCATCTGCATGCAGGCCTTGACACAGTATCTCTCAATTTTTACCAAAATACTTGTGACAACTAGGGAAAAAAACACAAAAACCAGCTCTGATAGACAACCACATGAAGAATACGGGCAGGATTTTCACCAATTATAAGTCAAATGGCACAGTATTAGTAATAGGAAGAACAATTTGTAGTTCTCATGAAACAGTTTGGCCAGCTTCCTCAGAGAAAGTATAAAATGCTCTCTTCACAAGTAACTGACAAAGGTTAAAAGAACAAAACCAAGATATGACTTGTTGACATATCTAAAAGAAATTAAAGAGAAAAGGTCAGAAATAAAAGGAGGAGTATAGATTATCTTGGCAAATGGAAACAGAAAGAACACGCAAAATTATTTTTGGACAATTTAGGATCTGAGACAAAAAGCATTAATTGGACAAAAGAGGTAATTTTACACTAATAAAAGTTACAATTTGCTAAAGATAGAATAGTCAATAGCCTAGATACATCATTTAAAAGAGATCCAGAGAAAATTGCAATTGCTGTGGTGATTTAAAGACATTCTTCCTAGACTTTTATAAATCTAGTAGTTAAAATATATCAATAGATAGAAGAAAAAATTTGAACAATAAAATTTATAAGATTCAATACATATGGAAATTATCTCCTCTTGGGAATCCATTAATGTTTACAATAATTAACTATGGGAAAATTGACATAGAAAAAATATTGATATATTCCCAAACTGAAAATATATGGCTCAAATATCCTGATCATAGAAAAATAAAATTGGAAATGAATAGCAAAAGTGTAAAAATGAAATCTTAGAAATACATAAAAATACTTTCTCCGAAAATATTGAATCAAAGGAGAAATAAAAACTAAACTTGGGGAGGCGGACTTGGCCCGGTGGTTAGGGCGTCCGTCTACCACATGGGAGGTCCACGGTTCAAACCCCCGGCCTCCTTGACCCGTGTGGAGCTGGCCCATGTGCAGTGCTGATGCGCGCAAGGAGTGCCCTGCCACGCAGGGGTGTCCCCTGCGTAGGGGAGCTCCACGCGCAAGGAGTGTGCCCCGTAAGGAGAGCCGCCCAGTGCAAAAGAAAGTGGAGCCTGCCCAGGAATGGTGCCACACACACGGATAGCTGACACAACAAGATGACACAATGAAAAGAAACACAGATTCCCGTGCCGCTGACAACAACAGAAGCAGACAAAGAAGACACAGCAAATAGACACAGAGAACAGACAACCGGGTTGGGGGCGGGAGGGGGTGGGGGAAGGGGAGAGAAATAAATAAATAAATCTTAAAAAAAAAAAAACTAAACTTGGCGAAGTGGATATGGTTCAGGCGATAAGGCCTCCGCCTACCATATGGCTCACTGCCCACGTGGTGAACCAGTGCTGGCACAAGTGAGTTACGCAACGAAAGAGAGAGTCAAAGTTAAGCGCAGCAGAGACCAGGAACTGAGGTGGTGCAATTGACAGGGAACCTCTCTCCCCAGGATCCCCAGGATTGAATCCCTCTGAATCCTAGAAGAGGAAGATGAGAAGAGAATACAAAAAAGAGAAATAGATAGAGAAGATCATACAGTGAATGGACACAGACAGCAAAAAACAGCAGGTCAGGGGTGAGAGTGGAGCCAGGGGTGGAGGTGGGGAAAAAGAAATAAATCTTTAAAAAAATAACTAAACTTACCATCAATTCAGAAAATAATGAAAAAAGAATACCTTAAGAAAACCTCTAAACCTGTATTCTGATCAAAATCATTGCCTTAAATGTTTTCATTATTAACAAAAAAAGAATAAAAATAAATGAACTAAGAATTCAAATTAAGAAGTTATCAAGGGGAACAGATGTGGCTCAAGAAGTTGGGCAACAACCTCCCACATGGGAGGTCCGGGGTTCAGTTCCCAGTGCCTCCTAAAAAAGACAAACAAGAGAACAAGCTGATGCGAAGGGCTGGTGCAACAAGATGATGCAATGAGGAGACACAAAGAGGAGACACAACAAGCAGGGAGTGGATGTGGCTCCAGTGGTTGGACACCTCCCTCCCACAAGGGAGGTCCCAGGTTTGGTTCCCAGTGACTCCTAAAAGAAGACAAGCAGACACAGAGATCACATAATAAACAGACACAGAGAAGCAGACAGTGAATGCAAACAACAAGGAGGATGGAGAAATAAATAAATTAAATAAATCTTTAAAAAAAAGTTATCAAAATTATAGCAAACATACACAATGAAATTACAAAGAAAAATAACAGATATTAGAACAAAAATGAGTGAATTTGAAAAATAATAACCATAGAATTGATAAATCTATTAGTTAAAAAAAAGGGCGGATGTGGCTCAAACAGTTGAGTTCCCTCCTCCCACATGGTAGGTCCTGGGTTCTGTTTCTAGTGCTTTTTGAAAAAACAAACAACAAGCAAAACAAATGAAAAAACCAACTCAGGGAAGCCAATGTGGCTCAGTGGTTGAGCACTGGCTTCCCACACATGAGATCCTGGGTTCAATACCTGGTCCCTGGTACCTCACAAAACAAACACAGAAACAAAAACCCAAACAAACAGTAAATTAGGCAAATATCAGGAAATTTTCACCTAGAAAAAGAGAGAAAATAAATGAAATTTCAAATTAAAAAAGCATAGGAAAAATATATGAAAGACATTAAAAAATATAGGAGAGTTTCTCTCTCTTAATACATTCAAGGATTTGAAAGAAATGGATGATTACCTGAGAGAATATAAAACTACCAAGTAATCATGGAAGAAAATTGAACTATTTATTTTTTTAAAAATCTCTGTAATAGTTTGTGAGGCCGCACAAATGAGGTCTTTCAACCTTCAAAAAATAAACAATTTATTTTATACATAAAATTATATAGAATAAGAGCAGATGAAGAGCTGCCCATTCAAACTAAACATCACAATATAAGGATCATTTACAATGACCAAGTAGCACTTATCCTAGTATTCCAAAGGTTTATACCAGGAATTCTAACATGTGCTACTTTACTTAAGTAGGTTTAATATAAAATTTAGTGTTTAATTAGTGTCTAATGTTACTCAATGTTACAAAATTTCTTAGAAAAATTTTCTTAGAAGGGTAGTCTAGTTCCTTAACGTACAAAGAATATTTCTCTCAAATCAGCAGCAAACCATGTTTAATAGTGAAATGTGTTTCTATTAAAATTAGATTTAATATTGTTCTGAATGTTCTGTCCAATGCAATAAAATATGAAATATAAATGTGAGAAATTATTATTGGAAAAAAGGAGACAAAGTTCTTAGGATTTATAAGAGAGGTTATAGTAAATTGCCTGCATATGATAGTAAATAAGGGTCAGTACCTTTTTGCATTCCAGCAATAATCAGCTGGATGAGGCAATGGATAAAATAGATTTCATTCAAAATAAAATAACATCAAAAGCCGAAACTAAAAATAATTCCAACCAGAAATTCATGTTATATATTTTTTTAAAATTCCAAAGTACACGGAAATTGTTTATGACACAATGCTATTTTTATAAAAGGCAGGAGATAAACATAGATGGCATGAGCTTAATGTTGTATTATATTTCATATTATATATCTGCATAGAAAATATGGACAGGAAATATAAATATATAGTATCAGCATAAAATAATGGATAAGAGCTTTGGAGCCAGCAGAACAGGATCTGAATGCCATCTCTATTTCTTGTTTATTGTATGATCTTAGGCAAACTTGTTCAAGGCTCACTTTCCCTATCTGTATAATGAGATTAATAATTGCACCTATCTCAAAAAGTTATTTTAGGACAAACTTCCCACTATATAGTAAACATACATTAATCTTATTGTTTTCTGAATGGCAAAATTATGGATAACAGTTTTTCTTCTTTGGTCTTCTCTGTGTCCTCTAAATTTTCTACAATAAGCATGTATTACTTTTATAATTATAAAAAAACAACACTTAAAAATGACCATATCTTTTGGTGGTTGTCTGTTACATTAGTGGCCTCCTGTTTACCAGGCTCCTGGAATTCATACCCTTGTGTACCCACTGAGCTGGTGCTGGGACTCATTTTAACCAATAAAATGCAATGGAGTGGGAAGCAGATGTGACTCAAATGGCTGAGACCTACTTCCCACAGGGGAGGTCCCAGGTTCAGTTCCCAGTGCCTCCTCCTAAAAACCAACGAAAACAAGCAAACAAATGAAAATGGCCAATTCAGGAGAGCTGATGTGGCTCAGTGGTTGAGTGCTGGCTTCCCACTTACGAGGTTCTGGGTTCAAACCCCAGCCCCCGTAGCTAAAAAAAGAAAAGCAATAGAGTCACGTTGTACCAGCTCAAGGCCTGTGCCTGAAGAAAGCCTGGCAGCTTCCACTCTACTGCTCTTGGGAATTCTGAGCTGTCAGGAAAGAGGCCCACATACTAGGAAAACAACATGGGGCACCTTGAAGAGGGAACACATGGCGAGGGTGAGGCCAGGTGGGGTGGGAGGGACCCTGAGTCTACACGGTGTGAGAGGCCCAGCAGTCCCAGCGACCCAGCTGAGTGCAGCCGAATGCAACCGCAAGAATGAGCACTGGTGGGACAGCAGCAGAACCGCTGACACCCGCTCACCTCGCAGAACCTTGAGCAAATATGAGAGTGGTGCGTGATGTAACACTGTATCATCCAAACACCTCTCAGAGCCAACTGAGTGAAATCAGCTAGAGAAAGGAAAGAAAGTCTCTTTTCACTTATATTTGTTAAGAAATTCTGGAGGGTTTAAAGACAGAACAGAATTTTTTTCAGTCAAAAGCACTCATCTCTTAGAAATCTCCTCTGTAAAGCAACTCTCAATTGTGTCCATGAGACAATGTTTTATGTCTTCTTTTTGTTCCTTCCTAACAAATATCCTGTTAATACATTGGAAATTTCCTGTTATCATTCAGTTTTGTTTCTTTTTTAAGATTTTTATTTTTAATTTTTTTCTCTCCCCTTCCCTCCCCCTCGTTGTCTGCTCTCTGTGTCCATTTGCTGTGTGTTCTTCTTTGACCGCTTGCATTCTTGTCAGCAGCACCGGGAATCTGTGTCTCTTTATGTTGTGTCATCTTGCGTCAGCTCTCCATGTGTGCGACACCACTCCTGGGCAGGCTGTGTTTTTTTCGTGCAGGGCAGCTCTCCTTGAGGGGTGCGCTCTTTGCACGTGGGGCTCCCCTACGTGGGGGACACCCCTGCGTGGCACGGCACTCCTTGCGAGCATCAGCACTGTGCGTGGGCCAGCTCATCACACGGGTCAGGAGGCCCTGGGTTTGAACCCTGGACCTACCATGTGGTAGACGGACTCTATCAGTCGAGCCAAATCTGCTTCCCTCATTCAGTTTTTATTTATCACTGCAAAGACTTTTCTTTGTTGTACGTTTGGAATAGCTCATATGGTTTGGAATAACGCACTGAACAGCCTCACCGTGTTTCTGCTCAGCTTCAAGATGAATTTACATATTGATTCACGTAAATAAGACATGCTGAACAAAGAACAAAGTTTTTGATAAGCGGTTCTTCAAGGATGAGCAGTTGAGGGGACTAAGGTAATTGTTCTCCGTGTATCTCGTTCACGAGTCTATCTCTTGAACCTGAAATATGTTCCTTTGAATGGTCTTTAAAAATCAAAAAAGTGTGATTGTGGATGAAAAGAGAAACTTGAAATTTGTACTTATGTCTTGTGGAGTGTACACAGGTCGGGTGAAGTCATCACTACAAAATATTCATTAATCAGTGTTAAGTAGTGTTTGGCTTTGTATTCAAAATGTAAATACGGCAGGAAAAGATTGAGGATAGATCCCAGGAGTGGTGTTGGGCTTTATAGTAAATTTGTACCACCGAGATGAGGACTTGGGGTCACCTGCCTGCCCCGTCCTAGTCTGGCCCGTCACACTAGCCTTCCACTGGGTCTTCTGCTTCTGTTCCTGCCCTGCCCCCAGAGGACATTCTCTACCTCAGGCGGAGTGGTGTTCCCACCCTGCTGGTCAGATGGCCGCTTCCTTGCTTAGCACCCACAGATGCCTTCCCAAGGCCCTTCAGGATCTGGGGCCCCCTCTTCTCTCTGGCCTCCTCCCCCACTCTTGGCTTTACTCACTCAACTCCTCGCGCACCAGCCTTCCTGCTTGTCCTTCTCTCTGGGCTACTCTCCCACCTGGTTTTGTTAGAGTTGGCTCCTTGTCGTTCCTATCTCGGCTACTCGTGCAGTGGGTTTTCTGAGAGTCTCATGATGACTAGAAATTGGGACACCATCCTGCCCGAGTTTAATTCCAAGCACTGCCAGCTGGTAGCTGTGTAACTCTGGGAGAGTTTACTTCTCGGCTTCAGTTTTTTACATGTCCTCAGAGGATTACATGAATTATTACATGAAAAATGATTGGAAAATTGTCTGACACATAGGAAGTGCCATGTTCATATCCTTGTTGTCGTCACCATCATCACTATCACCAACGTATTGTTGTTATTAAGTGTTTGGTAACAGGTATCAGAGACCTTAGGAAAAAATGTATCACCATTGATCAAATAATTCACTTAAAGGAATTTATCCTATGTAAGCAATTGGGTAAGGACATAAGGATTTGTGTACATCATGGGATTTTAAAAGTAAGAGTGAAAATTTTGAAATAACATACATGTTGATTAAATAACAACAATGGATTAACATTCAGCCTTTTAAAAAATGATCTATAATGGGAATGCTTAATTTTTCTTCTTTTATGAACATTTTTGGCAGTCTGGAGATGCCTAATAGATTCTGTCTCAGAATAATGTTTTTAATGGTATAAAACAGAATATTTAGGATTGCAAAGGAAACCAACTGCATGGAAACAAAGTTAGCAGAATATTAAAAATAATAAATTTGTGATGTATTAGTAAATATGATTCTTCCTTTTTAAGGTATCAAATAAAAAGATCTAGCAGGAGATCTAATAATTATCACCTTAGTGATAAGCATATAAATATCAAGACATCTGTGAAACCTCAATGTGATATAATATCTATAATCTCAAGTCGGGACAAATTTACGTGTACTGCAGCATAACTATGATTTGTTGCCTATATAAATAATTGGAGGAAGTGCAATTTTTTTCTCCAGATTCATGGACCCTCTGGTTTGGGGATCCATGGTCTTGGTTCCCCAAACTTTTTCTATAAAGCATCAGATAATAAATATTTTTGGATCAAGGACCATATGGTCTTAGTCATAACTACTCAACACTGCTATTGTAGCATGAGAGCCAACACTGTCAACAGACAAACAAATGGGCATGGCTGTTTTCCAATAATACTTTATTGTGCCCTAGTGTGGTCACAATGTGTTCTGGGTCCTGGTGGGCCCCAAAGTATGAAGAATAAGTAACTTACATTCTTAGTCTGCTGATAAATTTCTTGCGCTGGAATAACAGGGATTACAATGAGCTGAGCATGTCTCAGTCACTTGAGCCGTTGGTATTATTTTCCCATTTTGCAGACAATGGAAACCTGGAGGGTTCAGTGGCTCCCCAAGGCCACACAATAAAAGGCGGTTCATGGAATCGCACCCCTGTTAGATTCAATAGGTCATGCTAGTCTCACTTCCTAAATTCCTTGCATCAAGCTGCCTCCCTTCCTAAAGCATCAAAGTCCACTAGACCAACAACTGCGCTATCTCTAAAATGGGTACACCGAAGGGAAGATTTTGTCTGAGTATTTTTTATCAAATAGATGAAGTGTATTGGCAGTAAGTTTAAGGGTAAGTTAAAGGGGAAAGCTGAGAAGATAGTTTGGGTAGAACAAAATATCCAACCCTGAAGTTGAAGAGAAGTGTGGTATGGGCAGGGTCAAACATGGCATTAGGAGGCAGAAGATCTTGCTGGCCGATGGGTCAATCCCTGGGGAGTTCTCCATTAGTTCTCAGTTCTCCCTCTCTGCTGCCAGCCTCCAGCATGCTGTCATTGACATCAGGATATTAAGAGCACAACAGCTAACACTGCTCGTGTGGCTGTATAGTACTATACTAATTTTTTTTCTTTTTGAGGTACCAGGGCTAGGGATTGAACCCGGGACCTCATATGTGGGAAGCCCTTGCTCAACCACTGAGCCACATTGACTTCCCTGAGTTGGTTTTGTCATTTGTTTATTTGTTTTTAGGAGGCACCGGGGACTGCACCCAGGACCTCCCATGTAGGAAGCAGGTGCTCAACTGCTTGAGCCACATCCGCTCCCAGGACTGTGCTAAATTAAGAGCTCTGTCTACATAGTCTCTTCTCCTGGTTGTCTCAGAGGTAGTGAGGCAACCAACGGCAAAGAGAGACTCAGGGTAAAACTCTGCCCAAGGCAACACTGCAGCAGTGGCAAGGAAACTCATTTCCTGCAGTGCTTTTGGGTCTTTCTCCTGCCCATCCCCATCTCCAACCTGCCCATTTCTGACTCCCTGTCTTTGCCCCAGCCTAGCCTCATCTCCCAGTGCTCTCACCCCCTCCCCGTTCAAAGTTATCCATCAAAGTGCAGATGAAATCCCGCGCTCTAGGGGGAAACATACATGTGACCCCATTAGTTCACAGAGCTTTTTCCCTTTGCTGATGGCTTTATTTATTTACTTTTTTTACATTTCTCTGCACTTTGCACAAATTTGGCAGGGCCATGCTCCCTCCAGAGGCTCTAGGGAAGAATCCCTTCCTTGCCTCTTCACGCTTCTTTCTGGTGGCTGCTGGAACCCGTGTGTTCCTTGGTTTGTGGCAGCGGAACTCTGCCTCAGCCTCCGTGTGGCTGTCTTTCCTGTGTGTCTCTGTGTCTCTGTGTCCAAAGTTTCCTCCTGTATTGGATTTAGGGCGCACCCTGATCCAACATGACCTCATCTTAATTTGATTGCATCTACTAGGACTCTTCTTCCAAATGAGGTCATGTTCACAGTTTCCAGGTGGACCTGAATTTTGAGGGTTCACTCTTCAACCCAATATGCCTTATTACACATTCCTTTATTTATTTATGTATTTTTAAGTTATCATTAAATACAAAAAAGCACCCACGATTTATTATTATTTTTTTATACACAATTTTTAAATACTTCTCAAAGTTGCTCTCTGGGTGAAGAAACAGAAGGCCACCACTTCTTAGCTAAGCAAATTTGTTCAGTCGCTCCAGGAGCCTTGGTTTCCTCAGCCCCATTTGGGCGTGGTCTGGTCAAGCCCTGAACAATTTGCAGAGTTCTTGTGAGGCTGACTCAAATATTGTGTGGGAAAATGTTTGTAAATGATCATTTTCCATGTGAGGGTCTGGAAAGCCAAATGCCCCCAGGACCCGGGCAGCTCCTGTAAATGAGGGAAGGAGGCCAGGGTAGGACAGGAGAGACTGGAGGAGCCTGGGGCACCCAGGAAACAACGTGTCCCATTTAAAGGGAACAGCTGTTCCTCAATTCCAGCCGATTGCCACCCGTGTAGGAATAAGGACTCGGTGTTGCCCAGCAACAGAGAAAGCAGAAATCCAGACTTTTTACAACACTACTTAATTTTTGAAACTGTTTATGCGAAATAAAACATAGCTGAAATCTTTCCCATAGGAAGCCAAATTGCAATCTCTGCTCTACGTACACGTATGTTGTTTCCAACTAGCACAGGTGTCTGGACTAGATCCCTGGGTTATTTTCTGTAGCGTTTTCTTCAATATGTGCTTTGTGAGTCCCTCCATGCTTTGTTTTCTCAGTAAGGCTGTGCTATGGATTGAGTCTTGTCGCCCTCAAAGACATGTTCAAGTTCCAACCCTGTTCGAGTAGACGTGAACCCATTTGCAAGCAGGGTCTTTGGAGATCAGCCGATTAGACTGGAGTCCTTAGAAGCAGAGGAAACGGGGAGCACAGGACTGGGAGACAGGAGCTAGACGGCCATGAGGCAAAAACAGGTTGATGGCATGATGGATTGCCGGCAGGCCACTACCGGAACACCACAGACTTCGGAAAAAGGGTGACGCTGCGACACCTTCATTTTTGACGTCTAGTCTCCAAAACTGTGAACCAGTAAGTTCCTACTGTTTAAGCCCATCAGTCTGTGGTATTTGTTGAGCAGCCCTGGCAAACTCAAACTGTGAGGTTTCTGTGGGCACAGCTCACATTTTCTGTATTGCTAGATACTAATTCAAGCCTGATAACCTTGGTAATGACGTCTGCTCTTCCGTTCTTGTGGTTCTTAAGTTTCAGTATGAGTCAGCATTACCTGGGTTCACTGTTTAAACTGCTGATTTCCCGCAGCAATTCCACTCCTGGGCATATGCACAACAGAAATGTGTGCATGTATTCATCAAAGACGTGGGCAGGAGTGTCCCAAGCAGTCCTAGTCATAATCGCCACAAACTGAAATTTACCCACTTGTCCATCGTCAGTCTCAGAGTTGATTAAAAATTATGCAGCAGTGAGGATGAATAAACTACAACTGCATGCGGCAACATGGATGAATCTCACAAACATACTGTTGAGCGAAAGAAGCTAGATGCCAAACAAGTAGGCACTTGATGTTTCCATTTGCGTAAATACACAGATGGGTCAGGATAAAAGTAAAATTTAGGGGGAGGGAATGACGAAAGGGAACATGAGGATGTCTGGGATACCGGCAATGTTCTGTTTCTTGATCTGTGTGCTGATTACGTGGGTATGTAAAAAGTCCTTGAGCTATATACCTATGTGTGCTTTTCTGTACATTAATAGTTCAATAAAGAGTTAAAATGTTAACTCCCGGATCATACCCCAGATCAACAGAATCCCTCTCTTGGTGGGGGTGGGTTGACATCAAGGTCCCCAGGTCCTTTGGATGAAGGTCATTAAAGGACTGCCCTTTGAGAAACACCCTGAACTTGAATGACACACATTTCCCTCTCCAAGGGATTTCTACAAGCACTCTTGGCTGACCCATCCAGCATCTGCTTGTCTTTTGTTATATATTTCCACTTTTATACTAGAAATAAAGGGTGACATAAAATCAAGAGGCGTTAGTACACATTCAAACAGTGGCTCAGAGACAGATCTGATAATGTGCCAACTTATAAAATATGGTTAAATAAAATTAAATGTTTATGGGGTGACTAATACACCATATCCCCCGGGGAAAAAGGCAAGTGTTCACCGTTGCTGCATTTCAGGTTGATTTCTCTGGAGAAGGAGAGCTGGGCAAAGGCCAAAAGGCTCTGGGACTTTTCTGGCAAAGAGGAAGTTCTGCTCTTAAGGTCAGGACTGGGAAGGACCAGCATTGCAGATGTTTTGGGGCTGCACCTTCAAGCTTTGCTTTCATCAGTGTGAGAAAGCTACAGTCCAGAGATTTGCTCAGGTTACGTACATTTACATTTTGAGCTCTTGGGTTTAAGAATCCAGAAATAAATGGAATGTAAAAGGGAAATCAGGAATTAATCTTTTAATTAGCTCCTGGAAGGCCCAATTTGTACCTACACTCATCATCTAGCACCTAACACCTAGCACCTAGCACCCCAGCACCTTGTCTGGCAGAGAAGAATGCAATTAATTAATTAACTAACTTTGTTCCTTCATTCAACATCTATTTACTGACCACCAACTGTCCTAAGCAGTTGATAAAACATGCAGACATGCTTGCCCTGAAAGAGCTTACATTCTGAGTAGGGGGAGATATGTAATAAACACTATGTTCATAATGATAAGCACGTTGGAGAATAATCCAGCAGAGTGGGAGAATGAGGGCTGGAAGGTGGAGAGGGTGGTGGTTTTGCAGGAGGAGGTTCAGGAAGGCCTCGCTGCAAATCTGAGCAAGGACCTGAAGGAGAGGAGGGAGGGAGCTGGGGGTGTGCTGGGGAAAAGCCTTCAAGCAGAGAGGGCAGCAAGTGCGGAGGCGATGCCGCCTGTGTGTGCTATCAGAGGAGCCCGAGGGGCTGGCATGGAGTGGAGGAGAGGAGGACCTGAAAAGGAGGCAGGACAGGTGATGGGGCCCAAGAAAGCTCGGGTCACTGCGGGAACTGTGGCTTGAACTCTGAGGGAGCCTGGGGCCATCGGAAGGTTTTGGGTAGAGGAGTGGCACAATCAGACTGAATATTGACGGAACGATTAAATACAGCCCCTTTAAGACTACGAAGTACTTTATATACCTGATTACATTTGATCTTCACAACCACCTTAAGGGGTAAGAAGAAGAGGATTTATTAGTCCCGTTTTTAAGGATGACAGCCCTTAGACTGGGGCTTTGGCCAAGAGTCAGCCTTAGTTTCCCCATCTCTGCAGTGGAGGTAATACAGCGGTGGAGGGAGATGACTGGATAGGATTACAAACGTAAATGCCTGGGTTAGTGTCTGGCTCACCTTGTGCTCTGTAAGTGGCATTTGTTGCTATTTTTCCCAGCTGGAAGGAGGAACCTGTAGAGATTATTCAGCTCAATTCTCTCGGACACAGTCCCCCGATGGCTGCAGCAGCAAGTGCTGGAATGGGGTGGACGTACAGATTCCTGGGCCACACAGATTCGGAGGCTCATTGCAATGATTAAAAACTTAAAGGGAATGTATCATCAAAGCAGAATAGCATGAGGGGAGAGCAGCTCCAGCAAATTAACTGAGCAAGTTACTTAACCTCTCTGAACCTCAGTTTTCTCTTCTGTGGAGTGAGAATAACCAAGGGTTGTGGTGACGAGCCCGCAGAGCCTTCAAAGCTCTGCCAGCTCAGCCTGGAATGCAGCCGAGACCCCGTTAGCAGGAGCTACTTAAAAGGCTCTTAAAATGTCTTTACGTTTTTATTTAAATTAACTAACCATTAAAAAATACAGATTTGTGTTACTTTTTTATAAAAGATTTATTTTATTTATTTCTTTTCCCTCCACCTCGTCGTCTGCTCTCTGTGTCCATTCGCCGTGTGTTCTTCTGCATCTGCTTGCATTGTCAGGCGGCACCGGGAAACTGCGTCTCTTTTTTGTTGCGTCATCTTGCTGCGTCGGCTCTTTGTGTGTGCGTCGGCTCTTTGTGTGTGCGGCGCCACTCCTGGGTGGGCTGTTTTTTTCGCGTGGTGTGGCTCTCCTCGTGGGGCGCACTCCTTGCGCATGGGGCATCCCTATGTGGGGGACACCCCTGCATGGCACGGCCCTCCTGGTGTGCGGCAGCACTGCCTGTGGGCCAGCTCCCCACACGGGTCAGGAGGCCTGGGGATCGAACCCTGGACCCTCCATATGGTAGGTGGGCACTATCAGTTGAGCCAAGTCTGTTTCCCTGATTTGTGTTACTTTATTCGTTCACTTTGCAATCTAAAATTTAATTAGACAGGAACTTCATAGTAAAAGTTTATCTATGTACTGTCCCAAGTCATCTTGCATGTTCCCCAGGTCCACATGTACAGTTTGCTGGGAGAAACACTAGAAGGAGGACAGCACTGATGTAAAAGGAGTAATTTCCAGATTGTGTCTCCTGCTGGCGATTTCGTTTCCATACTGGGGCAAGAGCACAGCCTGTGGCCCTGGGACAGAGCAGGACTAGCTAGGGGAGAAAAGGGCTGGTTCCTTCTTGGAAGGGTGAAAATAAATCGGTTGGTGCCAAGCTCTGGAACATTTACACAAGACAGGAAACCTTGTTGCGCCCAGGGCTACTTATGCTTAGGGAGACCTGGCCAATTAAAGTGGTTGTTAAACTGTGGGATTTAGAGTTTGCAAAAAAAAAAAAACAGCTGATCTGCAGCCTAAGATTTATGCTCCAGGGCAGTAGGAGTGTAGCTAGGGATATACAGCTCATGGGGCTTCTTGGCTGGCTCCTTCTGGGTCCCTGTTGCTTTTTTTCTGTCTTTTGGGTTAAAGTTTTACTCAGCTATATATGAATAGGGAGCATAAAGTTTGGCTGAGGTCCAGCATCGTTCAGTGTAATCCACTTGCACTGAGCCCTGAAATACATGGGAACATTGATTTTGTTATTAAATAAGTTAGCAGGGATTGGACAAAACCAAACAGAATGACTACAAGCAGCAACCATTTGTCAAGCCAGGAGCCATGCTAGAACTTTTTACTGTGTGTATACGGACATAGGAGGGGTTCTCCAGAGCCCATTTTAAAGACGAAGAAATTTAGTGAGGTCAAGTAGCTTATCTGAGGTCACAAGGCTGGATTCAAATCCCAGTCTGTCTCATCTCCAACATGTTCACATAAGCTTTGTATCTGGAAATTGTTCAGCAGACCCTTGGTATTTTCAGATTTAACATTTAACCATCATGATGATGGGGATGATGATATAAACATAGTGCTTACTACGCGCCAGACACCATTCTTAGCATTTTTAAAAATGTGATAACTCATTTAATCCTCTGAAAACACCCTATTATCTTCACTTTACAGATAAAGAAACTGAAGCAAAAAAGTATACTCTTGCCAGATCAGACAACTTCTAGGGACAGAACTTAGAGTTAAACTGGTGCTGATGGCTTCATAATCTTCAGTTTTCATGACTAACTCTGAAGACCTATGATATAGAGTCAGTTGTCATTCTTAAGATTCATAAATTGAATTCTACTTGCTGTGAGGAGGCCCAGCTCCTTAAGCAATATCTGAATCTCAGAAAACTTTTGCTGTCTTTTAGTATACCTAATGTGGACCTGTTTTGGAAAAAAAGAATATGCTGCAGTGAAGACAACAAGTAGCCAAAATTCCAGCTAGCAGGGGTTTTCAAAGTAATGACAATTTTCTCATAAGACAAGAAATCAGAAGACAGGTTGGTACGGTGACGTAAAGATTCTCTGCCTATTTTAATTATATTCCTTCATGGTCCCAGGATGGCTGCAGTGGTTCCAAGCATCACATCATCACATCCCAGCATTCCAAGCAGAAAGGAAGGAGGCAGCCCCTCCCTCCAGTCGCGACGATCCAAAATATTTCCAGACATTGCCAAAATTGCGTGGTTGAGAACCACTGCCCTAGAACAATCACTGTTTTAGGGAAATGGGATAGTCTTAGACCAAATGTGATTCATCTCTCAGGTCTGGGCACACTCCTGCATGAAAACAGTCCTGTTTAAAGGAGGAAGGGGAATGGCTGTGGGGCTGGCAATCATTCCTATTTTACTTTTTTGGGGGGGAAATGCCCGAAAGAATCAGGTCATAGAAAGGAAGTTTCAATAGTATCTAATCCTCAGCTTTGGTGGCCTTAGGCAAACAATGGGAAGCAGGGTAGCCAATCCTCATTTTATTTAAAAAATTCGCACACACCAAGTTTCCTTTGTTTTGGACATTCTTTTCTTTCTTTTCTTGTGCCACCTCCCTTTAAAGAAAAAAAAAAAAAGACAAACCAGTATGCGTCCAGGGATATTTGGTCAACAGGGACTTCAAGTTGAAAATTCTTAAACTTGTGTTCTCAATTGCATGCTTTGGGCATTTAAAAGAACGTACAGGTCAAAGTATAACTGGCTATTTTATTCCTGATGTGAGAACAGTTAACCCATCGTAAATACGATTGTTTGAAGGTGTGAGTTTTGATAATAACAGCCAACATGTACCAGGCACTTGCTACGCCTGGGTGCTCTGAGAAATTGCAGAACGTGCGTGAGTGCTGTGAAGTGTAAAGATCCGTCACAAAGAAGAAGAGGCCCTAAGTGCAGTGACTTGCCCAAGTCACCCAGCCAGTAAGGTGGGGGGGGGGGAGGGGCTGCTGTGCTCTGGACTCTCAGAAAGCTTGAATCATCACCCTTTGTCTTAAAACCACTTGCAGAAATTAAGATTAGAATTGTATCAATCCAGTGTCATAAAAATTAGTCTATTTATGACTAACCCCACACCCACTCCAAACAAAACGACTCCCAAACTGTTCAGATTTGTTGTTTGAAAACCACTGATAAATTCCATCAAGTTGGCTGCCCAAAGTCATTTCTGTCTTAAGGTAAGGTATCTATTTTTGAAATTTCAGTCAGTCATCCGTGGAGTGTGGGCTGAACATTGACAGCTTGAAAGCTTTGCTTGGGTTTAAAGGGCTGCAAGGCCTGAGTTCTCTGGGTGTTAAAGAACATTCCTCAAATCATGGCCTTCGTTAAAGTCATTTTCTGTGTCCTCACAAACATGTTTAATAAGGAAAAAATTTTAAATAGCAAAAACAATATGAAAAATCGCTTTGAAGATGGAAACATTAGAAAGAATCTTATGTTTTAAAGGCTCTCACTTAGGAAAACACTAATTAAAAAGCCAACACTGTTTCTCTTCAGGAAGGGAGAGATTTTATTGCTTTCTAAAAAAATTTCCTCTCACTATCCTTTAATAGTGAGAATAAAAGAAAATTGAGAACCCCCAAATGGGAATTGTCCTTCATTATTAAAGGGAAAACCCAGAGTAAATATGAAATGACTTACATTGGGACTACATATTCCAAAGAAGGCTGAAAAACTAATTATAATAACAGAAAATTCTGTTAGTTTAACTAACTCCCCCAAACCCTGGAGGCATGAAAACTTCAGGAACTGATTAATTTTCTTTTACTCAGATACTTTATAATGATTCAGCAAGACAAAGTTATAAATACTTTAGCTCTGAGTAACATTAAATTGGGAGCAGATTTGAATCTATTCCCCAAAGTCAGCCAGACTCAAGAGTCAGCCATGTCAAGATATGCTTCACTGGAAAAGTTTGTCCTGAGTTGATTGGAGCAGAGAAAACAAAATCTGATTGATATATATATATATATTTGAAATCTCATGTGTCCAGGGAATCTTTTATTTATTTTTTCCCTCATTACACTTTTGAAGGTCTGAGTCAAAATATTTAATATGAAAATGAGGTCAATCAGATTCTGTAGAACTGAAAAACAAAACAAAACACCCCCCACATTGAGCATAGCTATAGATTTATTTATATTTCTCTTGGTTGATGGATGCAAAATATCTGCTGTTTACTAAAGAGAAATGAATGAAGAGAAGCATTCTCTCCATCAGTCCGTCCGCTAAAGCCCTAAAATGGGAATAGGAGTCTTCAGCACAGGAATATTTGCAAAGCAGGGCAAGGTAAAGGGAGAGGTCGGGGTGGATTAACAGCTTAACGCAGGCACCCATTGAAGGCTCCCAAGTAAGAGAGCTGCTCACTAGGTGTGTGAACTTGGGCAAATCATGGAACTGCTCTGTGCCTGTTTTCTCATGTATCAAATGGGACTAACCCTGGAACATATACCTCTTTGAGTTGTCATGAGGATTAAATGAGGTAATTTTTATCCGTGCAATGATAAAAAGCACAAATATTTCTTGGGACAACCAGACTTAAGATGCCTCCTGAGGAGATGCAACATATGAAACACACAGCCCAACTAGGAGGTGTTTTGCTAAAGAAGTTGAACGCTGATCAGGCCTTCAGTGCTCACTGACCAAGAGAGTGAGAGGACAAACTTAAACAGCTTGATGCTTTGCAAGCAATCAGATAAATTCAGAAGGTGGCACAGCTAATACCCACCCCACCTACCCCCCTTTTTTGGTAACAGGTCAATGGCATGGAAAGAAGAAAGGGCAAGCAGAACTCTTCTAGCGAATGAGACAGAAGGGACATAACAAGTATAATTAGGCGGACAAACCAATTGTAAAAAACATTTTGGGGACAACTGGGACATTTGAATACCGTTTGGCTAGCAGGTGACAACGAATAATTATTAATTTATTAAGTGTGATAATGGTACTGCAGTTTTCTAGGTAAATGCACCTATATTTTAGAGATTCATTGTCATTATTTTTATGGCTGAACAATATTCACATTATGTTTATCCATTCATGTGCTGATGGGCATTTGGGATGCTTCCACCTTTTACCTATTGTTAATAATGCTGCTATGAGCATTAGTGTATAAATATGGGTTCAAATCCCTGTTTTAATTTTTTTGGGTATATAGATATAAGTCAGATTGCAGGTCATGTGATAATTCTATACTTACTTTCCCAGGAAACACGAAATGCTTTCCACAGTGGCTCCACCATTTTGCATTCTCACCAGCAATGCACAGGGTTTTTATTTCTCTGCATCCTTACTAATACTTCTCATTTTCCAATATTCTAGTGGGAGGGAAGTGGTATCTCATTGTGGTTTTGATTTGTATTTTTCTAATGGCTAAGAATATGGAGTATCTTTTCATGTGTTTATTGGCCATTCGTATATCTTTTTTTGGAAAAATATTAACTCAAGCCATTTGTCCATGTTTTAACTTTTCATTGTTGAGTTGTAGGAGTGGTCCATATATTCTGGATATTAAACCCTTTAGCAGATACATGATGTAGCAGTTTGATATTGCTTATGAATTCCAAAAATAGATATTAGATTGTGTTTGTGAACTGGTCTGTTCCTCTGGGCATATTAGATTGGATTGGATTCAGAAGTTTCACTTTTACTTGAGTAAATAGTGATTAAGGCTTTATTGGGCCACATCAGTAGGACATTGAGTCCCTGCCCCCTTGGTGGGTGGGGACTCACAGAGAAACCACACCACAGCAATGGGAGGTGGGAGTTTTGATTCTGGAGCCAGGGAAGTAAATACGCAGGAGAAGCAGATAAATGTGAGAAAAAAAAAGAAAGTTCTATCAGAAATGGCAGAAGCCCTGGGAAGGGAGATAAGCAATTTGCCTATGAGTTTACAGCTGACCTTGTTGAGAGAACAGAGCAGCTGAGCCCGGAGAAAAACGAGCCCTGAGAGAGAGATAAGCCTTATCCCAGCCTACAGCTGAGACCACAGAGACTTAAGAAGAGGAAGCCTGAACCCTTGCAGATGTCAGCAGCCATCTTGCTCCAACACATGGCAACAGATTTTGGTGAGGTAAGTAACATATACTTTACGGCCTGGTAACTGTTAGCTCCTACTCCAAATACATATCCTTTATAAAAGCCATCAGATTTCTGGTATTTTGTATTAGTACACCTTTGGCTAATACACATGGTTTCCAAATATTTTCTCCCATTCTGTTGGCTGTCTTTTTACTTTCTTGACAATGATCTTTGATGCACATAAGTCATTAATTTTTATGAGGTCCAATTTATCTATTTTTTCTTTTGTTGCTCATGCTTTTAGTGTAAAGTCTAAGAATCCATTGCCTAATACAAGGTCCTGACGATATTTTTCTGTTTTTTTTCCTAGGAGTTTTATGGTTTTAGCTCATACCTAGGTGGTTGATACATTTTAATTTTTGTATATGCTGTGAGGTAGAGGCCTACTTTCATTCTTTTGCATATGGTTATCCCGCTTTCCCAGCACCACTTGTTGAGAAGACTATTCTTTCCTCATTGAATGAACTTGACACCCTTGTAGAAAAATCAATTGGTTATAGATGTGTGTGTATATTTTGAACTCTTAATTCCATTCCATTGGTCTATATGTCTGTATAATGCCAGTATCACACTGTTTTGATTACTGTAACTTTGTAATAAGCTTTGAAACCAGGAAGTGTGAGTCCTCCAACTTTGTTCTTCTTTTTCAAGATGATTTTGGCTATTTAGTGACTCTTGCCCTTCCAGATGAATTTGGTGAGTAACTTTTCTATTTCTGTGAATAAAGCTGTTGAAACTTTGACTGGGCTTGTGTTAAATCTGTATTGACATCTTAATGGTAGTAAGATGTCACGAACATGGGATGAAAGTCTTTCCATTTATATAAGACATCTTTCATTTCTTTCAGTAATGCTTTGCTGTTTTCCATGTACAAGTCCTTTATACCCTTGGTTAAATTTATCCTGGATACTGTCATTTTTTTAGTTGCTATTGTAAATGGAATTGTTCTCTTGATTTCCTTCTTGTGTTTTTCATTGTTGATGTATAGAAGCACCGCTGATTTTTGTGTATTGATTTTGTAATGTGCCTCCTTGCTGAATTCGTTTTTCAATTGTAGTAACTTTTTTAGAGGATTCTTTAGCATTATCTATTATACAATCATGTCATCTAAGAATAGGTATAGTTTTGCTTCTTCCTTTCTGATTTGGATGGCTTTTATTTCTTTTCTTGTCTAATTGCTCTGGTTAGCACATGCAGTATAATATTGAATGGCAATGGTTATGGCAGGCATCCTTATCTGTTTCTGATCTTTTTCAGTATTGTACCACTGAGTATGATGTTAACTCTGGGTTAACCCCAAACAGGCCTCCTCATTGGGCCCCTGAGAGCTACCAGGTGGGGATCGTAAGGGAACCACTCAGAACAGCAAACAGCTGCCCTTCCCCGCCCCCCCCCCAACATTATGAAGGGGAAAGAGTAAAGGTTTTAAAAAGGTCTAACCTTAGGAAGCAGATGTGGCTCAAGTGATTGAGCAACCACCTACCACATGGGAGATCCTGGGTTTAGTTCCTGGTGCCTGCTAAAGAAGACAACCAAGATAGTGAGCTGATAGGATGGGCTGACATGGTGAGCTGATGCAACAAGATGACACAACAAGAGACACAAGGAGGAAAATACAATGAGAGACACAACGAAGAAGGGAGCGGAGGTGGCTCAAGCAATTAGGTGCCTCCCTCCCACATGGGTTTGGTTCCCAGTGCCTCCAAAAAAAAAAAAAAAAAACTAAGATGAGTACACAATGAACAGACACAGCAAATGCAAACCATGAGGGATGGGGAGAAATAAATAAATAAAATGTATCTGAGAAAAAAGCCTAACCTGGGACCCCATGCTTGTGACTCACCCTGTAGCATGCCCCCAGTCCATTTCTCTTTTCTTTTTTTTGGATTTATTTATTTTATTTATTTCTCCCCCCTCATTGTTTTGGACTTGCTTTCTGCTCTCTGTGTCCTTTTGCTGTGTGTTCTTCTGTGTCTGCTTGTCTTCTCTTTAGGTGGCACTGGGAACTGATCTGGGACCTTCTGGAGGAGCTCAATCTCTTATGCTCTGTCAGCTCCCTGGTCTGCTGTGTCTCTTATTATCTCTCCTCTGTGTTCTTGTTGTTGTTGTTGTATCATCTTGCTGTACCATTTCTCCACATGGGCCAGCACTCCTGTGTGGGCCAGCACTCCATGTGGGCCATCTCTTCGCTCAGGCCAACTCACCACACAGGCCAGCTTGCCTTCACCAGGAGGTCCTGGGAATTGAAACCTGGACCTCCTATATGGTAGACAGGAGCCCAATCGTTTGAGCCATATTCACTTCCCTCTTGTTTTTTAATAAACACTTTACTCCTGTGACTACCCTATGGCTTATCCTTAAATTATTTTATGCTACGTAAGCCAAGAACCTAGAAGCCCAGAACCCAGAGAATTCCGCTAACACCAGGCAGCTGCAGTTTATTTTCTTACAGTGATTTAGCTGCCCTGCAAGTCCCATCTATATCCAAATAAATTCTGGGACAGCAAGTCAGAGATAACTGTCCTTGTTAAGTTCCCACCAAACATACTGGTACAGCTACATGTGTACCTCAGTGCATTCATAAGATTTCTGTGGGATCTCTAGAATCAGGACAGAGAGCTGCTTTGGGAGTGTGAGTGGGATCCACCTGGAGTCAGAAAATGGATGGGGGAAGGGAAGGGCCAGCAAAGGCTCCAGGAGGTTTTCCTACCATTTTTTTTTTTTAGGTACTAGGGGTCGAGGATTGAACCCAGACCTTGTATGTGGGAAGTCAGCACTCAACCACTGAGCCACATTGGCTTCTCTGAGTTGGTTTTTTCACCTTTTTTTTCTTGTTTGTTTTTTTGTTTTTTTCAGAAGGTACTGAAGCAAACCTGGGACCTCCTGTGTGGGAGGCAGGTGCTCAACTGCTTGAGCCACATCTGCTCCCATTTTCCTACCATTTTAAGTGGTCCTTTTCTTGATTTGTCACTTGTCCAGTTATTGCAGCCCTTTAAGTGATTTCTGGTGCTCTAAGAAAGATGGTTCTGCCAGTTCTTCCTTGCAGTTTAGAAATTCTGTGGGGGGATGGAACCCTGGAATGGATCACTCCACTGTCTTAATGCTGTAGTGGCTTTTAATTTATGTTTATCTTTCTTTATATAATGATTTCCCCTTGAGCACCTTTAAATGATTTCTGGAGAAAGCTGAAGTATAAAGAGAGAAAGGCTGGCGGGACTAATCTCTTGTCCTCTGCTCTTCACAACCTTCCGTCAATCAGCTTGGATGAGCAGAGCGCCACTTTTACACTCAGTTTTCTCCAAGGACTCAAGATACAAAGAGTAAGAGTGGGTCATGTTCTCAAGGGGTTTCACTCCTACTTGGGGAAAGGAGATGGACTATAAAAATGTGCATACAGGGAAACGGACTTTGGTCCAGTGGTTAGGGCGTCCGTCTACCACACGGGAGGTCTGCGGTTCAAACCCCGGGCCTCCTTGACCCGTGTGGAGCTGGCCCATGTGCAGTGGTGATGCGCGCAAGGAGTGCCGTGCCACGCAAGGGTGTCCCCCGCGTAGGGGAGCCCCACGCGCAAGGAGTGCGCCCGTAAGGAGAGCCGCGCAGCGCGAGAGAAAGAGCAGCCTGCCCAGGAATGGCGCCGCCCACACTTCCCGCCGCTGACGACAACAGAAGCGGACAGAGAAACAAGACGCAGCAAAAAGACACAGAAAACAGATATCCGGGGGGGGGAGGGGAATTAAATAAATAAAAAATAAATCTTTAAAAAAAAAATGTGCGTACAGTTACCAGACACAAGGCTGGATAAAAGTTGATATCAGCCATCTCATTAGGTGGTATCTGAAAAGAGCCAAAGGCAACCACTCATGAGGTTTGGTTGGTACCTTCTGCAAATATTTACCGCCTCAAGTGTGTGTTCTAGACACTGGTGATACAATGGTAGTTAAGATACATGTTTTGCCCTCAAGGAGCTCGAGATTGTTTCATCCTGCTTACACGGGTCACTGCAAAACAACAAGTGTTACAGGTACACCCAAGATCTTAGGGGAGCTTGGAGGCGGGATTGCTAAAGGGGAGAGGGGGCCCAAAAGAGGCTTCAAGGAGTTTAACTTAAAGGATGTGGAAGAAAAAGCTAAACAAGGGAAAAGAGTAGCTCAGTAACCAAAAGACCTTTTACAGGGAGCAGTGGATTCAAACTTTTTTTTTTTAAAGACTTATTTATTTATTTCTCTCTCCTTCCCCCCACCCTGGTTGTCTGCTCTCTGTGTCCACCCGCTGGGTCTTCTTTGTCCGCTTCTGTTGTCAGCAGCACGGAAATCTGTTTCTTTCATTGTTGTTGTGTCATCTTGTTGTGTCAGCTCTCTGCGTGTGCGGCACCATTCCTGGGCAGGCCTCACCCTCTGCGCTGGGCGGCTCTCCCCACGGGGCACACTCCCCGCACATGGGGCTCCCCTATGCGGGGGACACCCCTGCGTGGCACGGCACTCCCTGCGCGCATCAGCACTGTGCATGGGCCAGCTCCACACGGGTCAAGGAGGCCCGGGGTTTGAACCGCGGACCTCCCATATGGTAGGTGGACACCCTAACCACTGGGCCAAGTCCACTGCCCCCTGGATTCAAACTTTGACTTTGACCCACTAAGGAATTAATTGTAAATCTTGATCAAGTATAGACATGTTTTTCTATATATGTGAAACAAAAGTTTCATGAATTCTTTAAAACATATAAAATATTATTTTATATTCTACTTTAATTCAGTAAAAATAAAACCAACAAGCATGGTTGCAACCATTAAATTGATTTTAGGAGCCACTGGGAGTACTAATGGTCTAAATTGAGGGTGGACTTAGTGCTTGACAAAGCAAAACGTAAAGTAGTCTAGAGGCAGAAGGTGTTTGGAACAGATCACCAGGATCAGGAAAAGGCATTTGAAAAGCCCCTGTGGGTGTGCAAATGAAAGTGTGAAGAGGCACTATTGTGTTAGAAAAAGATATTAATAAAGTATAGCTTTTTGCTCTTTTGACTGCTTTACCAAAAGCTGCCTTACCTTTTGTTATGTAGATCTGGTTCCTGGGAGAAGTGGACCTATTTTGTGTAAATTGCCCCTAATCTCTTTTCTCTGAGTTTTAGAGAGAACTGGGCCCTTCCAATGATAGGACAGGGCAATGGGATCCCTAAAATAAAATTACCTTGAGGAGATCAATATTAATTATTAGGTTCAACCCAAATGGTTGGGTTGGTTTTGGCACAGTCAGTGTCCACTGACAATGTAAGCTCCCAAACACAGTACCATGGTGGTAGAGTAGATGTGTTTTGGTGAAAAATGGCTAACGGGAGCATAAGTGAAAAAAATGACGTAACATTAAAACCTAAACTGAAACCTCGCAGAGTGTCAGCAGGTGCTTGGACAAGGCAGGATGAGCTAGTTAACACTCCACCCAAAGGTGGTGGTGCCAGACCAGGCTTCAGCCCCGCCCCCCAAGTGTAAGTGAGAAGACCTGGCAAGAGTAAAGGACCAATATCTGTTTCTCTGCTTGGCCTTTAGATGTGAGTGAAGTGATTGGGCTCCCGTCTACCATATGGGGGGGCGGGTCTTGGGTTCAATTCCTGGGGCTCCCTGGTGAAGGCTAACTGGCCGAGGTCGCCTAGAGCTGGCCTGTGAGGAGAGCTGTCTTCTACTGTGAGCTGATGCAACAGGATGATGTGACAAAAAAGAGACGCAGAGGAAAGACAATGAGAGACACAACACACCAGGGAGCTGAGGTGGCTCAAGAGATTAATGCCTCTCTCCCACATCGGAGGTCCCAGGATCAGTTTCCAGTGATTCCTAAAGAGAAGACAAGCAGACCCAGAAGAACGCACAGCAAATGGACACAACGAGCAGATAGCGAGAGCAGGCAGGGGGTGGGGGGAGGCGGGGAGGCAAAAATAAAAATCTTAAAATAAGTAAATGAAGACTCTGGGATTCTTGGTCAGGATCCATAATTTCTTGTTATTGGTCTGGCTAATACCAGAGTATTAACTAAAAAATTTAAAGGATTTGACCAGATTTGAACCCTGAGTCTGTAGAGCAAGTTGTACCCATACCATGCATACTGGGCACTATAGTAAGCCTAGGTCCAGCTACTGGAGCCCACCTTCTTAAGCACTCCACAAGTAGTTCTCCCTGACCAGAAGCATCGGCATGCCCTGGGAACTCCTTAGAAACGCAAGTTCTCAGGCCACTCTCAAGCACTCCTGTTTCCACAAGCTCTCCAGGTGATTCTGACGCAAATCAAAGTTTGAGGACTATTGCCTATTGGTTCCTCCTCCTCAACCTTCTTCTTCTATCAATATACCCTCTGCCTTGGCTATCTCCTGAAATTAAAACCACTGTTACGACAACTAAGTCCATTAAGAAGTGAGAAGAGAGAACATTGAAGATTTTGCCGAATAACTACCTGGGGCTTTTCTTGGGTATCCAAAGCTGGTGGAATTTGACCGGGTAGAAAGGAGACAGGAGGGTCATTCAGGTGGAGGAGGGGTATGGAAATAGCATAGAGGAGGAGGGGACAAGGCTGTAGGAAAGAGCTCACCTTTCCCTATAGGTGGTCAACAAGGCTGCAGAGGTAGTTCTGGGCTTTGGATTCTAGAATTAGGTGCTAATGCTTTATCGGCAGACGATGTAAATAAACATGGGGGGGGGTTAAGTAGGGGAGTCCTAACAATGCATTATTTGGGGGGACAAAGCAATCACATAAATTTAACAGCTCACTGTGTCAGTCACAGTGCTAAAGCCTTCCCTGCATGCTCTAAGTTAATCCTTCCAGCAATCCTGGGAAGTACTAGTTTAATCTTCATTTTACAGAGGAAGAAATTGAAGCTTGGAGAGGGTTAAACGGCCAACCAGTGGTAGATCTGGATTCAAACTCAGGCAACCCGACTCCAGAACTCATGCTCTTAACCACTAAACCACTAGTACGGAGTTTCTCACACTGTTTTGGACTGAACTTCAGAGTCAGAAATTATATTCCATCATGACCCAGTACTCACACACAGAAGTGTTAGGACGCAATACTAAATTGTGTCGTGTGCTCTGCTTTTCCCCTCCTATTCTATTTTCTTCTATGCTCTTCTACTTCATTTTAAAATAAAGTTTTTAGTTATGACTCATTAAATTGATTGCATATCTGACTGATGATAGTGCTACAACCTATAGTTTGAAAAACACAGCACAAGAACATTCTACTTTACAGAGAAAAAGCCAACCAATGTGAAATTGTAAAAACGTAAGACAGGGCATATGGCATTTCAGCACACAATTTTTGGGAACAGGTGAGAAGTGTTGTGGACAGACATGTGTAAGAGGGAGAGAGCAAGAGAGAAGGAAGAAGAGAGAGGTACAGAGGGAGAGAATGAAGGAGGGGGAGAGAGAGAGGGAGAGAGAGAGTTCAAGTCTTCCTTGAAGGCTTCCAAAGACAGGATGGGGAAGTGGATTTGGCTCAACTGATAGATGTCTGTCTACCACATGGGAGGTCCAGGGTTCAAACCCAGGGCTGGCCTGTGTGGTGAGCTGGCCCATGTGCAGTGCTGATGCATGCAAGGAGTGCTGTGCCATGGAAGGGTGTCCCCTGCATAGGGGAGCCCCACGTGCAAGGAGTGCACCCCTCAAAGAGAGCCACCCCACACGAAAAAAAAAGCACAGCCTGCCCAGGAGTGGCACTGCACACACGGAGAGCTGGCGCAGTAAGATGACACAACAAAAAGAGACACAGATTCCTAGTGCTGCTGACAATAATGCAAGCAGACACAGAAGAACACACAGCAAATGGACACAGAGAGCAGACAACAGGGGGTGAGGGTGGAGGGGTGGGGAGGGGAGAGAAATAAATAAAAAATAAATCTAAAAAAAAAGGGACACAGAGGAGAGAAAATAAGAAGACGTAGCAGAACAGGATATTGAGGTGGTGCAAGAGTAATCGCCTCTCTCCCACTCTGGAAGGTCCCAGAATCAGTTCCCAGAGCCACCTAATGAGAATACACACAGACAGAAGAACACACAGCGAATGGAACGGGTGGGGAGGTGGGGGAGAAATAAATAAAATAAATCTTAAAAAAAAAAAAAATTCAGTATGTATTTTATACTTATAGCACATCTCAATTGTGTTTAGCCACCTTGTAGATGCTCAACTGCCACTGTGGTTAGTGGCTACTGTAGTGCACAATGTTGGCCTAGCACATAGAAATGCTTCCCAAGTATTATTACTATTATGGCCACCATTGCAATTTAATGTTCCCTAATGGGCTGAAGGACTTTTTTGGGGGCACAGTGGTTGCATAGCATAGAATAAAGGAACATCCTATTTTCCTGCCTTCCAGCGTGCCTGCTTGTGGGGAACACAGAGGGGCTGAGGCCTTGAAGTACTTAAGCCTATGGATCTGAGAGCGGGGCCCATGGGGGTGCATAGACTGTGTGAGTCTCAATGTTTATAGTATGGCCATGTTTATTACACTTTTGTTTCTGGTATGAATTCATAATTTACTTATGATATTTAATAAAAACCAGACATCACCTCATCAGTGGTTAAACAAAAACAGTGTTATTGAACTCATTAATTCTGTGAGGTTGTCTTCTGCTGTTGGATTTTAGGAGAAGTGGGTGGGATGGGCAAGTAGCCTACAGGGTCTTGTGCCAAAGGATCCTTGGGTCTCGAAAGTGTTGGCTTGGCCAGGGTGGTCTCTGAACAGAATCACTACTGAAGGTGAGACAGTGGAGTGGGGCTGTGGAATGAGACCTTAGCTGGGTAGAGGCTAGTTTGTGTGTGTGCCCAGTAACGTGAATGATAGTAGGTAGCTCTGAGTGAGGGCTCGGTAGGTACCAAGCAATTCATAAGTGTCATCCTTCCTTACAGCTCCACTCTGAGGTTCCCATTTTGCAGAGGAGCAAAGTGCAGCTCCAAGAAGTTAGTCAACTTGCTCAGCTCCATAGTGGGTGAGCTGGACCTTGCCCCAAGGGTGTCTGACTCCAGAATCTCTGCACTTGACCACTTTCTAGGCTGGAGCTTTTTCTCCAGGCTATCCTCCTAGGCACAATCTCCTTGGCATAGTTTTTCCAGATTTGGATGCTGGTTACTCTGGCTAATAAGTCTGTCCAAAACCATTTCTTGCTGGTGAAAGAAAACCACCTCCTTCACAGATAAGTTGGATAGGTCTGAGTGTAACAGTGGATCCAGGTTTCCTAGCTTTAAGGGAGGAGGGGGTGAGAGGTGGCTTGTGGCATCTCTATTGGGATGAGAGTGGGTGCAAGTGATCTCATCTTCCCTTTTAAGGATATGGACATCATATCACCCACTGTCTCCAGTCACTCTTCTCTGTTTGGTTTCATGACTTTGCCAAGCTCTTCCCTCTCTCAGGGCCTTTGAGCTAGCTTCCCTTTTCCAGGACTCGGCTTAGAATAAGACCTCTGTAGAGTGGCCTTTTCTGACTTCCCCACTTCTTGATGACTGTACTCTGCTTAGTTTTGGCAGTGTATCATAGACCTGTTTGTTGGGGGTACTTGTTTGTTTGACTCTCCAGTAGAATGTACGTTTTATAAGGGCAGCGACATATTGTCTGTTTGGTTTATTAAAAAAATCCCGGGAAGCAGACTTGGCCCAATGGATAGGGCATCCGCCTACTACATGGCAGATCCGCAGTTCAAACCCCAGGCCTCCTTGACCCATGTGGAGCTGGCCCATGTGCGGTGCTGATGTGCGCAAGGAGTGCCGCGCCACGCAGGGGTGTCCCCCGCGGAGGGGAGCCCCATGTGCAAGGAGTGCGCCCCGTAAGGAGAGCCACCCAGCACGAGAGAAAGTGCAGCCTGCCCAGGAATGGCGCCGCCCACACGGAGAACTGACACAGCAAGATGACACAACAAAAAGAAACACAGATTCCCATGCTGCTGATTAGGATAGAAGCGGTCACAGAAGAACACACAGCGAATGGACACAGACAGCAGACAATTGGTGGGGGAAGAGAAAAGAAATAATAAATCCCAATTCTTAGCACAATGCCTGGCCCATAGTAGGCTCTTGGTAAATATTTTTACATAAATGAGCAAATCAAGATGGAAGTCCTTCCAGATTCATGCCCACTTTGTGAACTTGGGCAAGTTCCTTCCTTCTCTGGTGCTTAGTTATTTCATCTGTAAAATGGCCTCAAGATGACCTCTCTCCACCTTTGAGATTCCAAAGTTCTAATATGACATTGGAAAACTGCTGAGCTGCTGAGCCCTACCCCGTTCAGTTATGTTTCCTTTATCCCCTGAGTATTTCTTTAGAAAAGGGGGTGGGAATGTCCTAGTAGAACCTAATTTCTTACTGAACACTTGGGCAATATTCCAATTAGAAAATTGTTTCTAATGCAATTTTACACTAGAGAACAGTGAAATTAACTGAGTTATTGATTCTGGAGTTGCAGGTCTCTGCTGGGGAGACCAAATACTATACCTGGATGTTTTGTCTTTCTTTCATTTCTTCTTTTTCTTTCTTCTCTCTCTCTTTTTTTTTTTTCCGGTAATGTTGTGGGATTACAGGCTAGTCCCTGTATCAACAATTCTTTCACTCTATAATAAAGTTGTATTTTTAAATTTTTCTTTTGACTCTAATTGCAGTCAGGCATGAAACAAGAGAATGAGGGTGCTGTTCCAGATGAGTGCACATTCAAAATCATTCAAACTCTACTTGGAAGAGGAGAGGAAAATTAATAATGAGAACAAACAGGCCTTTGGAACCAAGCTCCCCCTCCTCCCTGCTTTGTAAAATAGAATCTTTCTCCTGACAGAGTAAATGGAAGAAACACCAGAGCAAACAAACTGGGGAGGTGCTAGCCCAATTAATTTCTTTGGTCTACACAGACCCAAATAAAGTGAAGACTGAGAATGTCCTTGCCAAAACCAGATAATTCAATATTCCTCTCCCTTCCTTCCTTCCTTCCTGCCTTCCTGCCTTCCTTCCTCCCTTCTTCCCTTCCTTCTCCCTCCCTTTCTCCCTTATTTCTTTTCTCTTTCCTTCCTCCAACAAATGTTTATTGATCACCTATTCTGTGCCAAACTTTGGGCTAGGTGTGAGGATAGAACAGTGACTATGACAGATAAAATCCCTGTCCTAATAATAATCATAATAATATTCATGATAATAATAATTCACACTTACTACATTCTAACACAAAGTGCTTTCAATGAATTTTCTCCTGTAGTCCTTAGAATATTTTTATGAAATAAGCCGTATCACAGTCCTATTTTAGAGATGAGAAGACTGAGGCACATGGGAATTGGGTGACTTGTTCGGGCTCACATGACTGAACTGTGGAGCAGCAGAGATGTGTCCAGAGGCTGAGCTTTTAGCAAGGGCGTTTAGCTGGGCAAGTAGAGAAGTCAATAGGCAATTCCAGGATGGTTCTAGAAGTGATTTGATAGGGAGATGGAGAGAAAGGACAGTCTTGAGAGGCTGAAGGATTTGTGAAACTAGTGATTTCTAAATTTAGCTCTGAAGCGTGAGAAGGCGTAATCAGGCAGAGACTGTGGGCTTTTGTAAGGGCTAAAAATATTTCAGATGGGAGAGAAGTGGAAGAGAGGGATGAGAGACGAGGTTGGCGTGGTTGCCAGGAGGCCAGGTCACGACAGGCCTGCGAAGCCAGGCTAAGAGGTTTGCCTTGTTTCCCCCTCTTTAAACTTAGTTTCTATATTTTTTATCATGCTTTCTTTCTTTCTTCTCCCTCCCCCTCCCCCCCATAGTCACGAGTGGACTCCACAACTGCCTGGAAGAGGTGCAGTATAAAGTAAAACGAATAAAAATCGCCTATTTGGGTATAAGGTCACAAGGTTTAGCTTCTAAGCCAGCTCCCTCCTCACCTGTTACGGGGCCTGGAATTCCACCGTCAGACCCAGGCCCAAAGCCCATGATAAGTGAACACATACTGTTTTGGAGAGTATGTCTTTTGCACTTATTATTTAGCCAGAAGAGCTTAGTTTATTGACTATAGTCTCTGCTGTTTAGCCGGGTGTAGGGCTCTGAGGGGGTAGGAAACAGGACAGGGGAGTTTGGATGGTGAGTGGAGGTTAGGGAGACTCTGGAGGCTGGAGCTCTGTGAAGGCCACGTTAGCCCAGGGAGAGCCTGAGTGGAGACCTTGGAAGGACTGTCCAGCACTCCCCAAAGAAAGACAAGGTCACTGGCAGGAGAGGAATGGGGAGCCGGTCAGAGGAAAGTGGTCCGGAGGGTGTCTACCCCTCTTATTTTCTTCTACTGTGCTGACACAGGCCAGCCAGCTCACAGTGCTGACCTACTTGCATAGTAAATCTAAAATATCAGGATTGGGTGACTTCCCATGTGGAATGACTTTTAGGAATCTCAGAAAGAGATTCTTGCTTTCTGTTGTCCAAATGTCTTTATTACATTTCCACTTCTGGCGGTTCATTCAGAGCATCAAATCGTTGCCACCCCAGGAAGGCCCTGCTGAAAGGCGAATAACCTGAGTGGCATCATACAGTAAGGAAGAAACCACAGTAGCACAGGCATTTGAGCTGGAAGGACCTTGGAGACAATTGATCGGAACCCTCAGGTTATTCATGGGGAAACTTAACCACTGGGAGGTAAAACCAATCAGCCCCAAGTCACAAACTTAGTTAGTGGCAAAACTTCGGTTAGAAAGCAGATCTCTGTTCTCTCAAGTGGAAGCTCTTTCCACATCACATGATTAGCAAGCAAACAACTTAAATCGGGCCAGTTTGTATCCAATTCCTTCCTATAGTAACCGTTGGATGAAAGGGTATAAGATCCAGGATGAGGCGGTTATGATGCAAAGAAAAGAGAGATAAGAAAGCTCAATGGTATTTATGTTGACTCACTTGCATGGAGCTGAACAATTTTCGTGAAGTTAGGTTGTCATATGGAGAACCTAACATTCAACCCAGCCCTCTCCTCCCCGTCTAAGCCTGGCCAAGCATAGTTCTCTATGACCTGATTTATAGACATTGGTCCAAGCAAGGCACTTCTTCTGAAACTGAGGAGATCCAATCACAGTCCTTCCATGAAATGGGATGTAAGGAAGTTGGGAAAAGTGATCTCACTCACTTCTTCCATAAAGACTACATGGCCTGGAATGGCCAGAGGCCATCTTTTCATGGCATTGAGAGAGTCTGCTGAGAATGAAGTCAACACAGAAAAAAGCAGAGTCTAAAGCAAGAAATAATTGGGAAGAAGGAGGTGGGGGGCTGTAGGGAAGGAAGGAGAAAGGGAGGGAGAGATAGACTGATATCTATATCTATATATCTGTCTATACACAGAGGGAGGGAGGTTGAAAGTAAGAGAGAAGAGAGAGGATGAGGAGAGTTTGCAAGAGCAAGTAAGCATCTGGAAGAAATAATTTGAGTAACTGGATCCAGCTACGCCTGAAGCCAGATGCACTCCAGGACTTTTCAGCTATGGGAGCCAGTATGTACCTTTTATTTTTTCTGTTTAAACTAGTTCAAGTTGAAGTTCTCTTACATTTAACTGTAAAGGTTCTATTTATAATAAGCTTTTTATATAAATTATCCCAGTTATTTTATCAATCACCCTGATAGATAGGTATTACATGTTATGATCACATTTTATGAATGTGAAAACTGAGGTCTCAGAATGTTCAGTGATTGGCCCCAGGTTACAGAGCTTCAGGAAAGCAGCCCATGTTAGTCTTTATAAGATCTCCCTCCTTTTTTCCCCCTACTAAAACCTTGCTGTTCAAAGTGTACTCAACATTACCTGGGAACAAGTTACAAATGCAGAATTCCATGCCTCACCCCCAAACTGTTGAATCTGAATCTGCATTTTAACAAGTTCCCCAAGTGATCTGAATGCATAATAAGCTTTGAGAGGCATTGCACTAAGGGCAGGGGTGCTTTGAGGGAGATGGGGTGGTGGGGGGTGGGTGGACAGAGAGGTCTGAGAAGACGTTGCTGAGCTCCAAGCTCCAGCTTTGTCCTTTTCATGGCATGGCTCGGGGCTAGCCCGCCTCCCGCTTCTTCCTAACTTCGTGTGTTAACACATCATTAGCCATTAGCTGCTGAGTCACGCTACGCAAACAACCCACTAGATAACTACCCCGGCCAAGTGAAGTGGGTTATCTGAATTGCTGAGTCTGGGCATGGTACACTCACTCCACAGTCAGAGAGCTCGGTTTGTCTCCAGCCTTGCATGGGCAGGAGAGTGCCAATGGCCTAAGCCGCTGTCTCCCCAGTACCACAGCAAGTCTCGGTGGGACACACAATCGTGCACAGAGCGATTCTCCTTTGAGGTCAGCATGTGGTATAGCCGGAAACCTGTGGTCAGCATGTGGCAACTCAAATAATACGCTCCACCAGTGTGAGAAAGCCACAACAGAGCGCAGAGTTCAACAGAACTTTCTACCTCATGCTGCTGGGCACGATGGCCACACCAGCTGGGGTTGGAGCAATGCCTCTGATTTCACCAATCCACACTCACTGGAGGATCACGTTAAGAGACAGGTGGACTGTGACAGAGGAGCTCTCCCATAAACACAAGCTTAAAGAGGCCTGAGATCCCCCTGCCTGGTTTACTTCTCCCAGCGCTGGGGCTGGGTGAGGACACACAGGCACGTCTTTTTACTTCTGTGGCTCCTACCCATTCCCTCAGAGAACACGCCAAGTTCAGGACCTCCCTATTGAAAAAACCTAGCAATGTGGGGTGGGACTGAATCGGTTTTGGACCAGTTCCTCGGACCACTCGGGGCATCACCTCGGCTTTTGTTCCATGTTCCTGGGGCAGGACTATTCCCACGGGCCATATGGTCCGGCACCACAGGAAGGCGAGGCTGGGAGTTACCGTTCCCCGCCTGGTGAGCACATTTTGCCTCTGATGTCTTTTTCCTGAATGCAGTTCAGCTTTACTCTTCTGATTTTTTCTCTCCCATCTGGTTTCTATCTGACCCAAGCAGCTGTTTTTTCCATTTACAATAACACACTTACCTCTTTCTTCTTTACATGTCATGTTTTCAGTTCTGAAATGCTTTTTCATATGGACTGAAACATTGGATTTTTTTCTTTAAGAAAAGAAGCCCCCGTATGTTGATTTGGGTGTATGCAAATTCTTAAAGCAGAGCCTCAGAGTAGTTAAAATGAATATCTTTGCTCCCCTGGTAAGGATGCTCTTCTAGCTCTCCATGCTCTGCGCACAGAGAGACTTAAGCCACGACTACTATTAGCACCACGCAGTATGTGTAACATGGTCAGTCCTGTATCATAAATATTTGTAAAGACCACAGGAACTCCCCTCATAAGGCAGGGAGATATGGCCAATAAGAGCTGAGCCAAATGAGTTGGATGTTTTTGGAAAATGAAGACTAGACAACCTTTTTTTCAGATGACAAAATGCCCCCCCCCTGGATTTTAAAGATAGCTGAGAAAGTAAAGCCCTGGAATTTTCTCTGCTCATTGAAGAGGGGTGGAACATTTTGCCATCCGCGATGGAAGAATTTATTCCCATTTTAAGTAATGTTTACACTATCCAGACACACCACAGGGGAAGGAACACAGGGGGAATTTGAAAAAGAGTGAGGTTCCATATTCAAGGGGTGGCCGTTTAAATGAGAGGCAGGGCTGTGGTGCTGGGATTAGAAAGAGATCCAAACCCCAGCTGCACCAGGTGTCCTCTGGGTGACTTCTTTGTGTCCCTAGATTTCCCTTCCTTCTCAGAGTCTTGGCACATGCTGTTCCTTCTATAGGCAACACTCTTCCCCCCATTTCACATGGTGGTGCCTTCAGGTCTCTGCTTTGATGTCACCTCTTGAGAGAGGCCTTCGCTGACCACCCATCAGTCCAGGCACTGCCATTCCCCTCGTTTGTTTCCTTAATTACATGGAACATCGGCTCTTGTGGCATATTTATTTATTTTGTGTCTGTCTCGCTCCCTAAACTGTACAACTTCAGAATGGTAGGGGCCGTGGCTTCCCCCGCTCCAGTTTTTCAGCACTGTATTCAGAGTCCCTGACATAGGAAATGGCCAGTGTATATTTACTGAATAAACAAATGAAAGAGTCTTGAGTTTTCCTAATTTGTAAAGTGGGAATATTTTATGATGTCGTGAGGATTTGATGAAAAAACACACGTCTCTGGTAAACCTTCAAAAAGAGTGGTGGTTGTTTTTCATATTTTGGGGCATTTCTGAGTTTTGGTGGTGCTGGTGTGGGGGTGGAGAGGGCTTAGGGGCTGACGGGATGTTCATGAACCTCAGGTCTTTTTCCAAGTTTCTGGCAGGTACAACTACAGTGGTCTAAAGATCACCGCTCCCTTAAATTACAGGGGCCTTGGGAGATCTTGGTGAGCTGGTAGGATATCGCTGGTCATTGTTTTTTTGTGAAAAATATTTCTATTTGCAATTATTCTGATAGATGCTTCTTTCAAAATGATTCTTGGGTTCATGTGCTTGAAATGCTCTTATTTCTTTTCTCCTAAATGCAGCTTGATAACCCCAGATTTTCTGAAGGAAAATCTTCAAACGATGCTTCCAGCTTCATTTCCTTTTGCTTTGGACTGGAAATTCTGATGGCTTTTCCAGGGTGAACTTGATGAGGCTGGCCTGGTTGTAAAAGTGTGGCCTGCACGTGTGAAGTCTTTATGCTCTTAACTCTTCAGCTTTCTGAAAATTCTTTGTTGCTGAAACAACTTCTGAAATGTAAAAGATGAAAAGTATTGCACAAGAGCTCCCATCCCTGGATTATTTTAAATGCTTTTGGGGAATGAAAGATTTCTGTGACCCTTTTGGGCCAAGATAGAAGTTGTGTCTTTGATTCCTATGTTTTGTCTGGATATTTGGACAAAACAAATATATGACTGGCCACATTTTTTACCTTTCACATGTGTGTGCTCTGGCATTTTGTAGAACTTTTGTATCATTCTTTTATATAAAGTGCAACCTTTTAGATTTTAAAATGGCTTACTCCAGATTTGGTTACAATTATGTAATGCCTTTGTTGTTTTCATTGGGGGGAAAAAGAGATCCACCTTTTTGCTCTAAAAAGAAGAAAGTGCTACATCTCAATTAATAGGGTGAAAAACTAAAACAAATTTCCATCAAGGAATGGTCTTATTATCTTTAGAGGCTATCACTTGTAATGATTAAAAAATCTTATTTGTAGTTTTAAAACTGTAGATGTAGATGGGATCCCTCAAGTTCAGATGAAACCCAGACAAAGATGTGACCACGGGTTAGAGCAGGGGCTCTCAACTGCTAGGGCACGTGAGGATCATATGGGCACTTGGTGCTCATTAGCATGGAGATCCACCCCTGACCAAGACTCTGATTTAGTTGCCTGGGATATGAGATGAAGTCCAGGAGTCTTTGGGCAGGTCTCAGTTCCCTGGCTGTTATGCCAAATACCTCATAGTGGGTTGGCTTAATAAGGGGAATTTATTGGATCACGGTTTCAGAGGCTAGAAGGCTTGCTTCCTCCCAGGGCTGGCAGCATTCTGTCTGTCTGGCCATCCTTGGGTTCCTTGGCTTTCTCATTATATGACAATGTCCTCTGCTTTCTCTTAGGTTCTGCTACGTCCAGCTTCTACTCCTCCAGGCTGTGTTCTCTTCATGAAGCTTCTAGGAATAGGATTAAAGCCCAGCCTCATTCAGTTGGCCATACCTTAACCAAAAAGAACATCCTCAGAAGGTCTATTTACAAAGGGTCCACACCCACATGAATGGATGAAGATTAAGAGCATGTTTGTTTTTTTTCTGGGGTAAATAATTCACTACCACAGTACGTATGGCCCTAGACTGCATCTGAAGATTTACTGGATTAGTGTTGTTTAAACCAAGATTTTCAGAGCACTCTTCTAAGACTTGTATGTATTCACTTAAAATCCTCACAACAACTTTAAGAAGTGGCCACTATTATTATCCTCATTCATAGAGAAGGAAACTAAGGCAAAGGAATTATACAGCTTGCCCAAGGACACAGGTCTAGTAAGTTCGAGAAGATTTGGGGTTCAGACTCACGTAGTCTGGCTCCAAAGTCCAAGCTTTTAACCACTTTACTACACTGAATCTCAGGGGTTTTCATTGTTTTCCTACTTAAAATCCAGCTGATTGATGTTTGTTTTCACTTTTTGCCTGAATGAAAATTTTGGCCCATACGTGTAACTAGTTCAACTATGGTGAATAGAGTTAGCAGTTGGTTCTAGAACAAACAGACATATAGATACAGGATCACTGAAAAAGAAATGGAAAAGGGAGTCCACCAGCCAATGAGAAGAGAAATTAAGGCAAAGCGACTTTGGATTTGATTAGTCTCATCTCAGGTCTTGGAATTTTTTTCCTTTTTTTTTAGGCTCTTCCCATGCTTTCGGCACAGAGTCACCCACATGACGAACAGCCCTGTTTCCTAAGCTGGCTTTACTCTCAGCTCACAGCTGGACTGCTCCAGCCAACAGAGAACTGGTCGGGGGCGGTGGTGGGTGGGTATCAGCTCTTGGCATTTTAACCAGATGATTGCCTTCATTATTATCTCTTTCAACGTGTGCATAGGCAAAGCTGTGATAACTTCAGAGAGACATCCCTAAAATTCACCAAATTTTTATCTTCCCATATAGAATAAAACTGTTTTTAAACTTCTTTTTTAGGAGGTACTGGGACTGAATCCAGGACTTTGTATGTGGAAAGCAGGCACTCAACCACTGAGCTACATCTGCTCCCCAATGAAAATTGTTTTTTTGATTTGATTTTTTAAATAGATTTTTATTTTTTTATTTCTCCCCTACTCCCTGATTGTTTGCACTCACTGTCCACTCTCTGTGTGCTCGCCTTCTTTTTAGGAGGCACCAGGAACCAAACCCAGGAACTCCCATTTGGGAGGGAGGCACCCAATGGTTAGAGTCACCTCCACTCCCACTTGTGTCTCTCATTGTGTTTTCCTGTTGTGTCTCTTCATTGCATCATCTCTTTGTGTCATCTTGCTGTGCAGCTTGCCACGCCAGCCTATTGCATCAGCTTGCTGTCTTGCTCATCCTTTTTAGGAGGCACCGGGAACCAAACTCAGGACCTCCCATGTGGTAGGTGGGCACCCAACGACTTAAGCCACATCTGCTTCTCTGTTTTGTTTTTCAGAGGACTGGGGATTGAACCTTGGACCTCATACATGGGAAGCAGGCGCTCAACCACTTGAGCTACATCTGCTCCCCTTTAAACACTTATAAATGTTAAAAATATAAAATATTAAAAACATTTTAAGGGGAGTCGTTGCTCAATGGGTATAGAGTTTCTATTTGGGGTGACGCAAAAGTTTTGGTAATGGACAGCGGTGATGGAAATACAACATTGTGAATGTAATTAATACCACTGAATTGCATGAACACTTAAAACTGGCTAAAATGAAAAATTTTGAGTTACATATGTAAAAATTTTTAAAATAATTTAAAACATTAAACTTCAAACAAGTTCTGAGCAAGCCATCAAGATGAAGAAAGTCTCTCAGTTCTTGAGGGGGTGGGGCTGGGAGTTTAACTGCAATGTTGTTATGACTGCAGTGGGTATTGTAATGGCCCATTCATCCACACGGCACTGCAGTTATTGGCTCATTTCAGGCACGTGTTATTGGAAGCAGGATGTGCAAAATGTACAACCTTGACCTCCAGAATGAGGAACCCTTGCCAAGCCAACTGAAAGAGACTGTCTCCAGCTAAGGGCTGTGGTTTGAGCAGAGACAAACACTACCTAAAGCAGAGTTCGTTGTTCAACTCTGCTGAGGATGAGTAAAGTTCACAAGCGCTGGGTTCAGCATGTGTAACCAGCTAGGGACACCAAAGAATGAACATGGACGCAGGCAACAGAAGGTTACTGTACACGGGGAACGGAATTCAGATGTGCAGAGGACAGACTTCTGGACCCAGAGGAGCGGACTGGAGTTGAAAAAGAGAAAATAAAGCTTATGATGATTTCTAGTAAATACTTTTCACCACATAGTTGATAATAAACTTACAGTGTCTCTATCTTCTTATAGAATCTTTTTTGACAATTCAATTGAAGGAGCAGTACGCTAATCTTTGAGTCAGTTTACAATTTATTAATGCTGGTGTCATCAATCTAGATAGATATTATCTGCCAATCCATAGAGTTGATGAGAAAAGTCAACCAAAAAAATTTAGGAAATTCCCCCCTAAAAAAAAAAACCTAGGTAGGCTGTGAATTACTTTGAGTTCTGAAATAGATAACCTACAAGCTGTTACTTTTGCTTTGTACCTGCACCTATCTGTTCAGGGCTATTGGGAAAAGGAATCATAAACTGTCAACACCTCTTCAACCTCCTCCCTTGCCCAAGCCACCATCACTTTCACCTGGCCCAGTGTGATAGCCTAGTTGGTCTTCCTGGCCCTTGTCTTGCTTCCCACAGTCCACAGTCTTTTTAAAAGGTATATGTCCTCATTTCATGCCCCTACTTAAACTTTTCAAATGGCGTCCCATTCCTTGTACTTCTAAGCTTAAGTAAAGGTCCTGATGGACGTAATTCCGCCCTGGCGCCCTGGGGCCCAGCCATGCCCCTGACCCTGTGTTTCACCCCCAACCTGCTCTCAACAGTCACTCCAGGCTTCTGTCTGTTCTCTGAACTCACCTGACACTTTGCAGCCTCTGAGACTTTGCCATTGCTAGTCCCTCTGCCTGGAATAGCCTACCATTAGTTTTGACATGGGTACTTCTTACTCAGGCCCCACTTGATAGGTCACTTGCTCAGAGAGGCTTTTCTGCGGCTCCCCATTAAAATTAGATCCTCTGTTCTCTTTTTCTTGTCCATCCCCCTCAACTATAACACTTATCATAATTGGTAATGCTATTTTTATCTGAGTGATTACACATTTAACATCAGCCATCCACTACACTGTAACAGGGAAAACGCACATCTTATTTATCAATACATCTTCAGCATCTAGCAGGTAACCCGGTACATAACAGTTACTCAGTCAATACTTGCTGAACAAGAAAACTTTAATTATGATATATTCACTGCAGTCAGAAAGAAGACAGATGGAGACATCTTATAAACAAGCCACATGCATGCTTGAAGAGTCTGAGTTACTTTTATTCGTGTCCAGATATCTTGTTAAATTCTAATGTCATGACGATGGGGGCAATTTGACAAGTCATGTAACCTTCAATTATATTTGACTTGACTTTCTCAAACAGAAGGGGACAATGCCAGGCTTGCAAATGGATTTATAAAATTTCCAGGGTTAAAACACATGCAAAGAAATTCCACCGTTTTCCTTGGTTTCTGCTTTTATTTTTCCCGAAATCATCATGACTAAGAATCAGTCCAGGCTTGACACCAGGAGAGTGATGAAACGAGCTGAGGACGTGAGCAACAACTGGCCTGAAATCCGCATAATCACAGGTTAGACCCACCTTTTCAGGAAAGCCCAGAGCAAGGAGTGGAGCCGGGAGGGGCAGAGGATAATCCCTTTCTTTTCTTAACCTTTGCTGAATGCTTTTAGGCCCACCTGGAGCAGGGCAGTGAGAAGCGTTTTTAAAAAATGAACAACTTAATTCTTGAAACCCTCCAAGAGAAGGAATGCCACAAAATCTCCACAGGGATGTGGTGAAGATGAAATGGAATAATCCATGGAAAGGATTTAGCCAAGTGGTGTCTCACCGCGAGTGCTCCGTCACACTGCTGGTGAGGGTTTTTAGGATTCACTAACGCTGGGTGAGCCTCTTTCAAATATTGGAAGCCTGTGCTGATTATCCTAGAACTTTTCTAGCCAGAAGGTTTTTGCTCAATCAAACCTTGAGTCCCTTGCACTCACCATCTTTCATTTCCTTTAATATTTCTTTCTCTCATCTCCCCCCGCCCCCCTTCTCTGCTCTCTGTGTCCATTCACTGTGTGTTCTTCTGGGACTGCTTCTATCCTCAGTAGCACCGGGAATCTGTGTTTCTTTTCCTTATGTCATCTTGCTGTGTCAGCTCTTCATGTCTGTGGCACCATTCCTGGGCAGGCTGCACTTTCTCTCGTGCTGGGCGGCTCTCCTTACGGGGTGCATGTGGGGCTCCTACACGGGGGACACCCCTGAGTGGCAGGGCACTCCCTGTGCGCATCAACACTGTGCACGGGCCAGCTCCACACGGGTCAAGGAAGTCCAGAATCTGAACCACGGACCTACCTCCCATGTGGTAGGCGGACGCTGTATCCATTGGGCCAAGTCCACTTCCCTCTTCCTCTTTTCTTAAGATAAGAAATTAGAAAGTAACTAACGATTTCACTCTAACTATGTCTGCAGATAGTTGGGGTGAATCCTAGGGACCTAACAATTAGTCAAACAGCTAAACCTAGATTTTCCCCTCTCTTTCCTCGCCCTTGTTATTTGGGTAACTGCATCAATTCTACACTTCATTTTGCATGTACTGCCTGAGTCTAAGCTGTGCAAAAAGGGACGTCCTTAATGAATTCCTTTGAATAGCCTTCCATCTGGGGAGGAGAGGGCCCCTCTGGTTCAGAAACAAAGGAACCATCCATCCACCAAGGCCTTTCTTCTCTATTAAGTATCTCTTGAATTTCAAAGGAGGACTTGGAATTTCAGTCCCAATCTTAACTGCAGCTCCAGAACTGCAGTTTATTTTCTTTGTGCCTTTAAGACCAGAAAACACCACAGGCAACAAAATAACTGTTCCTATTTTTCTTGGGTTCAAAACAAGACCAGATTCCAACCTTAAGCTTACCATTTCATTGTAACCAAGTAGTGCATGATAATCAGCTCAAGAAAACACTTTCCTTCCAAACAGGGATATGGCTACTCGCAGCAACAGCTGTATTTTGCTAGCCGGTCCTCATGTTAAAGATTGACAGTGTTCAATTCTGTCACTTGGCTTGCCAACTGTTCCTCTTCCTAGAGCTGCCCAGTTGCTTCTGGGGCCCTTGAAGTGGTTTCCTCGCTAGTTAAAGCTCCAAATGACAATGCGGCCTTCTAGTCGGACTGAAGAATGGAATTCCCTGTTTATATCTACAAGGCTTCTCTCCCTCTCCTTTTAAACATATGCAGTCACCGCAGAAACTGGAACCAGATTAAAAGAAACGCTGGCTTTTAGGCGAGTTTGAAAAACGTGAAGCTGGGAGTCGGCTTCCAGCTCTTCCTCTCCATCCCTTTCTGTGTTAGTGATTCATTTGGTCTAATCCATCATCGATTCATCATGCTCGTCCATCAGAACCTTCAAAGCAAACCCTACAGCTGCTTTTGCCATTTATCAATGGGAAATAAAAGAGAATGGGGGGAAAGTAAGGAAAACATGTCACCACCTTCCGGAGCCTGGGATAATGGGTGTGAAAAAAGGGTGGAGGGAAAGCTTATCTAATGAAACCCAGAGCCTTCCTTGGACGGGAGTTGGTGAACAAAGGATTATAACTGAGAGCAAGACCAGCAGCCAGTCTGCAATAAAGTTTCAGGGATAAAGCCTGCCAGGCACAAAGGTTTAGTGGGAAACAAGAGGAATGTGTATGGAATGATACCCACTCTACGGGAGTTGGATGCCTACACATATTTGTAGAAATTAGTTCTCTGTGACCAGTATCCCAGTTTTCAGCTGTGCAATATAACCTAGGGATGGGGGGTGGGAGGCAGACGTTTGACCTGAAAGCCCTTCCACACAGACTGGGAAATGACTGCTGTAGTAGTTCACAGCTCTCATTCTCATTACGTACCTTAAAAGTCACCTGCCGTTTAAATACTGCCGATGGGTGTTTTAGTTGTGAATTTGTAATGCACCAGGTTTTGCTCTCAGATTTGAGAATCAACAAGCCAGGGCTATGGCATGGTGAGTCGAGTCCATTTCTAGGAATTCAGCCTACATATTTATATCCAAGTGAAATCCCTATATGTAGAAGGTTAGTCTTTAGAGTATTCTCTGTAATAGCAAAAGGTAGACACAGCCTAAATGCTCCCCAGATCTTCATTAATAATGGCATAATATGGAGTTCATTAATAATGGCAGAATATGGAAGCAAACTGTGGGAGTACTGTGGAATACAATAAAAGTTGCCTCCACAATACAAGGAGCCAAATACTGATATGTGCCATAACACAGGTGCATCTCAAAAACAGAAACAAAGATAACATACTGTGTGATTCTACTTACAGGACATTCTAAAACAGGCAAAGCTATTTTATGGTCGAAAAGAACAATATTTGCCTCTGGGCCTATGAGTGTGGGAAACTACCGGGAAAGGGCATGAGGGAAGTTTCTGCAGTGATATTAGTGTTCTTTATCTTGAAAGGGATTTGGGTTATTCAAACATATTTATTTGTCAAAGCTCCGTGAGTACACACCTAAGATTGGTGCACTTTTCAAAACTCAGGGACTATTTACTTATGAGTTGTGCATTCTGTTATATGTATATTTTACAGAGAAAGAAAAAAAACTAAACAAATATCGAAATATTTAGGTGAAAGGGTATCTCTGGCTTTAATTTGAAATGCATCAAAAATAAGATTGAGGAACAGATGTTGCTCAAGTGGTTGAGCACCTCCTTCCCACATGGGAAGTCCTGGTGCCTCCTAAAAACAAATAAACAAACAAGCAAACGAATGGAAAAACCAACACAGGGGAGCAGATGTGGCTCAGTGGTTGAGCACTGGCTTCCCACATATGAGGTCCTGGGTTCAATCTCCTGCCCTAGTACCTAAAAGAAAAAAAAAAAAAAATAGATTAGTAATACAAAGATGGAAGATGGGTAGATGTTTGCTGAGCAAGCATAGTAAAATGTTAATGGTAAAATTTAGCTGGTGGGTATATAGATGTTCACTGTAAAAGTCCTTAAACTTTGCTCTAATTTGAAAATTTTCATCAAATATTAAGAAAATAAAGAATGAAGAAGCTCTTTCAGCCTGATATGGACTGATCTCCAGTTTTAAGTGAAAAAGCAACAATGTTCACAGTATGCTACCAATTGTAGAGAAAAAGAAGCAAGAATGCCTATAAGCACCTGCTACTATGTATATACATCATTGCTGGAGGGAGAGCCTAGGAACAGATTACCATGGTTATTTAGAGGAGGGAAAATGGGTTCTTGCTGGCTGGGAGGGACAAGAGGGCATATTTTGGATTTTTACCTTTGGATTTTGTGTAATATGTGAATGTATTACCTGGTCAATTAAAAAAAAGGGGGGAAGGATATAGTCTGAGCCATCTCAAATGTCTACAACTGATTCCCCTTGCATGGCTGACATTTGGAATGTATTCTGTTAATATGCACTCAGTTCACCCATGTCACTAATCTCTTGTGTGCCAGGCCTTGTGCTAGACCCTGGGGATCAGACAGAGAACAAAACCCAGAAATGGTCCTTGCCCTCAGGGACCTTCGTGTCTGGTAGACCCAATTAAAGGCCAGGTGCGTGGTGGAATGCGTGGAAGTCCTGTGGTGACCTAATCTGTTCTGGGGTAATAGTGGGTCACGGGGCATCTTTGTTCGATTCATCTTTGTGCACTGGTACCTGAAGGATCCAAAGCTGGGGTGGGATGGGGGTGGACTGTAGATGGCATCCTGCAGGGATAAGAGCATGCACAATGGGAAGGAGCTTAGTGGTTCAGGTTCCTGAAAGAAGACTAGAATGACAGATCACAGAGAACAGGGAGGACTGAGACGTGAGATGAGGAGACAGCAGTGGGGACCAAGCCTTCGGGATATTGGTCTTTATCCTGTCATTGAACATCATAACTTACTGTCTGAACATCCTTTGTATGTCTAAATAAGTGTGGTTTTTTTTTTTCTCTCTCTCTGTATTTGCTATATTTCCCCTCACAAACTATAAGAGATCATCAGAGTAGAGTTTGCTTCAGCTCTTCCCTGGAGAAACAAAGCCTGTCACTAAAACTCTAAACATACCAGATGCTCGTATCTCCTTGCCCTCTCTTTCTCAGGGTACACTGACCCAAGTTCCAAAGGCCAGAGCCTGCATGCCCTACCCGAGCGCTTTCTCTGTTCCTCTTCGCCCCATGGAGCTGGCAGACAGGTATCTTAGAGTGAATGTCTTTTGGGAGCCGCCTTCAACCAGTGACTGATGGGAGTTGTATATGCATATCCCAGCTTATCCATTTGGCTTTCACAGTCCTTTCCCCTTTCCTCAGTGGAAACGGGAAGAGAGTTGGTTTCGATGAATTCAGTTGCAGAACTCGGACTTGGTCAGGATCTTAGGTCTTTTGATCTCCAAACCCGGGTATCATCAGAAGAGTAAGTATTGCTTCTCACATTTTCTTCTAAAGATCCCAGCTATTATTTCTTTGACATTTAATCTCATTAAACATAATCAGAGAAGAAGAGCTGATTTAAAACTTGTATTGCTTCCATTTTCTGTCAAGTTGGCTGACTGACTCATACTTTTAGCATATGTTTGCTTCATTCTCTTCCATGATATTCCAACTGCACCAATACCAATAGTCTCTTTGAAATCACCATGAAGAAAATAAATAGTGCTGAGTAGTGTGGTTGGAACACAAAAATATTCATTTGACTAATTTATTTCTGAAGGACTTTTACCTTTAAATGAATACATACTTGGTATAGGCAATTCTCTACATATCATTTTTTATGTTTTTCACTTGTTATTTTTGAAAAATTATGGGATTTTTCTCAGAGATCAGAGAAGAATTCTATGGTAAGGGGAGATTTTCTCAGCTGACTGCTGCCATTCTATCCAGGTTTCATTTCCCTTAATCAAGAAGAGCCTTGGTGTCTCATCTGGCTTTCCCTCCCTTGGCAGAATGAGGCTGATTTTGGGCGGGCCTCTGTGAATGACTCAAAGCAAAATGCTTTTAGTTGGGAAGGCAAAGGACCAAGATAATTTTCACGCTGGGATTACTTGTCCAGATGGTTTGAGCGGACTTTTCTTGGCGTGCTTGTAAGAACACAGAAATTTTCAGGGGAAACCAGAGAAGGGAACAGAGAAGAGAATAGGTGTGTGTGTGTGGGGGGGGGGGGGGGGGGGGCGGGGGGGGGGATTGCCAGCTATGGCAGAGGTCAGAAAAAATGTTGGATTCCACAAAATGGCACCAGCCAGCTGAATTGGAATTGGTCCTAGTCACATTTGGCAATGACACCCCTCTCCTTTTTTCAAGAGTGTGGACTTTCCGTCTTCATAGCAAGATGTACCTGGCTCTCCTATCAGGGAACAGAGGAGGGAAGAATTAGCGTGAAAGTCACAGTGTTGATAGAGATAATAACTGAGGCTCGGCACAAATCACCACTGGAAAATGTGTGCAAAACTCCTGTGTGCCTGCATGGGACACTGAGCTGGGTGGGTCAGGAGGCAATTTTAAAGCAACACATCTGACTTGGTAACAGATGATAGTGATGATAGCACAACTCTGTGAATGCCACTAACTCCCTTGAAGTGTATAGTTAAAAGTGGTTAAAACGGGAAATTTTGAGTTATGTTTATGTTTCCACAATTTAAAAAAAGGCAACACACACACATACACACAACAAGTTTTGTTAGACCTGGAAACAGCACGGTCAGACAATTCACTCTGAGAGCCTCAGCAGCCACTGTTTAAAGACATAGGGCTGAGAAGTGATAGAATATTCAGATGGCCCCCAAGATTCCAGGCCCTTGGTACACACACACTTTCTGCCAGAATCTCCAGATTCTGCCAAGCATGAATCTAGACACTGCTGTGAAAGAATCTTGCAGATATAATTAAGATCGCAAATCAGTTGACCTTAAGAGCAGGTCATCTACGTGAGGCTGACCTAATCATATGAGCCCTTTAAAAGCAGAGCATTTTCTCTGGCTTGTGGCAGAAAAAAGAGTCAGAGAGATAAGCTCCTGCTAAGCTGGAAGAAAGCAAACATCCATGTTTGTGAAAAGCCCTTGAGGACCACGTGGCAAGGAAGTGCAGGTGACCTCTAGTTCCTGACAGCAGTCCCTGGCTGCCAACTAGCAGGAAAATGGGACCTCAGTCCCATAACTGCAAGGAAATGAACTTGACCAATAATCAGTGCACTGGGAAGAGGCCCAGGTGCCCCAGGAGAGAACTATAGTCCTGGCTCACAGCTTGATTTCGCCCTGGTGAGACCCGAGCAGAGAATCTAGCCACACCATGTCTGGACTTCTGACCTACAGAAACCGTGAGATTATACACTTATGTTGCTGTAAGCTGCTAATTTTGTGGTCATTTCTACACAGCAATAGAGAAGTTCTACATAAGAAAATGGTTATATTAATAGAGAGGCAGTGTAGAATGAGCCCTTTCATCAACTTTTTCTGATTGGGAAGCAGATGTGGTTCAAGTGACTGAGTTCCCACCTACCACAAAGGAGGTCCCAGGTTTGGTTCTTGGTGCCTCCTAAAGAAGACAAGCAAGACAGAGAGCTGACGTGACGGGCAGGCACAGTGAGATGATGTAACAAGAGACATGAGGAAAACATAATGAGAGACACAACACAGCAGGCAGCAGATGTGACTCAGAATCTGGAGTTCGGTTCCTGGTGACTCCTGAAAAAAAGACCAGCACACAACAAACAGACACAACAAATTCAAACAATGAGGGAATGGGGAGAAATAAAAAAATAAAAAAAAAAATACATCTTTAAAAAAATTTTTTTTCTCTGATTAAAATCCTGGCTCCACCACTTACTACCTGGGAAATTTTGAACAGGCTACCTAACTGCTCTAAATCTCAGTTTCCTCATAGGTAAAGTGAGATGAAAATAACAGATAAGATTAAAATATTGTTATAGGGGTTAAATGAAATAATATGAATCAAATTCTAAACATGATGCTTGGCACTTAAGGAATGTTCACAAAATAAGGGTTATCGTCCGCAGCTATGATTTGTGGAACACAGAGTAAGTATACGAAAACATATTACATGGGGGCTTTCCAGATAATAATCATCACAGCAACCCTGTGAGATTGGAATTATTATGCCCATAGCCCAGGGCTATGCGAGTGAGATGAGGAGCCAGGACTAAAATACAGGGCTCTTAGACTCCAAACCCCATCCTCTGAACCTCTTAAAATTCTAAGCACACTGTTCAAGGTGAAGAGCTGATGGTCCTCAGCTGCTTCTCTTAGGAGCATCAGGGAAATAGGCTGGGATTCCTGGCCTGCTGGATCTCTCGGAATGGATCCAAAATGGTCACCAGTGCTCCAGCCACGGTTTCTATCCGCGGGGATTCTCTCCCCTGGGTCCCACGGTGTGGTCACCTCCTAGTCACCCTCCACACCTCAACCCAAACCTCGCCTCCTCAGGACGGCCTTCCCTGACCCCACAGACCAGACCCGATCCGCCTCGATGCACTCTCATCAGGGCCCTCTCCTTTGCAAGCGCTCACGTTTTATACTTACGGAGCAGACCACTGGGTCTCATCTGGGGTCCTCTTTGCTGCCCACGGGACATTTGTGAATGCCTGGGGACTTCTTGGCTGTGGCCGTGGGGAGCGGTGGTGGTGGTGCTGACGGCAGGTAGCGGGAAGAGGCTGGGGATCCTGCGATGTGCAGGTCGGCCTCCAGGAGCAAAGAATTATCCGGTCCACACAGTTATTAGTGTTGAAACTGAGAAACCCTGCCCTGTACTGTAGACTCCGTAGGGCTGGGATTGCATCCTTTTCCCCTGGTGTTTGGATGCCCAGTGCCTAGGCTGGTACTCTCAAGAAAAATGTATTGACTGGAAGGAAGATAGTGTATCGCAGGTCAATCTGACAGCTAGCTCTACTCACTTCCTGCAATTGCAGGAAACTGCCTTCAGTGGCAAGGAGGAACTTTGAAACATATATACCTCCTTGGAGGGGGGGAGACAAATGGGCAAAGATAGGTCCTGGGTGAAGCAGTTAGAGGTCCTTATTCTTCACTGTTGGCAGTCCTGGCCTCTCGTGCTTTTTCTAAAAGTTTAACTGATTTTTCTTTTTCCAGAAATACTCTATGATCAATGTGGAAAACTAGGAAATGCAGATGAACCCAAAGAAAATTTAAAAAAAGAAAAAAAGCTAAAACAAAAAACCAAAAACCCCACAATCCTATTATCTACATATAAAAGCTGTTAAGGGAAACGGACTTTGGCCCAGTGGTTAGGGCGTCCGTCTACCACATGGGAGGCCCGCGGTTCAAGCCCCGGGACTCCTTGACCCGTGTGGAGCTGGCCCATGCGCAGTGCTGATGCGCGCAAGGAGTGCCGTGCCACACAGCGGTGTCCCCCGCGTAGGGGAGCCCCACGCGCAAGGAGTGCGCCCATAGGGAGAGCCGCCCAGCGCGAAGGAGGGAGCAGCCTGCCCAGGAATGGCGCCGCCCACACTTCCTGTGCCGCTGATGACAACAGAAGCGGACAAAGAAACAAGAAGCAGCAAAAAGACACAGAAAACAGACAACCGGGGGAGGGGAAGGGAATTAAATAAAAATTAAAAAAAAAAAAAAAGAAAAAAAAAAGCTGTTAATATTCTAGGGCATATCCTTCCAGTCACATATCTATACTTATTTCTAAATCAAAAATGATACTGTATTATTATACATAGACTGTTTTATCACTTGCTTTTGCAAGTTAAATTCACATTCATTTATTCATTTACCAAATATTACTAGTATTCTCCTGGGCATACAGGAGAGGGGAAAAAAAATCATTTCTCTGCAAACATAGCTTTCTACAGTACCATTTTTCCTGATTGCATGTAATTAACAACTGGCTATACCATAATTTGTTCAACCAATACTGTTATTATTGGACACTCAAATTGTTTATTCCCCTCTATTTCCTTTCTCCCTTCCCTTTCCTTCCCTTCCCTATTTCTTTCTCCCTCCCTTCCTTCCTTCCCTCTCTCCCTTCCCTTCTCTCTCTTTTTGCTATCATAAACACCACTATCACGAACATCTTTGTGGCTTAAACTTTGCACATATCACTTCAGAATCAATTTGGCCCTAAATGCTTTGGAAAGTACCTTGTGTCATTTAATTTAAACAAGATCACATGGCCAGCAGCAAACCCACAAACATTTCAAGTGAGAAATGCAAGTGTTTGCTCCCCCTAGGAACACTGACGAGGGAGCCAAGGTTGTAAGGGAAGCAGGCAGCACAGCCAGTTCTCACTGGAGACATGGTTTTCACGTTGTCTAAACCTGCTGGGGCAGGCGAGCCTTTGGCAGAAAGTAACTTTATAACCTCCCCTGCCAGAGGCTTCCAAAACTTCTCAACTTCTTTTTGAGTTCCCAGTGAAGATTCTTGACACAGAGAGTTAAAGGAGAAAAAGAAGAGCTCGTGGACAAATTAAAGCTGCAAATGCCAACTGGCAGGGAGTCATCATTTCTGTGTATACAAGTGTGGAGCCCAGTCAGAGCCCTAAGTAAACAGTTTATGGAGACAAAAGACAAGGTGTTTTCTTTTTCGAGCACTGGAAATTCAAGAACAACTTGAGTCAGATTTTGCAACCTTTGCAGGAGTCTGGGTATCAAAACATAACAACCTTTCTCCTGGAACTGTCTCAGAATCAAATACCAGGTTCTTTGGCTTGAAAGCTAAAAATGGCCAGGTCATAGCTCAAGCCAAGTTGTTGGGGGATCTGGGGAGAGGGGATTAGAATGAAGAGGTGGGGACAACATGGTGTATTTGCAAAGGTACCACAGTCCTTCTCACTCTCAACTCTGACCATTGCATGGCTCTCCATAGACACTTTGAACTCGAAGCATTCTCCAGGTTGAGTAAAGGTCAAAGGGAGAAAGGATGTGTTCTGGGCAAACAAGGAACACATCTTGTTAATGTGAGAGGTGATTTCTGGCATCTTGTTCTCAGGACATGGGGGCAGAGATGCAGGAAAAAGCCACCCAACCCAAAAGCATTTAAAGGTGTGTGGTTTTCTTGGGCATAAAGCACAGGAAAGAGTCCAGATGAATGGAAGAAAGCTTTGTTTATAAAATATAAAGCTAAGCCAAGGTTGGAAAGGAATTGCCATGTTTTAATATGGTACAAAAAATATATGATGGATTCACATAGAATTGAGGGGAGCACCCATCTGAATAATCCAAAAAGCATTGCTCCAAGTCTTGGGAATGAATCCTATGATCTCACGTTCTCATTATGTTTCCCATAGGTTATTGGAATTAATGATTTTTTTGGTGATCTATGTATCTTCAAAAAAAAGCAATAAAAAATTAAAAAAAAATTAATGAATATTCCCTGTGTGGATGGAGAGAGGTGACCTGTATGTTGGGCAGCATAAAGACACCTTCCTGGGGTCAAATGCTCTTGCAAATGACTTATCCATGGATCAGGAGGGCTGACTGGATGTGCTACTGTCTAGGACTGTTTGCATTAAAAAACTCTTGTGTGTACACTTTTGGTTTTGCTCTCCCAGTGCCTATAACCTCCTGGCTTTGATCACCTAAAATACATTCATTATCTCTTGGCATCTTGTTTTATTTTCTTATCTTATTACCACTAACTGAAATTATTGTACTTTTATTTTTTACCTTAAGCCAGAATATAAACTGTAGGAGGTTTCTCAATCTCCTCCATCCTGTTCCCTGTTAGTATTCTCTATGCCTATCCCAGTGTCTGGTACATAGTAGGTACTCAGTAAATAGTTGCTGAATAAATCAACATGTTTCCCTCCTGATGCACTTTGCAGAAAGGAAGTCAGTGCTTGCTACAGACTCAGTGCCCAACGAGCTCCTTGGAATATGCTCCCACCATCACATCTTTCTTTTTCACCTTTTAAAAATTATGGTATAAATTATAAACAGTAAAATTCACCTTCTTAGAGTGCAGCTTTGCAGGTTTTGAAAAATGCAGACAGTCATGTAACTACCACCCCTACAATCAAGATATAGAATATTTCCATCACCCCCAAACTCCCCTGGGTCAACTAGTAAACCCCTCCCTACACTCTCTGTCCCTGGCAATCAATGATCTGGCTTCTGTCATTGAAACCTTTTGAATTTGGCTCTGTTCACTTGGCAAAATGCATTTGAGATTCACTCATGTTGCGTGTACCATTAATTTTGTCTTTTTCTTGGCTGAGTAGGATTCCATTGTATGGATGTATCACAGTTTATTTATCCATTCTCCACTTGAGGGGCATTTTCTCATCTCTCTTTTACATGAAAAGTTCTACTCTCACAGTGGGTAAGAGCAGAGGCTTTGGAATCAGCTTCACGTGAGATTGAATTCTAGGCCTGATACTTCTTACCTGTGCAACTTTTGGCCAATTCAATGAAATGCTCTAGGTCTCAATTTCATCATGAAGAGTAAAGGAGATAATTTACACAATGTACTTAGCACAGGCCTGGCAAATAATAAGTGCATAATAAATGGTTACTCCAATCATTTTTGGAGGGTAGGGAGAGGTTCTGCTCAGATTTCCCTTTTTCTGGTTACATGATCAATACATATTCATTTGTTTCTATTATTTCACTGGGTTCACTCAGTTTCTCTGAGTGAAAAGAAAGGGGGGTGGTAGGTAATCATACCAATATCACAGAATTGCTCTGCTGATAAGAGTGGACTAACACAGGAACTATCCTAGCGAGGTGGTGCCTGGCCCAGAGGAGGTACTCCAGAAATGGCAGGTAGAACATTTAAAATAAAAATTAATTTTTAAAAGTGTATAAAATATCAACCTCAAGATTTGACATGGAGTGGACATACCACGTGGGCTAGAGTAACCCTTAGAATGAATCTGATGGCTAGTACTAGAAAACCCACTCCAAGTGGCTTAAAAGAATAAGGAAAAGCAGTAGTTAAATAAGAGGAATCCCGTGGTGAGGATGGGCTTCAGCAGGGGTCAGAGGCTCAGGGTCAACGACCGAGGTTCTGAATCACCTCAAGGGCACCTTGTTGCATTGACTTGAAGGCTGGTCCCCATCGCCATGTAGATGTGGGTGAATTTAAAGATACAAGTTTCTGGATTCATACCTACTAAGAGATAAAAGTCTTGCTTCCATAGTGCTCTTTTTAAAATATTTACTTATTTATTTATCTGCCCCCCACCTGTTGTCTGCTCTCTGTGTCCATTTGTTGTGCCTTCTTCTATGTCTGCTTGTTTTCTCATTAGGCGGCACTGGGAACCAATCCTGGGATGTGGGAGAGAGGTGCTCAGTCTCTTGCACAACCTCAGCAACCTGGTCTGCTGTGTCTCTTATTGTCTCTCCTCTGTGTCTCTTTTTGTTGTGTCAGCTTGCTGTGCCAGCTCTCTGCTCGGTCCAGCTTGCTGCATGGGTCATCACTCCTGCATGGGCCAGCTCTCCTCATGGGCTAAGCTCACCACATGGGCCAGCACTCTGCATGGGCCAGCTCTCCACTCAGGCCAGCTTGTTACATGGGCCAGCACTCCTGTGTGGGCCAGCACTCCTCTCAGGCCAGCTTGTCTTCACCAGGAGGCCCCAGGAATCGAACCCTGGAACTCCCATACTATAGACAGGAGCCCAATCCCTTGAGCCACATCTGTTTCCCCATAGTGCTCTTTTGAATGTTAGAAATGTTCTTTTACAAATGTGCCCAACAAGTTTGTCCTTAACATGCACTAACCCATCCAGCCTCTCCTGAGCCATTCCTGAATGTATCATGGCAAGACAGAAAGATCAGATGGGGAGAATGGGTGGTGGGTGTAGACTGGGGAGATGAGTGTGGACTGGGGGGTGGTGACTGGTCAACCACAATGTCCAATCTTACCAGTTATCATCATTATTGCCATCAAAAAAAGGTCCAGGCTGACCCAAAATATCACCGTGGCTTATCTGGGTATTAGATCATGGCTGATTTGTATTTTCTTCTTCATGTATTTTTTTTTATAATACTAAAGTATTTGACAATGAGCTTGTATTACTTTTTTTTCTTCTCCCTCTCCCCCATCCTGCTGTTTTGCTGTCTGTGCCCATTCGCTGTGTGATCTTCCGTGTCTGTTTCATTCATTGTTTCTTTTTGTCTTTTCTTCTCGTCTTCTCCTCTAGGCTTCACCGGGATTTGATCCTGGGGACTTCTGATGGGGAAGAGAGGTAGCCTGTTGCTTACACCACCTCAGTTCCTGGTTTCTATTGCATCTCGCCTTTGACTCTCTCCTGCATCTCTCTTTTGTTGCATCAGCATCTTGCTGTGTTCCTGGAGGCTTGCGCCTGGTTCGCCTCATGGGCACACCTTTACCAGGAGGCCCCAGAGATCGAACCTGGGTTCTCCCATATGGTAGACAGAAGCTCAATCACTTGAGCTACATCCTCTTCCTTTGTATTACTTTTATAACAAGAAAAAATATTTTTATAAAGAATTATATACTATGTCTATGCATTCATGCATATATACACATATTCCTATAAGGTCTGATTTCAAAGTCTCTTCTCTCTGATGAAAAAAGGGGGAAAAGGCAAGAAAGAGGCATTTAAAAGGGAATCAAGAGTTTACCTTAGCAATTTGCACCTATTCAGAAGTGAGAAACCTGAATCAAAGTCACCAAAAGGGCAGCTTACTGTTGCTACCAATCAATCCTAACATCCCCATCATCAGAAAAAAGAGAAACAGCAGTTGGAATTCAGATGCCCAGAGCACCTTTTTTTTTAAGGTACTGGGCTGGGCATTGAACCTGGAACCTTATATGTAGGAGGCTGGTGCTCAACCACTGAACCACACCCGTGCTCGCTGTCACCCCCCACTCCGCCTGTACTTTAGAAAGATTCTTACCCCACTCTCCAAAGTTCATGTGGATTTGAAGGAAGCAGTGTAGTAGAGGTGGTAGCTGGAGGACATACTCTGGAGTTAGACTGGCAGGTTTGATTCCCAGCCTGTCCCTCCTAGCTGAGTCACTCTGGGCAAGTTACATAACCTCTCCGTTTCTCAGTTTTCTCATCTGAAACATAGGGATAGTAAGAGTACCGACGTATAGGGTTGTTCTGAGGAGTATATGAGACAATGCATGTCAAGTATTTAGAACTGTGCCTGGTACATGGTGTTCAATAAATGTCAGCTGAGAAGATGCTGCTGGTGATGGCTAGATATTGTACATGCGTGACTCCCCTAGATTGTTTTTTGTGTCTCTATCCTCACAGATTAGCACAGCTCCAGGTGAAATGTAGGAGCTGGATGCAAGTTTGCTGAACTGAATTAATATAAATAGTTCACCTCCCTTGGGGTCACTTTGTGATCTCAACGTTTATCGTATATTTTGAAATGCAATGTAAAGTGATTTTCCAAAATTTTAAAGGATACACTCTCTAAAACTGCTAGTAATGAGATTTGGAGTATCAGCTGAGGACGTGTGTTACCCTAGAAGAAGTCTTTCATTAGGGTGATTGGGTGAAATTTTTCATATGGTCACCTCTTTTGGAGAATATCATTCCCTTTTTTTTTTTTTTCAATCATACAGATCAATGGGCTGTTGAATGATTTTGTTTTGAAAATTTTGAAAGGAGTAAATAAAGAGAAACTGTGCAGCCAGTTTTTACTTGCTGTGGGTGATGTCTTGGAGGAGTCACAGCCATGTGAGCCAACACTTCCTGTCCTCCCAAGATGACACTCCTGGGAGTGCAGCCTCTAGGAATTCACCTTTTTTTAGGAGACTTAGTAAAGACTTGTCTAAGCAGGGTTCATTGCTAATTGGTTTTAAGGGTAGGAGAAGTCCAAAGCCAAGGCATCAGCATGGCAATGCTTTGTACCCAAAGTGTATAATATTTTTGTGCAAAATTTGGTGATTTGGGGTTCCTTGGTTTTCCTCTCTTTTCTAATCCAGATTCCCAGATCCTTGCTGCCTTCCTGCTTCTCGCTCCTCCCTGTAGTTTTCCAAGAATGTCAGTCTGGATTCACTATGTGTTGTACAGCGCCCTAAGTGTTTTTTGTTTGTTTTGTTTTTAATCCTAGTAACATATGTACAATCTAAAATTGTCCTGTAGCTTTGCAGTCCCCTTCCCCTCTAAGTCTGGGCTTTGTCATGTGACTTAGAATATTAGCAACTATGATGCAAAACAGAGACTTGAAAACGTGTGCATTTCCGTGTGCCCTCTTGTAGCATGGGCTACTCACCTGGCCATGAGAACAGACCTGGGCTAACGTCCTGGAAGGATGTGAGAGGCAAATGGACCAGATGGACCTCTTCTGCTCCAGCTGACTCCAGAAGCATGAGCCCTCAGCTGAAAGCTGGTCAGCTGCCTCCCAGCATGTGAGCAAGCCCGGCTGAGGCTGGAGGAGCCCTCAAACTAAACCTCTTATCCACAGAGTCAGGGGCTGAATAAACGGTCATTGTGTTAAGCCACTGACTTCTGAAGTCATTTGTTATGCAGCAGAATCTACCTGTTATATTAATACATCATATATATTTTTTGTTATGTGTACTCTCTTTATCCCAACTAGTCTATGAGCCCCAAGATGGTAGAAATTTTTTGTCCATTTGGTTCAAAAATATTCCTAGTGTCTAGAACAGGAGCCTGGCAGATAATAGGTACTTGATAAATACTTGTTTAATGTTATTAGAATAAAATATGAAGTATCCTATAAAGTGGCACTTGAGTTTAACAAATGGTAGCTATTACAATGATAATGTTAAGTATCTTTAACGCCAGAGTCAACATTTTTTTTCTCAAGATGTTCTGTTATTTTTTTTTACTGACATCGTTCAAAAAAGGGGAAAGAGACATAGGATGCTTCCTCGGGTATTTGGTGGGGAACAGAGATTGGCAGTAACATCAGATAACTAGCTTAACTCTTTTTCTTTCCCAATTGATCTGGGGATTATGGAGACACAGCCTCAGGCTCTTCATGGTTTAGCTCTGTATGTGCCACCTAAGAGGCCCCCTGTGGATGCAGGGGTGCTGATATTTATGTGTGTAAGTAGAGCAAAAGAGGGAGTCTTGTTGTTGGGAATCCAGAAGTTCAACTCACACCATGGATATTTTTCTTTCAAAGCAATCATTGAGTATTTGAAATAATCAGTTAGCTCCTGGATTATCTGTTTCATTTCTCTCTGCTTTTTTTTGTTTGTTTGTTTGGTTTTTTTTTTAAAGATTTATTTTTATTTATTTAATTCCCCTCCCCTCCCCTGGTTGTCTGTCTTCTGTGTCTTTTTGCTGCGTCTTGTTTCTTTGTCCGCTTCTGTTGTCGTCAAGCTCCAAGAAGGAAGCTATCATTTATACTCTACTCACCATCACACCCTCAACAACCAGCACAGTGCAGGCGTTCAGGAACATTTGTTGAATGAATGAATCATGGTCTTATCCATTTTAAGAATGTAAGCTTCTGGAACTGAAGGGCTACATCTTTCCCTAAAGATGGTGTGAACTTGGCAATGTGGTAGCACTTCATGTGTGTGAAATCACTCTCATTTTTTGGCTAATAATAACAAATACAGTTGATCAAGCCATATTATGTGCAAGGCACCGTTCTAGGCATGCAATGCACTAACTCACCTCTCTTGGCCTATGGTGACATACCTTGGGCCACTCAGTTTCCCTCTGAACCTCTGTCTCTCAGCTGTAAAATCAGGGAGTCAGAACAAAAATTTCCTTCTATATATTCTAAGGAAAGCTATAAATCTGAGATATTCTGGGAGAAAGAAATGTCTTCTGGGCTGAGAGACCTGTGGTGTGCTATGCCATATCCCTTTGGCCAATTTTGTTTAAGCGTAGCCGGTGGAAATTTCCATACACGTTGCCAGAGTGCCACGCCAAGTGTATCCCTCAGTGCTTTCTCTAGAGCTGTGGAAGTTGCTCCACCAGCATGCAAGTCCCACCCGGGAGTGCAGGGTGCTTCCCCCTGGGGGCAAACTTCAGCCAGTGGAGAGTGGGAGCGCTACCTGCCTCACACTTTCATGGAACAATTTTCAAGCACATTTTATATGGCTTCTCAGGAAATATATTTTTATATATAGTGATTAAATGCATATAACGAAATTTGTGATTTTAACCATTTTTAAGTGTACAATTATGTGGCTTTAATTACATTTACAACGTTGTGCTACCATCATCACCACCTATTATCAAACTTTTTTATCACCCCAAACAGAAATTTTACACACTTTAAACAATAACTACCCGTTTCTCTCTCCCTCGGGCCCTTGGTGATCCCTGATTTACTTTCCTTTCTGTCTCTAGGAATTTGCCTATTCTAGATATTTCATGTAAGTGTAATCATACAATATTTGTCGTTTAGTGTCTGGCTTGACTCGACATGTCGTCTTCAAGGTTCATCCCTGTTGTCGCATGTATCAGAACTTTGTTCCTTTTTATGGCTGACAGTGTTTCATTGTATGCAGAGACCACATTTTGTTTACCCATTCATCTGTCGATAACACTTGGGTTGCATCCTCCTTTGGCTATTGTGAATGAGGTTGCTATGAGCTTTGGTGTTCCGAGTATCTGTTGGCGATCCTGTTTTCAATTCTTTTGGATATATAACTAGGATTGAGATCACTAGGCCATATGGTAATTCTGTGATTAACATTTTGAGAAACTGCCAAGCTGTTTTCCACAGCGGTTTCCAGCGCTATTGAGCTCCACTTGCTCTCAGTGCTCGCCAGTCCATTCACGCACTTTTATTGCCGTTTGCGTTCTCCGACTCATTCTTCCCACTCCTTCATTTTTGATCAATGGAATCAACTCCCAAATCAACTCTACCGATTTGGGGAAACGCTCCATGCTACGTTCCTCTCTCGGACCTTCTCAATGCTCATGACACGTTCAAGGCTCCGAAAAGTCCTGCTGCAAAGTAACCGCTCCAGCTTTCTTAACTCAGTGTTTCCCAAACTTATTTGCCCACAACATTTTTTAGCCCCAACATCTTTTTACATTTCCCCAGATTGAATGTTCCCTGGAATATGCTTTAAGAAATGTTGACCGGTTACATTGTGAAGAAGTCTTCTCTGCCCTTTGATCTCTGCGGGTCTGTGGGTGGATCCAGAAGTCTCAGCTGCCATTCCCTGGCACGAAATCAACAGCCAATAGGACTCGCTGGACCCTAGGGAACCGAACCTTCCGATAAGACCTCCCTGAAAACTGTCTCTTCCCCTTTTCCTTATAAGTGGGGATGGCCAGCTTGCTGGTGGGGCCTGGAATATTTGGCTAGCTGGGCTGGGAATGCAGCTGTGGGCATCCTGAGAAAAACCTCCACTTGCTGATGACGCATGAGACCAGATGAAATGAACAGGGAATGGATGCCAACAAGCCGGCCTCCCCACACTCTCCAGCTAACAAGCAGCCATGGGAGAATTTAACTGGCATGGCTCCAGGGGGGATAAGTATTTCCTATGGTGGTGTGCAGAAGGGCACTCCGGAGAGCCATCAGTCGCAGGGTCAGGGCCTGGGGCTTGGGGTTTGCAGCTCAGGACAAGGGCCTCCCTGGTGGGGTGGGTTGGTGGCAGAGGAGGAAGTGGCCAGCAGGTAATTACCCTCCTTCACCCTTCAAAGTCTTTATTTTATTTCATTTTTTAAAAAGATTTATTTATTTATCCCCCACTTCTCCTCCTCTCGCCCTGCTGTTCTTGCTGTTTGTGTTGTCTCCTCTTCTCATTTTCTGTCCTCTAGGATTCAGCAGGATTCAATAACGGAGACCGCTGAGGGGGAGAGAGGTTCCCTGTCAATTGCACCACCTCAGTTCCTAGTTTCTGCTGTGCTTCACCTTGACTCTCCCCTTGTCTCTCTTTGAAGCGTCACCATCTTGCTGCATAACTTGCTTGAGCAGAGCACGCTTTCTCTTGCTGCATGGGCACGCTTTCTCTTCTTTTTTTTCACCAGGAGGCCCCAGGGATTGAACCCAGGTCCTCCCATATCGAAGGTGGAAGCTCTATCGCTTGAGCCACATCCGCTTCCCAAGTCTTGCTTTTAAATAATAGTCCGTCTACCATATGGGAGGTCCGCGGTTCAAACCCCGGGCCTCCTTGACCCGTGTGGAGCTGGCCATGCGCAGCGCTGATGTGCGCAAGGAGTGCCGTGCCACCCAAGGGTGTCCCCCGCGTGGGGGAGCCCCACGCGCAAGGAGTGCGCCCGTGAGGAAAGCCGCCCAGTGTGAAAAGAAAGAGCAGTCTGCCCAGGAATGGCGCCGCCCACACTTCCCATGCCGCTGACGACAACAGAAGCGGACAAAGAAACAAGACGCAGCAAATGGACACCAAGAACAGACAACCAGGGGAGGGGGGGAAAATAAATAAATAAATAAATAAATCTTTAAAAAAAAAAAATAGCATTTGAGTTCTTGGAATTGGGGATCAGCTTACGTTTTATTCGACAGGAATTCTTGAACGTTTTATTAGTCTTGCCTTATAAAAATGAAACCAATGAAAATAATGACATCAGTGGTGATATCAGTTGCTGAATTATTCATCAAATCCTTTATGTCGATCGTCTGACCATGTCAGGAATTCTTAGCCTCTTCACTATTGACATTTGGGGCCAGATAATTCTTTGAGTATGTGGAGGTGCTGTGCATTGTAGGCTGTGGGGCAAAATTGGTCACGGGTGGGAATCACTGGTCTGTGTTAGAGGGCAGGAGATTATAATGGCTAAAGCACAGGTTTTGAGCCAGGACATCCTTGTTTAAATTCTGATTCTACCCCTTACCAGCTATGTGCCCTTAGGCATATAATTTAGCTTCTCTGTGCCTTAGTCTCCTTCTCTTTAGAATGGAGATAATAATACCTATCTGACAAGGTTATTATGGAGAGTAAATAAGCTAATATATGCAGATAAATAAAGTGTTGAGCCCAGTCTGGCACAAAGCTCTCAATAGACATAAACTGTTACCGTTATTATTGTCATCATTTCTCCTCCTAGATTGTATGCCCTTCGAGCATAGGGATCAAGTCTTTTTATCTTTGAATCCATGATGCCTAACATGGTACACAACAAAGGTTGAGTTTAGGGAAATAAGGGAAGGCAGGAAGGAAGGAAAGTAGGAGCTTAGCAGTGGAACTGCCTATGTCAAGACAGGAGATAGAAAGAATAGGAAACTTCCCTGGACTGCTGGCCGAGTTCCCCTGAGCCTGGAGCTTTCACGTTCAGACTGGGCTCTTCGGTGGAAGAGAGGGCAGAGGAGAGAATCCACACAAAGTACCAGGGAATGTGTAGAGGGAGCTAAATGCAAAACTTCAAAGCGGGTGTACAGATGCATGGGGTAACGCTTAAAATTCTCAGGGCTGGAAGTTGCAGGGAGACTCCTTGCTAAATAGAAGTGATTACTATAGCCTGGAAGAAGCAAGAAGCAAATTAGGAGTATGTGTTGCGCGTGTGCCTCAAGAAGGACTGAAATATGGCTAACCACATGTTATTTACTCTTCCATTCACAAAACGTGAAGTCTATCTATGAACTTGGGGTAGAACCCCTCAGATAGAGGGAGGGGCTCCAGGGGCACAGCAGAATGGAACAAGGCTTCCATCGGCCACACAGAGCAGGGCCTGCCTTTACGTGCTAGGGCAGCACTGTGCAACTGAACTTCCTACCGTGCTGGACATGCTCTGTATCTGTGCCATCCAATATGGTACCATCAAGCCACATGCGGCTACTGAGCACTTGAATTGTGGCTGGCTCATGTCACTGAGGAACTGAATTTTAAATTAAATTGAATTAAATTGTATTACACTTAAATAGCCTCATGTGGCTAGTGGCTATTATATTGGGCAGTACAGGTTTGGAAGAAACCATGTGTCTCTGGTAGCCAGGTCTCAGCTGAGAGATGATGACTCCCTGCTCTCATGGAGAAGGGTGAAGAACAAATCCCTGTTACTCCCCACCCACATCCACCTGCCAGAGATGCTCAGCTCTGTCCTGTTCTGGACCAGTACACTTCCCTGGGCCAGCAGGAAACTGGTGTCAGGGGACATAAAGAAAGAGAGGTAATTTGGATGCAACAAAAATAATAACGATAATCACGATAACACTCTCACTGCTACCATTTTAAATAACATTTAATGGTGCACTTAGGACACTCAGGTACTGAACTAAACATTTCACATGGACCAGCTCTCATTAGATAGGTTTAGACATTGTCCCTGTTTTACAGATGCAGAAACTAAGGTACTGAGAAGTTAAGAAACAGGACGAAGTTGCCCAACCTATGCACAGTGGAGCTTGGATGTTCAGTGGTTAGAAAATTAGACTCTGGAGTTAAGCAATCTTAGTGTGTGAGATGACTTAGAATTTTTGGAAGGGTCCAGATGACAGTCTTAATATTGGCTACTTTCACAGAGGAGGCCTGGGTGTGAACGTTTGGCATGTTTTTTTTTTTCCCCCGTATTTATGTCTTTCTGTATGTATGTCTTTTTCTGAAAAAAAAAAAAAAAGATTTACGAATACATGTGTAAATTTAGTTAAGGTAAAATATGTTAGCAGAGATTATCTGGGTATTGGGGTTTTGGTCCATTTTATGATTTGCCGTATTAAAACAAATTATTTTAAGATGGAGGAGCTCATTTATGCATTTGACCACAATGGGTAAAGCTCAGTCTTCCCAGGTCTCTAGGTGGCTTTGCATTTCTTCTCTATGAAAATGGGGGCTCAAAGGGGAACCCATGGAAGACAATCTCATTTACACCAGAGTAGTTTCCTGGATTTCTGACCTTGGGAAGTAGGGTGATAAACTATCTTTGTTTTCCTGAAATTGAGATGTTTCCTGGGACTTTCAGTGCTAAGACTGGGAAAGTCTCAGGCAAACCTGGACAAGTTGATTGAGCCAGTTTGGAAGTGGGGGAAAAGATGAGCACTTATTTGAGACTCTGACCCACATAGCTCCTGCAGAGAAAGAACAGATTCCAATCAGGCTGTTAGGCAGGTAAATGAAGGATTTGCCAAACCAAGGCCAAGCCCTGTGTTCCTGGCATTGCTGATTTTATACTCAGAGGTTCAAAGATGAGGCTTCACAAGGAAACACTGTTGGGTAGGTCTGCCCTCTGATTTCCATGAGTCCCGGTCACTTTTGCCTTTGTGGGTCCCTTTCCTTCATTAAAAAAATATTAAAAATTATATTTATAACTGCATTTATATAAAGATGAAGATAAGCCACCTGGATTCATTATTTTCCACTCGTTATATATATATATTTTTTCTTCTGAATTTAAAAGAAATGAAAATTAAAAAGCTTTCATGGACCTTTAAAAACATCAAGGGCCCTAGGCACTTCTGAGCCTAATGGTCCAGGTTCCAGGTCTTAAAAGAGAAGCTGGGAAGAAAGAAAGGCCAGGGAGCCTCTAGGTCAGGGGTCCCTAACCTGGATGAACTTGGATTGGAAAATTCCGCCTTACTTTTCAGCAACATCTAGTCAAAATTTAACAGCTCCTTCCACTATGACTGTAAGCAAAAAACCACACCCACGTTGGCAGTACCTGCTACTCTGTCACTGGTAGAAAGTACAGATATTTTCAGATTATGTTACAGTTGTGGCAGATATCTTGAAATAGCAATTTCACTCATGACTTCTTCGAAATTATGGTGGTCTTTAGACGGGCCTCAAGATGATGCTATCTGCTACATTACTATAGAAACGTGTGTGTGTATATATATAATTTAAACACTTATTTGGATATAATTTTTAGTTTTATAACCCTCTGTACTTTATATTGTGCATTTCAAAACCTTTTTCTGAGAAGGGGTTCTCAGGTTTCACTACACTGTCAACCAATCAACATCAAAGGAGAGGTGAAGACCCCTACACTAAGTGCTCTGTAATGCACGAATCTGCCCACTCTTAGCTTCTTCCCCCTAAACAGTGAGGGAACTCTTGCTCTGCTTTGCCCACCTGATAGAGGAGCTCAGGCCAGGGTTAAAGTCTTGCCGGTGGAGTTATCACAGACAGAGGAGCAAGTCAAACCCTGGTGTGCCACCTAACAAGGTGTTAATTGGGAACTCGTGAGCTGCGAGAGGAGGCCCCGGCAGGTGGGGTGGGTGTTTTCTCCTGTGGTTTGGTGGCTGGCAAAACAGCCTCAACCCCCTCCTGAGGACACACAGGCTGAGTGCCTCTCTCTGCAGGGCTTCTTTGCAGAAAATTCCTCTGTCGTGATCCTGGGATAGACCCTGAATCCCGGTTTCACCTGTGTCACTTATTTATTGGATTTCAACTTTCACTGAGCACTTCCGTGTGATTTGGTACATGCTTTACATGCATTATCTCATTCAGGCCTCACAGTGACATCTCCATGGGGAAGGTACTCTTGTTATTTCTATTTTTGTGTATGAGGCAATCTGGGGAGGCTCAAAAGAGCAAGGACCTTGCCCGAGTCCACACAGGCAGCAGCGGTGTGTGGGGATCTGAACCCTGTCTGACTCCGTCTATAGTCTCTTACCCTAAAAGTTCTTTTGTTTGTTTATCCTCAATAAAATATTCTTTGAAATATATAGCACATCCCAGACACGTCAGCAAATAGGCAGTGAATTCAGCTTGTGAATAGGCTGCATAAGACTACACAAACAGTGGGGTCTTTCTTAGAATTCCTAGCCCCCTCGGAGCCAAGGAACTCTGTTGCTATATGATAATCAAAGAGGCCAGACACCAGATAGTCCTGTGTGCACGTGTGTGTGTTGATGGGGTGCTGAGGTCAGGAGAGATGACTGTCCCTTTACTTTGAGATTAAGGTAAAAAACCAAAACAAAACAACGGCACACATATCCTTGATGTGTTAATTAAAATGTTAAGGGGAAGAAAAAGTCAAGTCTCTTCCCCTACTATAACTGCCCTACTCAAATACAAGCCTTCCACTGGAACTCTGAGAAGAGGGGCTGTTTTTTCTCTGGGACTCTGTAGTTTGAATTGGTTTGTCATCACCATTGCTCTACGACCACAATCTGGGGTCAGCTTTGCTCTGCCCTACCTCCAACCACCCAGAAAGGCCAATGCTCCAATGCAATAATTCCGCAAGGTGCCCACCCTTTGTCACTACCTGTTTATATCCCAAAGAAAGATTTGACATTGCAAAACACTGAAATATAGGGTAAGTGGAGTAAGGAACAATCCATTCCTTGTCTTAAATCAAGTTGTCATAATCCTAAAGCAAGCGCCAACTTTAATAACAAACACCCAATGTTATGACATTTTACCTTTTCCAACTATTTATGTAGGCACAAATATTGTGTTTAAATTTTAAACTATACAGTTAACATAAAACAGTCCACTTAAATAAAGTAAAAATAAAGCTAGTTATGCCAATTTTGCTTTCCTATTAGGTCTCACTCTTTAAATAGATTATTCATTCAATAAACGCCTGTTGAGCGCTCAGTCTCAGACACTGGTCTTGGGGTCATACCCTAAAACGAGCCAGAAACCGTCTTTGTGCTCTGCGCACCTTAGGGAAGAAGTGAGACAAAGATGGGAGCTATTTTTGACCATGATCTGCACTTTTTCACCTCTAACAACTCAGAAAAGAGAACTCAGAAAAGGTCTGTGCTTCCTTTCATTTCTCACCAAGCCCCATTCCCCCAAATCAAGCTGTCGTGGCATCTCGAAAGTCAAGAGCGCCAAGCCTAAATCACATGAGGAATATGGTTTTTTTTTTTTTTAGCAGTTTTATGAGCTTGGGCTGTGAAATACAGAAATAAAAGTGGTGGAAAAATCAGTTTTTCACAGTCACCCAAAGAAAGATAAAGAGAGATGCTCAGGGCTTGGCATCCCTGCATCTTCATCCCACACTCAGATGGCAATTGGATTTTAACAAGGAGTGGGGTTTGTGGTTTGGGAAACACAGACTTTTTACTGCCTTGGGTCATATTTGAAATATTTGCAGCCGTTTAAAATAGCGTAATGTTATTTTTTCCCTTGTCTTCAAAACAAACCCAGCAAGCTTTTATAAGTCATAACAACAAGCATAAAATTGGGACATTGGAAAACCCACGGGCAGAGCTTTGGAAAACCCATTCTCTCAGGACCAGTGCTGGGACTTGGGTGCAGAGGACCATTAGCTTCTTGGGACCCGTCTGACCTTGAATGACTTTGGGGCCTTTGTGGAAGAGGGATGGGCTCCGGGACTGAAGATCTCCCACCCCGCCCGTGTTCTTTCAGGGCAATGATAGAAGTGTGTACAGGGACTTTGGGACCTTTACTCTAGCCAAGATGTCCTATTTTTCACTCTGGAAATTTCTTTGAGGAAAAAATAAAAATAATCCAGAGCCTCATATTTATTTAAACAACCAATTCCCCAAACCCACTGCCCTGGAATTCTGCCTGTGAGCCACAGTGTCTGGGGCCCATCACTGGCAGAGGGGCTCAGGTGCAGGCTACTGCTGAAATGAAGTATACTCTGATGCAAGGGTACCTAGCTTTCTGTTTATTGGGAAAATGAAGGGTAGTCCATCTTTGCTCAGAAGAAAATATGTAACAAGCAGAATAGCTGGGATTTGTTTCTAGGCGGCTGGCTGCAGGGACAGTCTTTATCAACTATTCTATATTGCCCTTGACTCAGCCTGGGCTTGTCATGCCCAAATTTAAATAAGGTCATATCTCCTGTATCAGAAATGCTGACAAAGGAAGGAAAGCACCCTCCATTTGAAATTTAGTCCTAAAAGATAAGTACAATTCTCAAATTGTTTAGGCGATATACAAAAAAGCAAATCAAATGAATGAAAACAGGTTTTCTCTCTCTTGTGTCCCTCCCTGCCCCCCATAAAAGAGCAAAAGAAGAAAGAAAAAGAAAAAAACACCTATAATTTGTTCCTACTTTTTTGAGATTATTTTTTCACACTTTTAATTGACTGGTTTTAGGAACGGAAGAAGGAAAAAACCAAACAGCACCTACTGCCTTCAAAAGCCACAATGGAACTAGGAAGCTGCGAAATTGACGGGGGGCCTGTCTGCTGCGTTGGCTGGGGTCTGTGTTGAGTGTGGGAGAATCCCTTTTGGAAGAAGGCCATGTGACTTCTTTCAGAGTCCTGGGGATAAAAGACTTGAGAAGAAAGGCATTTCCCAATGAATGGTGCTCAAAACGGGCTGGAAAACAGGGGAAACGGACCCTCTCAATAAAAAGCCAAAAAAGTGCCTTTTTGTTGATTCCCTCACTGCGAGGCACTGCTCCTGCTCCCCGACCCCCATCATAACCCCAGCCCCCTCTCCTGCCCCAACCCCACGCTCAATTTATCTAGCCCTGAGAAAGGGCTTCTTGCTGTAATCCCATCTGCCTGCTCATCGACATTCTTTTCTCTCTGTCCAAGGCCTGGCAGTTGGGCTGGGGTTTCAGCTGCCAGACTTGGGCTTCACATCTAATCACCCCAAGATGGGCATCTGAGAAATGTCAGTTTAAATTCAAATTGCCTTCTCTACGGAATAGCTCGGAAACTCTCCCCAGCAAGGTCGGGAAATACTTCTCTTTTCAAAAACATGCCAGTACAAACTCAGATCCACATTTGGGATTTTCTGACTTAAAGGGACATAGGATCATTGGGGTCTTACAAGAAAAAATGACTTAATTTTAAGATTAAAATAAAAATGGGAAATTAGTAATGTTTTCTTCTTCATGATGCTTAGTGTAACAGTATGGTCCTGTAAAAAAACTGATGAGAACAGGATCTGCAGCCGAAGTCAGAGAGGAAAGTGCAGGGGGAATGTTAAAAAAAATCACTAGTAGATAACACCTTGGGTGGTGGATGAGGTGGGAATGGGGGTAAGAGGATAAAGGAAAGAAACCTCTTAGAGAAATCTCACTGATCCACAGAAGGTTCAGAAACAAAAGGTGTGAAGCACTTTGAGATAGAGGATGTGGACCATTTACTTAGTTCCTTAGAATGCACACGAGACAGTGAAAGAAAGTCTGATTTTTCACCCTGCAGAAAATCTCTGCTTATAATTACAATGTCAACCATTTGTACACGTATCCCAAAGATAATCCTGGATTCTTGCAGACCCGGTGAAGAGAATCCAGGCACAGGGATGGGGCAGAGCAGTTGTGTCTGCAGAACGAGTCTCAGCGTTGAAGACTGACAGGCTCAAGAGTGCCAGGTCTGAATAGAGAGCAAGTCATCAGAGGGCGATAAATTGGCCTGGGCCCGCGTGCAATCCCTATTTCTACACCACCCCTGTCCCTCCCCCTGTTGTCCTTTGTTAGGCTGGTTTTTATCCAAGTGGGGTGGGGTGGGTGGGGTGTGGAGCGAGGAGTGGGGGAGGTGAAGAAATCATGGCTCTGGCAGGGTGCCCGCATCCTAACCGCAACCTTAGGGCGACAGGTTTGGAGTTGAGCACGTGGATTCTGGGAGATTTTGAAGCCCTGGCAGTCCTTTACACTCCCATAGTTTCCCCCTCTGTGGAGAATGAGCAGATACCTTTTGGTCAGTTTATTTTCCTTCTCCGTAATAGCTCTAATCTTTCTTACATACACATGGGAGCCAAACACTCTGGCTACAAATCCTGCTGTGGCTGCCCACTGTCCTCAGGATACTGGGCAGTCCTCTCTGAGGCCCCCATGAGAGGGGGCCTGTTGAAATGATCATTCAGGGGAGGACAAAGGGGGTGCTGTTCTAATTACTCCGGGGCTACGGTTGTATATCTTACAACCGTTGTGTATCTTAAATATACAAGGCTGTCCCAGGAAAATCAAAATGTGCCGTCCCCAGCCCAAAGGCCCTGGGCGATCTGGCTCCTGCCTACCTTCTCCAGCCTCTGCTCATCTCCCTTCTCCCTCAGCTCTCTCTACTCCACCCATGCTGGCTTCCTTTATTTCTACCTCAGGCCCTTCACAGGTGCTGGCCCTCCTGCTCTCCATCTCACCTGGGCCGTGCCTGTTCTTTTCCCACAGAGCTCGATTCCCAGGGAAGCCCTTTGTGGCTGCCATGACCACACTGGGTCCCTCGTTTCATAGTTCCAAGACTAGGGACGGTAATCAAAATATATAATTGATGGCTCGGGAACAATGAACAAATAAATAAGCAACCTCCCTTTTATTCTCTAAATAAATGCATGTGTAATAAAATTGCTTCCTCAGTAATACGTTGCAGTATAAATTCTTCTTCAAATCATTCTAATAATTTCCAAATTATTTTCTATTTAACTATTTATTTTGAAATGATTACAGATTCAGGGAAGTTGCAAAATTTATACAGAGAGGTCCAATGTGCCCTTCACCCCGTTTCCTCCAATGGTAGCATTTTACGTAACTACAGCACAGTCTCAAAACCAGGAAATTGGTATTAGTACGGTACAGGCACTCACTTGTATGTGTGTGTGTGGTTCTATGTAATTATATCACATGTAGATTCATGTAACCACCACCACAATCAAGATACAGAACTATTCCACCATTGCAAAGATGCCGGACCAGCCCTTTATACTAAGACCCAACCCAGCCCTTGGCTCCTGCCCCGTCCCAAACCTTACAACCACTGTTCTTTTCCCTACAGCTATAATTTTGTCATTTCAAGAATGTAGTGTCAGTGGAATCATACACGTATATAACCTGAATTTTAAAAATGGTTGGCATGACAACTTCTCTGATATAGCTGTCACCAGCTAAATGCAGTCTTTGTGGGTCATGATTTGTCCTAGGAAACTGTCTCGCTGTTTTCCAACAACTTCGCCATTAAACTGAGAGTCATGCGGTAACTGCAGGTTTTGTTGTGGCCAGGTGTGTTACCTGCATATTCAGTTCAGGCACGTACATGGATGCCAGCACTTCCCACGTGGCCTGGAGAACCCCTGCCTCAGGCCCTGGCACTAGGGACACCTCCGGTGCCCATTGCTTTGCCAACTGCTCCTCCATCCCCAGATACCTGGACAACTCTGGAGCAGCAGGTGGGAACTGCAGTGTGCCACCAGGCCCTGCTCTTACCTCTGTGGCCATTGCTGGGTGACATTTGGGAAAAAATGGATACCGTTCGCCAACCAATATAAACATATTTCAACATTCTAGCAATCTTTATCTGTACTGGTGTGTACTTATTAATTATCAGCCCTGCGTAGGACACTTTCAATGGCCTGTTTGTTCAATGTCTGCCCTCTAATCTCCCTGAAGTCAAGGGCTTCTTGTACTTGCCATGTATTGCCAGCACCTAGCTCAGTGTCCGCACACAGCAGGCACTCAAAACACTTTTGCTGAATGAATGAATGAATAAATGGGCGTCTGTCTTGTGGATAGCTTGTTGAATCTAAACTCATTTCTTTGAAGAAGAGGCTATTCATTCTTTTCCTGAAAGATGCTTTCCCCTCAAATACCACTGAAAAAAAAATTTTTTTTTTAAATCAAGGAAGAGGAACATGTGCCAGCAGCTGCTAGCCTAAAGGGCCTGATTATGGTGTTCACAATGTCTGTTGCCCTCTTGACTATTTTGAAATAAACACAGGAAATTACGTAAATTGGCAATGAAGAGTCCAGCAGTTGGGATCAGGGAGGTATGCATATTTGCTTTTCCAATTTTCTGCTCCCCTACCAAGCAAGCACATGGATCTTTGACCTTCCATATGTTTTTAATGCGTGTCGGAGATAAGTGTTCCAACAAGTTGGAAGCAACAGGTTGGGTTGTCCCCCACCCCCACTCCCGCTTAATCTGTTTGAAACTGCTTCAAGCAGACTGTGGATCTGAGGGCAAAATAAAACAATCTCTCATGGCCCTAGGCCTTCTCAGAAAGTTCTCGATGCCTTCCCTCCTGAGTCGTTTGATCTATAAGTCTTCCCTGACTTGCAGTATTGGGTTAGGGCCCCTGACCACCCAGCACCCTGTGTTTACCTCATGGGGCACTGACCACTCTGTCCTGGGATTGACCGTCTTCTGCTCTGACACGCACAGTGGACAGTAAGTCTGAAGAGGGCCAGAACCATGTTTGTCTTCGTCCCTGCCTTGTCCCCAGTGCCTGGCTTAATGCCTGACCCAGAGTAGGGGCTCAGTGTATGTTTGTTAGGGAATGAATGACTGAATGAATGATTGAATGGCTAGAAGGGAAACAAAAGCATTAACCAGAACTTTATGACAGTCAAGAAGCCATCTGGGAGAAGCGGATTTGGCTCAATGAACAGAGCGTCCGCCTCCCACATGGGAGGTCCAGGGTTCAAACCCAGGGCCTCCTGACCCATGTGATGAGCTGGCCCAGCGCAGTGCTGATGCACACAAGGAGTGCCGTGCCAGTAGGGGTGTCCCCTGCATAGGGGAGCCCCACACGCGAGGACCATGCCCTGCAAGGAGAGCTGCCCAGTGCGGAAAAAAATGCGGCCTGCCTAGGAGTGGCGCTGCACACAGTGAGAGCTGACGCAGTAAGATGATACAACAAAAAGAGACACAGATTTCCGGTGCCACTGACAAGAATATTAGCAGACACAGAAGAATACACAGCGAATGGACACAGAGAGCAGACAACTCGGGGTGGGGGGTGGGGGGGAAGGCGGGAAGGACAGGGAAGGGGAGAGAATAAATAAAAAATTTAAAAATCTTAAAAATAAAAAAGAAGTCATCTGGGAAGTGGATGTGGCTCCACTGATAGAGCATCCGCCTACCATATAGGAGGTCCAGGGTTCAAATCCAAGGCCTCCTGGTCCGTGTGGTGAGCTGGCCCACACACAGTGCTGCCACACGCACGAGTGCCATGACACACAGGGGTGTCCCCCACGTAGGGGAGCCCCACACTCAAGGAGTGCTCCCGCAAGGAAAAGCGCAGCCTGCCCAGGAGTGGTGCCGCACACATGGAGAGCTGATGCAGCAAGATGATACAACAGAAAAGAGACAAAGATTCCTGGTGCTGCCGAGAATGCAAGTGGACATAGAAGAATACACAGTGAATGGATACAAGACAGCAAAACAACGAGGGGCGGGAGGGGAGAAGAGAAATAAATGAAAATAAATCCTTAAGGGAAGCAGACTTGGCCCAATGGATAGGGCGTCTGCCTACCACATGGGAGGTCCACGGTTCAAACCCCAGGCCTTCTTGACCCGTGTGGAGCTGTCCCATTCACACTGCTGATGCGCACAGAGTGCCGTGTCACACAGGGGTGTCCCCCACATAGAGGAGTCCCACATGCAAGGAGTGCGCTGTAAGGAGAGCTGCCTAGTGTAAAGAAAGTGCAGCCTGCCCAACAATGGCGCCACACACATGGAGAGCTGACACAGCAAGATGATGCAACAAAAAGAAACACAGATTCCCGGTTCTACTGGTAAGGATAGAAGTGGTCACAGGAGAACACACAGCGAATGGACACGGAGAACAGACAACTGGGGGGGGGGGGTGAGAAGGGGAGAGAAATAAATAAAAATAAATAAATCTTTTAAAAAAATCCTTAAAAAAGAAGACAAAGGAAATCATGAAATTTGTATATATACGAACATTTGTATATATATAAAAATGAAATTTGTATATATATAAAGTCATCTGGACTTTTGGTACCCCCATGTTCTGGTTCTTTTTGCAAGACTCACTCCACACCAATGTGGTTCATTTTGTAACTGGCAGTTCTCAGCCTTGATGGAGTGTGTGTCAGAAGCGGCTGGAGGACTCGCTAAACAGCAGATTGCTTGTTAAATTACAGAGCTCAGAGTTTCTGGTCCAGTTCGTCTGAGGTGAGGCTAAAGTTTCCAGGTGATGCTGATGTTGCTGGCCTGGGGATCGGAGAGAACCACTGCTATAATCAACAGAGGAATTGTGCTCAATGTGGGAAATCAACGTGCCTTTGAGAGGACCCAAAAGCATTTCCTTTAACAGTTAGATTTGTATTCAAAAAAATTTGTAAAAGCTAGAACAAATTTCATCAATTAAAGTGTGATTTAAAGAAGTTTCTTCAATTTCATGATAGATGACTGTGCTGGGCATTTCATCAATGTGATATCCATATTTGAAAGGCATATGGGAGGAAGATCATGGGCTTTACAGACAGTGAGACCTGGCTTGGAATTTCTCTTCACTGACTTACTTGGTGACCTTGGGCAAGGTATTTGCTCCCTTAAAGTTTTCAGAATCTTCACCTATAAGATGGGGATAATAAAAGGTTCTTTTCATGGTTACTAGAAGAAACAAGAAAAAGCAAATATCCCTTCCTAGCCAATGCTTAATTGGATTATGGAACTAACAGCAGTAAGTTTATACAGTGATTTCTGAAGCTGTTCAGCTCCTGAGTTTGAGAGAGTAAGGCTTTTATTGGAAAAATCTATCTGAATTTATTTGGTTACTGATTTTAGATAGTAAGAGTTTGGGTAGACAGGGATATTTGTACAAGTAAAGAGACTTTTTACAGAGTAGATGCTCAATAAATGATAAAATAGAAAAACTGTAAGGGAATAATGCTTGCATAAGAAAGATGGCTACGTCATAGGGGAAAGGGCTTCACCACCTGAGTATTTGTTATTTGAGAACCTGCAGATAGCAAGTTGCAAAAGGAGGCCAAGATCCTTACCACAAGGAAAATGTTCACTAAAGAGATGACATCACAAAATCAGTCGCCATTCAAATCCCTTGTTTAGCAACTATTTTGCTCATTAAGTTATGGTCTTCACTGGCCACTCGTCTGCTACCAACTGGATGCCCCTAGCAAACAAACAAACCCAATGAAAATCTAAATGAAAGTGAAATAGCAAATCTTACAAATGTGACAGGATTTCATAAAGTGGATGAAAAGCTGTTAGAGAACTATTCAAGACACCTACAAATGGAGATCTCATAGAGGTGTTTAACAACCGAAAAAGAGAAAAAACCCAGAGGGATGATGTTATATATTTCAAGAGACAATTATTTGGCTACCAAAGGATTGAGAGAGATTTTAAGAAAACCAATGAAACTTTCAAGTATTTTTGCACAATTGACTTTCTTGTTTGATAAAACTGATGAAGTCAGCCATAAATGGATGATACTTTTGTATTGTCTTATTGCACATTTTTGTCAGAAATACCATGTTTGAAAAATCACACTTCCTCTTGCTTTCCCTAATAATTAGTATGTCTTTCAATTATGACCTCAATCAGGAGTTGGCAAGCTACAGAATGAGGCCAAATCTGGCCTGCCACCCTTTTGCAAATCAATCTTTCCAAGGACCTAGCTATGCCCATTCTTTAGCTTATTTCTTGGGTTGCTTATGCACTGCAATAGCAGACTTGAATGGTTGCAACTTAGTATCTGTCGCTTTCTGGGACAAAGCCTGTAATTCAGGGCAAAACATGACTGTCCAGGCAGCTAAATGACCACTGGTCCCCAATAGAAGAGAGCAAACTTTGTAGTCTGGCCGTGTCTGAACTGTGGTACTGCTACTTCCTGACTGTGGATGTCGCAAGCTGCTTAACCTCTCTGGGTCTCAGGTTCCTCTGCCAAATGCGAATGATGGCAGTAACCTCGCCAGAACGAAATCAACCTAGCCAGAAGTAAAACAAGATAATGAATGTCATGTTCTTACCCAGTCCCTGGCACCCAGTGTATACACAAAATGGAAGTGGCTGTCATTTCTATTTGCCAGAGTAGTTTGGAATGGCTGTTTGTACAGCCAGGATTCTGAGCTCCCAGTTCGTCCAGGCACTCCCTGTGTTCTTTGCTCTTTTCTAGCACTGTAGTTAGGAAAGTCCTGCAAGATGTAAAGACAAGTCCTACACCAAATCAACCCGTCTGCTCAGTTTGACAAAGCAAGGGATCAATTCAGAATTCAGCTTCATGTTTAGAGATGTTTCCTTTAGTCAGCTGATGTCATAAATAGCAGCAGCAGCAGCAGCAGCGAGGCAACGTTACACAGTCTGACTCCAGCCTGGAGACTCTGCCCAACGCCGCTTGTGTGTAAACATTCCCAGATGCTCTGACTTCAAGAGGGCCAGCGTTTTGTCTCCAGGAGAAGTAGGCTCTGGACATGACCTAGTGACAGTGGTATGGCGCTGATCGTAATGAGGGTGGTAATCAGCAGGCCAGGGGGGACGAGGTGATTTTCTGGCTCTGCTACGGGTGAGGGACAGTATTGTTTTATTCCTCCAGGCCCTGACCCAGCACAGAATAGACTCAGGAACAGCCCTCGCTAAGCGCCTCGGGCAGGCAGCTCCTAAAATGGTCCCTGATAATCTCCATCTCCTGGTATTCAACCCCCTTTGTAATCTCCTCCCGGTGAGGGTGGGTTGGACCTAGTGACTTGCTTCTAACAGGTAGAACCTGGCAAAGGTGAGGAGTTGTCACTTCCATGATTAGGTTACAAAAGAGTCTGTCTTCCATCCCGCCAGCAGGCTCTTTCTATTGCCTTCTCGCCTGGCATGCTTGCATGTGGCCAGCTTCCATAAGGGAGAGGCCCTCACGCCAACAGCTAGCAAGGGAACTGAGGCCCTCAGCCCAGCAACCCTCAGTAAACGGAATCCTGCACCTCCTCAGATGAAACCTCAGATGAAACCTCAGCCCTGACAGAAACCTTGATGCCAGAGACCCTAAAGCAGGGGAGCCAGCTAAGCTGTGCCCACATCCTTGATTTATAGGAACTGTGAGGTAATAAATATGAGTTGTTTTAAGTCACTACTTTTTTTGAGGGGTGATCTGTTAGGCAGCAAGAAATAACCATTACAGATTTTTTTCTTTTTTTTCCCAGAAGGTATGTGATTTGCAAATATTTTCTCCCAGTCTATGCCTTGTTTTTTATTTTATTTTATTTTTTTTAATTTTTTAAATTAATAGATCACAAGGAATTTTACATTAAAAAACATAAGAGGTTCCCATATAACCCATTCCCCATGCCCCACCACATCATTTTTATAAATTGTATTTTTTTGAAGACATATACATCACACACACAAAAAGTTACACTAAAAATATAAGAGGTTCCTGTATACCGCCCACTCCCCCCACCCCACTCCTCCCACACCAACAACCTCCCTCATCATTGCAGCACCCTCATCACATTCAGGGAACACCTTTTGGGGGCACTGCTGTATTACACAGATAATAGTTTACTCTGTAGTTCACACTCTCCCCCAGTACATTCAGTGGGTTATGGCACGATATATAAAGTCCAGCATCTGACCCTGCAATATCATTAAGGCAACTCAAAATCCTAAAAACGCCCCTACATCACATCTCTTCTACCCTCTCCCTGCCCTCAGCAACTACTGTGGCCACTTTCTCCACCTTGATGCTAAAATTTCTTCTATTACTTGTCACAATAGTTTTATAGTAGAATATCAGTAAGTCCACTCTAGTCCATATTTTATTTCTCCATTCTGTGGACCCTGGGATGGTGATTCCCCTCCACCTCTAGATCAAGATAGGGCTTAGATTCCACATGGATGATGGATGCAATTCCTCTGCTTACAGTAGTAGGCACTCTTGATTCCCTGGTGTGGTTGTTGACCATCTTCACCTCCCTGTTAGCTGACTTGGGTAACACCATCAAACCAGAGAGTAGGAATCACCACTCTGCTGAGGCTCAGGGCCCAGCTGGCACATGCGCAGTCCAGAGATTCAAGTCTCCTGAGTATGGACCATCCATAGCACCAACCAAAGGTTCAGTAAAAGTGAAAGAAGAGACATGTAGAAAAGTCACATCTGAGTCCAGCTCTATCACACTCAGGAGCACAAATTCCAAAGTAGGGCCCTATGACATGGCACAGAGCTCCAAATCCATCTTCCATGATTATATATCTTGTGGATCTCCATATCCTACAGGAGAACCAGTACCAAGGGTTGTACCTATTTTGGCTTTCTCTGGGGTCCTGCTGAGGTGTGTGTAAGCATGACCCTTCTAATGACCTCCCGACTCTTTTTGGAAGACTCTTAGCCATATCAACTCATTTGTCTTTGCCATTTCCCCATTTCATTCAAGGTCAAAGAGCAGTATTTAACACTTGATCCAACTTGCAGACTGAGATATTCTGTTGGTCTGAGTTGACTGTTTTATTTGAGGTCTCTTTCTAGTTGCTTCTCCAGTTAGTGATTGGAAGTAATCCCTTGGTGCTAGGGAGGCTCATCCCCAGGAGTCATGTCCCACGTTGGGGGGAAGGTAATGCATTTATATGCTGAGTTTGGCTTAGAGAGTGGCCACATTTGAGCAACAAGGAGGCTTTCAGGAGGTAATTCTTAGGCACCCCACAGCTCTAGACCTAGTTCATTTTTCAAGCACACAGACTCCTAAGCATAGTCATCAGTATCAAGGGCTCATTATTGGACCATCCTTCCTTGTTGATCTTTGCCGTTGCACTTGGGTACAGATTTCTTCCTTAAAATTAAAATGCGGATGGAAGGGCTGCATTTCTATTGAGGATTGGTGAGTAATTAGATTGTCACTTATTTGGCTTTTTCTCAGGACTGTTCCTCTAACACTGTGCTGTATTTAAGGATAGCATGCGACTCCAGAGCATATGACTCAAAAACCTTCATTGGCTTCCACTGATTGAAGGAGGAAAGAAGGTCAGCTTTTCCATTTGCCATTCAAGACTCACTTTGATATCTGTCCTCCACCAGCTGCTAGCACAATCTTCCTAAAACATCGATTTGCTCACGTCATTTCTCTGCTTGAAAGCCTTTTTTAGATTCCCTCTGCTATCCAGATTAAGTCTGCAGACCACAACATGGCAATCAAGGCTTGTCCTGATCTGGCCCACTTACCTTTCTGTATAATAGTTAATGCTTTTATAACACAGGGCAGCTTGTTGTATGTACCCCAACCCACACTCTGTGCCAACTCTTCCACCACCATACCTCTAGCCCTCTCCTTTAAGTCATATGCTTTCTTTTTTTTGCCCCCATTGTCTTTCTGTTCCTTTCATTCTCCAAACCCCTTTCTCTGGCAAATTTGCACTTAGATATTCAGTGTAAATCATCTGTATAAAAAGAGGAAAAAGAAAGAATCCCCCCAAAATGATCTTTTGCTTAAATCTGCATAGACCATCTCTGCAAAGATCCATAAGAAATCAGTGACACTGGTTGTCTCTGGGGAGGGGATTGGATGACTAGAGGTTGGGAGGGAGAATTTTTATTGTAAATCTGTTTGCACCTTTGTAATTTTGTAATGTGCAATATTTACCTGTTGCACCTTTGTAATTTTGTAATGTACAATATATTACCTGTTTGAACATTAAATAAAAATAAGTACATGAAGGAAAAAAGACTAATTTCTCAACTCATCTCTGCTGGAGAGCCTTCCTTGACTTCCTCAGAGAGTCTACTGTGTGATGATTTACTTATTTAGGTGTTAACCCTCTAGTTTCTGAGGTCCTAGAGATCAGGGAGAGGGGTGGTTTGGAGCTATGAACCCCAGAACTCTGGTAAGTAGGGTTTTTTGATGAGATTACTCCAGTTAAAGCGTGGCCCATCTGGACCAGGAAGTGTCCTAATCCTATTACTGAAGGGCTTTCAGGGAAGGCTATGGAGAGAGAGAGAGTCAGAGGGAGCAGCCAGAAGCTGAACGCCACTGGAACCTGGAAGAGAGGGCAGAAGCCCGCCATGTGCATTGCCACGTGAGAGAAAAGCCAAGGACCAAGGCTCACTGGCAGCCAGCCCGGAACACCACTGTCTTCTGCGAGGAAGCATCGCCTTGATGACGCCTTCATTTTGGTCTTCACCTACCCTCAAAACCATGAGCCAATAAATTCCCATTGTTTAAGCCAACGCATTGCATGGTGTTTGCTTGAGCAGCCAGAAAACTAAAATAAGGATCATTCCTTATTCACCCCTTACCCTGTTCCCCAGTGTCTAGTGCAGTCTCTGCTAGTTGGGGGGTCCTCAAAATATGTGAGGGGTAAGAAAGCTACATTTCCAAACTCATTTCCTGCTGCTCCTCAGCTGGACTGCAGAGGTAACAGCTTCCCCTATGCGTGCTGGACTCTCCTGCATCTGGGTCTTGGATCCTACAGTTCCCTCTGCTTGAGATACCTTCCCCCACCATAATCTCAGTTTTGAAGTCTCTTCATTGTTGTAGACTCGGCTCAGACCTCACCTCAGGAAGCCATCTCTCCCTTCTCTCATCTACCATAGCACTCATGACAACTTATTTTATTTTTCCCTTTATGCCAGATGTTGGCAAACTATGGCCCATGGGCCAATTCTGGCCCACTGCCTGTTGTAAATAAAGATAACTGGAACCCTGCCACACCCATTCCTTTACATATTGTCTATGGCTGCTTTTATGCTACAAAGAACATTGAGTCATTACAACAGAGACTGTAAGGGCTGCAAAGCCAAACATATTTATTGTGGTTCTATACAGAAAAAGTTTGCCGCCCCTGATTTATATCATAATTCTGTCTGCTTACTATTCTGCTCATTGGGCTGTAAGCTTCTTGGGCACAAACTCTTTGTTCGATCCAGCCAACTCATTACCCTGGCAAAGGGCTGCCCAGGAGCATCTCCCTGTTCCCATAGTCCCTTACCAGCTTTCCTGCCTCAGGCCTGAGTTCTCCCCTTGCTTGTTTTCTTCTTGTTCTCCTGGTCACAACCCAAATCCCCTACTTAAAGAGGCATTCTCTGACTTACCTACCCTTGTTGATCTCTGTTCCAATACCCAATGCACTCCAGCATGGCACATCCTGGAAGCTGAAATTATTTGTGTTTACTTGTTTAAACTCTCTCTCTCCTATTAAACTGTGAGTTCCTTGAGGGCAGGGACCATATCTATCTAGTCCCTGCTGTATTTGAAGGGTCTTGAACAGCATCTGCCACTCAGGGAGTAAATATGGTAAGAAACACTACTTAATGACTGACTAAACTGATGAATGAATGAATAAATCTTTGTCTCTATCAAAGTGATGAGCTGAGTGGCTAATAGGCACTCAAAACTATTTGTTGAATGAATGAATAATGTAAGAGAGGGCACTTAATCATGATAAATGAAAGTAGCTCATTGCGCTGTTCTCTCGATCCTTTAATATCCAGCTTGTGGAAAAGAATAGCTTCATTTAAATTATTCAGGATAAAGGAAAGGAAGTTGGCTCTCAAGGGACATGCTAGTATGCCCTTCTTGATTGCCAGAGAGAGAGATATGCATCAGCTTGTAGGTCTAACTCTAGTTCTTGTGGCTCTGTAGACTGGGGGGATGAAAGAATGGACTAGTTTTGTGGGACTCTAGCAAATACGCTGTCAGGGGAACTTGAGATACATTTTTCCCCTCAGAACCAGCAGTTGGAATACTTACCAAAATATTTTTAAAAGCAGTACCTTTACTGATTATAAAATTTATGCATACATTGTAAAGAATTTAAAAACTAAGGAAAATACATGGGAGCTGGTGTGGCTCAGTGGTTGAATGCCAGTTTCCCACGTACGAGGTCCTGGGCTCAATCCCCGGCCCTGGTACCACACACACACACACACACACACACACACACATGCATGCACAAAACCTAAAGAAAATATAAATAAAAAACACCCTCAACAGTCATGTTGTCTATTTTTTTCTTACACACACATACATTAATATTAGTTTTTCTTTCTCTTTCTTTCTCTCCTTCTCTCCCTTCCTCCCTTTCTCTTTTCATTTCTTTCCCCCTCCCTCTCTCCCTCCCTCCCTCCCTCCCTCCCTCCCTCCCTCCCTCCCTCCCTCCCTCCCTTCCTTCCTTCCTTCCTTCCTTCCTTCCTTCCTTCCTTCCTTCCTTCCTTCCTTCCTTCCTTCCTTCCTTCCTTCCTGCACATCTGAGACCCATTTAGCATTATACCCTGAACATTATCTAACATTAAAAGTATTTTTGACAACAATATTTTTAACAACCATATAATATGCCAGGGAATTTACCCAATCCTTCATATCAATGGTTTTCTATTTATTATTACTATCACTTTACAATTTAATATACAATTGTACAATGAACAAATTTGGTAATTTTACATTTCCTTTAACTAGATTTATAGAGGTGGTGTTATTGGCTAAGGGAGTATAGAATTAAAAAATATAGTTTACAGGTATGGCCACACTAGTTTTGTGGGAATGCTATAGATTAACGATCCCACCTTCATGTATACTGCACCATACCCTCACTATGGACTCTCACCAAATTATTGCATCAGTATTATATAAAACTTGTATTATTTTAATTAGAAAGAATGAATTAAACATTTTTCTTTATCATTTTATCTCTTTTTCTATAAATTTATTTTCCTTTATCCTTATTCTTCTTTTGAAGCTTAAATATTTAAAAATTCGATTCAATTATTATTGATATCATCTATGTGCTTGATAATACTTCCACTTAAAAGTAATATATATGGCTACTTGATGCAAATAATCAGGCTGTACTAAACTAGAAAAATAAAAATATTATATATTAACAGCTCACTTACCTTGAGGTAATTTACTGACTTGTTTGAACTCTTTGGAATATTGAGTACCTGAATGAAAACAAAAAGGTGGAGTTGAGAAGTCCAAATCATGGCCAAAAGTCACACTGTAAAGCAGTGTTCCTCAAGGCATGGTACACAGACAAAACTCAGTAGAATTACCTGGAAGGGTGTGTGCTTGGGATATTTGTTAAAAACACTTCTTGGGAAGCGGACTTGGCCCTATGGATAGGGCGTCCGCCTACCACATGGGAGGTCCAAGGTTCAAACCCTAGGCCTCCTCGACCCGTGTGGAGCTGGCCCATGCGCAGTGCTGATACGTGTAAGGAGTGCCCTGCCATGCAGGGGTGTCCCCTGCGTAGGGGAGCCCCACGCGCAAGGAGTGCACCCCGTAAGGAGAGCCGCCCAGCAAGAAAGTGCAGCCTGCCCAGGAATGGCGCTGCCCACACAGAGAGCTGACATAACAAGATGATGCAACAAAAAGAAACACAGATTCCCAGTGCTGCTGATAAGGATAGAAGCGGTCACAGAAGAATACACAGCAAATGGACACAGAGAGCAGACAAGGGTGGGGGGCAGGGGTGGGGGATGGGGAGAAAAGTAAATAAAAAATAAATCTTAAAAATAAAACAAAACACTCCTTGATACTCATCCTACATCCACCAAATCAGACTATCTTGTAATGAGGCTCAGAAATATGCATTTTATTTTATTTTTTTAAACAAATCAATTCTATTAGTACATATTAATAAAGCATACAATTCATCCAAAGTGTTCAATCAATGGTATTTGTCTGAAATCAAATAGTTGTACATTCATCACTTCAATCATTATTAGAGCATTTTCATTATTTCAATAATAATAATAACATACAAAAAACAAGAAAATTCCTCACTTCTCAATCTCTCTATCTCTCTATGTTGAAAGACTTTTTATCATTCTCCCTGTCATACTTTTCTGTACCAACAATCTGTGCACAATTAAAATTTAAAATCTTTAATATTTTCTGTGAATTTGATGCTCTAAAAGTGAAAAAATTTTCTTCGCTTTGGGCTATCTTTACAATTATTATTATTTGTATCTAATTGTTCAAAATACTGTAAATCTTACAAATAATTCTTAAACATAAGTAAAATTGATACCAATCAAAATGTGGGTTCTTCTGCCCAATACACTTTATTAACCAATTCCTGAGACATGGGGCTTTCAAAGAGAGAAAGAGTTTATTTGCTTGCTAGTGGCCTAAATGTCCCAAAATCTGCCTCCTGGAACTGCAATAATCCTGGATAGTTTTATAATACCCTGATTTAGCAATTTATGCTAATGAGTAATTGGGGTGGGGCTGGATCACGTTCCTTCATTACTAAACATTAAGGGGCTGAACAGGATGGGGAGTAGATACGAAATGGGGGTGAGGGACAAGGTTTTATTATAATCATAAGACAATCATTGTCAGAGATCAAGGCATCTAGGGTTGCTTGTACAGAATGGGAATCGGTTACAAGATTTTTCTTATGGATTTCAAACAGGGAAAGGTGGAGTTGTTACCATTTCAATAGAAATGTCATTAAACAAGGGTAAGATCCATCTGGAATAATCAACATAAAAGAGGGTCTTAGAATTGACCATACACAAAGGTAAGATTAGTCTGGAATAATTATTGCAGTGGCAGGTTTTTACTTGGAAATGACTGTATACAAAGTGTGAGGTTAGTCTAGCCAGTTTTAGTAATTTCAGATATTAATCTTTGGCTATTGATAATTATACTGGAAGTGATGATCAGGTAATGATAATTAGTTGTTAATTCTTAACCCTCGGTTACAAAATAATGTTGGAGGTGCATTTAAAAAATTTTTTTTTACTGTGGTAATAAATATACAACACAAAGTTTCTGGCATTAATCACTTATGTGTGTACAATTCAGTGATAGATATACTTTACATTCACAATATTGTGCCATCATCACCACTATAAATTACCAAAACTCTTTCTTCACCCCAAACATAAATTCAGTACCCATTAAACAATAACTCCCCATTTGGGAAGCACCTATAATAAAGCAATGGATGGGGCTTTTCCCCTAATTAACTCCTAAATATTTCTTATTGTCCAAATGAGACAGGATTCAGTATCAATTCCATTCCTTCTTTTTAAAAAATCATAGTTGCAAGACTGAAAACTTTTGTTCACTCATGTATATCAGAATGGAAAACGTTTTATTATAGCAGCACCACTCAATTCTTTAAACTCTTCTAAGTCATTTGCCAAAAACCACAATGATCTATCATCAAAAATTATTTTTAATGATCTACCAGCTGACAACATCATCAAATTCTCCTTCAATTTTATTGAAAGCAAAGAACTGAAAACCAGTTGATTTACAAAAGGATTTGTAACCCAATCATTAGAATCATTCACTTTCTCAACACCACAACAAGATTTTGAATCCTTCCTTTGTTCAGTGTCCTGGATTTTTTTTTACCCTCAGGCAACGTGGGATGGGTGAGGGGTGGCCCTTTCTTTTGTAATAGGGCGAAAAAGCAGCTGTGAAATAGGAAGTGGGAAGAATCAGCCAGGGCCTCTCACAGCTCCAGGGGGCATCGTTCCCATTGTTTGTCCTGGAGAAGTCCCTGGAGTTGTGCAGCTCTGGGGTCCCAGAACACATCCTCAGAAAGAGCCGTTTTCGGAGTAATGAAAGGAGCTGACAATCTGAAATTGATTCTTTTAAACCATTCGTGCCAACGTGGCCCTTAAAATCTTTGTGTGGCAACGATAAAGTAACAGATCCAGGCAAGAATCATCAGGCTAAAACTGATGGTGAAAGTCTGATGAGGAACAGGATAGTAAGAGTCCCAAAGTATCTCTCTACGAAACATCAATTAATTACTTGTTAATTAATAAGTTCAAACCACTCATAAATTAACTTTACAGCAGAGAAACCCGGCAGACACTGTATTTACCAAATGATCAAAGTTAACATCACCAATATTTGGACAAATCTTGGGTATCTACCGCATGACACAATCAGAAAAACACGCCATCATTTATCTGACATTCCGGCCTAAAAAGTTTAACTTGAATCTAATCTTGGGAAAATATTAGACAAACACGTAAAGGGATATTCTATAAAGTAGTTGGCCTGTGTTCTTCAAAAAATGTCAAGGTCATAAAAGGCAAGGGAATACTAAGGAACAGTTCCAGATTGGAGGGGGCTAAAGAGATTTGACAGCTAAATGCCACAGGAGATTGGGAGTAGGGGTCCTGGACAGATGAAGGGCATTATTGGGACAATCAACAAAATGCAAAAGGGGTCTGTGGATTAGCAGGCATTACTGAGCCAATGTTAATTTCCCGATTTTCATGGTAATACTGTAGCTATGTAGGAGAGCACCGTTGGCTTTAAGAAATATACACTAAAGTATTAAGGGATAATGAGATATCATGTCTGCAACTTTTCAATAGGTCAGAAAATACATATAGATACACATACTGTGAGAGTGATTAGGAAAATGGGAGGAATCTGGGTAAAGGAGCCCATTGTACTATTTGAGCTTTCTGTAAGTTTGAAATGATTTAAAAGTAAATATTTAAAAAGTTAGTGTACTCTTTTGGGGTGCTGAGATACCTCAGACTGAAGATCACTATATTTTTTAGAAGCCTTGTGGATAGAAATAAAGCCTTTAAGAGACCATAGTAAGTGTGGACAAACACAGAAGGACTCACTATGAATGAGAAGGTCTTCATTAAGAAATAGGCATAAAACATGCAGGGCTATATGAGTGATTCTCAAGGGAGGGAGTACAGAGAAGTTCCTTTGGAGATAATCAGATTTTTGTTTTTGCAAAGAGAGTGGATGAAGAAATATTGAGAATCACTGCAGTAGACATAGCAAGAGATGCTCAAATCAGAGACAGTCATAAGATAGAAACATAAATATAGGCAATAGGGTCTAGGTCTAATGCCCATTTCTGGTATTTTTAATTGAGCAAAATGGTAACTCTTGTCCAGTGTAGCCAAGGGAATAATCTATCCTGGTCAGGACTGGTTTCTTCTGGTATGTGTCCAACCATGCAAGGCCTTATATAGGCTCTTGCATACTAGGATGTAGTCACGGTCCTTAATGTGAACTATTAATACTTGTCAAAGCAGGCTTTGCTTCCCTTCCATTGCCTTGGCAAATGTTGGCTATGTCGTGCCAGGTGGTCACTCTGTTCCCAACAAAAGCCTTTTGATCAGATTTGCTCCTGTAGTGGGTTGAATAGTTTCCTGCCCCCAAATTCATGTCCACTCAGAACCTCAGAATGTGATCTTGTTTGGAACTAGGGTTTTTGCAGTTATAATTAGTGAAATTAAGATGAAGTCAAATTGGAGCAGGGTGGGCCCTAAATCTAATAAGACTTGTGTTCTTACAGGATAAGAGAAATTTGGACACTGAGACACAGATACAGAGGGAAGAAGGCCATGGAAGGTGCAAAGGCAGAAATTGGACTTACGTTTCCACAAGCCCAGGAATGCCAGGGGTGACCACAAACTTGATGAGGCAAGGAAAGATCCTTCCCTAGAGGCTTGGGAGGGAGCATGGCCCTGCCAGCACCTGGATTTTGGATTTCTAGCGTTCAGAACTATGAGAGAATGAATTTCCATTGTTTTAAGTCACTCGGTTTGTGGTGCACTAGGAAACTAATACATATACCTAAATATTTCCCACATAGCGTGACACGGAATGTTTACTATTTAAATATCTCACCAACTGACTGGTAATAGGCCTCTTGGAGACCTCCACTGGGTAGGATTTTGAAGTCATGTCTGGGCCCAATGGGAGAGAGGTCCATGATGATCACTGATGTTTGCTGTGGTCTCTGGATAACAGACCATAAAGTGATTGCAGTGTGATAATATGATTGCTATGCATCCTCTGCGTTGAACCCCAATGATCCCTTTCCTGGTATTCCTCCCCTTAAGTGTGGGCAAGACTTAGTGACTTGCCTGGAACCAACAGAACATAGCAAAGGTGATGGAATGTCACCTCTGTGATTAGGTTGCAAAAGGTTTTGATTGCATTTTTCTAGTAGATGCTCTTTGATGATTTTGACAAAGCAAGCTGCCATGTTGGATAGGCTCATGTAGCAAAGATTAAGGATGTCTTCCAACCAGCATCCAGCAGAGAAGTGAGGACTTCAGTCCAACAGTCCTTAAGGAACTGAATCCTGCCTTCAGCTGAGACTCTATCCCTGGCTGACACCTGGACTGTTTGCAGCCCTGCAAGGGACCCTGACATAGAGGGTCCAGCTACTCGGTCTGGATCCCTGACCTCCAGACACTGTGAGTTGATAAATGTAAGTTGTTTTCAGCTACTAAGCTTTGGGTGTGATTTGTTAAACAGCAATAGATAATTAATATAAGATGTATTTGTCATCCTTTGTTTAATCATTTTATGCATGTTACTGTGAGACAGAAAATAGTAGGGGCAGCACCATGTGCTTAGCAAGTAGCAAGAAACTATAACTGAATTTAAAAGAGGAGATCCATGAACTACCAAGGTCAAACACAAAAACTCAAGACACAGCAATTAGAGAACATTTAGTGGAGAGGCAAACAGTTTCGGAGAACTCAGCCAACTTGGAGTTCACTGGTTTTGCCATTCAGTTCAACAGAGTTCAGAACAGTCTATATTCTTTTTTTTTTTTTTTTTTTAATTTTTTAAAAAAATATTTATTTATTATTATTATTTTTTAATTACATTAAAAAATATATATGAGGTCCCATTCAACCCCACCGCCCCCACCCCCCACTCCCCCCACAGCAACACTCTCTCCCATCATCGTGATACATCCATTGCACCTGGTAAGTTCATCTCTGAGCATCACTGCACCCCATAGTCAATGGTCCACATCATAGCCCAGACTCTCTCACGTTCCATCCAGTGGGCCCTGGGGGGATCTACAGTGTCCCGTAATTGTCCGTGAAGCACTATCCAGGACAACTCCACGTCCCGAAAACGCCTCCACATCTCATCTCTTCCTCCCGTTCCCCACACCCAGCAGCCCCCATGGCTACCGTTCCCACACCCATTCCACATTTTCTCTGTGGACATTGGATTGGTTGTGTCCATTGCACACCTATGTCAAGTGAGGGCTTAGATTGCACATGGGTACTGGATGCACTCTTCCCGCTTCTAGTTGTAGACACTCTAGGCTCCATGTTGTGGTGGTTGACCTTCTTCAACTCCATGTTAGCTGAGTGGAGTAAGTCCAATAAGTCAAAGTGTAGGAGCTGAAGTCTGTTGAGGCTCTGGGCCTGGGTGTCATATTATCAGTCCAGAGATTCAAATCCCCTACATATATCTTAAACCCAGCACCAACTACAATTCCAATAAAGTAGCATGCAAGTCTTGTGAAAAGAGATCCCCTCTGAGTCCATTTCCATCACGCAGAACACACCAGCTCCAAAGAAGGGCCATCTGTCATGGCAGTGAACCCCTTCTGCCATGACCATAGAACCCGTGGGTCTCTTTATCCCTCAAAAGAACCAATACCTGGGGTTGTATCTACCTTATCTGTCTCTTAGACTCTGTTCAGTTGTACATAGGGGTATTCCTTCTGACAACCTCCAGACTCTTTTTTAGAGACTCATAGCCTTATAATCTCATTTCTCCTTTCCATTTCCCCCTTACATTAGGTCAAACCGCTTCCCGAAGTCATGTTATTATATGTAGACAGGTATATTCTGCTGTTCCGCATTGAATCTTTAATTCAAGGTCATTTTCTAGTTGCTTCTTCAGCTGGTATGTGGTAGTGATCCCTCGGTGCCAGGGAGGCTCATCCCCGGGTGTCGTGTCCCACGCTGGGGGGAATGCATCACATCTACACGCTGAGTTTGGCTGTGAGAGTGGCCACATTTGAGTAACATGAAGGCTGTCAGGAGGAAACCCCCAGGCTCAATGCTACTCTAGGCCTTGTTCTTATTGCAGGTGCATAGGCTCAAAAGTGTAGCCATTAGTATCAAGAGCCCACTGTTGGGCCCTCCTTCCTTCCTGGTTCTTGCCGTTGCACCTGGAGGATTGCCGCTGCTCTCCCAGGGCCCACAACAGTGACCCCCCGGCCAGGAGCCCAGTACCCCCCCAGCTGTTGTTTTTAATTGTTTCCACTATGAGTATATATAGACATTACCATATACCCTGGGCATATGCCCTGTATAACTCCCTGTCAACCATATATATCCTGTCAATAACATCCCATATCAGTATTCCTCCGCTGCCATTGTTGAACCACTCTGTGATCCAAAACTTCCCGTAAAGTGAATCCCAACATAATGCCAGCTTCAGAAGAGTCTTAGATCACCAAAATTCATATATACAATATACAGTATTTCCCCAGATCCACCATAAAACCTTTTCCCTTCCACAGCAATAATCTTTTAACTTATTCATATCATATTTCCTGAAACTGATGTACAGATTCCGAAACTATAGTTTTCAAACAAGGTAACATTTGTGCTTACTATGTGGTCCATACTTTAGGTTGTACAGTTTTCTAAATTTTTTAGTTATCCTATGTTTTGTCTTATGGTTTTCATTATTAGTCTGTCGTCCCCTATATGTTTTTGGTGTAATATTAGCTGTTTTATATTCATCCTCGTGTACTCTCACATAACTCCTCTTTTGCCCCCTTATTTACCTTTGTTCCATCCATTGCACGTCCATTTTCCCCTCCCCTTAGGGCCCACAACGCCTGCCAATCTAATGCCCTGGGAGCCGTCCTTTCTCACGAGAGATACAGTTCTCTCTATTCGACGGCATTAGTCTTCCCCAGGATATGGGTCCACCCCACCCAATGGTAGAACACACCTTGGCAAAATGAGCCTTCAGCTATTCCCTCCGGAGTCCGTCCCGCATCAGACCATACCCCCTGAGCGTCCTAACCAGGTAACCCTCCTACTTATACTTTGATACGTTTTACTCAACATTTAGTTCTCAATGAACTTCTGGCACTCTCCCATGTTTGTATGTTGTATTAGTACATACAGCAATGTTATAGCAAGGAAACAGAGTGATTCCTTGTTTAATTCTCTCTCTTCTCCACAAAAGCAGAGGTTTATAAAGGACAGGGACTCTGTTTCTTCCATCTATGATTCTTTTGCCTACACCTGGCATAGCGTTTGGCACACATTAGGTTTTCAATAGGTATTTGTTGGATGAATAAATGTTTATGTACATTATGTACGTGAATGTTAATAAGTCACAGAAAAATGCCACAACGTTTTAGAAAAATCAGCATCAGAGATGATTATAATTAAGATATTTTAGTGCTTATAGGAAGCAAATCCTAGTATCTGGCCAATTCACTCATTTAGGACACCTAATTCCCAGATAATGCCAGTTAAATGGGACATTACTGTAATAAGTACCATTAATTATTCATTGCTAACAGTGTTCAAGGGCAAATACAATCTGATGGAAAATCTCTTCACAGTGGAAAATTCACTTGCTGATTATTATCACAGCTTTCACTGTTTCTATATAGTGCTTATCTCCTTCCGGCCTGTACAACAGAGACCATAGCCACTGAAGTTCATTTTGTGGAAAATAAGGTGATCGCATTTTATCTGATTGCACTTTTCTCTGCTGTTACAAATTTCCTTAATCTTGTAAATGATGTTTTTTTTTCATTTTCCTTTTTTTTTTTCTAAACTGCTGTAATGAAACAGAAGGAAATAAGGTATGGTTGGGTAGATTAGAAAAAGTGAACAAAAAGATGATCTGAAAATAAAACATAGAAAGCATGGGTTATCAAACTCTGAGATTAGCCCCCTGGATTGTTAAGTGTAATTTAACGAATGTAAACATCAGAAACTGCAATAACGGGATATATTTAGCATTTGATTGTCTGGCAAAAGGACAAATGATGGTGTTGTTTTTATTCACTGAGAACCAGAAATGGAGTTTAGGCTTCATTTCCCGTTTCTCTGTTTTGAGAATGATTCTGAGGTCCAGTGGAGGTGCACGACATTGATTAAGGATGAAGCACCCCCAGCGTGGGACATGACACCCGGGGATGAGCCTCCCTGGTACCGAGGGATCACTACCAAATACCAGCTGATGATGCAACTAGAAAATGACCTTGAATTAAAGGTTCAATGTGGACCAGCAGAATATCCCTGTCTACATATAATAACAGGACTTTAAAATGCTGTTTGACTTAATGTAAGGGGGAAATGGAAAGGAGAAATGAGTTTATATGGCTATGAGTCTCTAAAAAAGAGTCTGGAGGTTGTCAGAAGGAGTGCCCTTATGCACACCTGAGCAGAGTCTCAGAGACAGATAAAGTAGATACAACCCCAGGTATTGGTTCTATGGTCATGGCAGATGGGGTTCACTGCCATGTCAGTTGGCCCTTCTTTGGAGCTGGTGCTTCTGCGTGATGGAACTGGACTCAGATGGGATCTCTTTTCACAAGACTCTCATGCTACTTTACTGGAATTGTAGTTGGTGCTGGGGTTTAAGATTTATCTAGGGGATTTGAATCTCTGGACTGACAATATGATAGCCACGCCCTGAACCTCACCAGACTTCAACTCCTACACTCTGATTTATTGGACTTACCCCACTCAGCTAACATGGAGTTGAAGAATGTCAACCACCACACCATGGAGCCTAGAGTGCCTACAACTGAATGCAGGAGGATTGCATCCAGTATCCATGCAGAATCTAAGCCTCCTCTTGACATAGATGTGCAATGGACACAACCAATCCAAGGTCCACAGAGAAAATGTGGCATTGGTGTGGGAAAAGTGGCCATGGTGGCTGATGGGTGCGGGGAATGGGAGGAAGAGATGAGATATGGAGGCATTTTCGGGACTTGGAGTTGTCCTGGGTGGTGCTTCATGGACAATTACGGGACATTGTATATCCCCCCAGGGCCCACTGGATGGAACGTGGGAGAGTATGGGCTATGATGTGGACCATTGACCATGAGGTGCAGCGATGCCCAGAGATGTACTTACCAAATGCAATGGATGTGTCATGATGATGGGAGAGAGTGTTGCTGTGGGGGGAGTGGGGGGTGGGGGCGGTGGGGTTGAATGGGACTTCATATTTTTTGAATGTAATATTTTTTAAAAAATGAATAAAAAAAAAAGTAAAAAATAAAAAATAAAAAAAAGGATGAAGCAGAATGTAGAGGAGATGTATTTATCAGTGTATTTACCACTCTTGGATTTCTCCAATACAATACAACTAGTCAGACTCAGGGTAAATTGTGTCTCGCTTAAATCCAATAATGACATATTTCTTATTGCAATTGTATGATCAGCCTTGTTCTAGATTTGAGGAACTTTTAAATTTTTATTTTATTTTGTTATTATAAATCTCTGCTCTTCTAGCCTATACTTGGTGTATACTTACTTTCGCCAAGTTATTTCAGCTTAGGGAAGGATTTCAGGCTCTTGAAATGTTATCGTGTTTCCCATGAGTGAATAACAAAGCCCATAAAAATGAATCATTTTTCAAAGGGGATAGAATCCATGGTGCCTTTGGCTTACGTGTTTGCATTTCACCATAAAGCCATAACTATGTAACTGGTGATTTGCTTTAATCTTAAGGTAAATAAAACCTGTTGGAGCAGAAACTGGGAACAGGGGGTCAAAGAGTAAACAGCATTGCTAGTACTTGGTTCTCACATTGCACATGATTTCCCTGGGACATCTAGTCCTTCACTAAGCTAAACTGTGCACCAAGCCTTTTGAAAAAAATGTATAGTAAGAGGTAAAATGGGCTGAAAAGGTATTACGGCATGATATCAAACTTATAATATGTAGATTGCATAAATACCGTGAATATTTTTAGACAACTTCTACTGAAAAATCCCCTTTCCCTCACTCCTTTGTAAAACCTGAAGTGGCCTCACACTGTAAGAGGGAGAACCAGGAGTTTCTTCCATTTGGCAACTCTACGGTCTGCCTAGATTATGGTTTGCTAAGTACATCAACTGTGTGTAGTTCCTCCACTCCCCTGCAGGGTAAACCCCTTCTCCACAGGCCTACCTGTTCTCTATTACTATGTCTTAGATCCTCAGTGTGTTGAACTTTTATTCATTCGTATATGAACCTAACACAAATCTATTGAGTACTTAAAACATGTCTAAGAACCATTACCTAACACAAGGTCCTGAAGATACTTCCTTAGGTTATCTTCTAGGAGTTTTGGCTTTTATATTCAGTTTGTTGACCCATTTTGAGTTAATCTTTGTACATGGTATGAGGTAGGGGTCCCTTTATTCTTTTGCATATGTATATCCAGTTCTCCCAGTACCATTTGTTCAATAGACTATTCTTTCCCAATTGAGTGGAATTGGCACCCTTGTAAAAAACCAGTTGGCCATACAGGTTCCAGGAATGCTGTTCTTGCTTCTTGCTAGTTTAGGTCTAGGGGTGGTAATAGTGCCTTAATGTTGCCAGTCCTTGAGAAAAAAAACCAAAAAACAAAAAACAATTGGTCATAAATATAAGTGTTGATTTCTGAACTCTCAGTTAAATTCCGTTGGTCTATATGTCTTTGTTCCAGTATCATGCTGTTTTGATTACTATAGCTTTGCAGTAAGTTTTAAGATCAGGATATGTGAGTCTTCCAACTTCTTTTTCAAAATAGTTTTGGCTATTTTGGTTCCCTTTACCCTTCCATATAAAGTTGATGATTGGCTTTTCCTTTGCAGCAAATAAGGATGTTGGAATTTTGATTGGTATTGCATTGAATCTGTAAATTGCTTTAGGTAGAACTGACACCTCACCAATATTTAGTTTTCCAATCTATGTACACAGAATATCCTTTCATTTATTTAGATCTTCTTTGATATCTTTTAGCAATGTTTTATAGTTTTCTGTGTGCAAGTCCTTTACCTTCTAGGTTAGATATATTACTAAATAATTGATTCTTCCAGTTGCTATTGTAAATGGAATTTTTTTCTTGATTTCTTCTTCAGATTGTTCATTTCTAGTGTATAGAAACACAACTGATTTTTGCATGTTGCTCTTGTGCCCTGTCTTTGTTGAATTTGTTTTTAGTTCCAGGAGTTGTGGCTATCTCAGGATTTTCTATATATAGGATCATGTTATCTGCAAATAAAGGTTTTACTTCTGCCTTTCCAATTTTTGGATGCCTTTTATTTCTTTCCCTTCCCTAAGCACTCTAGCTAGAATTCTAATACAATGTTGAATATTAGTGATAACAGTGAGCATGCTTGTCTTGCTACAGATCTTAGAGGGAAAGCTTTCAGACTTTCGCCATTATGATGTGAGCTGTGGGTTTTTCATATATTCCCTTTATCATGTTGAGAAAGTTTCCTTTTATTCCTAGAGTTCTAAGTAATTTTATCAAGAATGGGTGCTGGATTTTGTCAAATGCCTTTTCTGCATCCATCGGGACGGGCACATTTTTTTTCTTTGTTTTGTTAATGTGGTATACTATATTTATCCATTTTTGTATGTTGAACCACCCTGCTACCTGGATAAATCCATTTGATCATGGTGTATAATTCTTTTGATGTGCTGTCAGATTCTGTTTGCTAGTATTTTATTGAGGATTTTTGCTTCTATATTCAAAAGGGATATTCATCTGTAGTGTCCTTTTTTTGTGGTATCTTTATTTGGCTTTGATATTGGAGGGATGTTGACATCACAGAATGAGTTAGGGAGTGTTCAAGTTTTTGGAAGAGTTTGAGCAGGATTTATTTAATTATTAAATTTATATGGAGGGGTGAGAGGCCCCAAATAACCAAAAACATCTTGAAAAAAGAATGGAGTTGGAGGACTCACACTTCCTGACTTTCAAGCATATTACAAGCTACAGTGGTTGGAGCAGCATGGGGCTGGCACAAGGATAGATATATTGACCAATGGAATTGAATTGAGAGTTCAGAAACAGACCCTCACACCTATGGCCAACTGATTTTTTAAAAAGGCTGCCAAGTCTGCTCAATTGGGAAAGAATAGTTTCTTCAACTAATGGTGCTAGGAGAACTGGATATCTATATGCAAAAGAATGAAAAAGGACCCCTATCTCATACCAAATTTAACTCAAATGGATCAAAGACCTAAATATAAGAGCCAGGACTATAAAACTCCTAGAAGAAAATACAGGGAAGCATCTTCAGGAGCTTGTGTTGGGCAATGGTTTCTCAGACTTTACATCAAAAGCATAGGCAACAAAAGGAAAAATAGATAAATGGGACCTTCTCAAAATTAAAAACTATTGTACATCAAAAGGCTTTGTCACAAAAGTGAAAAGACAGACTACTTGTTGGGAGAAAATATTTGGAAACTACAGATCTGAAAAGGATTTAATATCAAGAATATATAAAGAAATCCTACAAATCAACAATAAAAAAACAAACAAACCAATTAAAAAGTGGGCAAAAGACTTGAATAGACATTTCTCCAAAGAGGATATACAAATGGCTAAAAAAAAAACACATGAAAAGATGCTCAACATCTCTAGCTGTTAGGGAAATGCAAATCAAAATCACCATGGGTTACCATTTCACTCCCACTGGAAGGGCTACAATTGAAAAACAGAAAACTACAAGTATTGGAGAGGATGTGGAGAAATAGGAATATGTATTCATTGCTGGTGTAATTATAAAATGATGCAGCTGGTGTGGAAGACATTTTGGCAGTTCCTCAGAAAGCTAAATATAGAATTGCCATATGACCCAGCAATTTTGCTTCTAGGCAGTAACCCAGAATAATTGAAAACAGAGATTTGAACAGGTATTTGTACATCAGTGCTAATAGCAGCAGTATTCACAATTGACAGAGGGTGGAAGCTATCCATGGGTTCATTGACTGAAGAATGGATAAACAAAATGTGTAATAGTATATACATAAAATGGAATATTATTTAGCTGTATAAAGTCCTGACACAAGTGACATCATGGAAGAACCTTGAGGATATTATGCTGAGTGAAATAAGCCAGATACAAAAAGACAAATATTTCATTATCTCATTGATGTTAACTAACTATAAAAGCAAACTCATATAGTTAGAATCTAGAATATAGGTTACCAGAGGATAGATTGAGGTTAGAGAATGGGGAGTTGATGCTTAATTTGTACAGAATTTCTATTTAGGTTGATTGTTAAGGTTGGAAATGGATGGTGGTGATGGTAGCACGTTGTTGGGAATATAATTAACAGCACTGAATTATATAGGTGAATATGGTTAAAATGGGAAACTTTAGGTCATATATGTTACTAGAATAAAAATTAAAAAATACCTAGGACTGTATAACACAGTGAACCCAATTGTAGATGTTAGACTGGGGTTACTAGTACAAGTATAATTCCATCTTTTAATGAATTATAACAAATTTACATCAGTAATACAAGGTGCTAATACTAGGGTAGTACGGGGGAAAATACGGCTAATGTAAACTATTCAATAGGTAATACTACAGTTGTAATAACCTTTCATCAATTGCAACACATTTAATTACTGTTAAAAATAAATTACATTAACAAAGAAAGAGGTCAGCCCAAGGTGAATATGAAATGCAGAGTCCTCGCCATCTTTTCTGAGCCTGCATCTTGTTCTGGGCTTGTTCATGGTTTTAGGAATTCCCCTTTTTAAAGGAAATTAATGCTACCCGTCCTCCCATCCCCTAGGAAATAGGCTTTCTCCTCCTCTTGGGTGCTCCATTGCATGACTTAAAGCAAGTAATTCTTTGTCCCAATTTGATTTAATTGTTTCTTACCAGCTTTAGTTGTCCACAAGCTGCTTCTGCCTGCATGGCAAGTCCTAGGAGGGTTAGCTTGAGATGAATTTCCTGGTCCAGTCTTTTAGGCTGCCACTTGATAGCTTGGCACTAACAAAAGGCACCCCAGTATGCCCAAAGGGGTTACTTTCCTCTCTCTGGACTATGGTCAGGGACCCATAATGGGAGTGTAGGCTGACCTGACTGTACACCATATTGGAAGGGAATAGGGGAGGGCCAACAAGCTTCTCCTTCTGTTTTTAAAGCTGTCCTTGATTTGGCTCTCACCCTGTTGTTGCAACCCTTTAACAGTTTCCTGGAGTTTGAGGAAGATGGATCTGCCAGTTTTTGTTAGTTGTTTAAAGATTCTGTGAGGGAATGGCACTCTGGTGCATTTTATGCCATCATTTTGGTCAACTGGAAGCCCTATTAAGTAACATTTTAAAAACCCTACTCTATGCTATTTATGTGGAATATACAAAAAATATAAGGATACCAAAAAGACTAAAGATAAAAGAATGAATAAAACATAACAGGTATCTATGAATCAAAAGGAATAAAGGTGCCTGTATTAATATCAGAAAATATTTCTAGAGATAAGGAGGGTCATTTGGGATAGAAGGTTCAATTCTTTGGAAAAATAGAATAATTCTAAACTTGTATGTTTCTAACAATAAAACTTCAGAATATCTAATGCAAAACTTAGAACCAGAAAGAGAAACTAGAAGTCCCATATCACAATGAAAGATTTAAATATATCTGTATCAATAATTGATGCATCAAGGTAACTTAAAAATATAATAAGAGTATAAAAGATTTAAACAATGCAATTAGCAATAATAACCAATGGCCACATATAAAATTACTCCTCACACTAGAATAAACATTTTTGATTCATGCATAAATGGAACATGTATAAAATTTGACCATGTACTGGGGCATAAAGCAAGTCTCAACAAATTTAAGCAAGTCTCAATAAATTTCAAACAACTGATCACATACATACGACAGTACACTAGTAAATCATGTCTGTGGGAAAAGAAAACTCCATGATTTATAGTGTTTGCCAATTTCCTTGGGATAAATACTCCCCATCCACCATAACTGATCTCATGCTACCAATGGTTTAACAACTGGCTCACAAAATTCCTGGATTATTAACAGTGAGATTTTCTGAGCTAGTAAAAATCGACTCCAGCATTCTCTGACTGTAAAAAATATAGTTAGCTATCAGTTACAAAATTAACTAAATAGAAATATAACTATTCATTTGGATATTAAAAGCATACTTCTCAATGACTCATTTGACAAAGAATAAATTATAATGTACATTAGAACTAAATGATATAATTAAAATACTATATATCAAAACTTGTGAGCTTTGGCTAGATAGTATGGTATATGAATATATTGCAATAAAATTGCTTAATAAATAAATTAGTAATTGTGCAAGAATAGCCAGAAATAGCAGCTATGTATAGCAGGGGAAGCATGGAGAGATCGAGGGGTGAAGAATTTTCTTGTTATTTAGTTTATTTTTTGTTTACTATTATTATTGAAATAATGAAAATGCTCTAAAGATGATTGAGGTGATAAATGCACATCTATGTGATTATACCAAATATCATTGATTGTACACTTTGGATGAATTGTATGTTTTACAATAAACCATTAAAATTGATTTCTTAAAACAAACAAATGAACAAAAAGACCTGTGTGGGTATATGAAAAGTTTTTGTCGAGAAAAATTTATAACTTTAATGATTATATTTACAAATAGAAAAGGTTGAAAATAAATGAGCTAAGATCCAATGCATACAAAACAAACAAACAAACAAACAAAAAAGCCAAAGAAAGTAAGAAGAGGGACATAATAAGGAAGAGGATAGACATTAATAAAATACGCAAATACACAAGAGAGAGGATCCCTACAGAGATTTTTTGAAGAGTTTGACAAACCTCCAAGATTGGTCAAGAAAAAAGAAAACCCAAATTTAAATCATTAAATGAAGAACAAAATTATAAGATGCATAAGAAATTAAAAATATAATGAGATTAGTGTGAATAACACTGTGCCAATAAAGTTTAAAAGTTCAGCTGAAATGTTTAAATTGTTAGAAAAATGTAAATTACCCAAACTGAGTAAAAAAAAAAAATTAGAATGGTCCTATGTATTGGTCACTTATTGTTGGATAACAAACCACCCTAAAACTCAACGACTTAAGACAATAAATATTTATTATTCCCCAGAAGTCCAGAGGCCGCTGGATTATTCCTGTGGTCTTGGCTAGGCTTACTCTTGTGTCTATGGTCAGCTACAGGTTGGGTAGGTGGCTCTGCTGAACTGGGTTGGGCTTTCTCACATATTGTGAGGTGCCTGGCTGTAGGCTGGTTTAGTATGGCCTCACTTGAGACAAGTGGGTTGTCTTCCATGTGGTCTCTCATCCTCCAGGAGGCCAGCCTAGGCATGTTCCTGTGGTGGTGGCAGGTTTCCAAGAAAGTGAACAGAAGCATGAAAGGCCTCTTGAGATCTGTGGTTAAAACTGGTATAATGGAAGCCCTGTATTCCATTGGCTCAACAATCACCATGCTAGCTCAGAGTCAAAAGGTGAGAAAAAGATTTTTTCTGTCTAATAAGTAGGTTTGATATGGAGAAGAAGGAAGAATTGTGGTCATTTTTGCCATCTATGACATCCTAAAATCATTAAAGATGTTGATTCAGCAGTTAAAAAGTCTTCTCACACACACACACACAAAAACACTAGCCCCAGATGCTTTTACTGGCAGGTTCTATCAAACATTCAAGGAACAGTTATACAGAATTCCAACCATACAGAATCTAATAAAACATAAAATATGAGGGACTATGCTACAACTCATTTTTACAAAGTTAGTAAAACCCAAACACCAAAACCAGACAAAAACAATATGAGGAAAAAAAATAATAGACCAAACTCACTGAGGATCATTAATCTCTTATTCTAAGCAAAGTTTAAGAAAACTAAATCTGGGGAAGTAGATGTGGCTCAAGCAATTGGGCTCCCTCTCCCATATAGGAGGTCCAAGGTTTGATTCCTGGGGTTTCCTGGTGAAGACAAGCTGGCCCAAGTGGAGAGATGGCCTATGCAAAGTGCTGGCCCATGTTTTGAGCTGGCCTGAGCAGAGTGCTGGTCCACACAGGAGTGGTGGCCCACGCAGGAATGGTGGCCCACACAGAGTGCAGGCCTGCAGAGAGGGCTGGCCCACGCAGAGAGCTGGCCCAGCAAGAAGATGCAACGAAAAGAGATACAGAGGAGAGACAAGAAGAGATGTAGCAGACCAGGGAGCTGAGGTGGCACAAGGGATTGAATGCATCTCTCCCATCCGGAAGGTCCCATAATTGGTTCCCAGCATTGCCTAAAGAGAAGACAAGCAGACACAGAGAGCAGACAATGAAAGAGGGTGGGGAGAAATAAATAAATCTTTTTTTTTTTTTTAAAAGAAAACTAAATCTGCTGATGCATTAAAAAAGAGAATGCATCATAACCAAGAAAGGTTTATTTTAGGAAAGCAAGGTTGGTTTAACCCTGGAAAGTATTAATTTGCAATATTATTACATTATAGGAAACAAATAAAATAAACTCTGTTAGATGAAGAAAAAACATTAAATAAAATTCAATAACCATTTATGAGAAAAACTTATGGCATATAATAGGAATAGAAGGGTTTTGTTTTAGGTACTGGGATTGAAACTGTTACCTTGTATATGTGAAGTAGGTGCTCAACCACTGAGCTACACTTGCTCCAGAAGGGAACTTTCTTTTTTTTTTAAGATTTACTTTTTATTTATTTCTCTCCCCTTCCCTGTCCCCCTTCCCCAGTTGTCTGCTCTCTGTGTACATTTGCTGTGTGTTCTTCTGTGTCTGCTTGTATTCTTGTCAGCGGCACCCAGAACCTGTGTCTCGTTTTGTTGCGTCATCTTGCTGTGTCAGCTCTCCATGTATGCGGCACCATTCCTGGGCAGGCTGCACTTTTTTTGCACTGGGCAGCTCTCCTTACGGGACACACTCCTTAAATGTGGGGCTCCTCTACACAGGGGACACCCCTGCATGGCACAGCACTCCTCGTGCGCATCAGCACTGCACGTGGGCCAGCTCATCACATGGGTCAGGAGGCCCTGGGTTTGAACCTTGGACCTCCTCTGTGGTAGGCAGACACCCTATCCGTTGGGCCAAATCTGCTTCCCAGAAACTTTCTTAATCACCCACCCTCCCCCCCCCCCAAAAAAAATGGTGGAAAAAACGAAACTAAAACCAAACATTGACACAATATTGACATGTTAAAAGCATTTCCTTTAAAACCAAAATCAAGGAAAGAATAACAATTATTTTATTCAACATTGTTCTGAAGGTTCTAGTTTCTGCATTATTTGCAGATATTATTATCTATATAAAAAACACACAGTAATCCACAAGTATTAGAGATGAGAATTGATTAAGTTTGTGGAATATTATATTTATATACTGTTCATTATATTTCTCTAACCAGCAATACACAATCAGAAAATGCAAGTAAGATTCTGTTTATAGCAGCAACATTATCTTTCATGTAGCTATCTTTATCAATCTATCTCTTCTCTTTCAACTGTCTATACATATCTATCACCTATGTATCCCATGTATTTTAGAAATAAATATAATGAAATGTATAAGACCTGATAGAGAAAATTATTAGTCAAAGCATTAAAAGTACTGAATGAACTGAACAAATGCAGAGTTAATCCCTAAATAAGGATAAAAAGACTCAATATTTTAAAGATGCTAATTCTTCCCAGATTAATATGTTGATATTGTGTGATCCCACTGAAAATGCCACAAGAAGTTTTTTTGTCATTGCTATTGTTGATTTTTAGTGGAACTTAACAAAGTGTTTCAGAAATTTACATAGAAAAGCAAAGACTAAGAATTGGCAAGACACTCCTTAAGAAAAAAGTTAGCAAAGGGGACTTGCCATACCACAGATTAAGACTATTTTAAATAAGACAATCTATTGCTAGCCAGTGGTTGGCTAACATACCACAGAAACAAAAGAGAGAATACTGGGAAGCGGATGTGGCTCAGGTGATAGGGCCTCCACCTACCATATGGGAGGACCGGGGTTCGATCCCTGGGGCCTCCTGGTGAAAAAGAAGAAGACAAAGCATGCCTGCACGGTGAGCCAGTGCCTGTGTGGTGAGCTGAGTGCCCACGCTGTGAGCCAAGTGCCCATGTGAGTGCTCGCGTGGTGAGCTGAGCACCCGTGTGGTAATCCAGTGCCCACACAGCAAACCAATGCCTGCATGGTGAGCTGAGTGCCTGTGCAGCAAGCCACGTGCCTGCATGGTAAGCCAGTGCCTGTGAACTGAGTCACACAGCAAGATGATGATGCAACAAAAGGGAGACAAAGGGGAGAGTCAAGGTGAAGCCCAGTAGAGACCAGGAATTGAGGTGGTACAATTGACAAAGAACCTCTCTCCACATCAGAGTTCCCCAGGATCAAATCCTGGTGAATCCTAGAGGAGAAAGTCAAGAAGAGAAGACAAAAAAGAGAAATAGATACAAAAGATTACTCAGCAAATGGATATAGACAGCAAAAACAGCAGGGCAGGAGAGGGGAAGGGGAAGGAAAAAAACTAATAAAAAACTAAAGCTTTAAAAAAAAAAAGAGGGAAGTGGACTTGGCCCAATGGATAGGGCGTCCGCCTACTACATGGGAGGTTCGTGGTTCAAACCCTGGGCCTCCTTGACCCATGTGGAGCTGGCCCATGCACAGTGCTGATGTGTGCAAGGAGTGCCCTGCCACGCAGGGGTGTCCCCCGCATAGGTGAGCCCCACGCGCAAGGAGTGCGCCCCGTAAGGAAAGCTGCCCAGTGCAAAAGAAAGTGCAGCCTGCCCAAGAATGGTGCTGCACACGTGGAGAGCTGACACAACAAGATGACACAACAAAAAGAAACACAGATTCCTGTGCGGCTGATGAAGATAGAAGTGGCCACAGAAGAACACACAGCGAATGGATACAGAGAACAGACAACTGGGACAGAGGGGGTGGTATTCCCACGTGGGCCAGCACTTCACATGAGTCTCTTGCCCTCACCAGGAGGCCTTGGGCATCAAACCCTGGACCTCCTATATGGTAGACGGGAGCCCAAGTGCTTGAGCCATATCTGCTTCCCTAATACAATCTTATATACCCAAAGGAACAGACCAGTTTATAAACACAATCCAATACCTATTTTTTGAATTCATAAACAATACCAAACTGCTACACTGGGTTATTCAATAATTGATGTTAGGATACCTAGTTACCATTTGAAAAAAAACATCAATTGACTCCTTATCTCAAAGCTTTTCCCAAGGTCAATTCTAGATGCAACAAGGACTTAAATGTGAAAGACAAAACTTTACCACTTTTAATAAGAAAAATAAAAGTATATCCCCATATTCTTAGTAATATAGGGAGTTTTTTTCTGAAATATGAAACAAACAGCACAAACCATAAAGGAAGAGTTTGATCAATTTGACTCATTAAAATGAAAAATTTTGTTCATCAAATGATGCTTTAGTATAAAGAAGATGAAAAGCCCCAAACTGGGAGAAGATATTTGTAAAGTATATAAAGAAAAACAGGGAGCGTTTACTTTGATAGGTTAATCAAGGAAGCCTTCTAAGAGGTGGTGACATAAAGACAGAAATCACAAGGATGACAAGAAGGGAAGAAAGGAAATGCGGTCCAGCCAGAGAAAAGAATACATTCAAAGGTTGTGAGGGGGGAAAGGAGACCAGCATGGCTGAAAAACAAAGAAGAAAAGGTAGGAGATGGGTTTGGTGAGGTAGGCAAAGGTCAAAAGCAGCAGGATGGTACAATGAAGATCCAATAACGGGATTCATTCGGGACACTTCAGCTGCTGTGTGAAGAGTGAACGAGGGATGGAGAGTGCATGTGGGGAGACCGCAGCACCTCTGGAATCTGGCACATGAGCGTTCACAGACTCTCCAAAACAGCTGCATGCTCTTGATTAAGGGCACGAGGTCTGGAGCCAGATGCACTGGCTTCTTATCCGAGGTCTGCTCCTACAGGCTCCATGAGCTTGGGCAAGTTTAGGCTTTCCGTGCCTCAGTCGCCCAGTCTGTAAAGGTGGGTAACAGTACCCGCTAGGTGTTCTTAAACTTTCAAATATTTTAACCCTGCCTTGGCAATCGGGTGAAGCTGATGGGTCCTTTCTCATGAAAAAAAAACATTAAAAAATTAGTGAATAAAATAAATTACATAGGATTCCGAAGGAAACCAAATACATTGAAATATAGTTATTATAATAGTTAAGTAGCTATAGCTATATATAAGCTACTATACTTATTAAATAACAAGTTCTAATAAAAGATATAATAACCATAATTTTGAAGTGGTGATGAGTGAAAATATTTTAAGACATCTACAACTGCAATGTGATACAAAAACGCCAACAATATGTACAGCCTACAAAGCCACAGGTACTGCTACTAATTCTACTGCATAGTTTGTTGTTTGCCTTCATAACTGAAGGAAATGTTATATTTCAGTTAGAGGCAACTGAAAATAAAGATGTATTTTTCTCCCGATCCAAGTTGAAAGACTCCCTGGATGCTAAGTAGTGGTCCCATGGACATCGATGGCTCCCAGGATAAAAACCCCTGTCCTAGTAAAGCACTTCTAACAATACCTGTTTTTGTTTTTGTGGTTGCCATGGCTTTCAGTATTTTGAGAGGCAGCATGCATAATGGTGAAAGTTGTCTATTATACCAGAGCAGACGGCTTTGCCACACACTAGCCACCCTGATGGGAGAATGCAGAAGGGAAGGAAGGAAGAGAGAGGGGAAAGCCGCTTCATGACAAGTTCTGCCAGTTACTGCTTCGGCCTAACGACGATCATTATTCATAAACTATAATTGGTTAGTCTCTGGATTTTATTGCTCGTTAATGTAATAAATGCATTGTCCTTAATTAGAGTCAGGAGTTGGATGCCTGAGAGAGAGACGGAGAACATCTAAAACTCCGAACCTAAAATAAAACTCTTTAAACAGATGATTTCTGTAAGAACAAACCTTTAAGTACTCATTGGGGAAAAACTTTTTATATTTTATTTAAAAATTTGGGCTGTTAAAGTTTGTTCTTAACCTAATAGTTCCATAATTTAAGGTTTTGTGCTTCCTTACCAAAAGCAGCCTTTCCTGGATTCTCCCAGATATTTCTATTTATAGTCTTAACTTACAAAAATATTTTCATATCCGTTATCTCTGCCATCTTCTTCCCAAAGAGCCTATGGCTGGTATGGTCACCTTTTGCTTACATTAGCCAGAGAAGATTTATACTGGCTCGCAATCTACATGTTTTTGCTGCAGGACTTCTCAGAGCCTATTTATGCTTATGTACCTAGGGAAGCCCAGAGAAGGGACAGAGTAATCAGCATTTCTCTAATTTATGTGACCCACTTTCATATGTAGAATTTCTTATAGGGCAGGTGGGAAAATGCTGCCTTAGATATACACTTTAAAAAAGAAATATTTTATTATGAGGTGTTTCTAATCACCATGCCCACAAGACAATCAAACAAAGGAAGAGAAGTCTGCCCAGGTGTAACAGAGACACTTGGACTGGGTGTGTGGTAGGGTCAAAGCTGTCCTAGGAAGGCCCTAGTGGCATTTTTTTTTTTTAAGATCTTATTTATTTCTCTCCCCGCCCCGTTGTCTGCTCTCTGTGTCCATCCACTGTGTGTTCTTCTGTGTCCCCCAGTGGGGCTGGGAAACTGTGTCTCTTTTTTGTTGCATCCTCTTGCTGCGTCAGCTCTCCGGCTGTGCAGTGCCACTTCTGGGTGGGCTGTTTTTTTTCACGCGGGGTAGCTCTCCTTGCCGGGCGCACTCCTTGCCAGGTGCACTCCTTGCACGTGGGGCTCCTCTACGCGGGGACGCCCCTGCGTGGCAGGGCACTTCTTGCCACGGCAGCACTGCGTGTGGGCCAGCTTCACCACGCGGGTCAGGAGGCCCTAGGTTTGAACCCTGGACCCTCCATATGGTAGGCAGACGCTCTATCAGTTGAGCCACATCCGCTTCCTGCCCTGTGGCTTTTTCAAAGATGGTCTTACTTACCTTACTCATCTTCTCATTGTTTTCAAAGACTGAACTATCACTCCCAGGTGACTTGTTCCTGCCTGTCCTGGTTCCCCAACCATTTGCTAGCCCTGGGTCCTCTCACATCTCAGAACAGCATCCCTTCTCCAGGTCTGCCCCTGGGCTGTTGGGGCTGTGCCAAATGGTCCCATATGAGCCCTCTCTCCCGCCCACATATCTTCAACCCCACCCATCCGCCTCCTACAGAGGTGCAGTTTGCTGAGACTGTTTGTCTAGTCCAGGTGGTCTCAAGGCAAAGCTGGCTGGCCCTGTGGATGGGGCACGAGGCGCGTTCCGTGAGTCTTGAGCTGCTGCAGAGCATCTGGGTTGTCAGCTCTCCAAGCCTCTATCTCTGCCGAACATGAAAGGAAGCAGTCGCAGAACATTTCCCAGATGGCGAGTTGGCCTGGTGGATTGCACAGGAGATTAGAAGAAGAATTATATTTTCATTTTCCTTTACCTAAGCAAGTAGGTAAAAACTTGCTTCTCACATTTTTTTTAAGATTTATTTATTTATCTATGTGCTTGCTGTCTGCTCTCTGTGTCCATTCGTGGTGCGTTCTTCCTGTTTGTTTGTCTTTTCTGCTCATCTTCTCTTTTAGGAGTCACTGGGAACTGATCCTGGAACTCTGACATGGGAGACAGTCACTCAATCACCCAGCCACCTCATCTCCCTGGTTTGTTGTGTCTCTCACTGTTTCTCCTCTCTGTCTTTTTTTGTTGCATCATCCTGTTGTGCCAGCTCTCCAGGCCATGCGGACCAGCTTGCTTTTCACCAGGAGGCCCTAGAAATCGAATCCGGGACCCTCCATTTGGTAGATGGGAGCCCAATCGCTTGAGTCACATCTGCTTCCCACTTCTCACTTTTTGTAAATCAGAAGTCAGCATTTTGAGGGGCATCGATTCATTCACATGACAAACTTTACCTGACCTTCTAGAGCAGTGTTTCTCAACCATGGTCAGTGTTGTCCCCCAGGGGCCCTTTGACAATGTCTGGGGCCATGCGTGGTTGTCACAACTGGTGTGTGGGTGTGTGTGGGTCCCACTGGCATCTAGTGCATAGAGGTCAGGGATACTGCTAAACATCTCGCAATACACAGGACAGCCCCACAACAAAGAATTACCCTGCCACAACTGTCCATAGTGTCCAGGGTGAGAAACCCTGGTCAAGAATTCAGAGATTAATGACAAGAGCACTGGAGTCAGAAGGGTCAGGGTTCAAATCCTGACTTGGTCACTTACTGGCTGCATGGCCCAGACAATCTCTTCACCTCTAAGACTGAATTCTTTAATTTGTAAAATGAGCTACTAGCACCTACCTCATAGGGTTGTCAAGTGCTTAGTACAGTACAAAGCACAATGTACCTAAAAGATGATAATTTTACAATCACTGGTCTGTAGAAGGTACTGAAATCAGATGCTGTTAGAACACTGTGTGCCAGGCATTGTGGTATGTACAGTGGATGGGTATGGGGAGAGTTTGTAGAAGAGATAAGGCTTGCTCTTGTAGCATCTAGAACAGCCCTGTCGGGTAGAACTTTCTGTGATGATGGACATGTTCTGTGTCTGCACTGCCCAAGATGGTAGCCACTAGCCACATGTGACAATGGAATCCTTGAAATATGGCTACTGTGACCAAGGAACCAAATTTTAAATTGTACTTAATTTTTTTCTTTTTCATGTACCCAGGACCTCGTATGTGGGAAGCCAGCACTTAACCACTGGGCCACATTGGCTTCCCTGAGTTGTTTTTTTTCATTTGTTTTGCTTGTTTGTGTTTTCAGGAGACACTGGGAACCAAACCCAGGACCTCCCATGTGGGAGGCAGGTACTCAACAGCTTAAGCCACATCCACTTCCTATATTTAATTTTAATTAGTTAAAATTGAAATGCTGCACATGGCTAGTGTATTGGACAGAGCAAGTTCAGAAAAGATGAAAGGGTTGCAGGCCAAATGCTGACCATATATGGTATCATGTGGGATGGGTCACAACTGGGGTCGAGGGGTTTAGGGGAGGAAGACAAGCGTATCAGGGAAATCAGCATGGAAGAGGATCTGTGAAAGGTAGGCCTGGAAGATGGATAGGCTTTTCATAGGAGGACTTGGGGCCAGTGAGGGGGAGGAACTTGCAGGCAGAGGAAGCAATGTGGGGAGAGATCTATGCAGAGAGCCAGAGAGCTCAGCGTGTCTGTACAGATGAAGGTGAAGGCATAAGACAGGAATATTGGGCCTTCTGAACGCAACAAATGTGACATAAACTTAAAGCACCCAAAATAGGCAACATCAGAGCTACTTATTTGACAGCATCCTTTAAGCCAGACAACCCAAATGGAAAGAATGGAAGAGTGATTTGGAACTTAAACCAATGCAACTTTTTTCACATCTGAATGCTACCAGGCAAATTATTCTTGAGCCCACCAGAAAGTGGTAGCTGTGGATCTTGAACCCAGCTCAGTGTGACTTCAAGCTCAGGGTATTTTCCATTCTACTCATGAGAGCATTGAGTGTGTGGGTATAGAAGTTGTAGAATCTAATCTGAGAAACTGCAAGAGTGCTGACAAGAGATCTTGACAATCTGGCAATTTCGCCCCTGGCTGCTCTGGTTTCTGGAGCCCAGTTAACTCTGGAATGACCTGGATGGGCTGAAGATCATTGTACTACAAAACTCCCTGCCTCAATCCAATTTAAGTGCAGACATCCAGACAATGACTAAAACCTTTCCTGGAAATCTATTAATTATTGTGGTTGTACTGAGCAGTACTTCCTCGGTAGCCTCAGGCACTGGACTAAGAGCAGCAACTGCTTTGGGGATTTCACCACCTGGAGGGGGGAAATGACCCCCCTCCCAACGCCACCCACGTTGAAACCTGAGGTTGGCAACGGAATTTGCTGCTGCAGAAAGGGGAGGGCGCTGAGGAAAATTCATCTCCTAATATTAAGAACATTTGCAAGATGGGACAAACTGAAATGTTCACTAAAGGCAAATAAGGTCACTTGGTAAGGTGAAAATGTTACATGACAAAAAGAAACCATCTTGTGTAAACCAAAACTTAGTTTTACTAGTTGGAGCCAAGGATTCTCACATAACTCTGGAAAACAACTATGGCTCCCCAAACCAAGTAGATTTTTGTTTTGTTTTGTTTTGTTTTTAGGAGGTACTGATGATTGAAGCTGGGACCTCAAACAAGGGAAGCAGGTGCTCAGCAACTCGAGCTACGTCCATTCCCCCCCAAGTAGATTTTTAAAGTTGTACATCTTAAAATATCTAGCTCAGTCAGAAACCAGAAATCTCCCTTTTATGAATAAAGTGGAAAGAAAAATTTCACAGTTCTTGCACTGCTTATTTTTTTATTTCATTTTTTTATGATAAAAAAAAATTTTTTAAGGAGGTACCAGGGATGGAAACTGGGGCCTTATACATGGGAAAGAGATACTCAACCACTGAGCTACACCTGCTTCCCTTGTATTGCTTTTTAATCTTGGAAGGAAAAAAAAATCACACAAGATGTCTCAAAAAATATCTGGATCTGTCTATCTATCTATCTATCTATCTATCTATCTATCTATCTATCTATCTATCTATCTATCAAGATCTTGAAAATATCTTTGAAAACTGAGCACATTGCTCTTAAAAACCAACCCACAGAAGAGTTAAATGATATTACAAAAACAGAAGCTTGATGGCATTATCAATCTGTAGAAAGCTTAATTCATAATTTTAGTCATCTGGTATTAATATAATAATTTTATAACTTGAAGGAAGATCTCAAAATGTCTTCTAGGTCTTTTCTCTATCAGTAGTTAAGATTTATGGAGTTTTACTCTGACTAGAACCTGGGACAACAACTCTAGGTACCAAGATCGTCATTTTCCACTTCCCAAATTTACAAAACCCTCACTCTCTGTTTTCCTCAGACACTTTGAATTCAGTAAAATGTATTTTCGAAATACTCTGTCTCTTAATTTTTAAACCCTTGTTTATTTTAAATAAAATTTAATCCATCTGTTTCTGCTTCATTTACACTTAACTCATCAACATGCTGTTTCATAAAATGTTCTTTGATGTTCAAATTGCCTTTGGAGCTATTTTTAACAAGGTTTTTTTTATTTAAAAAAATTTTTTTATATGCTTCCCTACTTAGAAACAGAAAGTTCCATTTCATTGCTATTTAACAACTGAAGGTCCAAAGGGTTTGGTTCGGTTTATTATTTATGTAAATTAATGTATGTAAAATGCTCATCAATTCTAAAGCAATAGATGGCTGCTCGTTGTTATAGAGTGGCTGTTGCTATGATGACCCACGCAGAGGACATGAGGTTGGAGGTTTCTCCATCATCTTATAGGTCCCTGCCATTTATAACATTTTCTTCGATGACTTTCTTATTGGCAGAAACACTCACAATAAACATGCCAAATGATGGTGAAGTAATAAAGGAGTAGGTCAGAGAGACACGGGCACAGGTTGGATCCCTCGCAGTTGACGTCTTACTTGGGTCTACTGTGCCTAACAGTCGGTCTGTCCCCTTGCTGTATCTGGACTTTGGAGTCAGGGCAAGTGGTTGTAGTTGGCTGACGTTGACTTCTGGGTCAGGGTTTTCTTGGTATATTATTTGCATGAGTTGATAGACTTGATGTAAAAATGATTCAATGAGAAGGAAGCTTTGAGAGCAAGCACCTATGGAATGGGAAGGGGGAAGGCTAGTGAAGGCAAGGTCTGTTTCCCCAGGCCTGTGGAGAGCTACACGAACAGCTGAAGGGGTTGTTTGTAGGCCTTGTTTGGCGAGGGCACATACAGTGTTGCTTAGGAACACGCGGCACAGAGTGAGGCAAAGCCTTCTCCACTTCTGGGCAGAACCCGGTCCTGCCCTGGCATCCAGGGATTCTAGTCATTGGTGGAGCTGGGGGACAATGGTGGCCAAGGCTCTGTCAGCTTGTAGGAAATGGCCGAGAACCGGAGGTTTTGGCATTACCTAGTAGTTGCCTGTAGCAGCGTCACCCAGCTAAAGCTGGATGGAGTAAGAACATGAGAGACCCCCGGGGTCCCTCCATACACTTTGGTATGTGTGTGTGGGGTGTGTGTGCACCCAGCGCGGTCTGGAATGACCTCATTCCTAGCCGGAGTCTGGTGAGGCCCAGCGCCATTCAGGCTACATGTGAAAATAGCAAAACAGCTATTTTGTCGCTCCTGCCTTGACAGTTGTGCAAAGGGTCTCAGCCATGCTAACAAAGGAGAACAGGAAAGCTTTGTCTCCTGCAAGTTGACCCCGATCCTGTGTGTGAAGCGTATACTTTGAGCTTTCACATTCTTCCCCTTCCCTTGGCCTGTTGCACACCAGGCTGCCTTTAGGAATTTGGAACCAAACTCGAAAACTCTTTATCATACAATGGCGGGAACCTTGCTTTGCCCTTTCGCACATCAGTCTTTTCTGGTGAATGGCTCCCCAGCCTTCCGATTCTTGCCGTATGGAACAATTGGCTCCTTCAGTTAACTTGCCAGCAGCAATCAGTTATTTCTTCTAGCCATAAATTTTAACCATTCTTTTTTGAGGGGGAAGAAATTAAAGTAACAAAGGGAGGTGACTATAAAGCACAGAATTGTCAGAATAGCAAATGTTTGAGTAATTTGTTGGGCCCTTGGTTTAGGGTTGACTGATTTTAGCACTAATTTTGGCTTGGACTATTTCTTGGGACAAAGAGGCCCTATTTTAATTCACATCTCCAATGAAGATGGTGATTACAAGGGGGGAAAGCTGTGTGACAGAGGCATTATTATAATTCAACAACTTGACTGATTTTCTTTAAGAACGCTGGTATCTGCTGAGCTATCTCCTTTTTATGAAACGAACCCAATATTTGACAGACTCACTGAACGTGGTTCCTTGTAGACATTCCCGGAGAAACCACCTGGTCCAGCTAAATTGTAATATCTGCTCCTAGAGTCTAATTCTACCAGGCCTGGTTTGAGAAAGAAGAAAAAAATTCCCCAAATGACTAATGTGTTTAGGTCCGGCAAGGATTTTTCATTGTTCTCACAGCGGCTGGTGTAACCTGCTTGCTTTCAATTCTTCTGAGAGCCCAAGGATTTGAAATGAAAAAAAAAAAAAAAAAATTGGATCCTTTAAATCCACAGGGCAAAGCAATCTGCTTTCTCAAACAAAACACCAAACGTTTCCTAACAGGGGCCGCTAGCTAGCCTGGTCAGGGTCAGATTTATGTATTTGCTCTGGGACCAAGATTTCGGTACACCAGGCACAATACCTTGGAGTACTTACAGTGTAAACTATTTTCCTCAAGCAAACAGCTGCCCCGCCTGGCTCAGCCAACCCCCACCACCGTCACAGAAGCCAGATCCTTCTCCGGGAGCAGATGTGCCCTAACTAGGAGGCCTTGCCTTGGGCCTTACTTCCCAAATGTCTGAACAGATTGCCCCCTTCCAGGAACGAAATCGGATGACTTCTGAAAGCATTTGACAGGCAATTCTTTTTCATATTTTCCCCTAGATAAGAAAAACCAAAAACGGGCACAGTTACTACAATCTGAGGGGAAGGGCTGGGTAGCTTGAAGAGGAAGCTCTTGATAAAGTCTGTGCTGCTACAAAGGCACTTTATCTTTTTTTTTTTTTTAATTCCCCTCCCTCTTTTCTGGCAGGGAGGTGGAGGCCATGTTCATGAGCAGGAATCTGAAAGGGAAACAAAAGTCAAAACATGAAGCTGCTTTACCTTATGGAATCTTACTGGTTCTTTTTACTTGTGAAAAACTCCAAACTAGTCTTAGTCAGTGGCGGTGCAAAGTAATCCACGTTCCTGCAGTCAGGACTTAAAAACCACGTGGAGGTGGAATGAGTGAATGAGCTGATTAGTCTACTTACTCATTCAATAAATTTGTATTAAGTGCCCACTTCATACGGGGACTGAGCTTACTGTGCTAATGGAGATGGACACGATCACTCCAAGGAACCAAAACTGTCTCCTTAACTAGCTGACCTCAAAGCCCTCACAATGTCAACTATTCCTCATCCCTTCAGGATTTGAACCGACACTGATGGCCAGCTGTTAAAATGGAAATGCTATGTGAAGATGGTTATCCACTGTGCTATTATATTTAAACATCTTAGTTTGAATTATGGGAGGCAAAATAACATGGTATCATGGGAAAATCACAATTTATTAGCCAGAGGAATTAAGTTCTTATTCTGCCTCTGCTAGTAACTAGCCGTGTATGCAATCATGTATAAGTCACTTTCTTCCTCTGGGCCTCAGTTTCCCCACTCGCTGAAGGGATTATATTAGAGAAGATAAATTGTGTTGGGTGGGGCAAGGAGGTTGGAGAAAGGCCAGGAAGCAGGAAGTCCTATGTGTGTGTTTGGGAGGGGGGAGGAGGGAGAGAGGAGCCAGAATTAGGGGTGGGGGTGGATGGGGGCAGATAAAGCTGTTCGTTGATGACCTATCAAGATGACTGGTGACAGTGGGCTCGAGCACAGGCTGTGGGGCCAGGCTACCTGGGTTTGAATTTGGCTCTACCACTATGTAGCCTAGATAAGTAACTGAACTTTTCTACAGTTCAGGGTCTTCTGTACAAAAGGAATAATGATAGTATCTATCATACAGGGTTGTTGTGAGGATTAAATCAGACAGCCTACCTAGTGCCTGTAACACAGTTCTCTAGTACCAGCTGTTCTCAAAGTGTGAGCTGGAGACTCTTGGAGTATTTCAGGGAGTCTATGGGGTCAAACTACTGTCATGATAATACTAAGATGTCATTTGCCCTTTTTGCTCATTCTCTCATATGTGTACAGTGGAGTTTTCTAGAGGCTACGTGTTGTGATATTCCAACAGATTAAATGCAGAAGCAGGTAGGAGAATCCAGCTATCTTTTTGTTAAGCCATTCATTAAAGAGATTTGCAAGAATGTAAAATAATGACATTCTTCTTACTAAATTTTTTTTCTGCTTTGGAAATATAATTGTTTTTCATAAAATGTTATGGTAAATTGAAAAGCATTCATTATTGCTATTTTAAATACATTAATAAATATTTAACATATTCTGTTTTAGTTTCTAATAAGGAAAATACCAATAGTGCTAACTCACATAAACAAAAAGTTATTTGGAGTTGTCAATAATTCTGCAGAGTGTAAAGGGTTTTAGAGAACAAAATATTTGAGAACCACTACCCTTTGTGTACCGTCCTCGTCTTTTTCTTTGTTTGAAGCACTTTCATTTCTTTCATCTCTCATTCCTCAAGCCGGCTCCAGGAGATACTAGTGTAAGGGTTGCAGTCCTCATGCTTGACGTAAGGATTTTTTGAAACACAAAAGCAGAAAGTAGGAAGAAGACAAGCAACATCCAACTTCTCAACTCTGCCTCAGTCTTAGCTTAGTGTAATTTTAAAAAAGAAAGAATATATTCCTATATTAGTTTCCTATTGCTGCTGTAAAAAATTACCACCCACTTGGTGGCATAAAACAAATTTATCTAAAAGTTCTCAAGGCCAGAGTCTAAAATGGATTCCCAGGGCTACGTGCCTCCTGGAGACTCCAGGGAAGAATCTGTTTCTTTGTCCTTTCTAGCTTCTGTAGGCGGCCTACATCCTTTGGCTCAGGGTACCCTCCCTCCATCTTCTAAACCAGCAGTATAGCATTTTCAAATCGCTCTTTGCTTTTGTTGTCACATCACTTTCTGTTTCTCTGTTCTCCTGCTTCCCTAAAGATCCATAACTTAAATGCATCTGCAAATTCCCTTTTGCCATGTGAGGTAACATTAGCAGATGCCAGGGATTATATTAGTATCTTGGGAAGCCATTGTTCAGCTTACCACAATTTCACTTTGAGTTATTTAAACATTTAATGGCCAAATAAAACATGCATAAAATAAATTAAAAGTGCATAAAAATAGTACATATTAAATTCAGTGCATATATATATATATATATATATTTTTTACTCATTTTGTCAGCAAATATTCTTGAAAATCTATATGTTAGGTTCTGCCCAGTCTTTCAATTGTCATCTTGAGCTCCCTTTTACATGATGTCTTCTCTACTTTCTCAAGAAGATTTTCTGTTCTCAGCATCTACACAGAATAAGAACTCCATAATTGTTAGCTGACATTATTTCAATTACTTTTTCAAGTCTCTTCTCTTTACCAGCCTCTAAGTCATTATTCCCTGAAGTGTGTTTCACAAAACACTTGTCCCATGGGATTTTACCATATAAAAATATTTCTATGGCCAAAAATTTCAAGAAGCACTACATATTTTATCATCCCCTTTGGAGATTCATTATGCACAATAGCAAATTAAAAATTCTGGTAAGTCCTGCAGTGTTGAGGTGGGGGGCACTTAACAGCATTTCTCAAATTTATTTGCCCATGGAATATCTCTTTCTTTTTTTCTATATTAACCTCACATTGTGAGAAATAGTGTTCTAAGCCCTTTGGAGCAAGGGCAAAGTTATGTTCTTTCTATCTTTTGTGGCTGGCCTGGATGTGGGACACTATAGGTGATTGATAAATAACATATGTTGAATGAATGAACTGAGCAGGAAGAAAGCAAAGATGATAAGACAAGACCTTTTCCCTCAAGGTGCCAAAAATGAGTATGACAGATGTGTAAGCAATTATTTATATAATACTAGGTAAATAAAAAAGTGATCTAGCCTTGTATTATTATTTTTTAATTTTTAACTTTTTATTGAAGTATATTATTCACACATGAACATGCATAAACAATAAGTGTATAGTAAATATTGTGAACTTACAAAATAAACATACATACATCACACAGGGGTCTCATACATCATCCCTCTACCAACTCTTTGCATTGTTGTGAAACATTTGTTACAAACTAAGCAAGAGCATCGTCAAAATATTGCTGCCAACTACAGTCCTTATCTTACATTTGGTGTATTTTTCCCCCAACACATACTATTTTTAAAATAATATATTTTTGTTACAGATATTGTGAAACAATTCTGTTGTTTCACACAGATGTGTAGATTTCCCATACAGCTCCACACCTTGGTGGAACATTTGTTACAGATTATGAGACAATATCATCAGACTATTACCATCCATCATGGTCCATAGTATACATTTGGCACACTTTTTCCATACACCTCCATTATCAACAAGGTACAGCTTTGGTGTTGATGCAAGAATATTATAGTATTGCTGTTAACTACAGTCTATAGGTCATGTCAATTGTAGTTCTCCCATGTTTCTTCATATATCCATCACCCTGTAGTAGTGATGTACATCTGCTCTAGCGCACAGAAGGATTCTCTTGCATTTTGTACCCTTAACAAAATTCTCAACTGCCTCTGGGTTCATTGTGTTATTCAGTTCCTAGATTATTCTTTAGCTTTCTTTCTATTGACATTTACTTCCCCAGACTACCTTTTTCAGTCACAATCCCATTTATAAGCCAGTTGCTACTCACTATAATTTACTATCAACTCTATCTTCACACTTTTATAGTAAATTTAATTAAAATTTCTACATACATTAAGCATCCATAGTTCTTCTCAACCCTTCTCTTATCTCCTAATAACCTATACTCGAGGTTTTAATTCCATGTGTTCATTATTTGTATTTAGTTCAAATAATGTATTAATGAGACCATGCAATATTTGTCCTTTTGTTTCTGGTTTACTTCACTTAGTATAATGTCTTCAAGACTCATTCATGTTATCACATTTGTCCCAATTTCATTTCTTCTTACTGCATCACAGTATTCCATCATATATATATATATATATATATACACCACATTTTGTTTATCCATTCATTGGTGGATGGACAGTTAGGCTGTTTCCATCTTTTGACAATTGTGAACAATGCCACTATGACCATTGGTGTACAGATGTCTATTCGTGCCATGGTTTTTAGTTCTTCTGGATATATTCCTAGGAGAGGAATTGCTAGATCATATGGCAGTTCTATATTTAGCTTCCTGAGGAACTGCCAAACTGTCTTCCACAGAGGCTGCACCATTTTATACTCCCACCAACAGTGAAGAAGTGTTCTTATTTCTCCACATCCTCTCCAGCACTTATTGTTGTCTGATTTTTTAATAATGGCCGTTCTATGTGGTGTTAGATGATATCTCTTTGTTGGTTTACTTTGCATTTCCTAATAGCTAGTGATATGGAACATTTTTTTCATGTGCTTTTTAACCATTGATATTTCCTCTTTGGAGAAATGTCTATTTAAGTCTTTTGCCCATTTTTAAAATTGGATTGCTTGCTCTTTTATTGTTGAGTTGTATACTCTCTTTATATAGAATGGAAATCAAACCCTTCTTGGATAAGTGGTTTCCAAATATTTTCTCCCATTGACTGAGCTGCTTTTTACCTTCCTGATGAAGTCCTTTGAATCATAGAAATGTTTAAGTTTGAGGAGGTCCCATTTATCCATGTTTTCTTTTGTTGCTCGTGCTTTTGGTGTGAGGTTTAAGAACCCACGACCTACCACCAGGTCTTGAAGATGTTTCCCTACATTTTCTTCTAGGAGCTTTATTATACTTCCTTTTATATTTAGGTCTTTGATCCATTTTGAGTTAATTTTTGTATAAGGTGTGAGATAGGGGTCTTCTTACTTTCTTTTGGCTTTGGATATCCAGTTCTCCCAACACCATTTGTTCAATAAACTGTTCTGCCCCAACTGGGAGGGCTTGACAGGCTTGTCAAAAATCACTTGGCCATAGATGTAAGGGTCTGTTTCTGAACTATCACTTTGGTTCCATTGGTCTATACGTCTATCTTATGCCAATACCATGCTGTTTTTACCACTGTAGCTAGGTAATATGATTTAAAGTCTGGAAGTAAGAGTCCTCCAACTTCAGTCCTCCTTTTTAAGATGTTTGGGGCCTCTTACCCTTCCAGATAAATTTGATAATTGTTTTTTCCATTTGCTTAAAAAATGCTGGTGGAATTTTTATTGGGATTGTGTTGAATCTGTATATCAATTTGGGTAGAACTGACATCTCAATGATACCTTGTATTATTTTTAAGAAGTTGGGGAAGTGGACTTGGCCCAGTGGATAGGGTGTCCGTCTACCACATGGGAGGTCCGTGGTTCACACCCTGGGCCTCCTTGACCCATGTGGAGCTGGCCCACATGTAGTGCTGGTGTACATAAGGAGTGCCATGCCACGCAGGGTGCTCCTCACAGGGGAGCCCCATGCGCAAGGAGTATGCCCTGTAAGGAGAGCCGCCCAGCGTGAAAAGAAAGTTCAGTCTGCCCAGGAATGGCACCACACACACAGAGAGCTGATGCAGCAAGATGACACAACAAAAAGAGACTCAGATTCCCATGCCACTGACAACAACAGAAGCAGACAAAAGAAGAACACACAGCAAATGGACACAGGGAACAGACAACTGGGGTGGGGGGGGATAGGGGGAGAAATAAATTTTTAAAAAATCTTAAAAAAAAAAGAAGAAGAAGTTGAAAATCAAATCCAAATGTTGAAAACCAACCTAAGAGTAAAATACAACTGAGGCAGGCAATTCAAGCAGCCTGTGGCAGTTTGATATTATTTTATTAATCCAAAAAAGGAAATACTAAGTTTGTAAATTATTCCTCTGGGTATGATACCCTTCGATTGCATTAAATTCAGTTGTGGGGTCTTTGATTAGATTACTTGATAAGGCTGATTTTTAAATTTTTATCCCCCCCCTGCCAAGATGGCTCTCTCACCTGTCTACTCATTGTGTCTACTTGTTGTGTCCACACATTGTTTCTGCTCATCTTCTTTAGGAGGCATCAGGGACCAAACTGGAGACCTCCCATGTAGGAGGTGCGTGTCCAATTGCTTGAGCTACATCCACTCCTGTTTTAGGGCTTTTGAATGGATTATGATGAGACTCCTCCTTCTTGCTGAGTCTGATATAAATGGAAACACACAGAGAGACTCACTGAGACAGACACAGGAAAAGGAAGCTACCACGTTTGATTCTGCCATGTAAGAGAGAGGACTACAGGATCATTTAAGGATGAGGTTCCAAGAGGCTGGGCCCGCGTAGCAGCTCAGGAGGAGATGGTGAGCCCAGAGGGGAAGGCTGAAACCTTGGCAGAGATCAGCAACCATCTTGCTTTGTCACGTGGCAACATGCTGGGTTTAACAGTGGCTGACTTTGGTGAGAATACCTCTCTGATGCTGCCTCAGTTTGCACTTTTCACAGCCTTGGAACTGTAAGTTTTTATCCTAAATAAATACCCTTTATAAAAGCCAACACATTTCTGGTACTTTGTTTCAGCAGCCCTTTGGCAAACTACAACACAGCTCTTTCAACATTGTGGACTGCCCTCTCTCAAAAAGGAAACAAGAAAATTCAATCTATGTGGCACAGAGCAGAATAGAAAGAAATAGCTGTCTTCAGTAAAGAATGAAAATTATTATAGAAAAGATTAACTTAGATTAAAACTCCAAGTAAGGTCTCTATTGGGCCCTGAGTGATGGCTGAGAACCCAGTACTCAGATCTAATTGTGTTTATGAGGCATGGGCAGGCAGGTTGGGGGAGCAGCCCTGTAGCTCACTGCCAAAGGCCAGGCATGAATTTTCCAATCCCAACTGCCATCATTTATCAGAAGAGAAGGTTCTCTTGACACAGGAAGCAGTGATGGCCCCACTCTGAGATGGCACCAAAGGCCAGGGCAATCACTGGTTGAACCAGTCATTCCAACAGCTGTTCAAGGTCTTGCTGGGTTTCTGTGATGGCCGAATCAAGAGCTAATTCAATCAAGGTCATGAACGGGCAATGGGCAATCTTTCCTATATGCTCTAGTAAAGTCACCATGTAGAAAACAAAACAAAACAAAACTAGTACAAGCAAGGAGAGAAAGAAGGTGGTATGGCTCAGTGGAAGGGGCAAAGGATTTCAGAGCCACCAGTAAATCTTGGGTTTGAATCTTGGCTCTGTCATCCCTGTCCTGTGAGTTACTTAACCTCTCTTGAGCCTGTGTCTTCATTTGATAAATTTGAACATACCTTCTGTGTATGGTTGTTTTAATCCTAGACATAAAATTTATAAAGTGTAAATAGTAGACATTCAATAAATAATAGCATTTATAATAATGTTTATTAGTTAATATGTAATAAAATATAATTAAAGGATAAATATGTAACAGATAAGTAATAATTTATTAATAAACAATAGCAAGATAAAACTTTGAATTACTAATCTTTGTTCCCTCATGCCTCTTCCAGCCCAGTATTTCATTTTTTTAAAAGATTTATTTATTTATTTATTCCCCCCACTGACTGCTCTCTGTGTCCATTCACTGTGCATTCTTCTGTGTCTGCTTGTCTTCTCTTTAGGTGGCACTGGGAATTGATCCTGGGACCTGCTGGAATGGGAGAGAGGTGCTCAATCTCTTGCATCACCTCAGCTCCCTGGTCTGCTGCCCCTTTTATTGTCTCCTCTGTGTCTCTATTTGTTGTGTCATTTTGCTGCACCAGCTTTCCATTTGGGCCAGCTTGCTGTGTGGGCCAGCACTTGCTGTGCAGACCAGCACTCGGCACGGGCCAGCTCTCTGATTGGGCCAGCTTGCCTTCACCAGGAGACCCTGGGAATTGAACCCTTGACCTCCGCTATGGTAGATGGGAGCCCAATTGCTTGAGCCACATCCACTTCCCCCAGTATTTCTTTTTATCCCATGACTGATTCTCTTATTTGAGAAGTTGTCCATTTTGGGTTCATTGCCTCGGGGAATAGACAGGCTGGCAGATAACCAGATAAAAAGTAGGCTCTTCTGGATTTTGAATTTCAAAATCCTGGATAATGAAGAGATAGGCAGGATTCATAGTCTAGACTTGAGTTGCCCAAGATGGTTGCCACCGTCACACATGGCTATTGAGGGCCTAAAATGTAGCTAGTCCTTGTGCTATAATTAAAAATACACACTGGTTAAAAGCTCACAGGTCTGAGTCTGTGAAAGTGTCCAAATTAAGGTATCATCAGGAGGTCATTTTCCCCAAGCTGCAGCTGTGGGAAATCAGGCAAATGGTGGTATCGACAGGTCTCTCTCCTCTCCTCTAGGCCTTGTTTCTTTCAGCTTCTGGCTAAAGTGGCTTCCTCTCTGTGTTCCATTGATTTCAGCTTTTATCTCCCGGGGTCCTCTCTGTCTCTGCAGCTTTTTTTCCTGTGTTGATGGCTTTTTATTCTTCTGTATATAAAAGACTCAGTAAGAGGACTAAGACCCACCCTGGGTCATGCAATCTAACCAAGAGCCCTTAACTGAAGTATTTAGTGAAAAGGTCCCTCCTATAGTAGGTGCACAGGAATGGATTAACCCTAAGGACATGATTTTCTGGGGTCCACAAAAGCCTTAACCTGCCACAGGGGGCTTGAAATAGAATGTAGGCAAATCATAGAAAAATAAAATTATACTTCTTGCACATTCAAAGCATGGACTAAGATCTACTATGCCTTCATTATAATGATTACTAAGGCACAACAATGCTAACGTAAAGTTGAGGCAATCTGTTCATAAGCAAAAGTATATCCAGCTTCTTTCTAAAGTAAAACTAATATGATATTAGTCCAGTATGGGGGATTTGGTATTGCTCGTGAGAAATAGTTACACATTCCAGTGTCATATGATGTAATGTTCAGGTGGATATTTAATGGACTGTGATAAACTGGGATGATGGTATCAAGACCATAAATATCATCTTGTTAGAAGATTACTACAACCTATAAAGAGAAAGCTATTACTGACTTTATTCATGTGTTCACCATATTATACAGAGAATTTTAGAAACATTTAGATCTGTTTAATGCAATGGAAAAACAATTGGGATTAGAAGAAATTGCCAATAACTCATGGGACTTTTAATTTTTCATAAGTGTCATTTAATATTTAATATGAATCCATGTAATAGGTTCTTCCTGTTTGTATTTGTTTGATTGATTAACTCAATCAATTCAATTTACCTTTTTTATCTCATTCTAATTTCTAAAGTATAAATAAGAGCTTAAAGGGAAGCAGACGTGACTCAACTGATAGCATCTGCCCACCATATGAGGGTCCAGGATTTGATACCCAGGGCCTCCTGACCTGTGTGGTGAGCTGACCCATGCTCAAGGATGTGCTGAGTCACGCAGGGGTGCCCCCGCATAGGGGTGTCCCATGTGCAAGGAATGTGCTCTGCTAGGAGAGCCGCCCCCTGTGAAAAAGTGCAGCCCATCCAGGAGTGGCACCGCATACATGGAGAGCTGACGCAGCAAGATGACGCAACAAAAGAGATGCAGTTGCCTGGTGCCACCTGATAATGCAAGCAGCTGCAGAAGAACACGCAGCGAATGGACACAGAAAGCAGACAATGGGAGAAAATGGGAGAGCAATAAATAAAATAAAATCTTAAAAAAAAAAAGAGCTTAAAAACTTAAGACCAAAAAATAAAACAATAAAAGGTTAAACTCCCCAAATCATGTAAGGTATACTCATCATTTTGCAAAATCTTTGCCAGAACCAAATGTGCTGGTGAGATCTTACACCCATTTCTAGCCCCCAAAGTCTCCTACTCATTCCACTTTTATCCTGTTAATTTGATTTAAACTCACATGCAATGTCTATTATGCCATTAACCATTTTCTGCACAATTTATCAGATCCCACTGGGTTATTCACTCCTAAATGTTTAATTCAACAAATGCTTCCTAACTACCTACCATGCTCCATGGCCAAGGCTCCAGGTATCCAATGTAAAAAAAAGAGGTCCTGTTCATGCCTTTATGAAGCTTGTAACAAGTAGTGTCATGACTTGGGCTAACAGAAGACATCAGACGTATGTGTGGAAACTATTTCTTCCTGGTGGCATTTGTTCAGTCTAATATTTGTAGTTAGTCATAGAACAATTGATTAATGTTTACTATCCAATGAGGCAGGACATCTAGGGCTTTAAAAATATGCTCATTATTTTATTCTCACAATAGACTAATTATTCCTTTTTTTTACAGAGGAGGGAAACTGAGTCCAAGCCCACACAGCAATCAGAATTGGCTCTAACTTTTCTGTTTTATTGTTTCCCCCTGAAATTATTAAGCGGATGGTGTGCCGTGATGCCTTATTCCTTCTGGCTTCAAAGCCCCTCCTGCCCTGACATCCCCTTGATCGTGATGTTGCATAGGGAGGGAGCTGATAAACCAATGCCAGTTGAGGATTCATGAAGGAACCTAATAGAGAAAGGTAGGTTTGTCATTGAAAATCTTTCAGAACTGAAAGTTTACTTCTCTTGATGAAGGATTTTCAGGTGCTGTGGCAAAGACTGATAGTTTTCCCACAGGTGAATTCTCCCCTTCTACCTTAGTAATGGAACATCTTCTCCCTTGTTATCACATCAAGGTTCTTAGGAGAACCTTGGTTTGATAACATAGAACACTTCCAATTCATACTTGTGTTGTCTTTGGTTCATTGGAAATGGCACAAATATACAAACTTCAGCATTGTGACTGCCTTCATCTGTTCTGAGCTTTCTGTCTACTATCCAGTGAGCTGGGCCAAAATCAACTAAAAGATTATGCACATGGGTGTGATAGCTAAATACCAAATGTTTACTGCCCGGACCGAGAGATAGCAATGAACAGTCCTGCTAATTAGGCCCTGTTTATATTTCCATTATCATGGCTAATTATGTGTTTTGTTTGATGATATGCTTTAATTATCACTAGTGCTTTTCTTTCTCAGCCTATTTTAAACATCTTACAATGCTTTCTCCATCTTCTGGATATCCTTACCAGCCAATATTTTGTTTGTATTAAGGAAGTAATCAATATTTGGAATGTGATGTGCAAACTACAAGCTACCTTCTCCCTTTTTTTCTTTCAATGGAGAAACATGGACATAGGCTGGTCAGAAAGGATGCAATTGTAAATATTATTTAGGATAGCATTTTTCACCCCAGGGATGGGGAGAGATTTCTTGGTGGAACATGGAAATTGCAATCTAGTTATAAGACACAATTGAATGTCACCATCAAAGGCAGGTAAATTGAAGAGATAGTAGCTTAGACTATACCAGAATTTATATAAACTGTGAGTTCTCATTTAAAGTAGATTCCTTGGCTGGGATTATGATTGGAGCAGGATGTGGTACCCAAATGGGAAAACCAGAAAGACGCTCATTTGTAACTTTCATTGTGATGAGGATTATTTCTATTCTTATGAGTCTACTTTATGGAAGTCCAATAGATTATGTGTGAAAGAAATTAAATAGCTGAGGATACTCCTAATGATGATGAGAGTGAGGGAACATTGTATATTTAAAGCAATGGTCCCAACATATACTGTGCATAAGGATTGCAAGGTAGACTTGATAAAATATAGATTGCTGGCTATTGCCTCCAAATCTCTGGATTCAATGGATCTGGCTAGGGCCCAGCAATCTGCACATTTTCTAAGCACTGGCCCTGGCGATTCTGGTGCAGGATCATCCCTGAACAACATTTTACACTCATATCGATATTCTCTCTTTGTACGCTGTTGCTTAATTAAGAAGAACTTGGCTCTGGTGTGCAGGGACTGCCTGCATTCATTGTATATTAGTGCCTCCACCATCCTGCCATGACTGGGTGGTCTCCTGAGATAGGCATTAATATCAAGAAACACTTTTAAAGTGTGAAATCACTTTAGCATTGCAAGCAAAAGAAGAAATAGAAAATGGCATAGTATTTGAGAATAAGGGCATTATTGAAGTAGGAAATAAAAAAAAAATCAATATGCCAAATTTACCAATTTGGCCATGTGAAGAAAACAAAGGTATTAAAAAACCCAGTGACCAGTACAGTGAATATTTAGAATTGATTTCTACCAAGTAGACAAAGTTCCTGAAGGATGGAGTAGTCTAGTGTAACAGAGAGAACACAGATTTTCCTGTCTGTTCTTGGTTGGAATCTTGGCTCCATCAATCCAGACTTTAACCTGTCTGAGGCTTGGTTTCCCAGTGGGCATAAGGGTGGGGTAAACATTACTGATAATGTATATAGCTTGCTGTATCAGTCAGAGTTCTCCAGAGTAACAGAAACCAATAAACATTTAGAGATTTATTATTAGGAGTTGGCTCATGTGATTGTGGGACTGGCAAGTCTGCATCTATAGGGTATGCTGGAGACTACAAATTCCAGGAAGAGCAATGCTGAAATCTTGAGTTAGACTTCTTTAAGCTGGAAACTTGGGAAAGAGTGGAGGGTGGAGTGTTGAGGCAGAATTCCTTCTCATCCCTGGTACCCTTGGCTCTGCTCTTAAGGCCTTGAGATGATTGGATGGGGCTCACCTGCAATCTCCTTTCCTAAAAGTCAACTGATTACAGATGCTAATCCCACCTATGAAATATTTCCATGTGGTAGCTCTGTCAGTATTTGACTAAGCAACTGGACATATAGCCTAGCTAAGTTGACACATAAAATTAACCATCATACATGCTAAGCCCAGTGATTAGTATTATCATGATCATTATAATTGTAATTTATCATCTCTTATCTTCCATCCAGAGGATGGGGAGCATGACGGTATTAACTCATAACTTTATTATAAGGATTAGTTCATGAAACAATTAATAGGTTACATGCTGAATGCTTACTATGTTCCAAGCGCTGTTCTAATTCTTTATACACATTAACGCATTCAATCCCATAGCAACCCTATGAGGTGCTTCCCATTTTACAGATGAAAAAATTGAGGCTCAGAGATATAAAGCACATTACCCAAGGTCACACAGCTCTAAGTGGTAGTGCTGTACTATTACGTGTGAGGAGCTCAGCTCAGTACCTGGCCCTCAGTCGATTCTCAATGAGGACACTCTTCATGGAATTGTATATAGAGAGATCCTTTCCTTTCCTAGGTACTGTCTTGGGAGTGTCAGAATCATAGCTGGGTGGAAATTCCACATTGGTGAGCATGTTAATACTATGGTTATGGCAGATGGAGTTCAGTGCCATCTCAGTTGGCCCTACTTTGGAGTTTGTGTTTCTGTGTGATAGAGCTGGACTCAGATGTGATCTTCGTCCACAAGTCTCTTCTATTACTTTTACCAGAACTGTAGTTGGTGCTGGGGTTTAATGTACACCCAGGGGACCTGAATCTCTGGACTGACCATGTGATAGCCAGGCCCTGAGTCTCAACAGACTTGCAACTCCTACACTCTGGTTTATTGGACTTACCCCACTCAGCTAACACAGAGGTGAAGAAGGTCAACCACCACACCTGGGAGCCAAGAGTGCCTACAACTGAAAGCAGGAGAACTGCATCCAGCATCCATGTGGAATCTAAGCCCCCTCTTGACATAGATGTGGAGTGGACACAACCATTCTAAGGTCCACAGGATGGAGGAATAGAGTGTGGATTAGAGTGGACTTACTGATTTTATGAACTATTGTGATTAGTAATTGAAGAAAATGTGGCATTGGTGTGGAGAAAGTGGCCATGGTGGCTGCTGGGGGTAGGAAGTGGGAGGAAGAGATGTGATGTTGGGGCATTTTCGGGACTTGGAATTCGGGTGGAGCTGCAGGAACAGTTACCGGACATTGTATGTCCTCCCATGGCCCACTGTGTGGACTGTGGGAGAATGTGGGCTATGATGTGGACCACTGACCATGAGGTGCAGCAGTGAATGCTGCAACGAATGTCTTATGATGATGGAAGAGGTTGTTGTTATGGGGAGAGGAATGGGGTGAGGAGGGTGGAGGGTATATGGTGACCTCATATTTTTTTAATGTAACCTTAAAAAAATAGAGACAAAAAAAACAAAAACAAAAAAAAAATACTGATGGAAGAACAAGACAAAAAAAAATATCTGTGAACACCAAGCTGCAAAGAAAGATGGACATATATATTTAAATAGGGTTTGGGTCAAATTCATTCCATGTGGTCACTTCAAATTAATGATATCTATCCATGAAGAAATTGAATTATTGACATTTTAGAAATTTTCTCTTTTAGTCCTGAGAAAACTATTAGGCTGCAAGGATGCAATTTTTATATTTGGCTGAAAAAAAAAATCCTCTCCTATAAAATAAGTTATAAGATGGGCCAGCATTAGACAATAAAGACAGTGATATTTAAGTTGATCGGGGACAGATGTTTAATATATTTTATGTAAGAACCATAGACACAGTTAACTACCAAATCGGACTGTGTCTTGAAATGCTGGACAGATGGAATCAAGAAGATTCCTCTTGATTCCTCAAAGTGACCCTAATTAAAAAAAAAGTAATTAGTCTTGATCAAAGCTCTTCTGTGATTTTTCAGTTCTTTGGCCTCTGCACTTGGTTCACTTTGTCTTGGCTACAAAGGTATTTGGGATGTAAAGTTTCTGTGTATGTGTGTGTGTTACACATATGTGAGTATTCCTGGTTTTGAGAACATACTTTGTTTTATTTTCCTTCAGTCATTCACTGTGGGAAACTGTAGTGTGTGGTACACATTGTTGGCTGCCTCCCCAGCATCTGTTCTTCCCAGCTTCCCAACAGCCCCTGATTTCCATTTGGGGATCTGAGGTTCCAGGGACTGTGACTCCACCCCGAGCTCCAGAGCTTGTCACGTCTCTGCTTGAAAGCCTCTGACGACTCCCCTTCTTATTCAGAATAAAGAACCAAGGTCTTTCCAGTACCTGTGAGGTTCCATGCAGTCTGACTGTATTTTCCCGAGACCTCCTCTTCTACAGCTTTGCCCCCTTCTCACCCTACTGCTTTACACCCACCCCCTTGCGGTTCCTCCAATGGGCCAGGCGAGGGCCCGCCTCCAGGCCGGCTCTTCCTCTGCCTCAAGATCTGTAAGTCACATTCTCTCACCAGTTTCGATATCCCACAGCACTGACAGCACCTGACACACTAGATACGCAGGTTAGTTGTTTATTGTCTGTCTTCCTAGAAGAATGTAAGCTCTACCAGTGACAGGGACTTTTGTTTGGCTCCTTGCTGTATCCTCAGCACCTAGAATCGCACCTAGCCTGTGGTAAGCCCTTGACAAATTTTTGTTGAATGAAAGAATAAATAACTAAATTAAGGGATGGATTACATGATTAAGGCAAAACCAACCAGCGTATTTTATCTCTCTAGTCACAGCAATTGGACCTGGGGTGAGTATATGGCAGCTGGTCCCGGCAGAGCCAATCTCAGGATTTTTTTCCTGGAATGTTGGAGAGAGTTGGTCCACATTCCTGTTGAACAAGAAGGAGGAAGTGTTGTAGTTTCCTAGGGCCGCCATAATAAATAACTACCAACTAGCTAAAAAACCCAGAAAGGTATTGTCTTCCAGTTCTGGAGATTAGGGGTCCAAAGTTGCGGTGTCCACAGGGCATGCTTCCCCTGAACCCTGGAGGGTAGAACCCTTCCTCGCCTTTTCCAGCTACTGGTGTTGGCTGGCAATCCTTGGCATTCCTTGGCTTGCACCTCTTCCTCTGCTTCTTATAAGGACACCAGTCATATTGGGTTAGGACCCACCCCAATTCAGTTTGGCCTTATTTTTACTAATTGCATTTTCAAAGACTATTCCAAATAAGTTCACATTCATAGACTAAGCAGTTAGGACTTGAACATGTCTTTTTTGGAGACATAATTCAACCTGTAAGAAGGAGGATGTAGTCCCAGGAGAGGAACCATGTAAGACATAGAGAAGTTACTGCTGACTTCTATGAACTCCCGTCAAACATCCCCTGAAGTTGAGTGGCTCAAGACTGTGCCCACTATTTGCCTAGGTCACTTTTAGCTTTTTGAAGCTTGTCATCAAGCGAGTTCTGATACACTGAACTGTTAGGGAACATCTCACTGAATAAAACAAGACCTTGACTGAATTTCACAGTTTCCCCCCAAATCCTTCATTTTTGTACACAGAAAAACCATTACAATAAAATCAAACCAATTATTCACCATTAAGTATTTCAAGAGGAGTTTGTACCAACATTCTGCCCTGGTAAGAATTTTAGAGGATGTGTATGAAGTCTTTCTTCTTGTGTTCATAAAGAACAATGTGCAATTCAGTTGTGGAGAGAAAGCTTTGTTGAAAGCAATTGAAGGAGTTATTTACAGGGTGGGGTTTCAGTCTTGTTCTGTTTATATAGCATTGGCTATTCTGCTGGTGTTCACTTAATGAAAACTTAAAAATAAAAACATCTGTAGAGTATGCCAACTGATGCCTGCTTCACCAGTTCAGACTTCTGGCTTGTCTCATGTAATTTTAATAAAGTATGTTAACCAGGGTCTTGAAAGATTTCATGTTCTATAACCTGGCCCTATCCACTGCGACAAGAGTTTTGGGAATAGGCTCATGAATTTAATGGCATTCTTAAAATAATACTTCATGAGACTTAAATCTTGATAATTATACAAAGAGTTGTACTTTGGGGTATGTTATATGTTTCTAAAATGATGCATTTTGCCTAGAGTTCTGATTGTTGCACTTTAAAGGAGCCGTGGTTACCAGGATCAAATTTAAATGGAATTCTCAATTCAAAGATGATCCAAAATGAAACTCATGCCACTAACAGTAGGGAGGGGTGGAGCTACCAAGCTCTTGAATTTGCCTTATAACGACTGTTTAATTTCCTGTTTTAAAGAAAGAACTTAAATGGAATTTCTTCTTAAGGGATTGTTTGGCTTAAACCTGATCCTCTCCTAAATCCCTCCTTTGAGGATTTGGACTCTGGACTCACCTGAAGGTATCATTTCAGTTCTTGGATGAGAGATGTACTCTTCGTCATTCTAAAGCAATCTGAGAAAGTCCATTCCTGCCACAAATGGCATCAGCCAAGTGTACAGAGCCCACTTTGTTCTGTGGGAAATGAAAATGTATTTTTAACGGTGCATCCTTGGGTCGAAATAGGAAGGCCCTTCACCTGGACATTAATTCAAGTCAGAACTGTTAATATCCATAACAACCATCAATGCTGCCTTTTGTGCAGTTGGTGTTCAATGCATCTGGATGTCCTTTTAGTCACTAACATAATACTCACACTTACTAGCAACTCTAGTCTGGACTTTTGGCTACTGAGCTCTGTGAGGAAAATTACCAGCAAATCAGAGAGTCAAAGGACTGAATACTTCCTTGGTGGTGGACAGTTCGTGGAGCAAAAGACCTCCCAGGCCATCTACCCTACCTCCCTCGCACTTCCAGTGGAAAAAATATTCAGTGATAACAATGAAGAGTCAGCATCCAAGCAAATTCTTTTGAGATTATGCATACATCTGCTTTAGCAACACAGGTAAAGATGACTCATTTTTGAACCACAACATTTAAGACATATGCAAGTCTAGTTATTGGAAAATTATAGGCTAGATGTACTGCTCATATAAATATGAATTTCTATACATTGTCACATTAAATAAACAACTGACAACAATTAATAATTGTGAAGCTAAATTAAGAGTAATTTAAGGTTAAAAAGGCAATACTGGGAAGCAGATGTGGCTCAACTGATAGAGCATCTGCCTACCATATAGGAGGTCCAGGGTTCGAACCCTGTGTGGTGAGCTGGCCCCCGCGGAGTGCTGCCACGCGCAAGGAGTGCTGTGCCACACAGGGGTGTCCCCTGCGTAGGGGAGCCCCACACGCAAGGAGTGCGCCCTGCAAAGAGAGCTGCCCTGTGTGAAAAAAGTGCAGCCTGCCCAGGAGTGGTGCTGCACACACGGAGAGCTGATGCAGCAAGGTGACACAACAAAAAGAGAGATGATTCCTGATGCTGCTGAGAATGCACGTGGATGCAGAAGAACACACAGTGAATGGACACAGGAGAACAGACAACGGGGGGGGGGGGGGGGAGGGAAGGGGAGAGAAATAAATTAAAAAAATAAAAAATAAATCTTAAAAAAAAAAAGCCAATACTAGGAGCAACTGAAAACACCTGTCAAGTAAGGTAGCACAGTACAACTTACTCTATCCCAAAAGCTCAGGGATTCCAATATCAGATGCTGTCTACACACATCATAAGAACTTCACAGCTCCATGAAACACGACCTGGCAATCAGCTCTCTTAGTGGAATTCAGAATTAAAAGCCAGAGAAATCTTTTAGATTTAATTAATGAATATCAAGTTTTAGGAACTCTGCATAACTCACTTATTAGGTTGCTATTAAGTAGCTCTTAATCCTTTGTAAAATGAAAAGTCCTTGGAATTGCAAGTCATGTATCCAGAAGATCCAAAAGAAACAATAAGCATAAGCATTTTCTAAAATTTAACTGTTTGAGTTAATTTCAGCTTCAGATGCAGTTACAAGAAATAATACTGAGAAATCCAGTGTACCTTTTACCCATTTTCGCCCAATGGTCTTGCAAAAACTACAGTATAATCAAGATACAGAATATTTCCATCAATACAAGGGACCCTTATGATGTTCTTTAATGGCCAAACATGCTTCCTTCTAGGCCCCCTCCCCTTCTCGATCTCTAGCAAACACTAATCTGTTCCCCATTTCTATAATTTTCTCATTTTAAGCATGTTATATAGTAAATGGAACCATTCATCACCTTTTGAGGTTGACTTTTTTCGCTGAGCATAATTCTCTGCAGACTCGTCCAGGCTGTTGTGTGTAGCAATAATTTGCTCCTTTTTATTGCTAAGTAGTAGTATTCCATGGTATGGATGCACCACCGTTTTGTTTAACCATTCATCCATGAAAGGTGTTAGCTATTACAAATAAAGCTGCCATAAACATTCATGTATGGGTTTTTGTGTGAACATAGTTTTTCATTTCCCTGAAATAAATGCCCAAGAGCACAATTACTTGGCTATATGATATTAGCATGTTCAATTTTTAAAAAAAGAAACTGCCAAATTGTTTTCAGAATGACTGTACCATTTTATATTTCCAACAGCAACATATGCATTATCTAGTTTCTCTGTATTTTTGGCAGCATTTGGTGTTTTCATTACTTTTTTATCTTAGCCATTCTGATGGGGTGTAGTGATATCTCATTGTGGTTTTAATTTACATTTCCCTAATGGCTAATGATGTTGAACATCTTTTCATGTGCTTACCTGCCGTCTGTAGATTCTTTTCAGTGGAATGTCTTTTTATGTCCTTTGTTCATTTTCTAATGGGCTTGTTTTTTGACTATTGAACTTTGAGAATTCTTTCATATTCTAGATATGGATCTTTTGTCAGATATGTGGTTTGGAAATGCTTTCTCTCAGTCTGTGCTTGATTTTTCATCCTCTGAACAAGGTCTTTCAGAGAGCAAGAGTTTAAAATTTTGATGAGGTCCAATTTACCAATTTTTTTCCATTTTATGGATTGCGCTTTTGGTGTCAAGTCTAAGAATTCTTTGTCTAGCCCTTTATCTTAATATTTATTTCCAAAATGTTCAAAGTTTTCCACTTTATCTTTAAGTCCTTGATGCATTTCAAGTTAGTTTTTACATAAGGTGTGTGCCAGCATGAGGTCGTTTTTGCTTATGGACATCTACTTGCTCCAGCACTATTTGTTTAAAAGCCTATCTTTCCTCTATTTTATTACTTTTATACTTTTGTCAAAAATCATTTGGGCATATTTGTGTGCATCTATTATTGGGTTCTCTATTCTGTTCCATTGACCTATTGAACTATCCCTTTGTCAATCTAGCACAGAATTGATTATTGTCGCTATGCAAGTCTTGAAATCAAATAGGCTGATTCCTTCCAATATCTTCTTTTCCAAATTTATTTTAGCTGTTCTACCCTTTCCATGTAAATTTTATAATAATATTGTCTATAGCTACAAAAAATCTTGCTGGGATTTTGACAGGAATTATGTTAAATCTGTGTACAAATTTGGGGAGAACTGACATTTTTACTAGGTTGAGTCATTCTGAACAAAGTACGTATCTCCATTAGTTTAGAGCTTTGATTTCTTTTATCAGCATTTTGTAGTTTTCAACATACACAGTCCTACATTTGTTTTGTTAGATTTACAACTAAATATTTTTTGAGTCACTATAAATTGTATTTTTAACTTTGGTGGCCATGTGGATATTTCTATTATGGGTAAACACAATTGATTTTTGTATGTTTAACTTGCTTCCAGGAGCCTTGAATAGTTCAAGAAAGAAGCCTTTTGGTAGAATTCTTGGGATTTTCTATGTAGACCTCACATAGTCTGCAAATAGGGACACCTTTATTTCTTTCTTTCCAATGTGCATGCTTTTCCCCTTTTATTACCTATTGTTCTGGCTGGTACTTCCAGTATTTTGCTGAACAGGAGTGATGAGAGTGGACACCTTTGCCTTGTTCTAGCTCTTAGGGGGAACATTCAGTCTTTCACCATTAAGCATGATGTTGAGGATAGATTTTTTTGGTAGATTCCTTTATTAGGATGAGGCATTTCCTTTCTATTCCTAGTTTACTGATGGTTTTTATTATGTTGAAATTTTTAGTTATCAATTGACATTATTATGTGTTTTTTTTCTTGAAAGTCTTAATATGGTAGATTACATGGGTTGATTTTCAAATATTGAGCCAGTGTTGCATTCTTGGGATGAACCACGTTTGGTCGTATTGTGTTATCATTTTTACATTGTTGGAGTGATTGTTAAAATTTTGGAGATGATTTTTGCATTTATATTCTTGAGGAATATTGCTTATTTTCCCAATTCAATCTGAGATTTTTCTGGTGGATTGTACTGGACATTTTGAATATTATTTACAAAACTCTGTTTTGCTTAAACCCTATGGAAGATGTTGATATTTTGTTTAAGCAGGCGATCTAACTGGTCAGGATCAGGCCACAGATTCCAACCAGCAAACTGCGGACATGATTCCAATATCACTTTAGGTTTTGAAGCCTGCACAGTGATTTGGATCTTTCCCACATGTGTGTCACTTGGTGGTCAGGTTGGGAAGCTGGCCATGGTCTATCTGTCATTTCAGTTTGTAGTCTCTGGTTTGCTGATAAAGATCAGATTCATGCATGCCCAGCTCAGGAGTGAGACCAAGTGCTCATTAAGAACTTTATGGATGGGAAGCAGAGGTGGTTCAAGTGATAGGACCTCCGCCTACCATATGGGAGGACCCGGGTTCAATCACTGGGACCTCCTGGTGAAAAAGAAGAGAACGCATGTCTGCATGGCAAGCCAGTGCCTGCTGGTGAGCTGAGTGCCCGCATGGTGACATAAGTACCCACACGATGAGCTGAGTGCCCACGCGAGTGCCCACATGGTGAGCCAGTGCCAGCCTGAGTGCCGTGTGGTGAGCTGAGTGCCTGCATTGTGAGCTGAGTGCCTATGTGGTGAGCCAGTTCTTGTGCCAGTGAGTCATGCAGCAAGATGGTGATGCAACAAAAGAGAGACAAAGGGGAGAGTCAAGGGGAAGCCCAGCAGAAACCAGGAACTGAGGTGGTGTGATTGACAGGGAACCTCTCTCCACATCAGAGGTCCCCAGAATCGAGTCCCAGTGAATCCTAGAGGAGAAAGACAAGAAGAGAAGACAAAAAGAGAAATAGATATAGAAGATCACACAGCAAGTGGACACAGCAAAAACAGCAGGGCCGGGGAGGGGAGGAGAAGAAAAAAAAAAAAAAGAACTTTATGGAGTAGCTCTCCTGAGCTCTTTCTTTTGTAAAATCTCCCTGGTACTTTTCTGTTTCCCAAGGCTCTTCTTTTTTGGCCCTCTGGTCTGATAGCTGGGGCCTTAAAAGTTACCGTCTCTGCTGTGTACATCTGTAACTGAGCCCCTGTGCTGGCCCATGCAGCCAGACAGAAAGAATGAAATGCAAAGGGGCTTGCCCCACTCTCTTAGGGCGTATCTCCCAGGTGCTCTTCTCGCAGTTTTGGCTCTGCTAGTTCCAGCTGCGCCTCATCACTGGCCCCAAGGTTTGCTTGGGGGATGGGGTGTGAGAGAACAGAGAGAAGGAAAAAAAAAAGGAGCAAAATGGGATTTCCACACTATCTCTGAGTATTAGGAATTATGTTTCCCCTTCTTCAGCCAGGTCCCTTCGGAGCATTTTCTGAGTCACCAACTCCCTTTTGAGTTTCAGGCTGCACTGGGTTCAGGCCAGGGAATATAGGAGGGGCAAAAATGGTAAACTCACCACCATTTTGGTGGTACTTCCAATTCTCATCTTCTTCTCCAATTCGTTTGCTGCTATTTACTTTTCAGAGTCCTCAAATAAATGCTCCGTGCGTTCTGTGCAGGCTTTGAAGTTGTCTTTAACAACTTCAAAGGGCAGAGTATGCTTATTCCATCCTACCTGGAATAGTATCTCAACATATGCAATTTTGAATCTATTACCACCTATCACAAAAAGCCTTAGACCATACTATGAGAATCACTAATAAAAAAGCAGGGTGTCTCGACTTCCTATTTTTTCTAAGAAAAAATATTGTATGTTTATCAGTCTTCAAGTCATGACACAGGTAGCATTAATTAAAAACTTGTGACTTTAAGGTCCAAGATTTTCCATGCACCTTAAAATCTGTATATCTGGATGATAGTACTTTAGTTCTTGGTTGAAATGTATACAAGACAATGATTAAAAACAGACTGGTTTTTATCCAGAGTTGAGAAAAGAAAAGTAATCTGCTTTATCTTTTGTAACACTACTTTGGAAGATATTGTCCATTTTGTCCAATGTTGTTTAAATAAAACATTCCACTTTGAATTTCATGCAAAGAAAAGGTTCCTCACTTCTTATGAACTCACATCAAGGCTTGGTTTTCTTTTTGTCCTGGTTTTCAGAAGTCTCAGTTATACTTGCTGTCTTTAGCTAGATTTTCTGGACCAATTGTTTTTCCTCTACCATGTTACATAGGTCTGACTATTTTACACTTATTTTGTTTCTGGAAACTGAGTCATAAATGAATAAAATGCAATGATAGGATTAGTAGTTCTCCTTTCTCCCTTTTATTTGCCAGTTCTTTTGTGTTTTTTACCATGCTCCTTTTAAAAGATATAAAACTTGAGTGAAATAATTACATTCAACCTGGATGATGAGTACATGGAATTTATACTATAATCCTATCTATTTTGTATATTCTTGAAATTCTCCATAATAAAAAATTAAAAGTTAAAAAAATGAAATAAGTAAAATAGTGTTATAAGAATAAAAAGTCAATCACTGTAAGTGAATAGTTAGTTTTGAAACAGACCTAGCATATTAAACTCTGATATATATGTTAAAGATGCAATCATAAACCAGTAGAGAAAGGAAAGATTTTTCAACAAATAACTATCTGGTAATGGATTAGCTATTTGTGAAAAATAAATCTGTACTTCATACAAAACCTCAAAATTTAATTCTAGGTACACTTAAGAGTTACGGTGGAAAAAAAGTAAACCAGAAGTAACTTAAAAATAAGTCATTATTGACTACCTATTTGGACTAGTACTTTTAAAGATAAAAACAAAAGACAACAATCCCCAAAGGTAAAAACATTTTACCACATAGACCTTTAAAATTTCTTATTTTGAAAATAAAAAAACAATTAATTACGCTAACAACAAACTAGAAATAATATTTGCAACAAATATCACTGGCAAAGGGTAAGTATTTGTCTATGATAAACTTATATAAATGAATAAAATGAATAGTGAGACTCAGGCCGATAGAGAGGCAAATGCCTTGATAACTTATATAAAATAAGAAATGGCAAAAACCTACAAAAGAAGTGTATTCTTTTAATTTTACTAAAGAGAAATTAGAACTATTTGATAGTGTTATTTATCTATCAACTTTTAGGGAAGATGTCATGACACAGTCCTTTTTTTAAAAAAAATATTAATACAGATATATACTTGGGGAGTGGATGGGGCTCAGTGGTTGAGCACCAGCTTCCCACATACGCGGTCCCAGGTTCAGTCCCTGGCTCTGGTACCTCGAAAAACAAACAACAACAACAACAACAAAAAAGGACAAATATTCAATTAAGCAATTTTGTCAAGAGCTTTAAAGCTTTAAATTACTGAGCATTTCAACTAGAAATTCTACTTGGAGGAATTTTGTCATAGATATGAATTATATAATAATATATGACATATTTATATAATTTTATATTATTTATGAGTTATATATTAGTATCAGTATAGAATTATCTGACAAAGACTTAATAGTAGCTATTATACCTACACTCCAATAAACAACAGCAAAATACTCAAAACAAATGAAAAAATAGAACGTCTCAGGAAAGAAATAGAAGATGTAAAGAAAAATAAAATAGAAACATACACACACACACAAAGATGTTTTCTCCAGTCTTAGATTTAAAAACCTTGAAACAACTTAATTGTCCAAATTTATAATAATGGTTTAGTAAATAATAGCATATCCATAGAAGAAATAGCATGTAGTCAATATGAAATGATATTTTAAAATATTTTCTGAGGTAGGAAAATATTTATGGTAAAAAAAAAGGCTACGTTAAAAATGAAGGTGTTTGTATACTACTATAGGGAAGTCATAGTTATTTTTTCCTTTCAATAGAATGTACGTATTCTCAACTGAGGATACAAAAGGAGCTTTAAAAAAACCTAGAGAGGCTCAATGTGTACCTCATATTTACTGAATCATCATTTCTAGGGGAAGGTTTGTTTATGTTTTATTTTTAGGTCATTTTAAAAAAAGAAAGTCTACAATTGATTCTAACGCATTACTGATTAGTAACTAAAGTGTTAGATTAAGGTGATACTGAAAAGGAAGAGAGTGAATAGAAAATTACTGTATAACCTTTAAATGTGTCAAAGGAAAAGAAAAGATGACACATACCAAATATACACAGGGGTTTACTGAAAAGTTGTCATAAGTCTTTCTAAGTTGGGATAAAAAATGACTGACATTTCATTCTTTTTTCTTTCTTTGTTAAGTACTGGGCCTGGGAATTAAACCCTGGACCTCATATGTGGGAAGCCATTGCTCAACCACTGAGCCACATCGGCTCCCCTGAGTTGTTTTATTGTTGTTTGGCTTGTTTTGTTTTCTTCAGAGGCACTGGAAATCAAACCCAGGATCTCCCATGTGGGAGGCCAGCACTCAAACACTTGAGCCACATCAGCTCGCCTTCATTATTTATATTTTTTTGTGTTACTTAAAGTTTTCCACAATGGGTATTAGGTATCGAATCAGCAAATGTGTTTTATGGAAAGCAGTAAAAAAAACAGTGAATGATTTCCTTCTGAAAAAGAAATATTTCCATTTTTAAATGTAGAGATTTCTTACTTCCAACTTCTACTGTAGTGTCCTCCTTGTCACTGCAGCCAAATATGTGCTCTACTTGTGTCAATGGTCAGTTGAAAAGTGAAAAATGGCATCTTCCTATGTTGAGGTTTCAAGATGACAAGTGACCAATTCTCCCTCTTCTCCTTTTTCTAATCTTACCCATTGAAACTTCTGATAATTTATGGGCTCTTTTTGTTTCAGAGTCTTATAATGTTTAGGAACAAGGATGCAGCTATGTAATTCTTCAGGACTGCTTCTGTGGGGGTGGTTATTTTGATTTAACTCCTTCCTTCAAGGCATGAAATAAAGCAGAGCCACCTCAAAAAATTCATCTCCAGGGAGTAAGATAATTTGGCCATGATTTCTGTTTGTGTGAAATACATTCTTTCCTCTTGCCCATCATAAAATACCAGACCCATCTCCATCAGATTCCCATTATATCAAGTGCTTTTTTGGAGGCGGGGGGGGGGGGGGGGGGAGAGGAATGTGCATAGTTTTTTTTTTCCATATGAGTGTTATCCATTTCCCGATCTTCTAATACAAAGCCCAACACAGTTTTCCTCCAAAATATATCATTGGAATGATTATTTAACATTTTTACACACAGGTTTAATTGTACTCTTTCCCATTAGATTCTAGAAACCCTCAGGGCATAGAGTGAAGTTCAATCTATGTTAACTGCCTAGCACAGTGTATGGTTTCTAATAAGGGTTTATTAAATGTTAGTTTCTTATACAGATTTCTTTTTTAAAAAAAATGATTCTTCTCCTGTTCTTTAATATTCCTGGATGGTTTTTCTCTATTTCTTTTTAGGAGGTACAGGAAATTGGATCTGGTACCTTGTACATGGGAAGCAGGTGCTCAACCACTGAGCTACACCTGTTCCCTGTACACATTTCTTTCTTTTTTTTTTTTTTAAAGATTTATTTTTATTTATTTAATTCCCCTCCCCTCCCCCGGTTGTCTGTTTTCTGTGTCTTTTTGCTGCGTCTTGTTTCTTTGTCCGCTTCTGTTGTCGTCAGCGGCACGGGAAGTGTGGGCGGCGCCATTCCTCGGCAGGCTGCTCCCTCCTTCGCGCTGGGCGGCTCTCCTTACGGGTGCACTCCTTGCGCGTGGGGCTCACCTACGCGGGGGACACCTCTGTGTGGCACGGCACTCCTTGCGCGCATCAGCACTGCGCATGGGCCAGCTCCACACGGGTCAAGGAGGCCCGGGGCTTGAACCGAGGGCCTCCCATGTGGTAGACGGATGCCCTAACCACTGGGCCAAAGTCCGTTTCCCCACATTTCTTAATTCAAATGTAACGCTGTTGCAAAGCTGCTATAACATGCAAGTAGAAAAAATGTCATTGCAGAAAGAAAGAATTTAGAAAGGAAGAGGATGTTGCAAGTTGGGTAGTAGAGTACATGAAGTTAGAACTTGAAAGGCAATAGGGTTGTTCATGCTCTTAAGTTTAGGAGCTGGACAGTCAGTTTAAATGAAGAAGTCATTTAGGAAAGGTTCTGAGATCCAAACCAAATGATGTTTATGGGCTGAATATTTTCTATTTCTTCCTTCAGGTTTATTCTCCACACATCGTCACTAAACTCTGTGCTCCCAGTAGTGGGGTTCTATCAATGAGCTCCCTTGCACTCTGGCTTTCCATTGAATATAGCCAATCAGAGGCATTGTTAAGAAATCTGAGTGTAAGATCATGGTGCCTAACTCCCTTGTTTCTTCCTTGTTCTTCCCTTGTTTCTACCTTGGTGGTTTGGATGTGTCTTCTCTACTGAAGCCACAGTAGAGAAGGCAGCCCTCACATATAGCTAGAGCTGCTACCCTTTCCAATCCTAGTGACAGCTCAGTCTTTTAGTCTCCTTGACCCTTCAAGCGTGGGGAGGCACAGTCCCTCTGTTGCTAAATACTACCCTTTGCTGGTTTCCTTTAACCCTACCCACACTTTCATAAACAAATCTCTAACCTGTTGCATTGGAGAGACAAAAATGTTTTGCCAGGATGTTGGGCCACATTTCTCTTGATGCTAAGTAATCCACCCCACCCCCTGCCATTTTACCTTCATGAAAGAGCTAAGTATCCTCTCTACTAGCTGAATGGCAGTAATGACTTCAAGATGAGGCCCCTTCACATGATCCTGGGTGATGAGGAAAGCTTTGCAGCAAAAGAAAAACATGTAAAGTCATATGTGCACATTTAAGTCAACCTATGCAAAAAAAGCAGGTTGCCAGTATTCACTTCCAAACTTATGTGATTTTCTTATCTAAATAAGTGTAGCTTTAAAACTACTGGCCATGGGAAACAGACTTGGTCCAAGGGATAGGGCATCTGCCTACCACATGGGAGGTCTGTGGTTCAAACCCTGGGGCCTCCTTGACCTGTGTGGAGCTGGCCAACATGCAGTGCTGATGCACGCAAGGAGTGCTGTGCCATGCAGGGGTGTCCCCCACGTAGGGGAGCCCCACGTGCAAGGAGTACACCCTGTAAGAGAGCCACCCAGCACGAAAGAAAGTGCTGCCTGTCCAAGAATGGCACGCTGCACACGGACAGCTGACACAACAAGATGACGCAACAAAAAGAAACATAGATTCCTGGTGCCACTGATAAGGATAGAAGCAGTCAGAGAACAACAGAGTGAATGGACACAGAGAGCAGACAACTTGGGGGTGGGGAGAGAAATAAATAAATAAATAAATCTTTAAAAAAAGACAAAACAAAACTACTGGCCATTGTTAGTTTCTATGTGAAGCTCATACCAACAATCTGATCAACTCAACATCCAACTTGAGATAACAGTCAGATGTTAAGGTTTAGGTACCCAGCGCATAACACATGCCATTATTTGCAGAGCACCCTGTTGCTCATTCTGTAAGCCCACCACATATAACCTTCCCAACTACCCAGGAAACAGATATTATGACCACTTTCCATTTGAGTAAAGTGAAGCTCAGGCAACTTGCTCAATCTATGTGAAATGAGTGGTTGTGGCAGTCTTAGATTATTTATGAATATCAGAAAGAGAGATTATGTTTGTAAACTGACCTGTTCTTCTGGGCATGACACCCTTTGATTGTATTAGATTCAGCTGAGATGTCTGATTAAATTATGCTAAGATTAGGGCTTTGATTTGACCATGTCAGTAAGGTGTTTTTCAGTTTAAGTCCCTGCCCCCTTGGTGGGCTATATAAATGGACACTCACTCAAGAAGACACACAGAAGATAAGGAAGAGGAGAGAACTTGGTCATTTCAGTCCTGCCATGAGACAGAAAGAAGGCTCAAACAACTAAAGAGTTTTGGAAGAGAGACAAACCCTATGCCAGACTACAGTTGAGATTGGAAGAAGCTGGGCTCATGGAGCCTTAAGAAGAAGAAGGCAGAGATTGCCTGCCATCTTGCATCAACATGTGGCAACAGGCCTTTGTGAGGAAGTAACCTTGTAACTGTAAGCTTCTATTCCAAATAAATACCCTTTACAAAAGCCAAGAGATTTCTGGTACTTTGTACCAGAACCCCTTTGACTGACTAACCCAGTGGCAGAACCAGCATTCTAAGGCAGGTTTATGGGGCTCCAGCCCAGGCTGGGCTCCAGTGGTTTAGCCAATGTTATTAGAGAAATGGCTTTGGGGGTGAAAGCTTTGTATATAAGTCCTGGCTTGACTCTCTAGCTGGGTGACTTTGAGCATCTTTGCTAACTTTTCTGAGCTTCACTTTCTTCATCCATAAAGGGAGGATAAGAACAATTCCTATATTACAGATTAATTGTGATTATCAAGAAAAATACCATGGAGGAAGGAATTTTTTTTTACCTCTACAGGGCTGTAAAAACATGATTTATTTCTTTGGTTGTCTTTTTACTAATTCCCCTATACCCTGGAGGTGGTGAATCTGATGCCAGTTTTGATTCCATGCGAAATCCAAGGACACACCCACTGAGATTTGACTTTCTCAATAGTAATGGTAACAGTTACAATGATCACAACAAAACCAATAATAATTATACATCTAATATCAACATACATTGATCATTCACTTACCACATACCAGGCACATTACTTGGATTACCTCATTTAGCCTTCACCATCATCCTGTGAGTAAGCATTACTATGATCATTTTCAGATGAGAAATCCAAGGTTCAGAGAGCTTAAGTAAGTTGTCCAAGGTCATACTGCTCTTAAGAGGTGCAGCTGGGATTTGGATTTACTTTTGCCTCTGGAGCTGCACCCTCCAATACAGTAGCCTCTGGTCCCAAGTCACGTAACACTTGAAATGTGACTGGTCTGAGTTGAGATGTGCTACAAGTGTAAAATACACAACAGACTTTAAAGATTTATGAAAAATCTCATGAATAATTTTATATTGACTGAGTTGCAATGATAATATTTGGGACATATTGGTTTAAATAACATATAGCATTAAATTAATTTCACATGTTTCTTTTTTACTTTAAAAAATAAGGCGACTAGAACATTTAAAATTACATACACTACTCACATTACATTTTTATTGGACAGCATTGGGCAAGTACCTTAAGGCACAGTTCTAAAACTGTGCCATTCACAGTGGTAACAAAGAAAAGTGAACATTTGTTTTCTATAACATTTTGGGGAGCAAGGGTAGAGGAAGAGACCAAACCCATATTTTCTGTGGCTTCCAAAAAGCCACAGCTTTATAGGTTTAACTTCACCAAGAAAGGGATCTGCTTCATGGGGCTATGGCATGAGCTTCTCTAATACTATGGCATGAACTTTTCTAATACCCTGATGGTGAATCCAGCCTGAAAGCAAACATTTCAAAGTCTCTGGTTGAAGCAGTTTGGAGACAGGCTCCCAAGCCATCAGGCCAGCAGATGATGTTTATGTCTTGTGACATAAGAGTCAAGTCAAATTTCATTTCATAGCAGTTACTTTCATGTACCAAGAACAGAAAAATCCCTTCAGATGACCAAAAACACCCCTGCACAACCCTAAATCCTATTAGATAAATCTGTGGCTTTGCCTATTTTGTGGGAAACTATACTTCATCTTTCCAGTCAAGACAGGACCTTTAACCTTTCAAGAAGCTTCTTGCATCAATAGAAGATGTGTGTTTAAGCTGATTAATATAGCCTGGTCCAAATGTGTGCCACCAAGTTCAGTAGGGCAATTTGGAGGGCCAAATGCCCTGCAAAATGCTTGACAAGGGACAAAGACTGGTAGAAGCAAAAGTAATGTGTGCCTTGTGCAAAGAACTTTGCATTTTCCAAAGCTCTTTCCTCTCGTACCCATGATCTCATTCCACTCCACCCCCTTTCATCCTGATGAGAGAGATGAAGAAACTGAGGCCAGGCAGGGTTCTAGCTCTAGACTGGGGAGAGAGAACAAGATTTAGAGTCAGTGGTTTGCAATTAAATTTTTGCTCTGCTTTACTAGCTGTGTGACCCTGGGCAAGTTACTGCACATCTTTGAGCTTGCTTTATTTTTTATTTATTTATTTTTTTAAAGGATTTTTTTTTAAAGATTCTTTTTCTCTCCCCTTCCCCCACTCCCCCAGTTGTCTGTTCTCTGTCCATTTGCTGTGTGTTCTTCCGTGACCACTTCTATCCTTATCAGCGGCACCGTGAATCTGAGCTTGCTCTAACTTGTTCATAAAATGTGGCTAACACAGACTCAAAAGGTTATGCACTATATGGTTTAATTTAAATGATATCAAGGAAAAGGCAAAACTACAGATCCATGGTTGCCAGGGGCTTGGGTTGGGGGAAGGCTTTGACTACGAAGGTTCAGCACGTGGAGATATTTTGGGGTGATAGATCGAACTGCTCTCAATCATTGTGGTGTTTACACACCTTGATGTGTTTGTGAAAACTCATAATGGAACTAACTGGACAGAAAAAAACAACAAAAAGTAATTTTCTGTATGTAAATTTAAAATATCTATAGTAAAAAATCAAAACAAAACTGTGCTAATAATACTGTTTCTCTCACAGGGTTGCTGTGGAATTTAAGTTTACCACTTCTTTCTTTCCCCAGTCTGGTGTTTCGAGGTCTGCAGCTGCTGAATAGAAGTGTAGGAAATGGACCCAACCAAATTTAATTTCAACTCTTCAAACTGGAGGAAAGGAAGTAGGAAGGAATCCTGGGCTCTAATTGGGATGCTGGTGTGATGATAGTTAAGAACAGGCAGGAGATGGGAACTGGGGACTCATCAGTATATGTCTCTATGCAGGAAATTTATCAAAAAGAGAACAGGCGAACCATCTCTTTGTCCTCCTTGCCTGCCCATTTTATCTTTCACTGTCACCCGCTTTCTCTACCCTACCACCTCTAAACTTTCTCACCAAGTTTCACACAGATCTAGTTGTTTCTTGGTTATTTGTTTCAGGCACACTGCCAGCTGGCTTGATCTGCCTACTGCTACAGAAAACAAATCTCTCCTGCATTTCTCATGTGTTAGCCGCCTAACAAATAAACTACTGTCTAAGTTTTACACTGATTCATGCAAACGACTGGGTCCTTTCCACGTGGAATGCTTTCTACGGGCTGGAATTTTAAAAAGCTGAAATATAACTGACTGGTAGCAGTGTGGTCCTCTGAGTGGAACAGGGTATTTTTAGCTGCTAGGTTTTCATTAACAGCCTGCCGTTTGCCCTTGCTCTTGGTTTCTTCTGTCTTGTTGAGAGAGCTGGGCTTGGCTCATGAATCCAAAGCATGTGGCTCTGAAATAAAATTAAATCTCTCTGAAGTGTCCCAGCTCTGGTTCTCAGGGATTTCATAGTCACGTTTACATTTTTCAGATGCTCCAAGTTTTAGGTGCTTTTGTGGCCTAAATTCTCTTCTGCCCTTTGCCTGGGAAATGGCTCTTACTTGTTTGGCAGCCCCCTCCACCTTTTAAGGAGTTGATGATCTTTGCATAAAATGTGGTGGTTTAAGGCTTAGGCTTTTTTGTGAAAGTGATTGTGGGATTTGCACTTGTTCTGGTGACCTTGGGGGACAAGACAAGGAATGTAAAGGGAGCTGAATGGTAGAGGCTTCTAGTTAGAATTGTCCCCAAATGCCTTAAAAGATAGTGATTTCCCAGTCAGTGGAGGCATTCAAGAAGAGGCTGACTAGCGACTTGCTGAGGAGACTTGAAGGAAGTTTTAGGCACGCAGAAGGATTAGGTTGGTGCTTTCAGAGTTTCCCCAAGTTCAAGGTCTGCGATCCACAGGATTCCTGTGGACATCCACAGGTTATGGTGTCCTCTGGCTTCTGGTTGAGTACAGCCAGGAGGGAACCCAAGGATGTGATGAGGTGAAAGGAGGAGAGGGCGGGATTTTATTCCTCCAACTCTCCAGCTCTCCAGCTATGCTTTGACAAGAGCTGATATGTAAGGCCGAAAGTCAGGAACAGAGGCCTGTCAGGTAGGCCTCTTTACACAACTTTCTTTCTCGGTTCCAGTTCTTCCTCCTGTCAGGCCTAGGGATGGCACAGGTTCCCCTCCTACTGAGGCACTGCTCTATCCCCAGCACTTTCTCTATCCCTGGCCTGTACCATTGTAAACTGTCCCTTTATTAAATTCTCCTCAATTTACTCCTTTGAGGAGGCCCTCTCTTTCCCGGCAAGGCTCTGACTGACACATATTACACACCTACTCTGTGCAGTGGAGAAGATGACATAGCTCTTCCCTCCAGGGCTTTCCAGGGTAGTTATGGAGATAAGAGGAAGATCTAGGGGAAAAGCGGATACGTTTCTGTTGTGGTGGCTGTTGACTACGTGGGCTCCTGTAACCCTAGGAGACGAGAACTGTGCCTAGATACCTCAACCAACAAAGCCGACTTCAGCTAAAAATAAAACAGACCGACTCTTACACGAATTCAATCAGACAGATGTCTTATTTTTCTGCCTTCCTGACAAACCAGATCGACAGAATGTTTTTCCTGGAAGAGTTGTTTTGGCTTGGTGTTTAGTCATAGCCCTGACAATACTGGTGTAGTGAGAAGCTTCACTTTGGAGAGATGACACAGGAAGGTGGTCTTTGGCAGTCAGGTTGACCTGGGTGGGTCAGGAGCAAGAGACACAGGGTGGAGCTGCAGCTGAGGATAAGGTGAGGACACTAACCCGTGGGCCTGGTCATGAAGTGGAACAAGGTTGAGAAGCAGACATGTCCGTAAGAAGAGGCAAGCACCTGCAGAATCATTAACACGAACAAAAAGGCAAGGCCCCTTCGGGGAAGAGTGTGGCAGGGAAGAAAAATGTGTCCCTGTGTTCTTGAAAAGACAAGTGAAGATGCAGCAGAGGTTTCACACCTGCTCTCCACTTTACAAAATTGGGCAAAGTGCTCTGCACAAAAATTGTGCATGAATAGCTTTGCTTTTCCATCAAGCTCTCACAGTTTTCCTTTACACTAAAAACTCTGACACATCAGGGATTGTGTCACATTTGCTCACTTGTTTTTCTCCTGCTCTTCACACAGTATCTGACGCATTGAAGGGTGTTTTAATAAATAAATGTTGAATGAAGGTGGAATTGATATGCCTTCCTTAGCCTGTGATGTCCCATTCCTTTTACCGAATTACACAATTTTTACCCCCAATCTCTCATCAGAGTATTTCTATTTTCTCTTCCCAGCATAGGAATTCTAACTATTTTCTCTTTCCAGCATAGGAATTCTAAGTCTGAGAATACTAGGGATGTTCACCAGGTGGAAGGGGCTATTATTTTTATTGTGGATACACATACACACACACACACAATTTCTCATTTTAACCACTTCTAAGTATACACTGGAGTGAAATTAATTATATTCACCTTGTGCAACCATCATCCATTACCAAGATTCTTTCATGTGAGGGGTTATTCTTGATTACTATGCCCTTGCAGAGAAAACTCTAGATAAAATCACTGGTCTATCCAAGAAGCTCCTTCTGTGATGTCCTTCTTGTCCTTGTTGCCACATAGTATGGCCTAAGAAAGCAGGAAAACCAGGAAGGTGGGATAGTCTTGAACCACTAAAGAGTTTTTCACTTATCAAGGCACACCCCATTGCTGCCCCAGGGGCAGTTGGATCAGGTCTTAGAAGTTGGGAATTGAGGATGTTTTCTTCTTGGCTTACAGTCATAATTCACCTCCTTGTTTTGACCATTTTGGAAAAGCATATCTCCCTCTCCTCTAGTCACTTTCTACCCCCTAAATTTACAATCAAACTTGATTTTCTTCATAGCACTTATGGCTCCTTGAAATCATATTTCCTTATTCTTTATTCTCTCACTTTCTCTGGAAACTAAGCTCCAAGAGTTCAGGGGCAGTGTTTTTTCATAGCTGCAGCCACAGCACCTAAAATGGTGCCTGGCACAGAGTAGGCCCTCAACACACTTTGTTGGATGAATGAGCTAGTAATGGGTCACTTTATGATGTCATAGACCTGAGCTTCCAGCGATGTAACAATTCTTTAGTACACTACTCTTTTAATTCATGGACACTCAACTATTTTTACTCCAAGAAAGTATTTGAATACAGAGAAATTTCTACTTCAGTCACCTATCATGTTTAGGACCAATCTCCCCCCATGAAAAACATAATCCTGGCTTTGAAGTGACTCTGCAGGCAAGCTGATCCCATCTCTCATGGTGGGCTTTCCCTTGGACTCCCAGGCATTCTCTGATCTCTTCTGGGCTATAGTAGCAGAAATATTACGTAATGTAGAACTTTAGAAGGTAAAGGATATCACCATTTTTTCTTAAATTCCCTTTGGTTCCTGATTCAGAGAATGGTCAGTTGTCCACCAAACTCAGTTAGCTGTTCTCCTGGGCACTCGGGTGGACTATGTTCCTATCCACACTTGCAGGTAAGTGTGGCCATGTGACTGAGCTTGACCTGTACAATGTGGGCAGTAGGGATGTCCATTGTGGAAGCTCCTCTCCCACTCTTCTCTTGCCTGCCTACTGAACTCGAAAGACCTGGCAGGGGCCATAGGGTATGGTGGAATCACAAGATAGAGAGAGTCTAGGTCCTGATGCTATCCCTCCCTGCTCCCCAATTAATCTATATGTAAATAAGAAATAAAAACTATTGATTTGAGCCACTTAGATTTTCAGACCTGTCTATTATGGCTGGTCGTTAGTTATCCTAACTACTACAGTTCTTACACAGACTTATCCTCTACTCCTTAAGTATTCATTCTATGAGGGCTGCAGACCAGGAGATACGGGCGGATGATGGTTCTCAAGCCACAACAGAGGTCTTCCTAACCTTACATCTGCCTAACTCCAAAGGAGTTAGGACCACTCTGCATTTTCCCAAAGGAAAGAAAGTTTGACTGGATGTTCTCATCACTACAAATAGAAGCGTCTGGAAATGACTACATGGGGAAAAATAATAATTTAAAGTTCCATCTCACAGGCACCATATGAATTATTGTACAAAGTTTTCAGTAAACTTTTCAGTGACGGAGGCACCTGCCATGGGATAGAAGGGTATGATATACTGGAAGGAGTTTTTGGACCAAGAAAGATAAAACTTGGCTCTAGCCATGGTTCTACCCTATCTAGTTGTGTGAAGCTTGGATCGCTCTCTTGCCCTCTCTTGATTTTGCTGTTTATTAAAAGGATCAAAGAAGATGAAATACCTTAAAATAGGTTTAGGTTCTCGGAAAACTGTGATGGGATATGTAATTTAATTCAACAAACCTTGATTTTCATTAAAAGCAGTTGATATAAATGCAATAAGACATAATCCTGTCCTCCAGGATCTTCCAATCTACTGGAGGAAAGACAAAACCTGAAACCAACTCCAATAGGATGAAATAATGGCAGATAAAGCTATCAGCAATGTGATATGGGTGTGTAAAAGAAGCAATTAATTCTGACATTGAGAAAGGGAAAGGCTGCAAAATACTTGCTCCCAATGTTCCTAAGAAAAGCGTATTAAGAGGTCATGCATGATCTGGCCCCTTGGTCTCATCCCTGTCACTCCATAAGCAATACTCTATGATCCAGCTATACCCACCTAGTTTGAGTTCTTGAACTTGCCATACTTTGTCTTCCAAGTCTTTGTACCTTTCTTTTCCACCCTTCCTCCCATTACATAAAGTATACATATCTTTCAAGTTTAGTCCCTGAGTCTCCTCCTCCAGGGGGTCTTCCTTGACTCTCTCAGTCCAGGTTAGAAATCCTTTGTATCAGTTAGCATACTACCAACTATATGTAACTGACACTGAATTGAAATGGTATTATCCCGTAACAAGAAATCTGGAGATACACAGATCTGGGATTAGTTCTGTGATGTAACAATGTCAAGACTCTGATTCAGCTTTTCTGCAACTCCTTTGGCTTTTGCCTCATTCACAAGATTGCTGCCATGACTCCAAATCATGCCCTCTCATGAAACAACCATGAGCAGGAAGGGGGGAGATACTTCTCTGTGATCATCTTTCTCTTTTTATCACCAAAGAAAATCTTTCCAAGAAGTCCTTTGAAGATGTTCCCTTATACCTCCCTTGACAGAATGTACATGCCTTAGCTGTGAGGAAGGTTGGAAAGTGAGCATCTGGCATTCCCAGGGGAAGAGGCTGTGCAAGCAGGGAAGAAATGGGAAGGGCGTGACTGTTGGGTAGGCAAACAATAGTGTATCCCTCTGGACTGCCACAGCTCCATTCCCTCCTCCTCATGGCCCATCACGCTGATTGTAGCTGATTGTTTACTTAATGGCATCCACTAGCCTATAAACTTTGTTAGGGAAGGAAAACTGCACTGAATGAATGAAGGAGAAATGTAGGATATTATACTACCAATACTTCTAAAAAAAAAAAAAAAAAAAAACCAACACACTGAAATCACTTCAGTCTGTGAGTAGCTCTATTTACAAATCTCCACAGCTAAGTGGCCTCCCTGGTGAAATACTAACAGAAAAGACTTCAACCTCAAGGTCTACCAATCATGAACACAACAAAACAAAGCACAATTCCCAAGTCCTTTCCAGTCCTAAGATGAGGTGGGGATAATGAAAGCCCAGAACCTGGTAAAAGCAGAGAAGCCTGGACTGGTGTGATGGAGACCAAACAGAAATGTGTCTATTTTGGGTGCAATAAATAAATAGAAAACCCAAGTTAGTTTCCACAATAAGAAACATTTATTCTCTCATAAACAAGAAGTCTCAAGGTATGGCAGTTCAAGGGTTAATTCTGCTTTGTTATTCATAGTTTAGTTTCTCCCAGTGTTGGCAAGATGCTACCATAATTCGAATCTCTGTATCAACAATGTCCACAGCAGGACACAGTTTCCTCATGGCTCTTTGCAAGGGAGAAGATATCTTTTCCAGAAGCCCCCCAACAGATTTCTTTTCATGTTTCCATGGGCAGAACTGGGTTCATAAACCAGTCAGTAGGAGGGATAATGGGACAATCATGACTGAATTAAACCAAGCAAGATTTAGCCTTGTGACATGTGGATACTCCAACAAAATTGGGGAACTTCCTACAAGATGAAAAAGAGAAGTTGGAATGGTTTACAGGCAGCCAGTAAGATATGTTACAAATAGCTACCTTGGAAGAAAGTGGATTCCAGTAAATCTTATAAGGTTTAGTCTCAACCCAAACCTGGCTTTGTAAAAGCCCTGAAAATGAAAGAATGGTCTAGTTTAGGTTGTCTGTCAACTGGTTTCTCCTGCCACACTTTCATGTAGAGATCATTATAGCTACCTTAGAATTCCCAGGTCATGAAAATCATAATAATCTAGTACATTCACACCCTCTGGGCTACTTCTTTGCAGATGGGCCTGCTCAGTCATTTCTAAGCACCAGGAGTTATATACTCCGGACTATCCCGGCAATCACTCTCTATTCTTCTGGTTTAAATCTGGGCCCTGGCCTCCTACTTTGGTGTATGAACAGCATCTCCATTTCTACCTCATCTCTTAGAAGAAGTCTTGTTTGTTCTAGATTTGGAGCTTACTTTGTTTGGTCGAATCTGTGAGGCAGTGTTTGCATTAAACATTTTAAATTCAAGGGTGTTTTCCAAAGGTGGGAGCAAAGTAGTATTGGGTCTTAGTCCAGCTGGTCTGGAGGGACCCTTTAGTATTGTTTACCTTCAATTGCCCAATGTATGTTTCATTTCAGGCCACAGAAACTGCTTCAAGCTGGACCTTTACCTGTGGACATTTAATTGTTCGGTTGTCTAGGCCTGGCTGGGTCCTTTTAATTTTTTTAATGTTTTGGGACCGGGGATTGAATCCGGGGCCTTGTATACAGGAAGCCGGTGCTCAATGACTGAGCCACTTGTCTCCCTGAGTTGGTTTTTCCATTTGTTTGCTGGTTGTTTGTTGTTTTTTTTAGAAGGCACCGGGACCCGTAGGCGTTGAACAGCTTAAGCCATATCCACTCCCCTGGTTTGCTTCTTTTTTTTTTTTTTAATTTCTTTCTTTCTTTAGCCCCATCCCACCCCACATTGTCTGTTCTCTTTGTCCATTCACTGTGTGTTCTTCTATTTTTCTGTGTCTGCTTCTCTTCTCTTTAGGTGGCACTAGGAACCGATCCTGGGACCTCCTAGAGTGGGAGAGAGGTGACTAATCTTGTGCATCACCCCAGCTTCCTGGTCTGCTGTGTCTCTTATTGTCTCTTCTCTGTGTCTCTTTTTTTTTGTTGCATTGTCTTGCTTCACCAGCTCTCTGCTCAGGCCAGCTTGCTGTGCAGGCCAGCACTCCTGGTTGGGCCAGCACTCCACTTGGGCCAGCTCACTGTGCAGGCCAACTTGCCTTCACCAGCAATCGAACCTTGGACCTCCGATATGGTAGACAGGAGTTCAATTGCTTGAGCCATATCCACTTCCCTGGGTCCTTTTTATGAGATGTTTTGAGATCCTAAATCAGGGCTTGGCCAATTATAGCTTGTGGGCCAAATCCAGTCTGCTACTTGTTTTTGTAAATAAAGTTTTATTGGCACACAGCCACCCCAATCATTTACATGTTGTCTATGGCTGTTTTCAAGCTACAAATGCAGAATTTAGTAGCTGTGACAGAGATGTAAGGCCAATAAAGTCCAAAATATTTACTATTTGGCCTGTTACAGAAAAGTTTGCTGACCTCTGCCCAAGAGGAAAGAGCAAGTGAAAAGTAAGAAATCTATAAACAAGATAGATACTCAAGCTCATAAAAATAAATATTAAGCAAAAGCTGCAGAGCAGTTACAATGGGTTCAGATGGCTTGGAACCAGCCATAGTATGTCAGGCTGGACTTTACAAAGACTGACCAGTCTCTGATATATATGGCCACCTCACAGAGAATTGAACCAGTGCCATGTCTCCTTGGGAAGGAGCATTTCACTTCACAAGTATTTATGTTTCCAAAAGTGAAACCTGGAGACGGTTTTCTAAATAGGACTTTGCTCCCGTCGTGGGTGTTTGTGCAATCTGACACACACATCCATTAAAGTTGCTCCATGGAACCCCTGGTCAGACTGTAAAACGTTCAACCACAGACCTCCTTGGTTTTCTAACAGGAGCCCAAGGAAGACCACAACAGAAACCTATTTATACAACTCAGATTTTTTTTTAGTAACATAAGGAGGACTTCAGACAATTCTTAATCTTTTAGTTGTAAAAATTATTTTACAACTTAAGGTAGACAGAGTTAGCTGCTTAGGGTTCTGGTTTCTTACCTTTCCTTAATTGAAAAAAACAAAACAAAACAACAACAGCAAAAAATAGTGTCTTGAAAGATAACATTTATTGAGCACGTTTATTTTAGATCCTGCACTAAGCACTTTATGTCTATTATCCCATTTAATCTTCATGACAATAATATGAAGAAGATACTATTGCTGTATTATCTTCATTTTAATAATGAGGAAGGTGAGACCTAATATGGTGTTTCTAAAACCTGGAGAGCTTATTAAAATACAGATTCCTGGTCCCTGACCCTAGGGATTCTGATTCAGCCAATCTGGGGTGGGGTCTGAGATTCTGCATTTCTAACAAGCTCCCAGGTGGTGCTAATGCAACACTTTGAGTAAACTGGTCTAGAATATAAATGAACAACTAACTCTTATGACCATTTGTGGCAGGGGCAGTTCTCAAACCCAGGTTTGAGAGTGTGACTTTTTACCCATTTTTAAATCATTTTTGATCAACTGCTTTCCATGTGCTCTCAAAAGAAGTTTCTAAAAGGTATTCAAACATGCGGTCAGGAAATCATGTCAAAAACTCAATGGGTCCCCTAACAAAAACTTTGAACTATCAGCAAGAACTGCCAGAAACATCTTTCCAAAAGTTCCAGAAAGCAGTTAGAGGACTACAATAACAGGGCGTGTGCTGAATTAGAAAAAGGCTACTTAAAAGCAGTAGGATCTTGTGGCACTCTGACTGCCCCCTGCCCCATACCTGCAAATGGCTCTGCACAGAGAAGTTCTGCGTTCCCAGTGTGGATCCCTCCACGCAGTTCCAGAGGAAGCAGAGTAACCCTTGTGCATGCACATACTGGGAGCATGTATGTCTGACACAATCTGTCTGGTGGTAGCCTGAGGACTTGCCATTCCAGAACTTGCCTTTCATGTGGAATGCACTCAAGAAACTCTCCTATAGAACACTGTAGGAGAGCAGTAAGATTCTGCTGCCTGGGCAAGGGATTGTTGGCTGTGGGACATTGGCTGGTTGTAGGATATACAGTGTAGTGCTTCAGACTGTAAGGAAACTCTTTCTTGGGGAAGAGTGGACATTTGGAATCTTATAAATGAGGAATTTCTAGGGCCACATGTGTATGCTCAAGACAAAATACATGTGCAGAAAGGATCATGGAAACCCCTATGCTTTGGCGTGGAGCTATTCTCCAAACTCACTGTATGGATAAGCCCTGAAGGAAAGTAATTGCTTAACCTGCAAAGCCTGGTAAAGGTGTTTTCTTTTTTTCTCTCTTTCTCTCTTTCTTTTTTTTTGTTAACTCCTAGCATTCAAAGAAAGTTCTATCATAATACCAGTTGGATCAAGTTTAAGGAACAGCCATCTCAAAGTCTGAATTCCAGAGATAATACTTCAAATATTAAAATATCAAGGTTTCAACAAAAGATTATAAAACACACAAAGAAGTAGGAAGCAATGGCCCAGGCAAAGGAAAAAAATTAAAGCCTTAGAAACCATCCATGAGAAGGACCAGACCTGGGCCATGCTGAACAAAGACTTAAAAAAAATGGTCCAAATATGCTCAAAGAGCTAAAGGGAAATATGGAAAAGAACTAAAGGAAATCAAGAAAATAATAGATGAACACAAAAAGAGTATCAGTAGAGATGGATGTTATGGAAAGGAAGCAAACAGAACTGAAGACCACAATAACAAATTAAAAATCCCCTAGAGGGATTCAATAGTAGATTGGAACTGGCAGAAGAAGTAATCAGAAAACTTGAAGATAAGACAATTGAAATTATTCAGTCTGAGAAGGAGAAAGGAGGAGTGAAAATAAGTGAACAGAGACTAAAGAACCTTTGGGGGAAACGGACTTTGGCCCAGTGGTTAGGGAGTCCGTCTACCATATGGGAGGTCCGCGGTTCAAACCCCGGGCCTCCTTGACCCGTGTGGAGCTGGCCATGCGCAGTGCTGATGCGCTCAAGGAGTGCTGTGCCACTCAAGGGTATCCCCCACGTGCCCCCACGCGCAAGGAGTGCGCCCGTGAGGAAAGCCGCCCAGCGTGAAAAGAAAGTGCAGCCTGCCCAGGAATGGCGCCACCCACACTTCCTGTACCGCTGACGACAACAGAAGCGGACAAAGAAACAAAAGCAGACAAAGAAACAAGATGCAGCAAATAGACACCAAGAACAGACAACCAGGGGAGGGGGGGAAATTAAATAAATAAATAAATCTTTAAAAAAAAAAAAAAAAAGAACCTTTGGGATATTATCAAGCTTACCAATATTCATACGTGGGAGACCCAGAAAAAGAGGAAATAGAGAAAGAGGTGGAGAGAATATTCAAGGAAATAATAACAGAAAATCTACTTCCAAAATTTAACAAAAGACATGAATATATACATTCAAGATGCTCAAAGACCTCTAAAGCAGGATAAACCCAAATAGATTAACACCATGGCATACTATAATCAAACCGTTGAATGCCAAAGATAAAGAGAGAATTCTGAAAGCTGCAAGAGAGAAGCTACATGTCACATACAAGGACGCCTCAATAAGGATTAGTGCCAATTTCTGATCAGATGAAGACAAGGAAGCAATTGGATGACATTTAAAGTGATGAAAGCAAAAACTCCTAACCAAGAATTCTATATCCAGCAAAACCATCTTTCAAAAAATGAGGGCAAGATTAAGACATTCTCAGGTAGATAAGAGTGGAAAGAATTTATCACCACTAGACTAACACTTTGAGACATATTAAAGAGAGTACAACAGGTTGAAAGGAAAGGACAATGGGTAATAGACTGAAACTGTATGGGAAGCAGATTTGGCTCAATGGATACGGCATCCACCTACCACATGGGAGGTCCAAGGTTCAAACCCAAGGTCTCATGACCCATGTGATGAGCTGGCCCATGCTCAGTGCTGATGCTCACAAGGAGTGCTATGCCATGCAGGGGTGTCCCCTGTTTATGGGAGCCCCAGGCACAAGGAGTGCACCCCATAAGGAGAGCCGCCCAACACAAACAAAAAAGTGCAGCCTGCCCATGAGTGGCACTGCACACATGGAGAGCTGATGCAGCAAGATGATCAAAAAAAAGAGACACAGATTCCTGGTGCTGCTGACAAGAATATAAGCGGACACAGAAGAACACACAGTGAATGGACACAGAGAACAGCAACTGTGGGGAGATGGGGAGGGTAGGGAAAGGGAGAGAAATAAAAAAAAAAACTGCATGAAGGAATAAAGATATCTGGTGAGAGTATAATGACATGGGTAGATATAAATGCCAGTACTGTTTTATTTTGGGTTGTAACTTCACTTTTTACTTCCTATGGGACCTAAAAGGCAAATGGAAACCATATCATGGATGGTTTCTAAGACTCTACACAAAATATAATGAGAAATCAGTGGTTGTGGACACATAATGCATAAACATGTAATTTGTGACAAGAATTACATAAAGGTTGGGGAGAGGGCAAAGGGGTATAGGAACATAGGTTGTAGTTACTATTAAAGTTAAGTTGGTATCAAAGAAGACAAGATCTTTATAGACTTAGAATGTAAAACTTAAGCCCCATGGTAACTACAAAGAAAATATTGGAGAATATACAAGCTCACAGAGACAGAAATGAGAGTAGAGGTTGCCAGAGGCAGGGGCTACCCATAATGCATAATGGGTGCAGGGTTTTTGTATGGGGATATGGGAAAGTTTTAGTAATGGAAGGTGGTGAGGGTACCACAATACTGTGAATGTGATTAATCCTACTGAATAGTATGCTTGGGAGAGTTTGAGATGGGAACATTTATGTTCTAAATATTTTCCCACACTTAAGAAAATGAAGAAAGAACAATTAAAGAGACAATGACAATTAAATGCAATACATGATCCTGGATGGGATCTAGCAGGGGAGGGGAAAAGCCTCAAAGGAACATTATTGGGACATATGAAAAAATTGGAAAACAGATTATAAGCTTTATATCAATGTTATAGTTCTTGAACTTGATAACTGAACTTAAGGTGATTACATAAGTGACTATCCATGTTCTAACGAAATGTACATGGCAGTATTAAGTGTTTAAGTAGCATGATAAAGTGTACAACCTATACTCAAGGGTTCAGGAAATGATTGATAAATAGATAACTATAATAGATAGATGGATACATAGAATGATATGGCAAATGCGACAAAATGTTAAAGTCGATGGATCTGAGTATATGGGAGGGGGTAGGGGTATACTGGAATGCTCTGTATGGGGTGGTATTATTTTTGTGACTGTCCTGTAAGTTTGAAACTATTTCAAAATAAAAACTTCAAAACAGTTAAATCATGCAGGGTTGGGGGGTGGGGAACCCTCAAAAGGCACTATTTCCCAAACAACCCAAGTCTTTCTCAACTGAAATCTTGAATTTTGGGCCATCTTGAGAAGTGATGTTTGGATAACGCAACCATATAAGTAGCCTGATTGTTACATTACTTTGGCCTAAAATGAAAGATTTACTTGTCTTCCCAAAATTTTCAATTCTAAGAAGTGTTACCCTTATGCCTTTTTAAAATGTACTCTCAGGACTTGAGAAAAGTTATTGCCACATGGTCTTACTCTAGTAATTTCAGCTCTGTACATCATACCTTCTCTGCTCATATGACTAGAACTTGCTTCAAGGGTTGTTTATTTCCCCTTCCCTAATATCCTAATGTTGTATTGTGCCTGAATATAATAATATTCAACATTTATATATCATATAGAGCATATGGACAGTGTATTAGTTTCCTAGCTGCTAAAAAACAATATCATAAAATGGTTTCACTTAGCAGGAATTTATTGGCTCACAATTTTAGAGGCTAGAAGGCTTGCTCCCTTCTGGGCTTGGTATCATCTGACTAACCAGCAATCTTGGGATTGCTTTTCCATCACATGGTAATGCACATGACAGCATCTTCACCTTTCTCTTCTTCCAGCTCTGGCTGCTTCCCATGGCTTTCTCTCTGTATGCCTGAATTTCTTTGTTCTTATAAAGGACTCTAGTAATCTGGATTAAAGCACCACATCTTAACTGAAGTAACTGTTTCAAGAGATCCTATTTATAATATGTTCACACCCACAGGAATGGATTAAGATTTAGAACATGTTTTTTTGGAGGGTATATAATTTAACCACCAACAGACAGTATGGCATAGTGTTAAGTATATAGGTTTTGCACTCAAATTTTGGTTAAAGTCGAAGTAGTGCCACTTACTAGGTGACATTGCTCAATTTCCTGAATTTCCTAAATTAAGTCTCCATCTCTTTAATGCAGATAAAAATATTCCTATATAGTTACTATGAATTTTAAATGTGAAGCTCAACTGTGACTCAACTGTGACTGGGAGGACTTAAAAATGCTAGTTATTATAATTTTTACTTCAAGGTCTATAGACATGTTTTGACTAAATGCATCTGTTAATCTAGTGTGTTAGTTGAAGAAATGTATAGTAGGTCTAGACTTATCAGTCAATATATTTCAACCCCAGGCAGCTGTGTGGTAAGGAAGATTCCGTGTTCATTAATCCTTATCCCTTTGCCCGGGTTATTTTCCTTCTGTAATAACCTCTTTCTCACTCTTTCCCTATTCAGTCTTCAAGCCACTCCTCTGCTAAGAGGTCTTCCTAGCCCACTTTCATATTCTCTCATTTCCCTGAAAACACCACCATCTGGGTTAGTTGTAAAGATAAATTTATACTCTTTCCTGATTTTCCCTGTGTATAATCTTGCCCTTCAGCTAGAATCTTGCCCCTCTCCAGAAATACTCTCCTCGAGAGCAATTAATCATGTCTTACTTGTCTTGTACTTGCCAAGTTACTCAATACATACTTGTTGATAGAATTTGTTTTTCCCTTGAGTACAATCCATGGAGAAATACAATAAATATAACTTAGTCTTTGAAAAGAAGCAGGGGTCTAAATTGTGATGCAAACATGCTGAGTCTTTGCAAAATAATCACTTGTCCTACTTTGCAAAACAACACTGCATTAAACCAGCCCAACTACAAAGACCGTTGGCTTTTTAGCTCTCAACAGGTTAGAGAGAGAAATAATGAGGTTATTCTACCCTCATGCCCACAGCAGCAACACGATTTGGCACAGGCTTGAGGATGGTGGTATAAACATTTCTTAATACAGCTCTTAAAAGGGGCTGTAAACCTAAACTCACCTCTCATTTAACAAAGTTTTTATGTTTTGACATTAAGCTAGATTAAATTGTCATATGAATTTAGCAGCTGAGCTTTGGATATCATAAAGATGGGCATTGGGAACAAGCTCTAGAATGCACAATTAACTTAAAAACTATCCTCAGACAGGGTTTTAATTCTAACTCATGATGCCATATCCAGAGATTTTTCAACTACTTGAAATATTGACGTTGAGGTGGAGAATGGAATACCTAGTGGCAATGATTACGTGTTCATGGGAGAAAATTAGCACACACTCTGGACTGATGCAACAACACCGTTCTAATTCACTTAAATTGGGTCTGCTGATCCATCTCCACCTTTTGCCAATGATTGAAGAAGAGAGAAGTCCCACTTTCCATTACAGCTGACAAGCCAGTGCTTCTCAAACTTTAAAGTGAGTATGCTTGGAATTTTATTTTAAGATTCCAATTCAGTAGGTTTGGGGCAGATCCTGAGTTCTACATTTCTAACAGCCCAGGTGATACAGACGCTGCTGCGCAAAGGACTACTCTTTGAGCACAAGAAAGTAAAGGATGGTGGAATAGTTAATGAATTGCTGAACAGACCAGCCAGCCTGGGTACAATAATGAGACAAAAATACTATTTAAAGGGGATGGAACCTGAGAAAAATGCAAGCCAGGGAAGGAATTCATAGATTTTGTAGCAGGCTTCCCACCCACTGTCCCTTGTCAAAGATGTCAGATTTTCACTAACTGAAAGAAGGACATGCTTTCCTTCCTACATCTACAATGCAATTACTCCAGAGAACTTGCTAGTTAAAAGGATGGAAAACAAGTGTTATTAGGGGCAGTGTGCACAGGCTGTGGAGTCAGGCTGTCAGCCAGGTCTGACTTCCAGCAATGCCACTAGCTATGTGACTTTGCAAAAGTTGCCTTTTCTTGCTAAGCCTCAGTTTCTCACTAAACTGGAAAGTAGGGATAAAACTCATAGGGCTGCTGTGGTGGATTGACTTAGGCACTGCAATTTAGACACATTTATTGCTGGTCTTGAGTCACATTCCTGTGGGTGTGAACCATTGTTAGGATCTCTTGAAGATGTTATTCTAGTTAAGGTGTGGCCCATGTGGATTAGGCTGGGCCTTACTGTGGATTACTAGAGCACTTTATAAGCAGAATAAATTTAGACATAGAAAGAGAAAGCCTTGGGGAGGAATCAGAAGTCAGGAGTCAGCAGGAACCTGGCAGAGAAAAGAGAGGACTTCGCCATGTAATGGGAAAGGCAAGGAACCCCAAGGATTACCATCTAGCAAGAACATGACCAACTCAGGAAAAGCAAGCTTTCTAGCTTCCGAAATCGTGAGCCAATAAAGTCTCTCCATATTTGTCATAGCAGCCTGGAAAGCTAAGACAGTTGTTGTGAGGACTAAATGAGAGCACATGTGTAAATCACTCTGCCCCATGCCTGGCACACAGTAGTCTATAAATCTTACTTATTTTTTAAAACTAGTAATCATTCAGTCAAGAACGATTGCGTACTCGCTTGGCAAACATTGTATTGTGGTCTCCTAGGGAAAACAGAGGAAGAAAGAGAAAAGGAGGATAAGGAGGAGGAAGAGACACAATCACAGTTCTCAAGTAAATTCCAAAATATATCCATAGAGGCAAACATATACACATGTGGAATGAATTAATATTTCCACAGCCCCATGCCAAGATGCATCACAAATAGACTTATATAGAACACGTAAGCCATTCAGAGAAAGCAAGTGTTTAAAATGATATAACTGGAGAAGAAAAACTGAAGAGTCTTTAGACAAAGTCAAGTTATATAAACTTGTAAAAATAATATTTCATTCTTTAGCATGATATTGACAGGAACTGTTGTCATTTGGAAACTTTTTTTTAGAAACACCTAGCAGGACTAATTTGGTGGATTGATTTTTTGCACAGACTTAACATGCAAATCTGAGGTGTAAGCCTGGTCAGAGATTAGGTGACTAAAGGTAAATTACTATAACCCTCATATTATTTCTTATTATGGTTTGAATGGGCCTTTTGGGTCACAAACGACCATTTGTAAAGAACCCAAAGAAATTAAGGCTCATAATCTTGATATTTTCCTCATAAAGACAACACTACAAACATTACAAGAAAAGCTCATTACTTTCATAAAAGTCTGCCATTAGTTCCCTTTGCATTTAAATGTGACCATTTTCCTGATTCCCCAGATCAGCCTGCCTGCCTGCAACACTGAGACAGATTCATGGCTTGTGAGAGGATGGATATAGGAGGCTTCCGGGAATGAGTGCCAGGGATGTGATTGTTCTGGTCTCTGTAACCAAGGTTGCAGGTACTTATAATCGTTCTTCCCTGGAGAAAATAGCATGGAAAGGATTGAACTTCTTGAGAGTCACAATTTGATTCCATTTACTAGATAGAGCTATTCATTGCTATTTCAGATACATTTTTCAGATTAGTAGTTTAGAGTCATTGTTTTTTAATTAAGGAAAATGTTAAATTTCACCTCAAAAATAAAGCAATTCTTTTCACTACCTCTTCTTTCTCTTTCTGCTTAAGTTCTATCTTCAGCTTCTCTCTGAATACTAACTGCAAACTCAGTTTGGCTCAGCCAACAAGTATTGACTGGTAACTCTTCTGGGTGTTGAACTAGCACAGATGACAGAGACAAGGTCCCTGTCCTCAAGGAACCTATTGTCTAAAAAGAAGACACAAAAATAGGTCATTTCAAAATGATATGATCTAAATACCAAGTTAGAGTTATATCCAGGTTGCTATGGGAAGGGTAGAGGAGGGCACCTGATCTACCTTAGAAATTTAGAAGGATGGAGTTAAATGAAGAAGATAGTGTCTGAATTTTGTTCTGAACAAGAAATAATTGTAATCACCAACACCTTTAAAGTTCTTACTACACATGACTTAGTTTTCTCATTTGTAAAATGGTGACAATAAAAATTACCTACCTTTAGGAGGGTGTGAGGATATGTGAGTTAATATATGTATATAAATAATTTGAACAATGACTGGCATGTAGAGTTTAAAGAAGTTGCCAAAGTCTTAGAGTGAGTAAATGATGGAGTTGGGGTTTGTCCACATGGGGTGGTTCCTGCATCCATGCCCCAAATCACAATGCTATCCTGCCAGGTAAAGATGGGCCAGATGGGGACAGTAGGGTGGGCAGATGGAAGAGTGGAGCAAAGGCATGAATGTGTGAAATAGCACAGCTATTTCAGAGAACACAAAGAGTACTGATTTATTGGGGGGTAATGTCTAAGGCAGAGGGTGTCATGGGATCAGGCTAGAGCATCAGAAGGGATCTGTGTGGAAAGGGATGGACAGATCTCCAGTTTTGAGAGATCACTCTTACAGTGATAAGAAGGAGGAGTTTGTGGGCAAAAATGCTGAACATAGTATGACCTGTTAAACTGAAATAGCAACAGACCAAATATGAGATAAATACATGGTATTAGGACAATGGAAGTGAACTGGAGAACAGGAGCAAGACTTGAGAAGTATGGAGGCTGGCTGGCAGGACTTCATAGCTGTGGCAGTCTTCAAGATGGTGCCCAGTGACCTCTGCCTCCTGATATTCACACTCTGGTGTACTTTCTGCTCATACTATAGCAGGAATGGTCAGTTTTACCAATAGCATAGAGAAAAAGTGATAATAGGTCAATTCTGAGATTAGATTATAAAAGATTGTGGCTTCTATTTTGAGCATTTTCTCTTGGATCACTCACTCTGGAGGAAGCCATCTACCATGTAAGCTGTCTTATAGAGAGGTTCATATGACAGGGAACCAAGGCCTCCAGTCAACAGCCATTGAGGACCAGAAGTCTGCTAAAAACATGAACTTGGAAATGGATTCACCACTTGCAGTTGAGCTTTGAGATGACAGTTTGACTGCAACCTCATGAGAGACCTGAACTAGAACCTCTCAGCTAAGTCACTCCTGGATTCCCAACCCTCAGAAATTGTGTGAGATAATAAATGTTTGTTGTTTTAGACTGCGAAATTTTAGGGAGTAGTTTGTTATGCAGTAGATAACTGCTATAGTTTAAGGATGGTGGAATGTGGAATACATTTGTGATGACATCCAGGCTTGGGTGACTAAGTAGACAGTAGAATCAATAACTGAACCAGGCTACATAGTCCAATTTGAACTCATAGACTTCCTCCTCACTTGGGCTCTTCCTCCTGATTCCTCTACCTTATTAATGACACCACTGTTCTCCCACTGACCCAGACTCAAAACTGCAGATCTGCCACTGCCTATTATATAACCAACATCAAGATTTGTTGATATTATTTTCAAATGGTTCCCATTTCTGTCTCTCCCATTTCTACTACTCCAATTTTAGCTGTAAAATTACAAAAGCCTCCTTAATAATCTCCTTGCCCTTAGTTTCTTCTTGCTTTACACTGATAAAAATTAATCTTCTAAAGTACCATCTACAACTACCTTATAAGTATCAAGTATTTGAATAGCCCATTCTTGCTTTCATCTATCAGTTCCACCCTATCCACTGCTCTTTCTCAGTATTTTCCCTGCACCTTATTACAACTGCATCAACTAACTAAACCTTAGCTTATATAATTTCTACCTCTTGCAATGTGTAACCCTCCCTCTGGGCAACATTTTTGCTCTCTATCAGGACCACTTAGAAATTTACCTATTTCATGAAAACCTTTTGTATTTAAGTAACTAAATGTGATTTTACTTTCCTCTGAGCTCCTCACAGAACTTTTGCACCTCTTTTGTGACACTTGTTGCAATTTTTTGAAGCTGTATGTATTCCAAAGAAATTTAATGTTCTTAAACTTAATCCATTCCTCTGAGTGTGAAGCCATTGTAAATAGGACCTTCTAAGGCGGTTACTTCAGTTAAGGTATGAGCCACCTCAGTCAGGATGGGTCTTAACCCTCTTACTGGGAATTCTTTAAGAGTGAAATTCAGAAAGAAAAAGGAAATCCACAGGAACCAAGAAACTGAATATCAACAGAACCAGAAGAGAACAGAGAGACAACACCATGATCCTTGCCATGTGACAAGTTAAGGACAAAGGATTGCCTGCAGCCAGTCCCAGAACACCACACACTGTCTTCAGGGAGAAACATTGCCTTGATGATACCTTGATTTGTACATTCTCTTAGCCTTATAACCATAAACAAATAAATTTCCATTGTGGTATTTGCTTGAGCAGCCAAGGAAACTAAAACACTTGTATTACTTGTGTATGCATGCTCTTGCCTATTCTCTCTTACTAGATTTCAAACTCTTCTAGATTAGACATATATCTTATTCATCTTTACCTGGTAAATAGAAAAGTTTTCAATAAATGTTGACTGAGTAAGTTTGCTTTCATGGCTGAACCTCCCTAAACTGAGTCAACTCACCATGCGTTTTCCATGTTGTTCCTTTCCCTTTCTTTGGTCAAAGTTTTATCATCCAACTACATAAAAAAACAAAAATAAAAAAACTAGATGAATAAAGTAATCAAATGAATGTATTTCACTGTCTTTGCATTAAACCACAAAGTTATATATCGAATAGAAAGAAAAAGAAAACAAATTTAATATTTTATAGGCCTAGAAAAATCAAATCTGTGGATACTCACGATTGAAATAGAGTATAGTTCCCCAAAACTATCATTTATCAACAGCTTACTGTGTGTGTGGCATATGTGGGTGCTGTACAATATAAATAAGTCTCATTACCTAATGTAAGGGGGAAATGGAAAGGAGAAATGAGATTATAAGGCTGTGAGTCTCTAAAAAAGAGTCTGGAGGTTGTCAGAAGGAATACCCCTATGTACAACTGAACAGAGTCTAAGAGACAGATAAGGTAGATACAACCCCAGGTATTGGTTCTTTTGAGGGATAAAGAGACCCACGGGTTCTATGGTCATGGCAGAAGGGGTTCACTGCCATGACAGATAGCCCTTCTTTGGAGCTGGTGTTTCTGCGTGATGGAATTGGACTCAGAGGGGATCTCTTTTCACAAGACTTGCATGCTACTTTATTGGAATTGTAGTTGGTGCTGGGTTTAAGATATATGTAGGGGATTCAAATCTCTGGACTGATAATATGACACCCAGGCCCAGAGCCTCAACAGACTTCAGCTCCTACACTTTGATTTATAGGACTTACTCCACTCAGCTAACATGGAGTTGAAGAAGGTCAACCACCACAACATGGAGCCTAGAGTGTCTACAACTGGAAGCGGGAGGAGTACATCCAGTACCCATATGGAATCTAAGCCCTCACTTGACATAGATGTGCAATGGACACAACCAATCCAATGTCCACAGAGAAAATGTGGAATGGGTGTGGGAACGGTAGCCATGGTGGCTGCTGGGTGTGGGGAACAGGAGGAAGAGATGAGATGTGGAGGCATTTTCGGGACGTGGAGTTGTCCTGGATAGTGCTTCACGGACAATTACGGGACATTATAGATCCCCCCAGGGCCCACTGGATGGAACGTGAGAGAGTCTGGGCTATGATGTGGACCATTGACTATGGGGAGCAGTGATGCTCAGAGATGAACTTACCAGGTGCAATGGATGTGTCATAATGATGGGAGAGAGTGTTGCTGTGGGGGGAGTGGGGGGCGGGGGCGGTGGGGTTGAATGGGACCTCATATTTTTCATAATGTAATTAAAATAAATAAATAAATAATTAATTTTAAAAAAAGGGTTAAAAAAATTATCACGAGAGGTCTAAGACACAAGGACTGTTATCACTACATTTTATGGATGAAAAAATGGAAGGTTAGAGGAGTTGAGTAACTTGCCCAAGTTTGCACAGCTAGGAAGAGGTGTGGCTGGAATTTGAACCATGGATCTATGCTCTTAAATGGCACCCTATACTGTCATTAATGTAGAATGGCAACTCATTTCATAAATGTTTGTCTTTTGGGGGGAGGATGTGTCTATTAATAATTTATTTCCAAGAGTGCTTGCCCAGATCAGAGACTGGATCCATAAAAAGAAATAGAAGGTTTCCATCTTCTCAACCTCATCATGTACACAAGAATGCGCTTCACTCACAGCCATGATGAACTTTTTGTATATGTGTCCTTGTTGTGCTTTTCCCAACACAGACTATCTCCTTCATCTTTTTATTTCTCCTCTCTCACACAAACCTTTTCAGATGACAATCCAGTTTAGCTAAAGGCTGACATCATAGCCTCCATGTTGGTGCAAGAGAAGGTCTAGAGAGAGCCTGTGTTAGGGTATTCTGAGTCATCTTATTTTTCTCTCTCTACTGAGGAGGCCTGGGTTTCAACGTGATGGAGGACACAGAGATGAGCAGGGCTATTTCTCTGACTGCACCTGCAACAAGTTGTTGGATCTTTCATGGCTCCCAAGATTTGTAAGATTAAGGAAATGACTATGCCCTTTTCATCATTGTACCTTCAAGCACAGTGCCTGTCAGAGAACTGAAAAAGTGTTGCATGAACTTCAGGATTCCAGGCCAGTGCTCTTCACTAGAACTTTCTATAATGATGGAAATGTTTGATGGAATGAATCAATGATGGAATGAATGAAATGATGATGGAAACTGCACCATCTAATATGGTAGTCACTAGCTACAGGTGACTATTGAGCAACTTGAAATATGGTCAGTTTGACTAAGGAATTGCTTTTTTTTTTTTTTGATTTATTGAACTATATCACTCATACATAAACATACATAAACCATAAATGTATAATAGTTGTGAACTTACAAAACAAACATATATAACACCACACAAACATATATAACATCTCACCCGACCACCAATAACTTGCATTGTTTTTAAACGTTTTTAACTAATGATTAAAGAGCATTGTCAAAATATTAGTACTGAACAGTTTTTCCCCTAACCAATCCGATTATATTATCTTTATATCATTTATCTATGAACATACATAAACAATTAAGTGTAAAGTAAAAATTGTGAACTTAAAAAGCAAACATGCATAACATCATACAGGGGTCCCATACATCAACCCTTCACCAACACCTTGCATTGTCATGAGATGTTTGTTACAAACTATGAAAGAACATTGTTAAAATCTTACTACTGATCATAGTTCTTTTCTTACATTTGTGTGTTTTTCCCCCAACCCACCCTATTATTATTTTTTAAAAATATTTTTTAAAGACAGAAGTTGTAAACTTATAAAACAATCATACACATGTGCAGAATTACCAAACAACACCCCTCCATCAACACACCACAATGTGGCGTGTCATTTGCTACAGATAAAATAATATCATCTGATTGTTACCATGTCCATAGTGTACATTTGACTCACATTTTCCATACGCGTCAGTATCAACACAGAACATCTTTTGCATAGATGTGAGAATATTATATTATTATTACTAACCATAGTCCATAGTTCACTCCAGCTATATTTTTCCCATGCTTCTCCACATTCCCAACACCATGCAGTAGTGATATACATTTGTTCTAGCTAATAAAGGACATTCTTGCATCTGTACCATTAACCACAATTCTCACCCACCTCTTGGTTTACTGTGCTATCCAGTTCCTAGATTATTCTCAAGCATTCAGTCAATTGGTATTTACATAACTAGACTACCATTTTCAGTCACATCCCCATTTATAAACTAGCTGTTACTCACTGTGTGTTACCATCCACTGTACACATTTCCGCAATTTTACAGTAAAGCTAGTTAAACTTCTACATACATTAAACATCAGTAGTCCACTCAGTCCTTCTCTTATCTCCTTTAAGAATCCACCACCTACCACCAGGTCTTGAAGATATTTTCCAATAATTTCTTCTAGAAGTTTTATGGTTCTTGCTTTTATTTTTAGTTTTTTTATCCATTTTTAGTTAGTTTTTGGATAAGTTTGACAGGCTAGTCAAACTTATGTGAGTTTGACAGGCTAGTCAAAAATCACTTGACCATACCTGTGAGGGTCTGTTTCTGAACCATAAATTTGGTTCCATTGGTCTATTGTGTCTGTCTTTAGGCCAGTACCATGTTGTTTTTACCACTATAGGTAGGTATTATGATTTTAAGTCTGGAGACGAGGGTTCACTTTTCCTTTTTATGATGTTTCTGGCTATTCAGGACTCCTTACCCTTTTAAATAAATTTAATGATCATGTTTTCAATTTTTGCTTTAATGCTGGTGGAGTTTTTATCAGGATTGCATTAAATCTGTACATCAATTTGAGTAGATTTGACATCTTAATGATATTTAGTCTTCCAATCCATGAGCATGGAATGTTGTTCCAGTTATTTAGGGCTTTTTTTATTTCTTTTAACATTGAGTTGCAGTTTTCTGAATACAAGTGCTTTATATCCTTGGTTAAGTTTATTCCTGACTATTTGAGTTTTATCTGTCATATTTTATTTTCACCAGTCTTTTGACACTTTTACTTACTTTTATTGATATAATCTTCATTTCTAGACTCTCTTCCAGGCCCCTCTCTCCTGTCTTTTCTTTTCAGGCTCTAGCATACCTTTTAGTATTTCCTGAAAATCTGGTCTCTTTCTTAGAAATTCTCTCAGTTTCTGTTTATCTGTGAATATCCTAATCTTACCCTCATTTTTGAAAGACAGTCTTGCTGAATGTAAGATTCTTGGCTGGACGTTTTTCTCTTATAGTATCTTAAATATATCAGACCACTGTCTTCTTGTCTCCATGGTTTCTGGTGAGAAATCAGCACTTAATCTTATTGGATATCCCTTATGTGTCATGCATTGCTTTTCTCTTGCTGCTTTCAGAATTCTCTCTTTGTCTTTGGCCTTTGACATTCTGATGAGTATGTGTCTCAGAGTTGATCTATTTGGATTTTTTACGATGGAAGTACATTGTGCTTCTTGGGCAGGGTTATCTATGTCCTTCAATAGGGTTGGGAAATTTTCTACCATTATTTCTTTAAATATTCCTTCTGCCCCTTTTCCCTTCTCTTCTCCTTCTGGGACAACAATGACACCTATGTTTTCACACCATTTGCTGTCATTTAGTTCCCTGAGAACTAAACGTTCAATTTTTTCCATTCTTTTCTTCATCTCTTCTTTTGTATGTTCACTTTCAGAGGCCATTTCTTCAAGTTCACCAATCCTTTCTTCTGCCTCTTCAAATCTGCTATTATATGATTCCAAAGTTTTTTAAAAAATTTCATTGATTGCACCTTTCACTCCCATAAGATTTGCTATTTTTCTATGTATGCTTTCAAATTCTTCTTTGTGCTCATCCAATGTCTTCTCAATATCCTTAATCTCTTTAGCCATCTCATTGAATTCATTAAGGAGATTTGTTTGAACATCTATGATTAGTTGTCTCAACTCCTTTATGTCATCTGGAGGCTTATCTTTTTCCTTTAACTGGGCCATAGCTTCCTGTTTCTTGGTGTGGGTTGTAATTTTTTGTCAGTGTCTTTGTATCTGGCTTACTAGAGTATTTTTTCTGGATGCAGTTTTTTCCTCTAGTTTCAGGCTCTCCTATCGTTTCTTCCTTGCTGGTTATGCAGTAGGAGCCAAGCATGTAGTTGGTGCTGTAAGCTGTGGAGGGTCAAGCTGCCCTCATTGCACCAGGGACCAGTGACGCTTCTTCCAACTTTCTCCTTTGCCAGGGGTAGGGACAGAGTCACAGCTGTGTGGAATAATCCATGTGCAGGTCTAGACCACAGTTGCCCAGAGAGACTGATGGAGCTTCACATCCCTTTCTCCCCTACCTGGGGCAGGATGGAGATGCAGGTGTGGGCAGCAATCTATGCAGTACAGGTCCTAAGATGACTGCAGTTGCCCTGGTAGACTCTGATTTTCAGTCTATGCCAGCCAAAGTTACCTGCAGTTACCTATATAGGCTGGTACAGGGCTCCTCAGCCTCCTCCCTGCCAGAGGCAGGGCTGAAGCCTAGGCAGGCTGCGGGTTGATCTGAGTGAAAGAAACCATCAGCCTGGCTTCCCCTCAGGCTGGAGGCACAGTTAGAATGGCGGCTACTGGCTTTCTTCTGTCTTGGGCTGGTTCACACCCCAGCTGTTCCCAGGGTTATATCTTAGCCAGCCAAGTCTCCCAATCAGTAGCCGAAATCGGCAGCCAACCATCTCCTCCTCCCCTGTTTCTGGGAAACGGAGCTTCCAATTCCCATCACAGAGCAGCTTCTGGAGCAGCTTGTGCCACCAGAGTAGGACCTCCTGGCCTCCACAGCTTGGCCAGAAATTTCCTGGAGAGGCTAGTGCAGGTCCCTGCGGCTTTCTTCCTGATGGAGGTGGCACTGAGGCCTAGGCTAGACCTGCAATATGACTGGATGGGAAGAAGCTGGTCCCCACCAGCACTGGGATTTTCAGTCCACCCTGCTTCCCCTCGTGGCAAGCGCGGAGTTAAGATGGCAGCTCCAAGCCTCTTTCTGACCTGGACAGGCTCAAACCTTAGCTGTTCTCAGGATCATACTGTAGCCCGCTGAATTTACTCAAAAGAAGTTGAAATTGGTGCCCAACCATCTCTTCCTCTCCCGTTTCTGGGAACTGGAGCCTTCAGTTCCAGCCCCGGAACAGCTCCTGAGGTGGCTTGTGCCTCCAGTGGAGGATGGGTACCAGCCTCCCTCACGTGGAGCCTCTACTTACAAGTCTTCTCTGCAGGCGGTCATCTCCTCCTTCCACTCCCCCAAGGACATTGCAGGATGCTCTTCTGGTCTCCTGGAGGCCCCAAACAGGTGCTTCAGCTAGCTCCTAAGAGTTCTGGGTGTTTGCTAACTGCCCTGTAGCAGGAGCTGATTCTAGGAGCTCCTTACTCCACTGTCATCTTGCTGGTTTCTCCCTAAGGAATTGGTTTTTAAATCTTAAAAATTTTTCGGAAGTATTGGAGATTGAACCTGGAAACTTGTACGTGGAAAGCAGGCTCTCAACCACTTTGCTACACCTGCTCTCCAATTTTACTTAATTTTAATTAATTTAAATCTGAATAGTCACATGCAACTAATGGATACTGTTCTAGGTTATACAACTGGGAAAATCATTCCAATCTATTCATCTTATAGGGCTGAGGTGAGGAATAAATTAAATGGTGCATATAAAAGACAGTATCATGTGATGAAACAGATGACTGAATTTAAATCCTAGGTCTATCTTAACCTCTCTGAGCCTCATTTTCTTCAAATGTGAAATGGGTGATTGAATGGATTAAATGTTATAATGGATATAAACTGTTTAGCACATCACCTGGCTTGTAGTAAACCCTCAACAAATGATAACTGTTTCTGTACTGAGAGTGTACTGGAAAGCACAAAATTCTGTACAGGGAAAAGACAGAATTATTAGCAGGAAATGACATGGCTCTGGATTGCTCCCCTGAACTCACCTTCTCTGGAGAGGACACTGACTCTGTTGGCCCCTTCCCCTTCCCTAACCTCCTTCTGGGGTTATATGTTAGGCAGCTCTCAAAGGTCTAATGCTTCAGATGCATTCTGGAAAGACTTCTCTGAACCTGGATCCAGCTTGGCTGCTCTGGGGTGACAAGCATGCTATCCCTGTCCCTGTGGTGGGGTCAGCATGAAGTCTGTCCTCTGGTCTCCATCCACCCGCCTCTTGACATCGGCTTCGCTTCCCTTGGAAGCTTTGCTGCGGAGATGAGCTTTGTCTGGACAAGCGGCAGTCGGTCTGGCTACAGCTGCAGCAAACATCCTCAATTGTTTCTCTCAGTGTTGGCTGCAAATCCCCTTTTCTGTTTATCCCCTCAGGAGCCTAGACTCTGGAAGTGTAGCATGAGGCTTTCAGAGAGAAAAAGCAGATATTCCCCCGACTGTCACTGCCACGGGCATCAGACACGTTGGTGGTACTGTTATCAATAGGGCCCTAAGACCGCTCCAGCTCCAAGTTGTCAAGGACAACCTACTGACTCTAGTTACTGAAGCTGCCACCAACAGTTTACAGCTTCCTGCCAGATACTAGCATGGGAAACTTCAAACTGGTTGAAAGAAGCAGCTCCTCGCCCAGCCCAATGCTGGAGCAAGAGGGCTAATTCCAGTACGCATTGCTCCTATGGACCTAAGTTTACCCTGAAACCATTTTGCAGCACCATTCTGCAGGTGGGAAACTGAGGCAGAAGCAGTGAGGGACTGTCTCACAGACCTTGATCACTCCTTCAACAAATAATTGCTGAGTACAAGACAGCATGGCAAGTGGTAGTCACTGTAGAAGCCAATCACTTAGTACCTTATTAAATATTCACTCGTTTATTGAATATAAGCTCCACTAGGGCAAGGATTTCATCTATGTTGTTCATCACTGTATTCCCAAAGAATAGCACATAGACATGCCTTAAATTTTTGTTGAATAAATGAATGATGAATATTGAATATTATTGACAAATCTGTCAAACAAAACATATACTCTTGACTTCAAGTCTGCTTCCTAAAGAACCAGAAATACTGATCTAGCAAACACATAGAGTCACTGGATGCTTGATAACTATTCTTTTATTCATTCATTCATTCATGCATTCATTCACTTATCACTTTTCCACTCATCTGATATTTACTGGGCATTTGTCAGTTGTAGGAAATTGTGCAAAGTACAGTAATACAACACAGTTTTAAACACATTTATCTTTGCTCACCCAGCATACTTGAATGAAACCAGGGCCCCTCTACTGTATCAAAGTTTGTTGGTGCTTTGAGAATTTGTTGAAAGATGGGATTAAAACTACAGATACAAGCTGAACTAGGTCAGTTTACAGTAATATTCCAAAAATCACCCAAGGGAAAAATGTAAGTTGAGAAAGGAAGACATAATCTCACTACGAAAATTTTGTGGTAAGAATATTTCCTAGACGAAATCACAGATTAAAAATTCACAACACAAATCCACTCTATTGAAAGGCCAACTCTATTGAAGGGCCAAACTAAATTCTTACACATGTAAAGTATGAAGTCAGCTGGCAACATAGGTAGCCTGGAGCCTGGGATGACCAAAATAGAGTATATTAGTCTAAAGCAGGGGTCAGCAAACTATGGCCTATAGATCTGCAGCCTGTTTTGGTAAATAACATTTTGTTGAAAGGCAGTTGTGTTCATTTGTTTACGAAGCCTCTTAGGCTGCTTTCACACTACAATGGCAGAAGTGAGTAGTCTCAAAAGAGACAATATGGCCTGCAAAGCCAAAATTATTTGCTCTCTGTCCCTTTACAGAAAAAGTTTGCTCACTCCTGGTCTTAAAGAAAGATGTTCTGATGCCAAATGAGATCCTTAAATGAAAACAAACCTCACATTCAGTTTGGTCCACTGCTGTTGATACACCTGCTTTCCCTATCAGTGAAAAGCAGCCAAGTTCAAATCATTAGAGCATCAATCCCAATGTTATAGTTTTCTGTAACTCTTTTGGCCATATGGTCACGAAATTAATGATCCGAGATAATTTTCCATAAACGAAATTGCTGGGTGGTCAAGTATTTTCACTTAGTCTTCTTACTGCACTGCCCTTTAGGTCTACCATGCCTGCGCTGTACAAATTGATACAATTGTATCGACTCATGTTTATCCTGGAGCTTGACTTGGCACAGGGGCAGCCTTTAATTGAGGATTTCTTCACCTGTGCTTACTGTGAGGTTACAGGTCTCAGAATGCCCATAAACTTGATTAAACCTGTCCCTTCCATGCTTTCTCTCTTCACATGCCGATTGAGATTCTGAGTTACATAATTCTTGTTTTCTCAATAAGGAAATCAGCAGGTGGTATGCCACTTTGTTTTCACAGTTACCTCCTGTGTAAAAATTTGGATCCAGGTGTCTTTCACTGAATTCATCAGTCCCAAGCATTCAGGTCCCCTAGGCCTTCCTTAAAACTAGCCCTGGTTTTAAACAATAAAAATAAAGACTTTAAAGAAGGAGCTAAAGCTTTTGTCTAGTCTCTCTTGGGAAAAAAAAGGGGGAGGGGTACTTTCTCCCTGTTTTGGTGATGAAGCCTTGGTAGAAAGATAACACTCACAACACCATAGAGTTATTTTCACTCTTTCGGAAATGAGTAAACTGAGGCCCCGAAAGTTTTAGTAATTTACCCAAGAACACAAAGCCATTGGGATGCAGAGAAGTGTGTATCTAGAAAATGTTTTAATTATCTTTCCAACAGGTCTTCATCATCAAAACAGTCAGAGAGGATCGCATTTTTCAAACCCATATTCTTTCTATTTTGCTGTTCTTCTTCCCAACAAAAGCATGGAAATGAGAACTCCAGAGTTTTCAGTGATCAATACTTAGGGAAATAACTGACATCGAGTAGTCAGAAATTTATAGGCTCCTATTATTATCAGAAATTGCTTTATATTAACATAAAGAGTGTATTGGAACCAATTATTTTTGTTGTAATTTGAAATGAAATTAAGGGTTCATTCACATGCATTTGGAAGGTGATGGTCGGCTATGAAAGAAAGAGTGAATTAATTGGAATTTTCCATGAAGAACCATTGTAAGGGAGAAATCAACTCTTGATGATGGGGTGAGGTGTGGGCAAAGTCAGCTTTAAGACAAAAGTACTTTATAAACTCTAGGAAGTTTATTAAAAAGCAATGGATCCTACCAAAAGGTCAATGATACTTGCTGTGTAACATAAAATCTCTCCTGTCCTGTTGGCCCCTTGCCTTTCTACCCTTTCTTCTTCCCTTCCTTTTCTTATTTATTCACATATTTATTGAGTGCTGATTCATGGCCAGGCTTTATGTAAGATCCTGGGGCTATAAGGTACAACAGTTTTCTTGCTCTCCAGAATCTTAAGTTCAGAGTTTCATCTTGAAACCAACTTACACATTTCCCCACAGGAGAAATGGAGAGTGCAGGGGATTCCACTGAAATAGAACCAAAGATATTTCTATGATCCAAACAGCATAATACACACCAAGAAGTTTGCCCCTACAATGGGAGTTTTGGCCTAGGAATTGTCCACTAGACATTTCTTTCTGCCTCATCACTACTCATTCTTGGCTCTTTAGCTTCAAAATCCAAGTTCATCTTCTTTTTTAAAAAAAATTTTTTATTGAAGTGAAATTCACATAACATAAAATTACCATTTTACAGTGTATAATGCAGTGGTATTTAGTACATTGATGGCGTTGTGCAACCATCACCTCTATGTAGTTCTAAAACATTTTCATTATTCCCAGAGGAGACCCTGCACCTACTTAGTATCACTTTCCCTTCCTCCCTTCAGCAGTTCCTGACAACCATTAATCTGCTCTCAGTCTCTATGGATTTACCTATTCTGAATATTTAAAATAAATGGAATCATACAATTTGTGAAATTTTGTGTCTTGCTTCTTTCACTTAATGTTTTTGAGGTTCATTAACATTGTAGCATTTATCGACACGCCATTCCTTTTTGTGACTAAGTGATATTCCGTTATATGGATATATCATACTTTGTTTATCTATTCATCTGTTGGTGGAAGTTCAACCTCTTTTGATCTAAGTATATATAGGTTAAGGGAGAGGTGGGGAATACTGGCTTATTTCAGGTCCCCAAGCAACCCAAAGACAGGGAGAAGACATAAAAATAAAAGATTGCTGTAGTGAGTTAAAACCACACACTTCCTTGTAAGGTTTCATCCTCATTTAGGGATCTCAAGGAGAATGGGATAGCTGGAGATGTGATGATCTCATACACATCTTGGTTTCCATTAATAACCCAGAATATTTCATTAATCTGTTCCTAAAACCCTTTTAAGATACTTCAACTATTTTTAAAAGTCATACGTATGCATAGGCTCACTGTAAAAAATGATTAAAATAGTAGGAAAGCACAAATGCCCAAACAGGAAGGAGAGAATCACTCAAGCATCCCTTATTCCTAATGTGAGATACATAGTGTTAATGATTTAGTGAACATTCCTCAAGACATTTCTCTGAGCATACCTGTATGTGAACATATTTCCATAAATTAGGAGGGATATATATGGATATAAAATATATATCCATATATGATTGTATGTATTTAACACAACATCTTTCCATGTCAATTAATATTTAACTACTTAATGATTAATAGGTGCATGAGTTGGTAAATGCAGATATGAATTTGCCGTAAAATATCTAAGCTTATTTGACGGCTATTTAGGATTTTTTGCTTATACAGATAATATTACAGTGAACATTTCTGAGCTTATATCTTATGTCTTTACAATCTTCATTGACTCTATCTTTCCAGTTCATACCACATTTGAGGGTGGGGTGGGGGTGGCTATGAGCTACATATACTTAATACCTACTGTGGGGAGGTAGTTCCTCTATACACAATATATATTTCTAGGCAGAGAACCTTGAATAACTCCAGGTCTAATGTTTCTATTCCAGGAAAAGGGTAGGAGGGTTTGACTATGAGGTCACACATGTCCGTAACTCAGGGCCTTGCATGAAGTATGTGCTCAGTAAATAATAGTTACTATCATTGTTGTTTCTTTTGTTTTGGCCCAGGTCCCTTTCTGAAAAAGATCTGAGCATGGCACAGGGTGACCTGCACCACAGAAGATGCAAAAAGAACCACATTTCTATTTCCTAAAAGTTCTGACTCAGGCTGTAAATACTTACTAGTTTTAGAAATAAATGGTCCCCAAGAATGAAGTTCACTCACCCATCTACTTTAGACTCACCATGAAATGGCTATAAATCACAGACATGAAGATGACATGTCAGTGGTGGCCATTTTAATGGGCGGACATGAGTTTTGTTTTGTTACACATAAGTTAAAGTAAGCAAAATATTTCTGGCTTTTTATACATTTTTATCTTTACTCTTACTCTCCTATTCTACTTAAATAACAAGGCACATTAGATTTGTATAACTAGCATTCCCTGTCAGATTCTGAGTGCTAAGGTTGGCACCAGACCATTCCCAGAGCCTTAAATGAAAGTCTTTAGGAAATGGTGCCATCTACAACTGTCCAATTTAATACTCTTAATTATAACTCGATTGTTAAGACAAAAAAACACCTCACATCAAAGTACTTCTGCCAAATCTCCCATGCTCTGTATGTGACCATGTGCAGCACTTATAAATGATATGATTATGAACATTGTCTTCAGGAAAAGGCATTCTCACTTTTGGTCTAGTCTTGTCAAATGTACAACTCTGTTCCTTTCTCTGGGGCGAGATGGAAGCAAAATCAGTAAGGTTAGGTTTAGGCTGCTAGAAACAAGTAACATGAGTTAATTTTCAGTTACCTAAGATTAGAGAAGAAGGAAGAAAAGTTAGATGAAGAAGGAGAATTCAAGAGGGCACACTAGCCATCATTCATGTCTCTGATAGAATTCATTTCAAAATTATAAGTAATCATGTTTTATTAGCATTGGCAAACACAGAGTAGGTTGCACTAACATGAATACAGGAAGGATTAGAAATAATACCACACAAAAATATTTCCCCCCTATATTTCCCTGCCCCCACAATAAATAACGAGCCCTCACCAGGCATGGCACCTCCCACAACTTGTCTCTACCACCTCTTTTGTAAATATAGTGAGACTTTCTGAATTAAAATCCTATGCCATCTCAAAGAAACTTAATTATAAGTAATGATTATGACTATCATTTATTTATTTATTTTAAAGATTTATTATTTATTTCTCTCCCCTTCTTCCTGCCTCCCACCCCCATTATCTACTCTCTCTGTCCACTCGCTGTGTGTTCTTCTGTGTCTGCTTGCACCCTCGGTGGCACCGGGAAACTGCGTCTCTTTTTTGTTATGTCATCTTGCTTCATCAGCTCTCCGTGTGTGCAGCACCACTCCTGAGCAGATTGTACTTTTTTTTTTCAGGCGGGGTGGCTCTCCTTGCAGGGTGCCCTCCTTGTGTGGGGGGCATCTCCACATGGGGGTGCCCTGCATGGCATGGCACTCTTTGTTCATGGCAGCTCTGCACGTGGGCCAGCTCACCACACCAGTCAGGAGGCCCTGGGTATTGAACCCTGGACCCTCCCACATGGTAGGCGGATGCTCTATCAGTTGAGCCATGCCCCTTCCCAACTACCATTTATTTAGCTCCTACTGAGTGCTTGCCACTGTGCTAGGTCCTTTGCAAATATGATTCAATCAATATTGAGAGCCTGCTGTGTGCCAGGCATAGTTCTAGGAGCTAAGGATACAGCAGTGAACAAGATACACAGAGCCCCTACTCTTTTAAAGCTTGCATTCTGGTAAGAGGAGACAATCAACAAGTTCATAAGCAAACAAGCAAAACAGATAATATGCTCTATACAGATAACTGAAATAGAGTAACGTGACAGAGAGCGATGACTTAGTTAAGAGAGCTTCTCTGTGGGGTTACATTTAAGCAGAAATCTGAGTGAAAGGAGGAGGCTCCCCCATCTCCCCTGCCCATTAGGGGTGAGCGGGGAGGAGTGGATCCTCATGACAACTCTATCAACCCCATTTCACAGAGGCAGGAAATGAAGAGCAGAGAGGCTAGGCTTCAAATGCCACTCCAAGGTCCTCTAAGTCCCACTGTCATTACAGTGTGGTCTGTTCGCAAATGTCTCTCACGAGATTGACATGAGTGTGGGCTGCCCAGTTCTCCATGAGGTGGAGGGAAAGAGAGAAGACAGGTGATTTGGGAAATGTAATCTTAGAGTTTATAATTTCTGGTGTGGCCAGGCTACATGAAATAAATTTGAAAATAGGAAGTGGGCTAACTTTCTGGTTAGCATCCAAAAAGCTTGTCCAGCCAAAGATTAGGGGGTGGCCAGTCCATGTGGGCAGGGCTGGACCGATACCTGAGTAGCCAGTGTTTGGAACTGGCTCTCTGTGGTTTGGCACTTCCATTTGCATTATGGGAGGTAACTGCTTTGGCGTCCTGACTGTCACACTTACCATCAATTTCTTTAAGGAAGAACAGTCCTTGAGAAGATTGGCTGCCTCTTGTTAGTTTCATGCCCTGCTTTCTTTATCTCCTTACCTAACTGTCCCAAACTGCAAAATAAACATATTCAACTTAGAAACTCTCTGGTCTAGGACAGTGGTTCTCATTCTTGGCAATATATTAGAGTTATCCAGCAAGATTTTGAAAATCTCGATGCCTGGGCACATCCCAATTCATTCAAATCAAGATTCTGGGCAGTGGGACCCAGGCATGAGTAATTATAAAAATGCCTCCATTAATTCTAATGTGCAGTCAAGATAGAAAAACCACTGGTCTGGAGCCTCCCTCTGCCATGACATGACATAGGACAAAATTCAGTACAGGGAAGTCAGTCCTGAATTGCTACTATAGGAGTAGTACTTCAAGTTCCCAAAGGTCTTCCTAAAACTTTAGTTTTAGGATCAGAAATGCAACTTTACCAAACAGGTCATAGACCTGTAGCTGTCTCTCCAGCTATGTGAGCCTAAGAACCATTTGGAAAACTTGCCAAAAGGCAGCTCCTGGGCCCTACTTCCAGATATGATTCAGAAGGGTCAGGGGTCAGGCCTAGGAAACTATTTTAACATGCTTGCAAGAGATTCTGATGCAAATCGTCCTTGGTCCAGCTTTGAGAAATAATGCCTGACACCAGGGGTTATCAACTGGGGCAGTTGATCCTCTCTCTTCCCTTCCCCAAGGGCCATATGACAATGTCTACAGACATTTTGATTGTTACAACTGGGTGATGTGTGTCAGTGGGTAGAGGCCAGGATATTGCTCAACATCCTACAATGCACAGGACAACCCCTCAAAACAAAGAATTATCTGGCCCAAAATGCCGGCTGTGCTGAAGCTCACAAACCCTGCCTTAGGCAAACATTTCTTTTGAATCAACTTCCTTCTCTGACAGCCCAAAGAAAACACATCATCCTCCTTAGAGATTCCATAGCTCGCTCTGTAGTGTTAAAAATCGTCTTTGTGCATGTGATTCATCTCCCTGATAAAACTTTCCTCAGGCCAGGATCTCTGCTTGATTCATTTCTGAGTCTGTCCTCATCTCCCAGTCAGCAGGTAGTCCTTGCTCCATAAACATTTATGCCATGTCAAACAAAATTCAAATACTCTTTGGGACTAACCACAAAAGGGCTTTGTGACTGGTAACCATAGGCAGTGTCTCCAGGGAAAAGTAAAACCCAGGGGCCTAAGATTTCAGTCTAAAAGTTTAATACAAACCCTCCAGGCTTCAACTAAGGAAACAGCTCTCTGTGTGTATTTTTTTTCCAACATTCACCAAATATTACAGTTGCTTCTGGACCTACCTGCGGTCTCAATGGGCAAGTCTGCTGTGGGAAGTCCAGGACCACCCAAGAAGAGTTCACCCATCACAGGAGGAATCCTATTGGCCGTGTCTGCAGCAGTGTGTGGCTACCAGTTGGCAACTCTGAACTACTAACTCAGTGCCTAAGCCAACCCTGAATTCCAGGAAATCAAAATCCAGTGAACAACTCTACACAGATCTGTGAGGGTAATGAGCAAGGACATATTGCCTTCAAAGGTTCTGAAAATAGCTCAGTAATTTATCTATGAAGATCTTTTAAGAAGATGCACTTAACTGCACAGGGTGAAGCAGCAAAGGGCTTATTTGTTTGTTGATAGGAGCTGTCTCTATGTAGTTAGCAGACTTCAGAGTGTAGTTAGCAGACTTCAGAGTGTGGGAAACCCAATCAATATTTGGATATTATAAAGGTTACTATGCTACAGGGCTATGTTTAAAAACAAGTAACGGCTCTTAGTAAGACTGACTTGACCACATTATTTTTTTACAAAATTGATCATGCTAGTTTTCCTGACTTTGATTCTTGTTCCAGTTTTTACATTTGACAGGAATATTGTGGCGAAATGTATGCTCTATATTTTTACTTCACGTGTTGGAGTACTCTATCAGCACCATCAATTCTTTAAATGCTACTTTTAAGATAGTCCACCTCCAGCAAGATTGCTGAATGTGGAGATGAAATGTATCACAGATTGGCTGCGAAGTTCTTCCAATTTAGCAATTTTCCTCCTGTGGTTAATCAACCACAGAATACTTTCTTTGCTCTTTTTCTTCTTTGTGTTTTAATTTTTCAGTCTTAGCAACATGTGCTAAAATGCTTGGGAGTTATGGAAAGTATGAAAATATGTTTGTTTCAAATAGTTGGCTAGGCTCTTGGTCAGCTGGAGGCCCTGCACAGGTGTGAATATTTGTTTATAATCCAAACACAGCAAGGTAAACAGCCTCATTTTTCACTCCCCTTTTCTTGCCAACAATGCTTTGAATATTTTCTTTGTGATGGTCAGCGACTTTGTTTAACTTAAAAAAAAAAACTGAATGGAAAGGAAGGGCCTGGAGACTCAACTGTTTGTACAAGGTACTGAAATGAGTGATGGCTAAGCTAAGCTGGGTGTAGAGTCCTGACGTTTTGTCAGCTCCCACAAGGAGTCAGAAGTGAAGTCCACGACTTACCTGTCAAGCACTGACAGAAAAACAACTCTGTCATACACAGCCTTTAAGGTTACACAGTGACCTCTAACCCCAAAACCCCTTCCGGAGTTTTCTATGGGGTATCAAAATCCTTTCAAATATTTCCAGCTGGACATCTTGAAGTGTAATTGCAGCTCTGCATTTTAATACCTCTGGTCATCGATGAGGGAATTTCCACCCCTTTTCCCCCCATCTCAAGGATCAGTTCTGAAACCTTGTTGGTAGCAAGAGAGGGGGGCTGCCCTCACTGTCCAAAGCTTTGCCTGTGCCACCCACTTGAATCTAAGAGTCCTCCTGAAAGTGGGGTGTTTTTGAGGCTATTCACATTTACATCCTCAGCTCAAACTTTTGAGACCCTTGAAGGATTCTGGTAGACCCACTTTTTCACACTATGAGGCTCAGTATCTTCCAAGGGTTTCCTTCATTTCCTTTTGGCAAAAGAGGCAACAACAAAGAGGAAGAAAGTCAGACACCCCTGATTCCCTGTTCAAGGGGTTGGGAATTTTGGTATTAAAAACTTTAGTAATGGAATTTCAGGACAATTTGCTGTCCTTTTGATCTACATTTCCTACCAGGGCTATAAAAAGCCACAACAGATTTTTTAAAAATGGAGTTGGGGGAAGAATCCAACATAGAATGTATCCAGGAAAAAAGAATTCATGCCTAAAGCAATACATTTCCTATAAAGGGAAAGAAAGGTGCAGCTTCCGTCAGCATAGCAAGAAAATGTCAGTTGATTGAGTTCATTCAGAGAAGTAATTAATGAATTTCATGGAGGAAGACAAAATTTTCTGAAAGCTATGTCAACTAACTCCAGCAGGGTTCTAGGAGTCCTTGGTCTGGTTATAGCACTTTTCACGATAAACGAATACAGCACTGGAAAAATCTTCCTGAGCAAACAGATCTACAACAATCTCGTTAAAACCAGAACATTTCTACTGCTCCTTTGAGAAATGGCTCCATTTTCCTCTGGTCTCCCAGATTGTCTTACTAAAGGACCCAAGCATTTGTGAGCTCATTGTTCATCTACAGAAATTTCCATAGAAAAGAGCTAAAAATAACCAAATGAAAGGAAAATCATGGGCTGTATCTCAGAAAGCATTAGAATTATTTCCCTCATTTTATTGATGAGGAAACAGATCCAGAGAAGTGACATGGTCTTGTCCCCAAATTATAGAACTAGTAAATGACAAATCCTCAACTAGGACTTAATTTCTTTCATGTCTTCAAAACCTTAGACTGAAAGGTCACTGGTCATTTCTAAAGTTAAATGTATATACTGTATATCCTATGGATGCAACCTATTTCCTAACTTGTGATTATCTGGAAACAAACTAAATGGTTCACAATAATTATATTTCTGGGAAAAATAAAATCTGATTGATTAGTATTGCTCCCACGATTTTTGTTTTGCTTTGTTTTGAAGGCCATTTACAATAAAATCTCCTTAGGATGGTGACACTAAGTCAGTCAGACCAGGTGTCTGAACTAGCTAAAGTCATTGTTCATCTTCACACATGGAATTTTATAGTTGTATTCTAGGACAACCCTGCATATAATAAACTTTGTGGCCTGTCCAGCTTCCTTGGCAGGTCAGCTTAGCTCTTCTACCCTCCATGCTGGAGCCTAACCTTATCTTTCAGGCATTTCCCCCCCACGTTTTCTTTTAAGAGACTTGTATACCATCAGACAAAGTTGCCTCGGCTTCCTCAGTAACCAAGCCCTACACAGGTCAGCCTTGTTCTTATCACTGGCCCAGATACCTGCTTGAACTGGAAGGTCATTGTATCAGGGCAATAGTTTCCTATCTTGGTACTTAAGTACTTGGAAGCTTTAGTTTGACAATCTGGGAAACTGGAAAAAAAAAAAGATCACTCTCTGGATGGAGCCATAGAAACATACTGAGTAAAGCAAGCTTGTTGTAGATCGATTGGTTTATGAACACTCTTGCCAAAACCATACAGTTTATCTTGAGAAATGCTGTTAAGGATGGTCTCTCTTGCTTCTCCATGGACCAGCAGCATCAGCATCACTTGGAAGCTAGTTAGGAATGCAGTCTCCTGGACCCCAGACCCATGGCATTATTAAGACACCTGGCTGATTCATGTGCACGTTAAGGTGTGGGCCTGGAAAGATCCACAAGGGTGCTCTCCAGCTTTATCTCCCTTGTTGTTGGGATTTGTGATCCTTGGCCAAGAGGCAGCCCTTTCTAACCCTTTGTTTTTCTTCTCTGCCTGATTCATCTCTTCTCTTCAGTTTCCCCTTTCCTGTCTGCCCACTGCCAACTCCCTTCTACTTAATGCCTTACACTCCTGTTTGTTTGACATGAAATATTGCTATCTAGGGTCGTTTTTTTGCTAGACACCTCCCTTGCCCTAATAAAAATCCAACTTTCCTCACTTCCACTCTTGCAAAGTAGAGGCCACTCTTCCATATTTTCTCTAAGTCAGGGAAAAAAGGAAGAATCAGATTTCCCCTCACTTATCTCTGATGCGTCCAGATAACCTTCATCCAAGAATTTTTCCTTTGAGGATTTCTTAAGTACAGCACAGAGAAACTTGATGAGTTTCCCTATATTAAAAACTTAGGTTTAATAAGACAGGAAAAAAAAAATAAGAAAAAGGAAAAACAGGGTTTGTAATGCATATACCACTCAGAGTTAGTATATAGAATACATAATAAAGACATGGATAGATAGGTAGATAGATAGATAGACAAAAAACAAATAACTCAATGTAAAGAAAATGGGTAAAGAAACAATGAGGGGAAGCGGGCTTGGCCCAGTGGTTTGGGCATCCGTCTACCACATGGGAGGTCCACGGTTCAAACCCCAGGCCTCCTTGACATGTATGCAGCTGGCCCATGTGCAGTGCTGATGCACACAAGGAGTGCCGTGCCACTCAGGGGTGTCCCTCACATAGAGGAGCCCCATGTGCAAGGAGTGCGCCCCGTAAGGAGAGCTGCCCAGTGCAAAAGAAAGTGCAGCCTGCCCAGGAATGGTGCCGCCCACATGGAGAGCTGACACAACAAGATGATGCAACAAAAAGAAACACAGATTTCTGTGCCACTGATAACAACAGAAGCAGACAAAGAAGAACATGCAGCAAATAGACACAGAGAATAGACAACTGGGGCAGGGGCCAGGGTGGGGGGAAGGAGAGAGAAATAAATAAATAAATCTTAAAAAAAAAAAAAAGAAACAATGAGGCAATCCATAGACCAGGAAACATGAATATCCCATCAAATATGAAAAAAAGAATGTTCAACCTCACTAATAATTAGGGAAATGCAGGCCAAAATTATAGTAAACACCATTTTAAATCCAATTAAGTAGGACAGTATCAAGTAGGGATGATAACATTGAGTAATGGAAACTTTCATAAACCCCTGGAGGGAGTAAAAATGTTATGATCAATTTGACAGTATTTAGTCAAGTTGAAGAAATACTTTCCCTATGACCCAATCACCGATTTCACTGCTAGATGAGTCCAGAGAAACTCTAAACTAGATGCACAAGAAGACACGTAGAGAAACATTCAGGGGAGCAGTATTTGAAATTATTTGAAATGACAAAAATTGGAAACAAATGTTCACGAAGAGAAGGAAGGATACATAAAGTGTGTATCATATAATGAAAAACTATGTAGCAGTGATCATGAATGAACTTGAGGGGTGTGTTTATGTGTATAAAATCAATTTGGGGGAAGCAGAGTTGGCTTAAGAGATTGGGCTCCCATCTACCATGTGGAGGGTCCCAGGTTCGGTTCCCAGGGTCTCCTGGTGAAGGAGAGCTTGCCCTTGTAGCACGGAGAGCTGGCCCTTGTAGCGCAGAGAGCTGGCACAACAAGATGACACAGCAGAAAAGAGACATGGGTGGGGAGACAGTGAGAGACATGGAAAACCAGGGAGCAGAGGTGCCTCTCTCCCATGTCCGAGGGTCCTGGGATTAGTTCTCGCACCTCCTAAAGAGAAAAAAGATGGGAAGAAAAGACAAGCAGACAAAGAAGAATGTGCAGTGAATGGACACAGAGAGCAGACAACAAGAACAGGCAGTGTGTGTGTGTGTGTGTGTGGAATAGGTAAATAAATCTTAAAAAAAATAAAATCCATTTGGATGAGTCTCACAATTTAAATGTTAAATGATCAAAGTAAATTTCATGAAAATACATAGTATATTATTTACATAAAGTTTAAAACATGAGAAACAATGATTTATTTAAGGATTCATGTAGAGCCAGTAAAAATATAGAGAAATGCTTGGCAATGACAAATATCATATTTAGGACACGGTTATTTTGGGGGGATTGGAAAAGGGATGAATATATAAGGTTATACCCAGGAGGCTGCAAAGGTGTTGGTATAAAGCTTTATTTCTTTAAGCTGAGTAGTAGATACAAAGGTGTTTAGTATATTTTCTTTTTTTTTTAAGATTTATTTATTTTTTTATTCTCCTCCTGCTTTGTTGTTTTTGCTGTCTGTGTTGTCTTCTCTTGTCATTTTCTCTAAGATTCACCGGGATTCGATCCTGGAGACCCCTGATGTGGAGAGAGGTTCCCTGTCAATTGTGCCACCTCAGTTGCTGGTTTCTGCTGCGCTTTACGTTGACTCTCCCCATGTCTCTCTTTTGATGTGTCATCCTTTTGCTGCGTAACTCACTTGCATGGGTCACTGGCTCACCTCATGGCTCACCGCATGCGCACTCATGTGAGTACTGGTTTGTCGTGCAGGCACGCTTTCTCTTCTTCTTTTTTCACCAGGAGGCTCCAAGGATCGAACCCAGGTCCTCCCAAAAGCTCTACCACTTGAGCCACATCCACTTCCCTCGTGTATTTTCTTTATATTCTTTTGGGTGTCTGAAATACTTATTAAATTAAACCAACAGAATTTTTCCCTTCAAGATGATATAACTCAGCTCTCATAACTATATACTGACAAACACGTATTCATACATACCCAGACTGCAGTTTTCCTTCTCCTGTCCTCTGAGTGATGAGCCATCTGATGACCCTGAAGTTCCTGGTCTTCCTGTACTCCTGAACTTCACACCCTATTAATTCACATGCTGCAGTTTGGATCTTGTCACCCAGAACATTCCCCCCAGATACTTTCTTCTCTCTCACTTTTTCCATGCCCTTGTCCAACTAATCTTCTCTTTGGCTTTTATGTGGGTTCTACTTCCTTGACTCACTTTATTCCCCCTAATCTTCTTCTGAGTTATTTGTTTCCTTCCTTATAACCCAGTCTAGACCCACAGCCAACATCTTAGAGTTTGGTCACACCCAACTAGCCCAGCTCCAATCATCCACATTCTCTAACCCTGGCTTGGGATGCTGATTGGTGCTAATAGAAACCACACACTTGTCCTGACTGGAGTCATTTCAAATCCAATTTCTCCAGTGGCAGGTGGCCTCTTTTCCCTCTTCCCTTAAATCACCCTCAGCCTTAAATACCTCAGTGGCTCACCTGTGTCTAGAGTGGTGGGTTAACGATTCCCTGCAGGGCTCAGGCCCTAGGGAGGTGCCTTGGGAGTCGTTCCAAGGAGAAGACCTCTCTAGTAAACTCTGGGCTCTCCATCCTCACTTCAGTCAGAGAATCTCTGCTCTTATCGCTTTAAATATTGGTCCTCCAAGTAAATTTTATTTAAAAACCCAATTTTTAAAATTTTAAAAAAGTGTGTGCTGGGGGGGCAGTCTGCCCCTTAAAATATTTTAGTGTCTTTTTATTGTACTTGATATGCACTTGATATAAAAAAAGCTCCACAGCATGGCCTGTGAGACCCTGTGGGCTGTGGCTTTGTCCTCTTTACACGCATCTTGCATTACTCACCCTGACTGGCCACAGCACAGCCTCACTGCGCTTCTGGAAACACCTCTTAGCCCAGGCGCTACCGCACCTCCTGAAATACCTCTTCCTCCCCAGTTCTCTGTATGGTTGCCGCCTCATGATTGAGTTTCACCTTAAATGTCACCCTGGGTCTTCGCCACTATTTTCTATCATAGCCTTATTCCTTAATAACATTTCTTAATCTTTATCTAATTTTGCTTACTTCCTTATGTCATGTCTGTCTGTCCCACTAGGTCACGGATTCTTAACCAGGGGTCTGTGAACCTGAATTGAAAAAAAAAAAAATTATTCTTGTGGGGGCATGTTGGTGCGGGTGTGATATATTTATTAAATAATACACAGTACACTGTGGACTTAGTAAGGGGTCTGTAGTATTCACTTGACTGGCAAAGGGGTCCGTGGAACAAGAAAGGTTAAGAACCCCTGCACTAGATTGTAACTCCCTTGAAGGTAGGTGTCAGGTTTGCTGTGTTTAATACTTAGTAGCAGGGCCAAGGGATGGCTCTGGAAGGTTTCAGTCCTTCTTCAAATCCTCAGAAAAGGATTTTCACATTGAATCACCCCAAACAAATAAGTACTCAAAGACAAAACAGCACCCTTGCTGTGCACATATGGTTTAATGGCAGTCCCCAACTCTCCTAGCCCTGGCCAGATGCTGCCCCTGGACCTTTGCCACAGAGAAATCCTAGAGCTGCTCTGGGATCAATGACATCGCTGGTATATCCTATTCACAAACCCAGGAGGCACTCAGTAAATATTTTTCAAATGAATCCATACATCTTTAGAAGTTTGCAAAGTACAAGATTATAAAGTTCAAGTTCACTAGATCATCATGGGCAGGAAACGTCACTGGAGTGGTCTTCTCTCCCCTCCTTATAATCCATTACTTGCCCATATTAGTCTATTCCAGAACAAAGAGCAAAAAAATAATCAGCACTGAATCATCAGACATGATAAACTGGGACCCTTACAGAGCTAAGTGTTGAAGGAGTTAACACTGCAGAATAAATTGGTTAATTTCTTAAGTGCTTCAAGAAATAACTCCAGTTCCTGGGCCCATCTTGAAATAAGGATGAGCTTTTCACAAAAGGTTACAAAGTTGAAGTCACAGCAATGTGCGGCTGCACTCCGGGAGGATGACAGGGCACAGGACAGTAGTTAGTTATTTCAATACATGAGACAGCTTAGATACGATCAGTCGTTAAGAAAACCAAACCCCAAACAGAAAAATCTCAATTATACCCATTTGTGTACACAGGTTGTCATGGCTGCACCTTGCTTGGCAAGCACATCCAAACACGTTTTCTCCCAGGGCTGCCTCCTCCCCTCGCCTGTTGTGATTGTCCACAAGGCTTACGATGAAACACAGTGAGACTGCAAACCTTGGCGCTGCTACTAAGTGTTAAACAAAACAAGCCCAACACATACCTTTGCGTGGGTATATTTGTCTTTCTGGGCAAACAAGATCAAGTTCTTTAGAAGAAATACACAAGCAGGTGTTGTCTTCAGGCAAAAAGCAGGGTAGTACTTTATGAGTAAGAGAAGCGGTAGTGAAGACGGGTAGAGGCAGGGTATTGGGGTATGTGAGTTGGACCTCTCGGTCAGCACAGAGATTTGAACTGAAATGGAGGTGGGGTGGAGTTTCCTGTATTCTGGTGGAGAAATATGATGATTGTGATAGCTACAGTTTGTTGAATAACTGTGATGAACCAACTCCTGTGCTAAGCCCTTTACTTAGGTTACTTAATCACTTCAGAAATCCTATGAGATAGGTACTCATATAACCCCCTTTTCACAAATGAAGATTCTGAGGCTCAGAGAAGTTAAGTAATTTGTCCATGGCCACATAGTTAGTGCACAGAATTCCATTATCATTAGCACAGCTGGGGATGGTTATGATACTTCTACAGCCTCTGTCCACTGTGCTTCTATGCTAAGCCTCAACCATAACTATTATTCTCTAGCTGTAGATTATATCAGTACTATAGAAGTAGATTATATCAGTACTAGCAGAACGTCCAGACAACACAAAGCAGTGTTCTCTTTCTCTTCTTAAGATAATTTTTTAAACTAGTTTGCCTTTTCCCTCCCCTGGTGTTCCTTTTAAGTACAAGAGTAACAGACACATGGAAGCAAATGTTTGAGTTGTTATAACAACTCAGTGAAATCCCAATACTGTGGAGACAATCAATTTTTGCAGTTGATTGGGAAGGCAATTAAGAAATTGGATTGTCAGGACCATAGCTAATTTAGTTGAATATCCAGAGTTCTCAGAGAACGAAAAGTTGTTTTTACTTAGGGGGAGAGGACTTGTTATTTTGAGGTATAAGGGGAAAGAATGGATTAAATAAATTGTGGTATATCCATAAAATGAGACACGGTGCAGCTGAGTTTTTTCAGTATGTAGGGCCCAAAGATGAACATAGCAGGCAGCTCCTGCCCTCAAAGAAGTTGTTGTATATTGGAAGAAGTAGAACGATGCAGAAATACATACTAGTCACAATAGCCATCAATTATATGTTGTAAAAATGCAAAAAAGTAACTGGAAGAAGAGTATGTATAAAGAGAAAGATGTAAAAAAATATATATATATATATTTGTATAATTATGAATTTACCAGATGGATATCAACAATGTTATCAATGGCAATTATTTCTGAGGACTGGGAATCAGTTGCGGTAGGGATAGGGGAATGGGAATGGCGGACTTCATACATTTTTGAGGCAGGGACTGCTAGCTGCCTATCCTCAAATCTCTTTATTAAAAACAAACAAACAAACAAAACCTCCCAGACTCCTTGTGGCTCATCATAGCCACATGACTTCTACTGGGCAAGCTGTAATTGTTGTGCAGAGCCTCTGGGAAGGCTCTTTAAAAGAGAAGGAACCAACCTTATTGCCCATGGTCCTTTCTGCTGACTGCAAGGGGGATTTTAGTATGACTCCAGTAGCCATGTTGTTGGGCCGCTTTAGACCATGAGGGAGCCAGGATTTAAAACCAGGAGCAGGAAGACACTAACATTAAGGAGTGTGGGTCCCTCCAGGCTACCCCTGTACTGCTCTGCTGTCCAACGTGGTAGTCACTAGCCATGGGTAGCTATTTTAATTTAAACTTAGGTGACAGAAGATGAAAAATGTGGTTCCTCAGCCACGCTATCATATTTCAAGTGCTCAATAACCACATGTGGCAAGTGGCCACTGAATTGGAGAGCAGAGATTATATAGAATATTGCCTTCATTGTAAAATGTTCTATTGGATAGTACTGCCCAATGCTTGCTTCCAGGCTTTACCAGAGAGAATAATACACATATATTTATGTCCGTTACTTGTAACTCAATCAAATGCATGCTATATGACTTTTTTTTTTACAATGAACAAATCAGTTTTATGATTTGAACAAATACAGTTTTAAATGCAAAATTGAGCATCAAACATGGATTAAAACAGATGAAAGACATAGCATGCTACATCTGATATGATTATTTTAAAACAGAGAAATAGTGTATCAAAAAATAGATTTTTAAAACCCTAGGTATATCTGGAAAATGATAAAATGTTTAGATTTGTTTCCTTGTTCAAGAGCAAAAGCTGGGCACCCAAAGTTTATATAAACTTCATCTTGACTTGACCTAGCTCGCACACCAGTTAGGTGTATACATTTCTATAGTGTGGTTGTCTATGCACTCAGCTATGAAGCATATTAAGAGTGTTCTGAGAGACACAGTTAACATTCACGGGAGACACTTTTATAAGGATAAGATATGGTCTGGTGCTTTTTAGCTATTTATCAAACTCACTGCTGTTTGCATTTTGAAAATATACAATAACATTACATTTTAAATACACTAAGTTATATTGCGCTCTCTTTGAACCTGCGGCAAAGTTATGATACCATTGTGTATTTTTAAAGATTAAATATTTCTCATATTTTTGCTCTACAGCAACCAAACCAAAGGCTTTTAGCATTCCAGGTCATGTAGACTATTTCAACAAGGTTATTTATTCTTGATTCAATGTGTGCGGGATTCCAGGGAATTGTTTCCATTCTTATATGAAAGTGCCACCCAGGTAATCTTTGGCAAATGAATGTCAATGCATATTCTGATCTATCTTGAAAGTGTAGCAGGTAAAACTCATGAACTGGGCTGAGGTAAACAAGGGTAGGTACACCAAGACTTGAGTGGGTGCTCAGAACAAAGTAGGAAAACCATAAACTTTCTTTCAACTGAGTATCGAAAGTGGTAAATCCCTAAATCCCACATATGGCCCTGTGACAACATAAACATGGGACAAATGGATTTTTTTCTTCCTTGTGTATTTTATTCTCGAAGTCGTGATGATCTGACCTATTTGCTGTTTCTGTACATTTTATTTTCTAGTTCCACTGTAAGTCTGAAAGGCTCAGAGAGTTGAGAGTTAAAAGCAGGACAATTGCGTTCTTGCTGGGCAGTTGGTGCTATCATGAATTTCCTGGGAGAGGAAGTGGTTTCAAATGTGGGCTTTACATGACCACCACCTCATTTTTACCTTTGCCTGAGAAACAAAAGGGTGAAAGCAAGGAGTAAAGATGGTTGAGGGGGACAATTGGAGGGAGGATCCTGGTCCTGGTCCTGGTATTGAAAGCATTCAGAGGGCATCTCCTTCCATGGCCACCAGCATGGCGGTTTCTAGTGCAAGCCACTTAATGGAACGTCAAGTCTGACATCCAGAAAGCATTGAAGAGTGAGTTCAAGATTTACTGAAATCTCCTGAAACACCACACAAATGGGATTGCATGCCTAGCCCACAAGAACTCTATAAAGCCCTTTTCTCCCCTGTCCCAGCCTACGCTGGCCCCCTACCCTTTCCAAATCCCTCTAGGCTGGCTCCTCTCTCTCTGCTTCAGACTTCTGCCCCTCACTTTCTGGATCTATTATTTTCTTGTGTCGGAAGTCACTTGTAACATAAAACTTTCTAGATTTTCTGGCCATCTTCCACTTCTCTCTTTGCAATCACCAGTATTAACACAAATGAGAGCCCTGGAGGAAAGCAGGCAAATCCAGAAATCCCCTAGGAAACAGTGAGAGAGGAAAGGCTGAGAAACTTGCATGTGAATTTTTATTTTTTGTGGGTCTATACTACAAAACCTAACATCCTTCTGACTCATCTCTCCTTCATCCAACCTCCATGCCCCTTAATCTTAGATGATTTGCAGCTCTGGCTAGTTTTTTCCCCAACTACTCCTTCCTGCCCCAACCCTGGTCGTCTGTTTCCTCCCATCCTGCTGCCAATGATATGTGTCACTGAGGTAGTTACCTGCCATCATAGAGCCTGGGCTGCCTCAGTGTAGAAGAGGCACCTGTTCTAAAATTCTCTGAGGACCATCCTATTGTGAGGGTGTAAGATTCCAGTCATTCCTGCTCAAGAGCAAACACACCTGACTTGGTTAAAAGTGAAAGCCTGAGAGTAGGTGACTCTTTCTCCTTTAAATTATTTTCCAATGGCACAAGTAACATGAATACTTATTCCTTTACAGGCTAAAGTTGTTCTTTCATCCAGCCCCAATACATACCACAACAGCTTTTCAAGAGATTGAAGATCAAATGTTAGCCACTTCACTGCTTTAGGAGTTTGAGCTACACTTTAAAAAAAATATTTATTTATTTATTTATTTATCCCCTCCCACTTCGCCCCTTGTTATCTGCTCTCTCTGTCCATTTGCTGTGTTTCCTTCTGTGTCTGCTTGCCTTCTCTTTAGGTAGAATGAGGAACGGATCCTGGGATCTTCCAGAGTGGGAGAGAGACTCAATCTCTTCGCCACCTCAGCTCCCTGGTCTGCTGTGTCTCTTACTGTCTCTTTTCTATGTCTCTTTCTGTTGTGTCATCTTGCTGCCCCAGCTCTCTGCTTGGGTCAGCTTGCCACATGGGCTAGTACTCCTGTGTGGGCCCGCATTCTGCTTGGGCCAACTCACCACATGGGCCAACACTCTGCTTGGGCCAGCTCTCTGCTTGGGCCAACTCTCTGTTCGGGCCAGCTCACCTTCACCAGGAGGCCCTGGGAATTGAACCCTGGACCTCCAATATGGTAGACGGGAGCCCAACTGCTTGAGCCACATCTGCTTACCTGAGCTGTACTTTTGTTGACATCTTTCAAGGTTTAATATGCCAATGCATATAGAAAGATACTGTATATGTACTATTGTTTTGTGAGTTTTTAAAATATAAATGCTGTTTGTGCACATTATAAATTTCCAGTTTCATGAAAGTCTGAGTGGTTCATCAAAATGAGAGGTGGAAGGTGAGCAAGTGTGTTCTTGGTTGGCAGTTGGTGCTGTGATGAACAAAAATTTAAAAATAAACATAAAATATAAATAGTATAGTGTGATTTTGTACTTGCCTTTTTTGCCCTTAATGTATCTCCAGGATCTATCAGTTGTTACATAAAGAACTTAGCTCAATCTTTTTTAACAGCTGCATAGTATTCCATGAATAATAATAAGGATGATAATAATAATAATAATCAGCTATGATTTATGGATTGCTGTCTATTTACCAAGAACTTTCTTGCTTAATTCTTATAGAACTCAGTGGGATAAGTAACCAATATTGGTCCCATTTTACAAATGAGAAATCACAGAATGAATCTAGAAATACCATGTTGTATTTCATCTACTGCTGAACATTTTGGTTGTTTTCAATTTGCTTTGTAAGACGAACATGTTACCATACTTCCATGTGCAGGCATTGGTAGGATGGGTATGAGAAGGGGGAATCTGCAGAGGTGCAAGTTATGTGCGTTTTAGATTTATGAGATACTTCTAAACTGTCATTGATGACCTTATCAAGAGATCATGGAAACTGAGAAGGAGGGAGAAGAGATATGGGATGGGGAGTGGGCTAGCTGGATGGCCAGAATGGGAATGGGTGAAGGGACACATCGAACTCAAAATCCACCTATTTCACAATGGTCCATAAAGACAGTTTTGGATAAAAGCAGGAATTTCCCACTATTTCTCCTCTTTCCCTTAAATGTCAAGGCATCTTTTTGCTCACATCCTGCCTCCCAGCCCCTAGGACTTTCCACCCACCCGGCAGTGCATCTGGGCGCCAGCTGTGCCAGCTTTGTTAGGCTTAGGAAAGACATCAAGCCCTTCAGTATTTACTTTATTCTGAGAACATTAAGGAAAACAGACAGGCCTCCGTCCCTATGCACCATTTACACAGATGTCAGGCCATGAACGTGGGTTCATTTTTCATTCTTTAATCTGCAGGTAGGAATTAAACCATAACCTACCTCACCGACACCATGGCATCAATATTTTCTCAGACTGGAACATGGTCTCTCTGTTCTTATGCACCATTTAAAAATAAACTTAACATATGGCATTTGTCTTATGTCAAAGGAATGCAATGTGTTTTTCTTGACATATGACTCAGTTCAAACGCTGGGCAAAACTTTTGATATTTCAGAGGAGTTTGCAGTTGGAGGGAACATGCTTCTTGCTACCTTTCCTGTTAAACAAGCTAAGCCCTTGAGGCAAATTTCTAAAAACTGAGATGCCCCAAGTTTCTCAAATAATTGATTTCCTTAATTCAAAATATGTGTCATGCAGACCCTAGAGTAGCACCAGATACTCAATAAGACATCTTAGAACAGTCAAGCTAATAGGTAAATTGCAGGCAAGATGGCGACACCCATGATATTGATACAGTTTTCTCAAAGATGCCTGCAGTGTTTGACTAATCATTTAAACACATGTGGAAACAGAGGAAAGGGGACTAGAAACACACAGCAAATGCTTGCAAGTGAAGGGATTATTCAAATACGAGCAGGACAATAACGAAAAAAGACTCCCTTTTATTGGGTGCTTTGTAATATTTTAGGCACAATGCTTAGTACTTTGTCTACAAGATCATATTCAATACAACAGTCCGCTGAGGTTGGGGTTGTTATTATCTCCATTGTACATATGAGGTCACTGAGATTTAGGAGGCACAGTATTCTGCCCAAGGCTACATAGCTACTAAATGATAGAACTGGAATCAAACCCACTGCTGGCTGATTCCAGAGCCTGGCCTCATCCTACTAATACACAATGAAGGTTTATTGTATGTCAGTATAGAGGAAGTTTTAAATGCCATCTATCAATACATAACTACTAGGCTGTGAATTTTATCTTTAAGTATCTTCTTAAGTTTCTAACCTGCCTTAGTTCAGGTGCTCCCACTCTAGTCTTGTTTGCTGCAGTAATCTCCAAACTGCGCACTCTACTTCCTAATTTATTCTCTACGGCTACTAAAAGTTGAATCTTTCAAGGAAATAATTATCATTCTGTGCTCACTTGCTCAAAAATCCTCAGTGATCCTTATATGTAGCTCCTACAATGGCTAGGACAGTGCCCTATAGACACATTTGACAGATGAAGAAACTAAGGCTCACAGCGATTAAATGACATGCTCGGGAAATGGACTTTGGCCCAGTGGTTAGGGCGTCCGTCTACCACATGGGAGGTCTGCGGTTCAAGCCCCGGGCCTCCTTGACCCGTGTGGAGCTGGCCCAAGCGCAGTGCTGATGCGCACAAGGAGTGCCGTGCCACACAGAGGTGTCCCCCGCGTAGGGGAGCCCCACGCGCAAGGAGTGCACCCATAAGGAGAGCCGCCCAGCGCGAAGGAGAGAGCAGCCTGCCCAGGAATGGCGCCGCCCACACTTCCCGTGCCGCTGACGACAACAGAAGCGGACAAAGAAACAAGACGCAGCAAAAAGACACAGAAAACAGACAACTGGGGGAGGGGAGGGGAATTAAATAAATAAAAATAAATCTTAAAAAAAAAAAAAAATGACATGCTCAAGGTCTCATGCCTAGTAAATAGGGGAAGACAGGATCCAACCCAGTCAATCTGGTGGTAGAGCCCTAGCCCCTAACTGCTGTACACTCTGTTTCCTTTTGAATACTGATTTTTAAAAAGTATATTTATATGTATTTTTAAACTGTTTTTCTCCATTTAAAATATATTATTTTGATATATATATAGATACATTATATATAATAAAATTTGCCATTATAAGCATTTTAAAATGTAAAATTCAGTGGCATTAATTATGTTCACAATGTTGGGTTACCATCATCATTGAATACTGGTATTTGAGTCTCAGGACTCTAATGATTTCTAAGTTTCCCTCCACCTTGTAAATTTTAAGACTTATTTAAATTTTTCCAAACCATTTGTCTCTATCATAAGCAGTACTGGCTTTGTGAAAAGGCAATTTGGGAGGCTGGGGCAAAAGATGCAATTCACAAAAATAAGCATGAGAAGAACAGGGTCTCTACACACAAGCATTTTTAAAAAATTTAATTTTTTGTTAAGCACTTTTGCCAAGCCCATCATGGCTAATTCATTGCCATATTTCATTATACTAACAACTGAAAAGTTATAAGTACTTTTCAGTCAGATGTTACAGTTAATTTCACCTTCAATAATTATTAATGTTTCTGATTTAATGCTGATTGAACATGAACTTTTAAGAAGTCAGTTACATGGAAGCTGGTTACAGTTTAATACTATCCTCTTCTCTCCTAGATATTCTATTTCAAACAGCCTTATTGAAGAGTCCAGGAGAGGCATTTGTTTTGATTTTCCTCATTAATGTTTTATCTATTCAGGATAAATCATGGAGAATGCATACCAGGCTGAACATTTGCAAGCAGAATCCGCAAAATAAAGTCAAATTCAGGAATAATCTGGTTATACCAATTCATCATGTCTAGCATTACTGACAATATTCAGACAATGTAATTCCTATTACACCTGCCTTTAGGAAAAAAAATCTAGTCAGTAACCCCAAATTAAATTAACATTTTAGTGTATATAATTTGTAGTTCAGAATGAGCTGTAATTATCATTTAGGGAAGTCCATATGGAGAACATTACCAGTCTTTGCTAAGCCTTGGATTTTAACAGTGAAGCATGACTCAAAATGCATTATCCAAACAGGTTGTAAATTCTGAGGCAAGCAAGATGCATTTCAGTCATTTTTATATTAATTCCAAATGAAGAATTCATTGTCTTTTCAAATTAAAATAAATTGGAGAGCAATTTCCCACTAAACAAATCAAGGAAATTGAAAAATTACCAGAGAGCTGTTTCTGCATCCTTTTTTTAAAAAGGCTCTTTTTAAAAAATGTGCTTTTATTATTCTTGATGTGTATGCTAATAGACATCTGCATTGCCAAAACAATTTTCTTCCTCTTCTTTAAAGTGAAGGTGAACTCTGAAAAATGCTAAATGTTCAATGTAATTTCATTCTGGGGGGGAGGCTGGAGCCTGCACTGAGCGCTCACATTTAAGAATCTCAATTAATATCGAGAAGATTAGCTCCCGAAGCGACTGCCCTTCTCGATCAATGATGCACTTTACTTCCAGAGAGCCACAGAATCATTCAAGCCATAATGAGGCCATAGTAAGTGCACCTAAGCTGAACTTTCAAGCACACAAAGATCCTAGAAATTCTTGAGATTGTTAAACCAATCCAAGATTTTAGATGATGTACATACTAATCCTATGGAATAGAGGGGAAATGGTAATGAATGAAGAACCATATTGAAAACAAAAATGAGAAGAAACCAAAGCCAGGAAATAGTGATGGGTCATAGTAGATAAATAAAAGCAAACAGAACAAATACTTTTAAAAATGATGATTGCTTTCCCTTTTTCTTTTTTAAAATATATATTTATTTATTTCCCTCCTTCTCCTCCCCCTATCACCACCCTGCTGTTTTTGCTGTCTGTGTCCATTCGCTGTGTGATCTACTGTCTATTTCTCTTTTTGTCTTTTCTTCTCTGCTTTCATTTTTGAAAATCTTTCCTGTCCCTCTCCTTCCTTTTTCCCCTTTAGAGACATGGGGACATCCTTGTATGAAAAGAGAAGAATGGCATATCTGCATACTGACATATCTTACCTAGTTGATTCAGCAAAACACTTTGATTCACTCTAAATATTGACTTGGTCTCTGTTTAGATTATCTGGACACACAATTCTCTGTACAAGGCCTTATATTTTGCAGCTAGTAACACTATGAAAATTTCTGACATCATTTCATGATGGAGGACTTTTGATAATGAGTGAAGAGCTTTCCATCCTTCAGGCTGCAGCTTCTTCATGGACACTGATGGATAGGCACTAGAATCAAAGCACTCTCGGAAGAAGAATTTGTCTGGGGGTCTCATGTGATAGGAGTTGATCGAATTTTTTTTTTAAGATTTATTTTATTTCTCGACACCCCCCGCCCCAGTTGTCTGTTCTCTGTGTCTATCTGCTGCGTGTTCTTCTTTGTCTGCTTCTGTTGTTGTCAGCGGCACAGGAATCTGTGTTTCTTTTTGTTGAGTCAACTCTCCATGTGGGCAGTGCCATTCTTGGGCAGGTTGCACTTTCTTTCATGCTGGGCGGCTCTCCTTATAGGGCGCACTCCTTGCGCATGGGGCTTCCCTACACTGGGGACACCCCTGTGTGGCACAGCACTCCTTGCGCGCATCAGCACTGCGCCTGAGCCAGCTGCACACGGGTCAAGGAGGCCCAGGGTTTGAACCACGAATCTCCCATGTGGTAGACAGACGCCCTAACCACCGGGCCAAGTCTGCTTCCTGAGTTGATTGAATTTTAAAGGGTTTTTTTGAGGATGATATGAGACTTCTCCAAAGGGCAACCTACTGGCCAGATTTTGACTTGGGCCTCATTTTTCCTTCATGTTGGTTAGTGGACATTAGCATATTTTAACCTGGTGATTCCCAAGTTGGGCCAAATCAAGTGGCAGGATTATGAGATCAAATTACCAGTAATGGCTATTGTATCCCATGGACTTGTCCTGTTTCTGTAGCATGAAGGCAGTCCCATTTCTCTTCATCTTTTTTTTCTCTAAAGTTGAATGAAGAAGAGGGCAAAACAGAGAGTGGTTTCTATAGAGTAAATATGTAACTATAGCCAAGTAAAGAATTTTTCTCATCGCTTCATCACTTTAATCAATCCTCCTAATGTATTATCAATACAAACACAGACAGAGTCTCTTTAGATTTAATGGTGAAAGTCACCTATATATCAAAGACAACTAAGTCTAAAGCCAAGTTATGAACTGCCTTGGATATCAGTTGTAGAGCAATGTTGGTTCTAAAGCTCTATCCCAGAGGGAACTAAGGGGAGCTGGTTTTAGCCAAATAAATATGGCTTAATTCTAGCAGACTCTTCTCAGTGGGATTCTGTGCAGTTTGTATAAAGATCATGAGAAAGCTGATTATAGCTGATTATAGATCTTGACCAAGAGCAGGGAGGAGGACACCATTTTTTCTTGCCTCTTTAATATACTAAGCATGGTTTACCAGGGGTTCTTACCAGAGGTCCATGAGCTTGAATTGAAATAAAAAAACAAAACAAACCATTACTCTTGTGGGGATGTGTTGGTGCAGGTGTGATGTATTTATTAAATAGTACATAGGGAAGCAGATTTGGCTCAACAGATAGGGTCTGGGGTTCCTCCTGACCCATGTGATGAGCTGGCCCATGCGCAGTGCTGATGCATACAAGGAGTGCCATGCCACACAGGGGTGTCCCCAGCGTAGGGGAGCCCCATGCACAAGGAGTGCGCCCCATAAGGAGAGTCGCCCAGAGCAAAAAAAGTGCAGCCTGCCCAAGAGTGGCACCACACACACGGAGAGCTGATGTTGCAAGATGATGCAACAAAAAGAGACACAGATTCCCACTGCTGCTGACAGGAATATAAGTGGACACAGAAGAACACACAGTGAATGGACATAGAGAACAGACAACGGGGGGGTGGAGAGTGGGGAGGGGGGAGGGGGGGAAGGGGAGAGAAATAAATGAAAATAAATGAATAAATTAATTAATTAAAAAAATATACAACATAGTGTGGATTTAGTAAGGGGTCTGTGGTTTTTGCCTCACTGGCAAAGGGGTCCGTGGAACAAAAAGGTTAAGATCCCCTGGTTTAGACATAGTGACATTTTAGAACTACTGGAAAAATTTATCTTGGGGAGTCTCAGCATAGTGATCTACAGAATTATGAAAAAAAGATCCGAGATTCCATCTCATTTCTTCTATGCCTATTTATAAAGTGCTCAGATCAGTACTTTGTACATAGTAAGCATTAGAAATATGTTCCCTATCATTATAATCATTATGGTGAGAAATGAATTGAACAGTATATGAAAACCTTTGGGAGAATGTTTGCCACATAATACCTGCTCAGTAAATGATATTACATGTCAATATAAATTCTAATAATTCATATAATAAAAGTACAGAAACATGTTGATGTTACTATTATTGTCTTTACCGGGCAATTCCTTCTTATACTTTAAAACCCTAACTTGAACTGACCTTCAAAGAGAAGCCTTCCCTGTCACTCCCAAATAGAATGAATTATTCCATCTTCTACAGCACCTTGGAACTTATATGCTATATATACTTATTAAAGTATATTAAAGTAAGTTGTTCACTGGTTTATCCCATTGGATAGGCCACAGGTTTCCATGAGTAGAGCAGAGAACATACTGTATTCAGCATCAAACTGTCTACCCATTGCACAGGTTCTGGCCATATGGTAGGTGCTCAGTAGATATTTGTTAAATAGAAGAAAACACTCTGCTAGAGACAAAGGAAATGTTCCCATCTCCATGCAGATGGGAATGAAGAGAATGTTTCCCTTTGAAAAAAGAAATCTCAGGGGCTTACTTGAAAATAGTCTGAGTGCTTACAGAAATGAATGCCAAAAGCAACGTATAAGCACTCAGCCCCAGTGCAGCCCTGATGCTAGAAAGTATCCCAGCATTCATCTTTGACTCAGCAGCTGCAAAACAGATGGGAATGAGTGTGGCTCAATCATGCTGCCAGTTGACTGGGGGAATGGGGCCAGGCTCCAAAAGGAAGAGAACATTTTCTCTCACGTGTTCATTTGAAAATAAAGTTTTCTTTAAAGATCACCACCACTATCCCAACATAACTTGATGTGAGTTTTGGTGCTCACAGTGGGAAAGAAAGAGTCTCACAAGCTTTGAAAATGATCTCTATGTAGCCTGCATGGCAGTTGTAAGGCTGAGATGTGAGCCATCTTGCCCAAAGATGTCCTTTCATCTTCCCCGAGTCTTGCATTTTCTTCAACCCACAAAGTGATGTGATGGGGACAAATGTAGTCAGAGTGGCGGGAAGGATCTGAGCAGAGAGCTTTGGTCCAGAAAATGTCCGTTTATGGGGCTGAGTCTGCAAAAAGTCTAATAGTTTGGCTCAAAGCCACTGCCACACAAGCAAAATTCCTAGCAGCTGTGTGCAGTGCTCTCTTCTTTCCCCACAGTCTGAGAGAATGGCCTTCATCCCCACAGACCTGCTGCAAGAAAATTCTCCACATTAGCTAGCTACTATTATCTACTTCAACATGGCTTCTATCCTCAGTCTGGGAAAAAAGCGGCAGCTTTTCTTCTTTCTCCGATTAATGAAATGGATTCATTCAACATCAGCCAGGGTATGTATCAGGCATGGTGTAAGGTGTGGGAACACACAAAAGGTGGAAAAAGTGCTTGTCCTCAAGGAAATTTCCAATCTTACTAGTGACAGGGATTCTAAACATCCAATTATAACAGTTTTTGTTAAGTCCCCAAAGAAAAAGATGTTCAAAGAATTATCACCAGCAGCCCAAGAAGAGTATTCTGCAACTTTCCTGGTAAGATGAGTCCTTTGCTCACTTGGAGGACACTGGAGGAGACTAACACCAATTATTTACTCTAGAAAAGGAACTTGGTATCAGAGTAGAGGCCATTTCTTTAGAAAATGCAGGATATGATAGGTCTGTGGGAAATAGCTTGTTTGCATTAAGCTTTTCCTTATGAAAGGAGGTGGGTGGTTCACAGGATTTTAATGGCATTTGTCTAGGACCATCAGAGTCTTAATTGCATCCAGGTATTAAACTCTCACACATATGGTTCCAATCTAGAAAATTTTTCAGCATGATAACCATGTGCCTGAGCCTCCCATTCTTTGCACATCTAAGCTTGATATTACATTCACAAGCATTCTGAACAGCCATTTGTTCTAACCCTGTGGAAGGCTCCAGGTCCTGCACTGATCTATATGTGTTGAGAAGCTGGTGCTTGGGGTTGAGGAAATCCAATTCAGTTGTTAGGAAGAATGAATTGTCTTGCACCCCAAAGACAAACCCTCCTGGCATCCTGTGGGAAGAAAGAGGGAGACCTATTCTAACTCCTGGGGCATTCTCAAAGTGAATTCATTAAAATTGCAGATTCCAGCGTCTACCCCAGACCCTTCCATTTGGAACACCTTTTTTTCTCTTTTTTTAAGATGTATTTTATTTACTTATTGCTCCCCAACCCCTTGTTGTTTTGCATTTGCTGTGTCTGTTTGCTGTGTGCTGGTTTGTTTTTTTTTAGGAGGTACTGAGAACTGAACCTGGGACCTCCCATATGGGAGGGAGGTGCCTAATCACTTGAGCCAACTCCACTCCCTCGGAGCACCTTCCGTGCCCTTCAGAGTCTTTAAGATAGAACGCCTTCCAGGATCAACAAATGTATGACCAATAAGGATCATCTCTTACAGGAGCATATTGGTGTATTCTTTTTTTAAATTTTTATATGGATATATTCTTGTGTTATCATGTCTTTGCTTGGTGTTTCTGACTTACCCAAAAATCCTTCCTTTCCACCAGGGACACAGAGGAAGGGACAGGAGTGGGGGAAAGAAAGAGAGAGGGGCAGGACAAGAAAGAGGGAGAGGGAGAGAGACAGAGAGAGAGGAAGGAGGAGGAGGAAAATGATGATGAAGATGACCACAGGTGGAGGGGGAAGGGAACAAAAATTCCATGTTGCCACACATGTATTACATGGGGTACTTTAGAAGCAGGAATATCTCAGGAAGTTTTATCCTTTAAGAGTATTATTCCTGAAGAATAATAATTAAAAAAAAACTAAAAGTGAGAACAATATAATTCTGAGAGTTAAAAATTAATGCAATTTGTAGGGTAATATGAAACTTTTTAGTGCTAGCACAGGGATTGGCAAAACTTTTGTTCTGTAAAGACAGTAAATATTTTTGGCTTTGTGGTCCTAAAACCTCTGTCACAACTACTCATAGGTAATATGTAAACGATAAGTATGGCCAAATTTCATCCTCAGGCAGCAGTTTGCCAACCAAGGCTAGCAGATACAATAAAAACTACGATTTCACTAGTTCAACACATCTTTTGATTCGAAAGAGGAAAGTCCTGGGGCATATTTCCTGTCACCTTTTCAATGTTGATAGGCCACAATTTAGGGTCATGAAATTTTATGTTTTCCCTCTGAGGAAACTCTGAGGTGGAAAACTCTGGGGCAAGATTCTTTCCCCCTTCTCTCTAGTACCATAAATTTGGATCTCATATGTCTATAAAGAAGGGAGGCAACTTCGTGCCTCAAGAGAACAAGAGCTCTATGGTGGGTTTTGTGCCATCTCCTGCAGCCCAGAGCAGGGACACCATGGCCATCTTGACAGTCCTTTTGCAGAAGCACAGCAAAGAGCCTGGGGAAGCTATAAATAATTGGCAAAAGGACTCAAGATCTAGTTTCTGTTCCTGCAAGAAAGCTCATGCTGTGGCTTTTCATAATCTTATTAGAAATCTTAACCTTCAAAGGACATTTGGTTTGTATACTTGTGCTTGTGTGTGTCCTTGAGCTCAGTGAAATCCTAGGTAGGACACTGTGTTACAGAGCCCTGTCTGCAAATGGATAAACAAGAGGGTGGGAAAGTTGAGAAAATTTCCTTTTAGGGATCTCCAGAAAAATAAAGTTCTGAATGCATTCCAAACCATTCATGCACCTTGTCTCTGGTGTTTGCTTTCACCTTAGAAGAGATTTTAAAATAAAATGACTTAAATGCCACATAGGTTAGGTTAAATCACCACATTGCAAAGATAATCCCTCAAGGGCAAAGATGTTTCTAAGTTCCAGCCTTTGGTCTATTTATTTAAAGCAGTATTAGATAAGACAGAATTCCTACACAACAAAAGGATCCCACAAGACCCTGAGAGGTTATTTCAATAGGATTTTGGGGCCCTGGAAAGTTTAAAGCATCCCAGGGTATCTAGAGGGACATTTCCAAGAGGAATTTTATTTCAGTTAGAGCAATGACTCTCTGTGAGAACAAAATGGAACAATGACAGCCCAACAACCTGACAGTTACCATAGCAAGGAAGGGGAATTTGACAAATGAACCCTTTCCATGATAATCTCAACAATGTAATCTGGAAATGTGTGTGAAACTCCACCTCAAAGGCTGTGTGCCAAGGTCGGCCTGGCCAGAGGACGTGCTGGTCCAGGCTCCACAGGTCACCCACTTTTATTTGTCCATGAGCTTTCTTGACAAGGTGAGCTGGGAAATTTCTGGTCCAAATTACATTTTTGAAAACCTTACCAAAACTTCAGAAACAGCAAAAAATGGTGAGGAAAAAAATCTGTGTTTGAATATTATACTAATTCATCCACCAGCTGAAACCCTTTGACCTATTAGCTGCTGAAACTTCTTTCCTCTCTTTTTATAGTCCTGTTCATTTTTTTCCTAGTAAACTTTATATAAACAGAAATGTGTATAAAACATAAGTATTAGCTTGATACATTTTAAGAAAATAGAAAAACAAACGTGTCCAACACCTTGATTAAAAAAATATATATATATTACCACCATGCCAGAAATTCTCCCTGGGTCCCTTCCCAGGTACCACCTACCTAAGAACAGAGACTACTTGGTATCTATGGTTCTTAACGGGGGTGTGGTATGGTCCCCCAGGATACTTTTGTCAATGCTTGAAGACATGCTTGGATGTCGTAGGGTGGGGAGAGCAGGGAGTGGTACTGGCAGGCAGGGTAAAGGCCCGGGATGCTGCTAACCATCCTACAATGCACAGGACAGCCCCACACAACAAAAAGTATTCAGCCCAAAATGTCAAGAGCACCGAGGTGAAGAAATCCTGTTTTATGTAAATAGAACCAGGCAAGGTTTTCTTTGTCTGGCTTTGATCACCATGGTTTCTGAAATCCATGCCCTTGTTAGGTGGCTCAGTTGCCCATTCCTTCTCATTGCTGCACGGTATCTCCCCACTCCATACTGACAGGAAGCCCAAGCCAGCCCCGCCACGGGGCGGAGGGCACGTGGAGGAGCGGGAGGTGCCAGAAACACGAACAAAGCCTTCCTGGTCCTGCCAGCCCAATCCAGCCTCACTTTCGAAAAAGCTCTTTTCTCTCCTCTTTCTTTTTCTTTTTCTATCTTTCCTTTTCTTTTCTTTAAATTTCCACTCTGAAGACATTTTAAAAATAGATTTGTTTTTTCTTCAAAATTTCAAATAGTCTTTGGTTTAGGCACCTGAAAAAACCAAATGTTTTTTAGTATGGTGTTATGCATGTTTGGTTTGTTACATTCACAACTTTTACTACACACTTACTGTTTATGTATATTCATGTATGAATGCTATACTTCAATAATTTTTTTAATGAAAAAAAATGAATACGTTGCTTGTTCACCTGTTTGGCTGAATGATTAGCCCATGTGTTCCCTTGTTTTTCATTCATTCACTGACCAGCATGTACCCAGTTCCCTGCTAGGTTCTTGTAGGTGCCAGGGGATGCAGAGAGAAATAAGAAAGCTACATTCTGGTGCTTTTCTTTTGTAGCCTACAGAATACACTCAGATTCTTACATCAGGGAGGGGGATTAGAAGGGTTGGGCTGGGCTTGGGGATCGTAGGTATGTTAAAAGGATGCCCCTTTCTGGTAGCTTTCCAGCCCGTTTGCTGGACTTTGTTTCAAATGGTTTCCTCCTACATCTCTTCATCATAATCTTAAACACACACACAAACACACATCTTAAAATTGCCCAACAAAGCAGCACTTTCAGAGAAATTGCTTCCCACAATGTACCTCCCACCCCTGGCTTTATGCCTCTGAGTCCACACAGTGGATTTCACCTGATAGGGAAAATAATAAAGTCCATGTGGTCCTTTAGTCACTAAATTGCTGGAGGGGATTCCCAGTCAGCCTGTTCCATCCAGAGTTTAAACCAATTCTTAAAGCAAAATGCATTGCAGGGATGGCTTTCTCAGTGCAGAGCTTCTGGGCCTCGGCACTATTGACACTGTAGGCCAGTTAATTCTTTGTTGTGGGGGGTGGTCCTGCAGGATGTTTAGCTTTGCTCCCCTGGATGCCGGTAGTACCACATCCTTTTCCAAGCTGCGACAACCAAAAATGTCACCAGGCCTTTCCAAATGGGGAGAACAGCTGTCCTACCATACATGTATTTCTTTACCAAGGAAAAATTTCCAGTTCTCTTCCATTAATAAATGACCCAGTTTAATTAAATTATTGGGCTTTGAATGGAAGCAGTGGGAATGTTTTTTATGTACACTCTGTTAAAGACACAAAGAAGATTTAGGAACTAGAATAAATATGCCAATAAATGAAAGTTATCATTTGGAAGGTCAGTCTCTAAACAGCTATTGTGTGGATCCAGTGTTCTGTTTTCTAACATAGACTTTTGGAATGCTTAAAGGTTAGCTTTTGAAGATAAAACTTTCAATTGATAGCCTCTGTTTTGGCTGGGACACAGGTTTCATCTGGGATTGCTGGAAGACTGATATCTGAGGGCATTTCCCTTTTGCATAACATCTTGGTAGATAATGTTTCTATTATGCTTGAACATTCCTATCCCAGGATCATGGTTCTCAGGATTGAGGTTACTAAGTATTATAACATTTGCAGAAAACCAGTTCTTGGTAGATAGAGAAGGAAAATAGCTACAATTTGTTGAACACTTACTCTCTTCCAGGCATTGTGCTAATCACTTTATATCCATTTTCTTATTTAATCCTCACCATGCTCTAATGAGGTAAATATTACTTGCGTTTTTCTAATGAGGGAACTGAGGCTAAACAATTTGTTCAAGGTGCAATAGTTAGCAGTGGTAGATTAAAGATGGCCACAGATTCTTTGCCATTTCCCACTTTGAGATGTAGAGTTTATTTCCTCTCTCTGTCCTTGAATTTTGGTTGACTTTGTGACTGGTTTTGCCCAATAAAATGAGGCAGCTGGTAAGGTTCTAGAGCCTGCACCTTTGCTCATTTTGGAATGTTCCCTCACCCTCTTGGCAGTCAGATGTCACATAATAACTATGATCATTCTGAGGCCTCCATATTGTGGGGAGCTCAAGCTCACCGTGTGGAGGAGTAACAATGCACCAGAAATGTGAATGAAGGCTTCCTGGACCTTCCAGCCCAATCCAGTCTCTAGCTGAGTGAGGCTGAATGAAAGAATGACCCCATCTGACACCATGTGATGTGGTAGCATCATTCTGTCAAGCCCTGTACATGTTCCTGCCCAGCCATAAAATGGCTGCTCTCTCTTTTCTTTTTTTTTTTTTTTCTGCTCTCTTAAGCCACTGAGTTCTTGGGTAGTTTATTACACAGCAATAGATAACTGATATACCATGTTCACTTATCTCTAACACCTGTGCTCTTAACCATCTATGCTAGTGGGCAGAGGTGTGAATGTGCTATGTTTGCACTGCATAATATACTTAAAAATTTTTTTAATTATTTGCCATCTTTAAAAAATATGGAGGGAAGTGGATGTGGCTCAAGTGATTGAGCTCCCACCTCCCACATGGGAGGTCCTGGATTCAGTTGCCGGGAGCCTCCTGGAGAAGAAGAGCAAGACAGCGAGCTGGTGTGATGGGCAGGCATGGTGATCTAATGCAACAAGATGATGCAACAAGGAGACACAAAGAGAAAAGACAATGAAAGATACAATAAAGCAGGGAGCTGAGGTGGCTCAAGCGACTGAATGCCTCTCTCCCACATGAACCTCTCTCCCAGGTTCGGTTCCTGGTGCCTCCTAAAGAGAAGATGAGCAGATGCAGAAAGCGCACAGTGAATGGATACAAAGAGCAGACAGTGAGTGTAAAACAATAAGGGGTGTGTGAATAAATAAATAAAATAAATCTTTTTAAAAAATATGGAGGTTTCATATTAAAGTCCAACTTTTTGGCTGCTCTTAAAAACTTGGATTATGTGATAACACCAGGCTTATCTTACTGTAGGGCAAAAATAGGCTGAGGAACTGAGGAACAACTGCAAATTTAGGTGGGCATGGTCTTCATTTACAGAACTTGCCTGGTCCAGGCAGGCATTTGAGTTTGAAGTCCTCTCCTTTACAGCCTGCCCTGTACTTAGAACTCCTTGATTCTGGGCTTCTCTTCCCCTTCACAGGTGTCCCTACCTGCTTCCTGAGGGCTCCCCACCCCACAATTCTGGCCTGAGCATGAGTGTGGCAGAGGATGGATCGGGGTCCAGGTCATGCCTGACATTCTCAGAGCTCAGACTTTCTCTCTCTGTGCCCTGGCCTGGGCTACCCATCCCTCTGGATACAAATTTCCTGGTGGCCCCATCTCTGTTAGACACTGAACTGCAGCCTCAGCATGGGCAGCCTTGCTTCTGGCTTCTGTGCCTTGGGGGCAGAATTGTGCAGCTGGTCAAAGGGTGAGGGAGCCGGGTCACCCATGTCTAACGTCTTCTCTGCCTCTACCCACGTCTCTGCCTCAGGTGCAGATTTGTAAAATGGGCATGCTAGTAATACCTAGCTGATAGAGTGCTGGAGAGGATTAAATGAAGTAATTTAGAACAGTGCCTGGTACACAGCACAGAATCAAGAAGCGTGAGCTGCTATTCCCGACTGGTGTGTTGAGTGTCTACCACTGGTCCCTCTTGCCTAAGGCATTGTTGTTTCTCCCCTTGGCCTCTTCCTTAGGACTCTGGTCCTCGCTTCCTGGATTATCCAGACACTGTCTTCTCCCTGCTCAACTTCGGTCAGCTGCCTACCTGATCACCTTACTAAGTAAATGATAAACAAGATATTTAGGGTTTATATGTTTAGGGTTTTTATAGATCACCCCATTTTAACCTCAAAATAATCCTGTAATGTAAGTACTATTATTATCCCTATATATTGACAAGGAAATTACCCTTTAAGAGACAATTAAGATAGAGCAGGTATAGCTCAGTGGTTGAACACCTACCTCACATGTACAAGGTCCCAGATTCAATCCCTGGTACCTTCTAAAGAAAAGACAGAGATAGATAGATAGATAGAGAGAGAGAGAGAGAGAGAGAGAAGTAAGTGGCTTGCATGTACTCATATAGACAGGAAATGACAGAGCCAGGACTTGAAACAAATCAACCTATCTTTTCCATACATCTTATGGAGGCTATCTCTGGAATCTAAAGCTACCTCGCCTCATCTGCTAACTCCTTGCTGCTCAAAATGTTGTTAATATGTTTATCACTGGTGATGTGGAAGATTAGTTTAGTTGGTTCATCAATAGATTTTTTTTCTAGTAATGTATATATTTATTCTCATATGCATTAGGAAAATCTATAACTAGCACATAAAAGCAATACTTTCATAGATACCTTGCTTAGGAGGTGGCTATTATATAGATTAAAAAGGTGATTTATAGAAAAATCTGAAGTAAGTGTTAGTCTGAGTCTTCTGCAGACAGGCAAGAACTGTAAGGCTAATACTTGGACAATTGCATTTGGGAAACTGTGATTGTTCTACCCTCCTTTCTTAAAACCTCCATGCAAGCATCTACCTGGATATCTGGAGCCTGTTTCCTGCCTATGCTCCCTGGTTCTTCTGAATCCAAGCTGGGGACAAGCCTACTTGCCTGCACTTTGGGAAGCACCTTTCTTTCTGTCTGTATGTTTCAGATTCCCGTTTATCTCTTCGGGTTATGCCCTTTCTCCTAAAATCCCAGACTCATCATCAGTCCTGGTCTGTACTGCTCTACCTTGTAGCCTAGCCAGGCCTCCTTGCTCTCCTAACTGAACCTTTGTCCTGATGGCACAAGGAGTCCATAACGAATGCCAAGCAGCTTTATCTGCCTATGGGAAGGGCTGCAGCAGGAGAAGCCTGTCGAGTTTAAGTGCTGGCCAGTCCTTTGTTGAATTGTTTTGCCATGCATGAGCCTGAGAAAAGCAACTCAAAGTTAAGATAATCAGTGAGTTTACATTGGAGACCTTTTCATATTAGCATCCTTAAATACCTAGAAGTTAACCCCCTCCCTAGCAAGGTATCCACCCTGTGCAAGTCCTTAAAAACACTTAGACCCACCATAATAAAGGTATGGGCTATGGGAGAGATTGAAGTGCATTGACTAATTTGTTGGTTATTTTTGGATCATACTCTGTATCCTTTCAACTGATTATCAGTAAGTATTACTATGGAAAGGCTCTAGAAGTTTTAGGATTCCCATTTCTTAGCAGTACACCTTTTCCTAGAAAGAAAGTACATTTGGAAGCCAGTGATTATGCACTGGTGGTGGTGGGGGGTGGGAATAATTTATGAATAATGCTTCTTTAACATTTGCATAAAATGGGTCTGGGTTACTTGAAGAGAGCAATATGGAGAAGCAAGAAAAGCACTTTAGGAAGATCAGGAGAAGGGACTTTGTTTTACCATCTGTGAGGGGAGCATATCATATTCTCTTCTCAGGCCTTAGGTCTATGGTTGAGGTTGGATTAAGTTCTGCTCCATGTTCTAAGATTCTGGGATTGCAGACGTGTACACATCTAAATTGACAGAATATGAAGTGTTGTCTCTGCTCCACCAAATATTAGCTTATGGAGGCCTTGAAAAGCCTCTATTTCTGACAATTTTCTTTAATCCTGTGTTTCTTGTGGATGTCTACAGAATCCAGAGATCCCACTAAGAATCCAGTGCTGGATAATGAAAGCGACATTTCCCAAACTGGGGAAAATATGTTATATGAATACACTTAAATGATTAGTAGCTAAGCATTTATTATTTAATTACCTTCCACTTACTGACTTTACATTTATACCAATGATATGAAGTTTGAGACAACTTTAAGTTAAAAACAGTAAATTGATTAAATAATCGTTAAATTGTTAAATAATAGTATGACGGGTATGGAAACATAACTAGAATAGTGGAGGTGGTAGAAAATGACCAAAATTTGGGAAGAAAGATAAAATGCCATTGCAAGTCGTCTTTTCTGCTCCTTTTTAACCTGGTATTCACAACTGGGCCTGGCTGTTTCTGCTAATTACACAAGAAATCTACTCTTGCTACACAAATCATCACTCACCAGGGCAGAAACACATGCCCCACTGAATTTGGCTTAAGACAAAATCCAGACTAAGAAGTGTAGCATACAAGCAGAGAAAAAAAAAGATATGCTAGGCATTCCAGGAAGATGGCATTGGAGTATGCAGGCAGGGCTCAACTCTCTCACAAAAAAATGGAGAAAGGGCCAAAAGCTGTCTGAGGGACTTGCTTTGGGGGTAAGCAGACCAGGACAATGCTGTGCAACTCCCAGGAAGGCAAGAGACACAGAAAGGATCTGATACAACAAACGTGAGTTACTAGCCTCACCCTCAAGGCATTAAGCCTGGATGAACCCTTGTGTCACTGTAGCTGACTGAGAGAGGAATAGACATCTTCCTATCATCAGTTATTATGAGGAAAGAGGGAGGGTGAATCAGAGGAGTTCTTGTCAATGAATTTGGCCAGCAGATCTCACTTTGAATTGTGGCTCTAGCCAGAACGGAAACACAGGAAAGCAGAGGTTGTAAAAAACACCTCAGTGGTAAGGGTCACTGATGATCACCATTTGTTGACTAGCCAGGAAACTGAAAGGAATACAACTGCTTTTAGGTCTCTCTTTAGCTCCAACCTGCCCATTAATGAGTCCCTGGCCTGATTTTGATAACTTAAGCTGGGCAATTCAAAAAACTTAGAATAAATTGACCAAAAATCAAAGAAAAACTGTGTGTGTGTGTGGGGATGGGGGGGTGGGAAGGGAAGAACCAGGCAAGAGAATTGACCATTAGAGTAAATTCACCAACGTATTCAGATGCCTAGACATCAGCAAAAAATAATAAGCCATGCTAGGAAAGAGGAAGAGATGACTCAGCCAAAGGAACAAACCAAATATCCTGATGAAATATAGGATTTAAGACAACTAATCAATGATGTTCACACAATCTCCTATATAAATTTAAAGAGTTGAAGGAAAATATGACTAAAGAGATAAAGGACCTTAAGAAGACACTGGGGGAGCATAAAATCAATTTGAAAGCCTGCAAAGAAAAGTAACAGAGCTTATGGGAATGAAACACATTTTGATAAGATTAAAAATATATTAGAGGCACATAACAGCAGATGTGAATTGCTTGAAGACAGAATCAGTGATTTTTGAGGACAGAACATCTGAATAGGAAGAGAGGAGAACAGAAAGAGAAAAGAATAGAATAAATGGAACAGGGTTTCATGAACTGAATGACAACACGAAATGCACAAACATGTGCATTATTGGTGTTCCAGAAGGAGAAGACAATGGAAAAAGAGCAGAAAGAATATCTAGGGAATACTGACCAAAAACTTCCCAACCCTTATGAAAGACATAAATATCAATATTCAAGAAGGACAATGCACCCCAAACAGAATAAATCCAAAAAGACCTACTCTGAGACACCTATTCAGAATGACAAATATCAGAGATAAAGAGAAGATTCTGAAAGCAGTAAGAGAAAACCAAAGTATCACATTCAAGGGAACCTCAATAAGACTAAGTGCTGACCTCTCATCAGAAACCATGGAGGCAAGAAGAAAGTGGTATGATATATTTAAGGAACTGAAAGAGAAAAACTGCCAGCCAAGAATTATCTAGAAAAATTTTCCTTTAAGATGAGGGCGAGTTAAAGCCAACACAAACAAATAGAACCTGAGAGAGTATGTTGTCAAAAGGCCAGATTTACAAGAGATACTAAAGGGAGTGCTGCAGCCTGAAAGTCAAAAACAAGGGTAAGAGACTTGGATAAGAGTATAGAAATGAAGATTATTAGTAAGGGTAGTTCAAAAGCTAAAAAGACAGACAAAAGTAAGATAAGACAACAGAAAGCCAAAGGAAAAAATGGACAAAGTAAGTAATGCCTTTACAGTGATAACACTGAATGTTAAAGGCTTGAACTCCCCAATTAAAAGATACACACTGGATAGAATAGATAAAGAATATGAGTCATTTATATTCTGTTGTGAGGGTCCAGTGGGTCCACAGCCCTGACTCCCCCTCCCTAAGAGGTATGCTGCCTGCAAGTCCCAGGACATAAGTTAAAATGTAACAAACCTCCTCACAGGAGAACAATGTACAGATGGTATTGTAGACTGTAATTTTTCCCAGGCTGCACTGTTCTTTTTTACAATAACATCACCAGACCCCATTTATGTAACCCTGTTATGAAATGTCTTTGTTCTGAGACCCTATATATTGCCCTTCATTTTCCTGCCTCTTTGTGGAGCACTATCTTCATTCTCTAGACCCCTGCCACCAGAAAGAATCTCTCCTGTACATAAGTCCCCATAAATAAAGCTCATGTCTGATAATTGCTGAGTGCATCCTTTGGTCCTGTCACTGTCCCAATCCATGTACTTCAGGAGCTGAGTTGCAACAGCTGTCTACAAGAGACTCACGTCAGATGTACAGGCACAACCAGGTTGAAAGTGAAAGGTTGGAAAAAGATATTCCACACAAATAGTAACCAAAAAAGAGATGATGTAGTGATACTAATGTCAGGAAAATAGATTCTAAATGCAAAACTGTTATAAGGGATAAAGAAGGTTATTAGATATTAACAGAAGGGACAATTCACCAAGAAGAAATAACTGTAATAAGTATTTATGCTCCTAACTCGGGTGCCCCAAGATCCAAGAGGCACACACTGGCAAAACTAAAGGAGGAATTAGATGTCTCGACAATAATAATTGGAGACCTCAACACATCACTCTCAGTATTGAATTGAACATCTGGACAGATGATAAATAAAAAAAAGAGAGCCTGAATAATATGATAAATGAACTGTACCTAACAAACATTTACACCCCAAAACAGCAGAACATGCCTTCTTTTCAAGCACTCATGGATCCTTTTCCAGGGAAGACCATATACTAGGTCACAAGACAGGTCTTGAAAAATTTTTAAAGATTGAAATTACACAAAACACTTTCTCCGATTATAATAGAGTGAAACTGGAAATGAATGGATGGAAAAAGGGAAAATTCATAAATATATGGAGATTTAAACAACACACTCTTAGATAATCAGTGGGTCAAAGGAGAAATTGCAGGAAGCAGATTTGGCTCAACAGATAGAACATCCGCCTACCACATGGGAGGTCCAGGGTTCAAACCCAGGGCCTCCTGACCTGTGTGATGAGCTGGTCTAGCGCAGTGCTGATGTGTGCAAGGAGTGCCATGCCACACAAGGGTGTCCCCCGCATAGGGGAGCCCTATGTGCAAGGAGTGCACCCTGTAAGGAGAGCCATCCAGGGCAAAAAAAGCGCAGCCTGCCCAGGATGGTGCCACACACATGGAGAGCTGGCCCAGCAAGATGATGCAACAAAAAGAGACACAGTTTCCTGGTGCTGCTGACAAGAATACAACAGACACAGAAGAACACACAGCGAATGGACACAGCAGACAACTGTGGGGGTGGGGGCAGGGAAGGGGAGAGAAATTTAAAAAAAGGAGAAATTGCAAGAGAATTCAGTAAAAATCTTGAGATGAATGAAAATTAGAACACAACATACCAAAACCTATGAGATGCACAACTATGTGATTATATCAAATACCACTGATTGAATACTTTTGATGAAATGTATGCTTAAATATGTATCAATAAAATTGATTGGTTTAAAAAAAAGACAAAAAGCCTATGGAACACACAAAGACAGTGCTGAGAGGGAAAGTTATAGCCCTCAAGGTTTATATTAAAAAAGAAAGGGGAACAGATGTGGCTCAAGCAGTTAGGTGCCCGCCTTCCACATGGGAGGTCCCAGGTTTGGTATCCAGTGCCTCCTAAAGAAGATGAGCAAACAACAAATGGACATGACAAGCAGACAATGAGTGGACACAAGGAGCAGGGAGCAAGTGAAAACAATGAAGAGAAAAATGAAGGATTAATCTTGGGGATGGGGATAAACTTTAAAAATAAGAAGCGTGAGCTAAAACTGAAGATCTAACTGTACGTCTGGAGAAACTACAAAAAGAACAGCAAACTAATTTTAAACCAAGCCAAAGGAAAGAAATAGTAAGATCAGAGCATAAATAAATGAAATCAAGGGAAAAAAAAGTAGAGAATCAACAAAACCAAAAGTTGATTCTTTCAGAAGATCAACAAAATTGACAAACCTTTCACTATACTGACAGAAGAAAAGAGAGAAGACAGAAATAAATAAAATCAGAAATGAGAGTGAGGACTTTATCATTGACCCCACAGAAATAAGAGAGATCACAAGAGGATACTATAAACAACTGTATGCCAAAAAACAAGACAATATATATGAGATGGACAACATACTCAGACCCTATAAGAAATAGAGGACCTCAACAAACTAATCACAATTAAACGGATTGTAACAGTCAGCAAAAACCTCCCAAAGATGAAAAACCAGGACCAGATGACTTCACTGGTGAATTCTACCAAAATTCAAAGATGAGCTAATAACAATTTTGCTCAAGCTCTTCCAAAAAATTGAACAGGAAAGAATGTCACCAAACTCATTCCATGAAGCCAACATCACCTTAATATCAAAACCAGATAAAGACACTATGAAAAAAAGAAAATTACAAACCAATACTTCTAATAAATATAGATGCAATAATCCTAAACAAAGTAACTGCAAAACAAATCCAAAAGCACTTTAAAAGAATCATATACTACAATCAAGTGGGTTTTAGCTCAGGTATGCAAGGGTGGGTCAATACACAAATTCAATTAGTGAAGTACACCAAATTGATAAATTGACGAAGAAAAAATCACAGGATCCTTTCAAATGATGCAGAAAAGGCATTTGACAATATACAGCATCCTTTTTTTTTTAAAGATTTACTTTATTTATTTATGTCTCCCCTCCTTGTTGTTTGTGCTCACTGTCTGCTTTCTGTGTCTGTCTGTTGTGTGCTCTCTGTGTCTGCTCATCTTCTTTATTAGGAAGCACTGGGAACTGAACCTGGGACCTGCCATGTGGGAGGAAGGTGCTCAATTGCTTGAGCCACATCCACTGCCTTCTTGTTGTGTCTCATTGTGTCTCAGCAAAATGGCAGGATATAAGATTAATACACAAAAATTAATAGTGTTTCTATACACTACTGATGAACAATCTGAAGTGAATCAGAAAAAAAAAACCTCCATTTATAATAGTGACTAAAAGAATCAAATACTTAGGAATAAACTTCTCCAAGGACATAAAGGACCTGTATTTAGAAAACTGCAAAACATTGCCAAAAGAAACTGAAGAAGACTTAAATAAATGGAAGGAAATTCTGTGTTCACAGACTAGAAGACTAACTATTGTTAAGATGTCAATTCTACCCAACTGGCTTACAGATTCAACACAATCACAATAAAAATCCCAACAGCATTTTTTGGCAGAAAAGGAAAGCCAAATATCAAATTCATCTGAATGGGTAAGGGACCCTGAATAACCAAAAATGTGTTAAAAAGAAGAATGAAGTTGGAGGAATCTCACTTCCTGCCTTTAAAGCATATTACTTAGCTACAGTGGTAAAAACAAAAACAAAAACAAAAACAAAACAGCATCGTTCTGGCATAAAGACAGATTGACCAATGGAACCGAACTGAGAACTTGGATAAAGACCCTCACATCTATGGTCAAGTGATTTTTGACAAGGTTGTCAAACTCTCCCAGCTGTACCAAAACAGTCTATTCAACAGATAGTGCTGGGAAAACTGGATATCCAATATACAAAAGAAAGAAAGAGGGCCCCTATCTCATACTCTATACAAAAATCAACTCAAAATGGATCAAGGACCTAAATATAAAAGCAAGAACCATAAAACTCCTAGAAGAAAATGTAGGAAAACGTCTTCAAGATTTTGTGCTAGGTGGTGGTTTCTTAAATCTTATACCCAAAGCAGGAGCAACAAAAGGAAAAATACATAAATAGGACATCTTCTAAGTTAAAAACTTTTATACCTCAAAGGACTTTGTCAAAAGGGTGAAAAGGCAGCTGACTCAATTGGAGAAAATATTTGGAAATCACATATGTGATAAGGGTTTTATATCAATGATATATAAAGAGATACTACAATTCAACAATAAAAAGAAAAACTATCCAATTAAAAAATGGGTAAGGGGAGTGGGAGCAGCTCACTGATTGAGTGTCTGCTTCACATGTACAAGGTCCCAGGTTCAATCCCCAGTACCTACTTAAAAAAAAATGACTTGAAAAGACATTTGTTCAAAGAAGAAATACAAATGGCAAAACCACACACACACAAAACAAACAAAAAACAAAACACATGAAAAAATGTTCAACATCACTAGTGATCAAGGAAATGCAAATCAAAGCTATATTGAGGTATCATTTCACACCTATTAGAATGGACATGATTAAAAAGTTGGAAAACTACGAGTGTTGGAAAGGATGTAGAGTGAGAGGAAAACTTATTCATTGTTGGATTGGTGTGAATATAGAATGGTACAGCCACTGTGGAGGATTGTTTGGCAGTTCCTAAGGAATTTGAATATAGACTTGCCATGTGACCCAGTAATACACTACTAGGTATATATAACCAGAACAACTGAGAGCCATGTCATGAACATACATCTGCACACTGATGTTCAGAGCAGCATTAATCATGGTTGCCAAAAGATGGAAACAACCCGGTGTTCATCAGCTGATGAATGTATAACAAATTTTGGTGTATACACTTGATGGAATATTATACAGTTGTAAGAAGAAATGATACTGTAAAACATATGCCAACATGCATGAAACTGAAGGGCATTATGTTGAGTGAAGCAGCCAGACACAAACAGACAAATACTGTATAATTGTGCTATTGTGAACTAAATATATTGTGTAAACTCATGGTGCTAATATCGCCAAAAAATAGAATGAGAGTAGAAAATCGAAAGCTGAGGGTTAATCTGTGCAGAATTGGTTAAATAGTTGTTTGTAAATCTTTGGAAATAAATAGAAATGGTGAAAGCACACCATACTGTTTGTAACTTGCAGAGCTATTATATAGGTATGACAGTGGTTGGAAGGGAAAGTCAAAGGGCATATAAATTACTAGAAGGAAAGCTTAAAAATGAAACATAGTGGGAAATGGATGTGGTTCAACCAACCGGGCTCCCATCTACCATATAGGAGATTCAGGGTTTGATGCCCAGGGCCTTCTGTTGAGCTGGCACATGTGGAGTGCTGGCCCATGTGGGAATACAGCCCTGCACAGGAATGTCACCTGGCATGGGAATGCTGCCCTGCTTGGGAAAGCCACACCACACATGAGTGCCAGCCAATGCGGAGAGCTGGAGCAGCAAGATGATGCATCAAGAGACACAGAGGAGAGAAAATAAGAAGACGTAGCAGAACAGGGAGCTGAGGTGGTGCAAGAGAGTAATCGCCTCTCTCCCACCCCAGAAGGTCCTAGGATCAGTTCCTGGAGCCACCTAATGAGAACACAAGCAGACACAGAAGAACACACAGTGAATGGACACAGAGAGCAAACAATGGAGGTGGAGTGGGGGAAACAGGGGGAGAAACAAATAAAATAAACCTTAAAAAAAAAAAAGTGACATAGGACTGTATAGCATAGTGAAACCTCATGTGGAATATGAATATGGATAATATTGCATATATAAGACTATTTTTATAAAATACAAATAAACTAGAGAGACGGAAACATAGCAGCTATGTACAGCAGGGAAAGCATAGAGAGATTAAGAGGTGATGAGTTTTTGTTTTTTATTTATTATCCTTATTACTGGAATAATAAAAATGCTCTAACAGTGATTGAGTAATGAATGCACAACTATATGATAATACCAAATACCACTGATAGTACACTTTGGATAGATTTATACTTTATTACTATGTATTAATAAAATTTATTTGTTAAAAAATTCCTAACAGCAGGATTAAAAAAAGATATGGAATATTAGAAGTTCAAGTTGGAAAGCAATGAGTATAGGTAGAGTGTTATGTTTTGTTTGGTAAGCCTGAACAATAATTAATGTTACAGGTGTTGGCTAGAAGGGTAGAGGAGGACATGAGAAGTGTTGAGCCAATGTTAGCAAGCAGACACCTATGACATGCAGCCATGACAGGGCTGATGACTAGGACTGGTTTATAGACACCACCACAAAACCTTGCCTTCATCACAGCTCTTAGGCAATCTTATCCTGGATAGCACGATGCTAACCTGCCATTGGATGGTGATTCATACTATTCCTATTTATAGTAATGTAAGTGTTGAAATAATTCTGCAGGCATATGCACCAAGTCTTCACTGTAGTTACCCTTGAGGGTGAGAATAGGTGGGACTTTCGTTTCCTAATGTTTGTTTTTTTTTTTGCAGTAGCATGAATTACATGTCTAAGGACAAGTAGAAAAGCTAAATAATAAAGAAAAATTAGGATTAGGGAGACAGAAAATCAGACTAATCAAGGATGAAATTCCAGCTTTGCTATTTACTAACTCGGTAACTCTGGACCGTTTAATTAACTTCTCTAAGACTCAATTTTCTCATCTCTGAAATGGGGATAATAATACTCCTGCCCTCATAGAGGTGTTGTGAAAATTGAATGAGATATTCCACAGCAGTCATTCAGTCCAGCAGTACAGGAGTAAGGATCCAATAAATGGTGGCTCTCATTATTATTGAATTAACAAATTATTATTAAATACTTAAACTATTATTAAATAAATGGTGGCTATTATTAATCATAATAGTAATAATGATAGGAACTGATATATTTCAGCAATGTTTAAATTTTTACTACTAAGCTAAAAAATTCTAATAGTAAATATAAAATACAGTTTATGTATTCAAAAACTATTACTACACAAAAACAACAAAGATCAAATAAAAATAATTATTTTCACAACCGATTAATGAGTGCAAAAAACAAAACAAATCCTAAGTCTCTCACTGCATTTGCTCCTCACATCGGCTCTCCAGTTAGACAAGATCCACAATATTTTTCCTAGGTGAGAAGACTGAGGCAAACAGAGGGCAATTGCCATGTCCACAACCAAAGAAGATATTCATAAGAGTTGCGACAACAAGCTGCTTGGAGCAGAGTCTTGCTCCTGTGGAACTTGTAACATGTTGCCACAGACACCTCATCTTCCTGCTTGCTAGTATCTTAACCTATATAACTTTGGGAGCTCCAATGCTCCTGTTATGTAATGGGCCTCACACAGAAGCCTCCCCCCAACACTATGGAGATCAATCTACCCCAGATACACAGGGGTTCTGGGTTTCATCCTCCAAAACCTGTCCATCTCCTTTCTTTCCTGATAGAACCTGGCCCCTGGCTTCTAAGGTTCTAATCCCAACTTATTGCTGAGCCCTCTGGTTTAGGAACAAATGTTTTTCCTTTATTACCTGCATTGGTGTAAAGCAAACTATGTTGTGTAAATAAAGCACAAGCTCAGTCAGCTTGACATACCCATCTGATTTTTGGAGTAATTTTGACCTGGGCTCCCTTTCATTCCTCTAGCCTTACCTAACTTCAAGGCCAAACACACTCCAGCTTAGTCTTGGTGTTAGAATAAGCAAGAACCATTCTTGTAGGTCAATCTGAGTCTTACTCTGGAGTTCACTATGTACTTCAATGCATTTGTCCTCCACTATCTTTCAAGTACGGAGGTCGTTTCATAGGGTACAAGTATCTTCATGCAAATGACTGTATTTGAAATTCACAAGACAATGGAGTCAAAGCAAAGATTATTCTTCCATGTTATGATGCTAAGGTTCAAAGAGGGAAAATAACTTAGACAAATGACATAAATAACAAGTGGGAGATCCATGTCTGAACATTCTAAATCCAAGACTTTGACACCACATGTGTTGCCTCTTTCATTAAATCAACAAACACTTTAAAAATTACTATTGGGTGCATAGTACAGTGATAAAGGATACAATTCCTACTGTTACGGAGCTTAAATTCTACTGAGATCTCTCTCCAAAATAAGTTAGATCAGTGGTTCTCAGCTAGAGGTGGTTTCACTTCCAGGACACATTTGTCAATACCTGGAGTCATTTTTGATTATCATGTCTCAGGGGAGAAGGGTTTCTACTGCATCTAGTGGGTAGACTCCTGAGATGCTGCTGAATATCCTACAATATATGGGACAACCCCATACAACAAAGAATTTTCAGATCCTAAATATCATCGGTGGTAAGGTCGAGAAACCCTGAATTAGATCAACTATTTTCTTCAACATACAACAACATACATATTTCCTTTAAAATAAAATAAGGAGCTCCAAATACACATGAAAGAGGTTCTGTCATGAAGAAACTCTTTGGTGACTCTCAAAAAGCAGCTGAGGAGATGTCTCCAAAAGAAAAGAATTAAAAACACTAATTTAGACCATATGAGAGAAGATTTGCTTAGCTACATCCAATATTGGCCAATTGCTATAATAACAGTAACATGTTAATAGTGTTTTCACGTTATAGTGCCTCTAAATCCCACAACATTTCAATCAAAAGGAAAATAACAAACACACACTCAAATAACCAAAGATTTCCTCTTCCCCCGAAATTGGAACACCATTAGTGCACACTCTGGAAACTGACTTTTTTCATTTCAATGTCCAATTCTGTAAAAGCAAGGACTCCAGGTAGTTAAAAACAATATGTCTTAATAAGACAGTGGGACAGATGATTTGAGGGTTTTCTTTCCCTAACAAAGAGAGTAAAGTAGAAGAGAGGTTACTATCCTGAGCCTTGCAACTGTTAGCCTCAGGGCTGAATAGTTACCCAAGAGTGGCATGTTTACCAGGGATTAGTGCAACAGCTTTCTCATATCACAACAGATAAGAAATGGCTAGTCCATTTGACTATAATATGCTAGGTTTTTTCTTAAACACAAATTTTGAGGTGCCAATCAACTCTTTTGGAAAGAATGAACAGGAAATTCAATAATAATAAGCTAATTAGTAGCTGGGAATAAGATTTAATGTTATGTTTACACTATTATACATGTGTGACCTTGAGCAAGTTATTTCCTCTCTTTAGGCCTCAATTTCCTCCTATGTAAAAGGAGAAGGGTGGATTAGATGACTTTGAAACCCTGTGAATCACATGTTGACAGAATAAATTATGCTCAATCTGATTAAGGAGCATTCAGAGTGATATTCTCTCTCTCTCTCTCTGTCTCTCTCTCTCTCACTCTCTCCTCCTCTGATTTCAAAGACAAAATTTTAAATAAATTGAACAGGATGTCATTTGCCTCTGGAACAAACAGACTGATATCACTAGGCTTCATAAGCTTTTACCTTTGGATCAAGTGCTAAAAATCCAAATCAACAACAAAATACATAAAGGAAAAGCTGGGAGTTCATAAAATAGGGAGTTGTATCCCTATCTGATTTTACTCTACTCATGATCAAGGTTGCCTTTTGCTATGAGACATATTAAAATTACACTGAGAGCATCCTGTTATCATGACCAGAAAATCACTCAAAGCCCTGTCTGACTTACTTGTCTTTTGAATGAGGGTGTTACAATGAAGTATGGAGGTATACTCAACTTCAGTCTGGAACCTTTATTTTCTCTTGGGTGTTTGTGTTTGTGCATTGTATGGCTGGGTTGATCCTGTTAGTTTTTGAGGGTTGTGTGTGCTTGGCAAGGACATTGAATCAAAACCAGCAACTTCAGCTCATCGACTTCAATCTGCAAGGTTTTTCTAGAAACTCTCGGTTCTGCACATCATCCTAAGTTCTAGGGCATTCCAAAATAGGACTTCCAAAGCCAAGAAGAATGATTGTGTCCTGTTGCCTTTTTTTTTTTTTCTTTTTTTTTTTATTGACTTTGTAATAATATTACATCAAAAATATATATGTGAGGTCCCATTCAACCCCGCTCCCCCACCCCCCCCTCTCCCCCCCAACAACACTCGTTCCCATCATCATGACACATCCATTGGATTTGGTAAGTACATCTTTGGGCACCTCTGCACCTCATAGTCAATGGTCCACATCATGGCCCATACTCTCCCCCATTCCATCCAGTGGGCCCTGTGAGGATTTACAATGTCCGGTGATTGCCTCTGAAGCACCATCCAGGGCAGCTCCATGTCCCAAAGACACCTCCACCTCTCATCTCTTCCTGCCTTTCCCCATACCTTGGCATGATTTTCTCTGGCCTTAACACTCCTCCACCAACTTGAGTGAAGGAGGTAATCTTTGTGAAATCTTTATCTTCTGGGGCCCTGGGTTTGTTGCCCCTCAGCTGGCTTGCAGAGTCTGTGCTCTCACATCTCACTGGTCTGGGTGTTCCTGGAAAAATTTTGTAAGCAGAGCAAAGCTTTTGTTTTTCCAGACAATGTTTTTTTATCAGTCCAGAGATGAAATCTATAAGGAGACAGTTCTCATTTCAGGGATTAAGGAGAAAAATGGAGCTTTCCTTACCCAGGGCAGGAAATATAAAAGGATATTTATCATAAAGCAATAAGGCCCAAGTTAGTAAATGCCAGTTATTATTTTATAGCCCTTAATGAACCAGGTTAGAAAACTCTATGCCCCCAAGTAACCCTGAAACCAGGTGGCTCCAACTCTTTAGGCTCCTTTCCCAAAAATTTGTACAGCAGCTTCCTGCAGCTGGCTGGAAGCACTGGAGACTGTTGGAATTTGGCCTGCATTTGTAAATCCTTAGCTAACAGGGGCCTAATTCAATGCATCTTTAAAAAAATTCAAAGATATTAAGTATTATTTTAAATCACTGTGAGGTTTACAGCCTTTTTGATTTCTAACTCTTCCTGTAGAAGATTAATTTTTCTCACTAGCTGCAGCACCTCTTTAGGTGAACCGTAGAATGTGCCTTGCCTTCAAAAGAAATGCCTCATTGTTTGAGTCTCTCATACTTGTCTTTCAATATGCTGATTTGCTCTGACTACACTTTTACAAACTGGCAGCCTTAGGGAGGATTTTGTGACCAGCATTACGATTTTGCTGTGAGCTTGCCAGTCCTTTTTTGATTTCAGTCGAGTCAGTCCTGTTGGGTCTTGATGCTTATTCTCTCTCTTTCTGTTTACTGCACAGGGGATTTCATCACAGTGCCTCCAGGAATGGACCACATACAATTTTCTGCATATATGATGGGACTCAATCTCAGAGTCTATTCCAAGTGTTGGGCAATCCCTCCACAACCCCCATCCAAAACAGTTCTTTTATTCTATATTTTGCCTGCTTTCAATGGCAGGTTTGGCCTCCTCTGCATTAAAGACATTTGTGCTGGATTTTAATAGCCCTGAATTGAGAATGATGTGTTTTGAGGTCTGGAGAATGACTTTCTGGGGGAGGTTTATTTCTTTCTTTAGGACATCCTTTGGGTTGATTCATGAAGAATTCGGTGGTGTGACCAACTTGAGAAGGAACCACCGTGATTTAACATTTAGACTCAAACATTAATGATTTGGTGGAATAAGCATCATAGGCTGGCTCTAGGATTGGACCTACCCAATTCAAATCTACAGGAGAGCTGGTATCGTTATCCACATGCGATCTTCCACTGTAAAAAAGGACACTTTTACCAGCCAGCAAATCAGAGCAACCAGAGCTGGGGTTTTTCCTGTGCCCGAAAGAACAGAATAGGGAGACCTATTTTTCAGCATTAATCAACATCAAGTATACCTTGGGAAGTCCCAGTTAGTATTTCTCAGACCACAAAAACCAAGGCTGGGCTAATTCCAAACCCCAAGGAATCCTGGAGCAACGTCATTTCAACCCATTTAAAATCTCTTCCACAATCACGAGGAACGTCCTCAGGTGAGTCCAGTCCCTATTATCTGATCACTGTGCAGCCATTAAAATTGACATCGGGGACATGGTTCTTTTTCCATTGTTCTTTTTTCTTTTTCCATTGTTATTATTCCTTCAGGAGAGATTCAAGTCTTCATATTTTGGTTTGGGAAGCAACAATGAGCTCAAGTTACCTCTGCATTTTAATTCCAAAGTACAATATTTGAAAGTGAAAAGTGAACTCACAGAGTAAAAACTCCTATCATATGTCAGCAATTAGGTGCATTGTTACGTTTCTGCTCTAATTTTTTGCAATGGCTCCCTATTTCATTTGGGCTAGAAGCTAAAATCCTTACAGGGACCTCAAGCTCAAGACTCCTGCTTTGCGAGAGCTTCAAGGCTCAGCATGGCTGGCCCACTGTGACTTCTGACTTTGTCTCCTATGACTTCCCCCCTTGCTCATGCCTTGCTGTTTTGTTTTTTTTTTGTTTTCTGTTTTAGCTTAAATGATGTGAATTTATTGGCTCATAGTTTTGAAGTTAGGAGAGGTTTTAAATCGAGGCATCAGCAAGGTCATGTTTTCCCCGTGAAGACTGCGGCGTTCCGCGGCTGGCTGCCAGTGAGCCTTGGTCCTTGGCTTTTCTGTTATGTGTCACAGGGCAGCATCTTCCTTTCTCTTCCTGGTTCCATTGACTTCCTCTTTCCTGCTGCTTCTCGCGGCTTCTCTCTCTGTATCCAATTTCCTTGGCTTATAAAGACTTCAACCATGTTGGATTAAGGCCCAGCCTCATTCAGTTTGTGTACTTTCACTTATAACATTATTTTTAGGTCCTACTTACAAATGGGTTGACTTGCGCAGCACCAGTGGTTGGGACCAGAACACCTTGCTGTTTTAGACCATGCCACAAACGTGCCTGACTTAGTGCCTTTGCATGAGCTGTTCTCTCTGCCCCCAGATATCCACATCGTTCTCTCCTTCATCCCCTCCAAGTCTTGCCACTTTCCCAATGAAGTCGTCTCTGACTACTCTATTTAATCCTGCAATCAATCTCCCTAATTCTCCCTAGCACTCCTGATTACCAATCTGTTCTCTTATTTTTTTCAAAGCACTTTAAAACATTATGTAACTTAACTATTTTTACATTGTGGTTTATTGTTTGTCTCCTTTCTAGTAGAGTGTAAACTTCATAAAGGCTGCAATTTTTGTTTGTTTGCTCTTTTCACTGATAACAGTACCTGGACACAAAGAAGATGCTCAATCAGTATATATATTTAGTCGTATATTCCATTTTCTCAATCTCTAGGTCTTTTACCTCAAAGCAATCTCTCTGCTTTGCCTGGTAGAAAAATTCAGAACCCTAGAGATGTTCTGAGGACACAGTTGCTTGGTCTAGGTCAGGACTATCTTGCTTAAAAAAACAAAACAAGAACTTCTGTATTTGTCAAGAGAATAATGAATAGTTAGAAGAACACATAGTAAATGCTGGCATTAATATTGGGCTTGGCATTAGGAACCACTAAAGACTTGGTCCCTTTTAGGAATAGCTTGCATTGTACTTATTTCTTAAGTGGTTGTATATAGTTGGTGTGCTTTTTTTTTTTAAAAAAAGATTTATTTATTTATTTATTTATTTAATTCCCCCCCTCCCCCGGTTGTCTGTTCTCTGTGTCTATTTGCTGCATCTTGTTTCTTTGTCCGCTTCTGTTGTCGTCAGCGGCACAGGAAGTGTGGGCGGCGCCATTCCTGGGCAGGCTGCACTTTCTTTCCTGCTGGGCAGCTCTCCTTACAGGGTGCACTCCTTGCGCATGGGGCTCCCCTACGCGGGGGACACCCCTGCCTGGGGCGGCACTCCTTGCGCACATCAGCACTGTGCATGGGCCAGCTCCACACAGGTCAAGGAGGCCCGGGGTTTGAACCTTGGACCTCCCATGTGGTAGACGGACGCCCTAACCACTGGGCCAAGTCTGTTTCCCAGTTGGTGTGCTTTTTGATTGTAAATAATAGAAGACTCATCTCACACTGGTTTTGGAAATGAACGGATATAACATAAATGGATCTAGCAATTTCATCTCTAGGTATTTATCTAAGAGGAATGAAATTACGTTCACAAAATCCATGCACAATACCATTCATAGCAGTTTTCTGCATAGTAGATGAACTCTAGAAACAGCCCAGGAATCCCTCAATAAAAAACAGATAAATTATGACTCATATAAGAATATGCTCAGGCGGTGGACTTGGCCCAGTATTTAGGGTGTCCGTCTACCACATGGGAGGTCCGCGGTTCAAATCCCGGGCCTCCTTGACCCGTGTGGAGCAGGCCCATGTGCAGTGCTGAAGCACATAAGGAGTGCCGTGCCATACAGGGTGTCTCTGTGTAGGGGAGCCCCACGTGCAAGGATTATGCCCCATAAGGAGAGCTGTCCAGCGCCAAAGAAAGTGCAGCCTGCCCAGGAATGGTGCCGCACACATGGAGAGCTGACACAACAAGATGATGCTGCAAAAAGAAACATAGATTCCCGTGCCGCTGACAACAACAGATGAGGACAAAGAAACAAGACGCAGCAAAAATAGATGCAGAGAACAGACAACCAGGGTGGGGGGGAAGGGGAGAGAAATAAATATATAAATAAATAAATCTTAAAAAAAAAAAGAATATGCTCAGCAGTAAAAAGGAATGACCTACCTATAATGATATGGAATCTAAAAATATTATGCTGAGTGAGAGAAGACTTACACACACAAAATCATACTTTTAATTTGATTTGTAGGAAATTTTAGAACAGGAGAAGCTATGTGGAAGAATATTAGAAGAGTTGCTATCTCTGAGTGTTTGGGGTGGGGATTGACAAGGAAGGGGCATGAGGGAATTTTCTAAGGTGATGGTGATGTTCTAGATTTTGACAGGGATTTGATTACACAGAGTATTTATCAAAACTCAGCAAATGTGCAACTCATATTTGTGCATTTTACTTTAAAAGAAAAAATTACAAATACTGATCTGTAGTTAATGATATGCGTGCTGAATTCCTTAGGGTTAAACTGTACAGAACTCTGCAACTTAACTTTGAAATGCATAAAAAATAAGATGGATTGGGAGTGAGTATAGCTTAGGGGTTTGAAACCTGCTTCCCATGTATGAGATCCCAGGATGGATTGATGGATGGATAGAGGGATAGATGGATAGGGGTAAGATAAAGCAAATATAGCAAAATTTTAAGGACAGAATCTAAGTGGTCAGTAAATGAGCATTTGCCATAAAAATCGTTCAAATTTGCTGAATGTTGAAAAAAATCATAATATAATGTTAGAAAAAGGAGAAAGAAATCACTGGCTCATGTAACAAGTCCAGGGGAGGGCCAGGCTTCATTCAGCCACTGACTGTGAAGAGGGGGCCCCAGAACTAGATGTGTCCCTGGCAAGTCCCTACTTGGCCAAACAATACAAACAGCCTCACCACAACTGGCCTGAAGAGCCATCAGAACTTATACCATCCTGTCTTTTATCTCAATTCCCATTAGACACCATAAGAAGCCCATTGATCCAGAATATCCCTTTTCACCAGGGCCCTCATCCAGCCATGTACACTGGTCAACCCTTTCCAACAACCAAACCCTTCTGCTGTGTCCCCTAGAACTCACAGTCCATCATCAGTAAAATTCCCCACATATTTAACCTCTTCTCTGAGTGTTTCCTTCACCTCCTTCTTCTAAAACCTGATCTTCCCTTGAGAATGCTGTTTCCTTGTATCCCTCTCCAATGGTGGCTGCATTTTCACAGCTGCTGTGCCTGGAGGGGGCAGATGGTCTTGTTGCTCTCATTACTTCTTCTAGACCATTCCTCTCTCCCCATTTCCTCTCCAGGAGGAGTCACCCAGACAACGAGTTCATACCTCCTCTTGCCAATGTCCGCTCTGCCCTGGCCACTGTTAGTCAACGTCTTTATTTCCAATTTGAGAAAATATCTACTCATCTATCTTTGTGCTTTGTGCTGTTATTTCTGTCCAGTAATGTCAATGAACAATTTGTGCTCCTTTCTAAGACTAATTCCTTCACTCCTACTCTCATTATTCAAGAACATTGCTTAACAAATTGTCCCGTCTCTCTTGCAATATCAGTCTTTCCCCTCTCTCTTCTGCATCATTCTTATCAGCATATAAACATGTAGCAAAGATGTATGACACGGGAAGTGGACTTGGCCCAAAGGATAGGGTGTCCGCCTACCACATGGGAGGTCCAAGGTTCAAACCCCGGGTCTCCTTGACCCATGTGGAGCTGGTCCCTGTGCAGTGCTGATGCGCGCAGGGAGTACTGTGCCACGCAGGGGTGTCCCCCGCGTAGGGGAGACCCCGCACAATGAGTGCGCCCTGTAAGGAGAGCCGCCCAGCGTGAAAGAAAGTGCAGCCTGCCCAGGAATTGCGCTGCACACACGGAGAGCTGACACAACAAGATGATGCAACAAAAAGAAACAGATTCCCAGTGCCACTGATTAGCATAGAAGCCGTCACAGAAGAACACACAGCGAATGGACACAGAGAGTAGACAACTGGGGAGGGGGGAGGGGAAAGGGGAGAGAAATAAATAAAAAATGAATCTTTTAAAAAAAAGATGTATGATATTTCTCACTTTCAAAAAGCAAACTCTTTCCTTGATACCACATGCCTTTTCAGATTCTGGCCTATTTCTCTGCTCTCCTTTACCTCCAAACTACTTGATAAATTGTACCACACACTGTCTCTACTTTTTTTCCTTTCATTCTCTTCCACTCTAATCTGGTTTCCCTAAGCATTGCCCTACCAAAAGAACTTTTGTTATGATCACCAATGACCTTCTTCTTGCCAAATATCATGGTCAAATCTCAGGCTTCATTACACTTGACTTATTAGCTGCTTTAAACATTGATGATCTTTCTCTCCTTGACACACTTTCTTCCATTGGCAGCCCTTGGTTTTCTTCCTACCTCATGGGCTTTTCTTTTTCAGTTTTCTTTATGGATGCCACTCATCTCCATCACCTAGTAGAATACCTCAGGTCTCAGGTCCTTTCTTTATTCACATTCATTTACTAGTTTATGCCATCCTTTTGTAAGGAAATTCCATCTACTCATCAAGCCTTCAGCCCTAAACTCTAGAATCATGTACCCAATTCCTATTATGTCATCTTTTTTTAAAAAAAGATTTATTTCTCCCCCTCCCCCATTATTTTGTGCTTGCTGTCTGCTTTTTGTGTCCATTTGCTGTGTTCTGTGTCTGCTTGTCTTCTCTTTAGGTAGCACTGGGAACTGATCCTGGGACCTTCTGGAGTGGGTGAGAGGTGCTCAATCTCTTGCGCCACCTCAGCTTCCTGGTCTGCTGCTTTTCTTATTGTCTCTCCTCTGTGTCTCTTTTTGTTCTGTCATCCTGCTGCACCACCTCTCTGTGTAGGACAGCACTCTGCAGGGGCCAGCTCTCAGCTCGGGCCAGCTCTTCGCACCAGCCAGCTTGCTTTCATGAGGAGGCCCTGCAAACCGAACCCTGGGCCTCCCATATGGTAGACGGGAGCCCAATTGCTTGAGCCCCACCCACTTCCCCACTATGTCATCTTGAATGTCTCACAGGCATTTCAAACTTAATATGTTCAACTTCTGATTTACCCCCCATTTTCAAATTTTTTGTTTCCATAAGTCTTTATTGTTTTGGTGAATGACAACTCCACTCTTTTAGTTTTTTTAGGTAAAAAATCTTGAAATCATCCTTGACTCCTCTCTTTTGCTCTTATTACAACAAATCTTATTAGTGTTACATTCAGAATATATATAGAATTTGAGCACTTCTCACCACCTTTGCCACTGCAACTCTTGTCCAAGTTAGTATCCCTTCTCATCTCAATGATTGTGATAACTTCCTAATTGGTTGTCCTGTTTATACCCTTGTCCTCCTAAAAGGAGATTCTTATAGTTCACATCATGCATTTCTCTGCTCAAAACCATATGGTGGCTTGCCATCTCACTATTAAAAGTTAAAGTTCTTACATTGCCATACTGGTAGTTTTCACTCAATCAACTTGTTTAGCTGGAAGGACTTTTCCCAAGAATCCTTTTCCTTGAGTGGTTTTGGTTAAAAGTTGGCCAAAGAGGAATTGTGCAACATTTGGAAGATGGTAGTGCAGCAGTGACCATTACTATCTGAAGGTTTTTGGGTTAAATATGGTGAAGGACAGACCCAGAGATGTCCCATGAGTTCCAGGCTGTCCTCACTCTCCTCCCACCCATGTGAGTTTCTCCTGAATGCTGTTCTTGCTGATCAATAGTTGCCCTATTTGTTTGTGGACTCACAAAGAGGGTGAGTGCTCACAGGCAAGAACAGCTTTCCATAGACTCCTTTTCTAGTTCCCCTTCAAAATCCAATTCTCTGCATGTGCCTGGCTCCTGCTTCCCTTGCAAGCTCTGGTTCATTCACCTGCATCTTCTCTGGCATCCATTATCCCCATCCAGTCCATTGCCTCCCCACCTCCTCCCACAATTGTATAAGGTCTACTTCCTATGCTGAAGTCGTTATTCTAAAATAATCATAGTGGTTACTTCCCTGATTGAGTCTTGACTAACAATCTATAAGAACCTCAATTCTTCTCTGAAATCATCTCCTGCCATGTTCCTTTTGGTTTACTTGGTTCCAGGCACTCGCTTCCTTGCTAGTCCTTACACACATCAAGTGGTGCCCCCGCCCGAAGACGTGGGCCCATACTTGTGCTTCCTCTGCCTAGAATGCTCTTTTTTTGAAGAGCTCACTTCCTTAATTCCTTCAGATCACTGTTCAAATGTCCTCCTAGAGTGGCATTACTTATAATAAATAACAGTTCTCCTCTCTAAAACCCCCAACTCTATATTCTTCTCATCATGTGTTATTTTCTTCTACAACTCTTATCACCACTTGGCATGTTATTTATTTATTTATTTATTTATTGCTTCCCTTCCCACAAGGGGAACCTGGAATTTCAAGAGGTCCTTGGGTAGGAAAATAATCACATCCTTGTTTTCACTAAGCTTTAATTGAAATTTATCATTTCCTTCAATTATGAGTGTAGACAGCAAACCACATGATTTGGTGGTGCCTGGGACTTATCAATGGAAAGCCCAGATGTGTTTCCTATCACATTACAGTTGCTGGCAATACCTTGAAATATCATTTATGCTCATCACTTTGAAATTACAGTTGTGGTTAGGCACGCAGCTAAATGGCATGTGATCGAAGTCTTCCTGTCTAGAGATGTTCAAAAGATGTAGTTGGCCAACTCCTGAGCAATTCTATGTCTGGTTGTCATTCAACCACCAAAAGGTGAAGTCACAGTTTCTCATGTTGGTGACACAGACATCTCATTGCTTTCTAGTATTTCCTAATTACAATAGTAATCAATCTATGGAAGAGGTTGTTTCTAACATTTGTTAAAATTTTGCAAGACTGGACAGTTCAAATAGGAATTCTTAATTCTCTATAAGGCTGTGTGGCCTTTTATAACAAGGATAGCAGCAGACTACAAATGAAGAACAGATGAGTTCAAATACATTTGATGGTTGAGATAACTACTGAACTGTGTTATTGAAAGTAACTTATTGCTAACAGACTGTGCCATGATACGGGTCATACAGGCTGTTGGAAGTTACTGAGTTGGTTTCCTTTGAATTCTATGTATTTTATTTTATTTATTTGAAAACATTATTTTGAGAAGGACTCTGTAGTCTTTATGAAACTGCCCTGGGGTTCATGGCACAAGAAAAGGTTAAAACCTCTCTCCTAGACTGTAATTTCTACAAGAGTATAGACTTTTTCTCTTTTGTTCACTGGTATGCTCACAGATCTTATAACAGAACCTGGAAAATAGTAGGCAAATAAGTATTTGTTTCATAAAAGAATGCTGTGATTCAAACAGGGTCTGGTTTGTGTGTATATGTGATTTTCTTAGTGCTGTCTTTCTCCATGGCTTTATCCTCTGACTAGCTTCTTTCATAGAAGCAAAATGGTAGTCCCAGTTCCCACATCCACCTGCCATGTAAAGGTAGCAAGAGAAAACATCTGAATCCCTTGATTTGCAGGCAAAGTCCTGGGGTCACTGATTGGACCAGAGGAGGATGCATGCTCAATCCTGAACCGGTGACCATAGCCTAGAGGTGGACTAGAATTGACTCTGCCCATGTCATGTCTTCTACTTTCTGCCCCCCTGGAACAGGGAGGCAACCAACAAGTACTCACTGAGGATAGAGTTCCATTTTCAGTTTGATGCATGATTCCAGATTGGTTGAGGTAGTAAGGTGGTATAGATCCCAATTCTTTCATTTGTTATTTTGTGGTTATGAGAAAGAGACTTAGGATTTCTAAGTCTCAGTTATGTCTTTGGTAAAATGAAGACCTGTTACATTCTACTGGGATGAGGATTAAGTATGATTAAGTGGAATAGGTGAGATGTTGTGTGATGGAAGGAGTCCGTATGTGCTTTTGGAAGAAGAGGCTCAGGTGGGTGAAATCAAGAGAAATTAGTTAGTAAAAAAGTAAGAAATAATAGAGTCTTAAAGGAAGAAAATAAAATGAAGCAAAACTTTTTAGGTATCAGGCTGTGATGTATTAAATAAATGAGTCAAGGATGAGGAAATGCCAATACCAGCGGCTGAGAACCCCCTGGCTTTTTGTCCAGATTGTCTTGTTGAACTGCTAAAAATGAGTTAGTTGTAAATAGGCTGAATCTGATACTATCATGTTTTCCTAAAAGACTTTTGGGGTATGTGTGGGGGAGATGGGGGCATCAGCTAATATCAGGAGGTGATATTAAAGCTGAGAAGGAATTAGGAAGGTGACGAGGGGAATAGCATTCCAGACAAATGCTGGGATTTAAGGACACTGCCCTTTGGGGCAACTGCAAGGATATCAGTATAGTTGAGCTCAGAATGCAAGAACGGAGGGAGAGAGTCAGGGCTAGAGAGGAAGCACGGCTCAGATCATGAGGGTCCTTTATGCAATGTTAGAGTTTAAACTTTATCCAGAGGATAATGGGGACTCAACTAAGAGTTTTAATTAGAATGGGGACATGATCAAATGTAATTCTTGGTATACAGCTTTCCTGCTACAAGAGTAGAGTAGCTACGACAGACCGTCTGGCCAGCAGTGTCTACCATATTTACTCTCTGTTCCTTTACATACTTTACAGAAAAAGTTCTCCATCCCCGATTTAGATCAAGCAAACTGGTCACTCAAAATAACTAATTAATCAGTTCAATTTTAAAACCAATGTGACTTTTTAAAAAAAGATTTATTTATTTCTCTCCCCCCGCCCCCCCATCTCACCCTGGTTGTCTGTTCTCTGTGTCTATTTGCTGCGTCTTCTTCTTTGTCCGCTTCTGCTGTTGTCAGCAGCATGGGAATCTGTGTTTCTTTTTGTTGTGTCATCTTGCTGTGTCAGCTGTCCGTGTGTGTGACACCATTCCTGGGCAGGCTGCACTTTCTTTCGCACTGAGCAGCTCTACTTATGGGGCGCACTCCTTGTGTGTGGGGCTCCCCTACACGGGGGACACCCCTGCATGGCACAGCACTCCTTGCACATCAGCACTGCGTGTGGGCCAGCTCCATACGGGTCAAGGAGGCCCGGGGTTTGAACCACAGACCTCCCATGTGGTAGACGGATGCCCTAACCACTGGGCCAAGTCCGCTTCCCCAATGTGACTTTTTAGATCTACTTCATTGGGTTGATTTGAGTCCTGTGGCTACAGGAGGCTCAGGTAGAGCTAAGAGACCCATTTGGTGTTGGCAAGATCATTTCTGCCCAGGAACCCACCACTTAGCAGGACTGGATTAATTTCAAGGAGAACCAAAGGCCAGGCAGGACTCATTTATATCCTTGACTCACCCTGGCATCTGCCCCCTTCCCCAGAATGTCCTTTCCCTTTATTCACCATAGGTGGCATATTCATGAAAGGAACTGCATCCCTTGGAAGAGACTGGAGGCAGCATTCCTGAAAATCCTGTTGACAGGTAAAGGCTTTCCTGAATATAATGCGAAACCCTCAATATATTCCAATAAGAAGGTAAGAGTGTTAAAAAAACAACAACATAGTAACAAGATTGGGAAAGAAATCTGGCAATAATTCCTACTTAGGGGATTTCCATGAAGTTCTTCTCCCCTTAAAGAAACATGACATTGTAATCAGAAGTGGTATTTTCACTGTTTTAAAAACACCAAATCAAAGTACCTTCTCTCATACAGGTCTCACGAATTCCAAGATGATGTCAACAACTCTTGGCGATTTTTCTCTATCAAAAATCTCTGGCACCAGCCAACACCCTCAGGGCTCCCAGTGCTCTACTATTTGGATAAGAAACTTGTGAACACTTCACACACTGAGAGAGAAAGTCACCTATGAAAATGTTGTTTAAAGCACTGTGGTTGATTTCAACAAATACAACTAAGATACACAAATCAATTAGCATAGCTACAACAGAACCCAAGTGGTAACACCACCACTCCATTTATGCGCATTCTTTCTAATGCACTTCTTTTTCTTTTTTTTTAAAGATTTATTTATTTATTTAATTCCCCTCCCCTCCTCCGGTTGTCTGTTCTCTGTGTCTTTTTGCTGCATCTTGTTTCTTTGTCCACTTCTGTTGTTGTCAGCGGCATGGAAAGTGTGGGTGGCGTCATTCCTGGGCAGGCTGCACTTTCTTTCGTGCTGGGCGGCTTTCCTTACGGGTGCACTCCTTGTGCGTGGGGCTCCCCTACGCGGGGGACACCCCTGTGTGGCACAGCACTTCTTGCACGCATCAGCACTGCGCATGGGCCAGCTCCACATGGGTCAAGGAGGCCCGGGGTTTGAACCGTGGACCTCCCATGTGGTAGACGGACGCCCTAACCACTGGGCCAAGTCCGTTTCCCTCTAATGCACTTCTGTAAGCACTCTCTCATTTGATCTTCCCAGCATCTGAAAAGGTGGTCAGGTCAGTTTCAAACAGATCAGAAGGACCCAGGTACCACAAACCCCAAGTTTGTTTTTTTTTAATTTTTTTTTATTATGGGGCAAAATGATAGGAAAAGGACTTTTCTAAAGAAAATTACATTCACTCTGATTAATAACTGATCAAGAGTCTTCCTAAGGTACATAAAAAATATCTACATTCATTTAAAAATATTTCAAAGGGAAAGTTAATTTTACTGGCTTTTTATTACTTCCAGACAGAGTGCTTTTTGCTTGACAAAATGGTCTCATTTGAATTCTCTCAACAAACCCATGAGGTAGATATTAGGGGAGTTGAAGCTCAGAGGGGTTAGGAGATTTGCCCAAGGACACACTCTTTACATCGCACCATGCTGCTCTAGTGGTCAGAGTTTCCCACACTTCAACCATTTCATACCCTCTTTGTGGTTCTATTATTTGCTTGATGATATTCTTTAAATTGACTGGCTTAAAAGATTAAATTTATCTTAAAAGAAAATTCCCATTGTTATTAGTAATGAATAAAGAGTATCACTTGCCATAGGTTGAAGGAAACTGTAAAAATAAATACAATAAAAATCAGACCATTGGGAAGTGGACTTGGCCCAATGGATAGGGCATCTGCCTACCATATGGGAGGTCCATGGTTCAAACCCCTGGCCTCCTTGACCCGTGAGGAGCTGGCCCATGCGCAGTGCTGATGTGTGCAAGGAGTGCCGTGCCACGCAGGGCTGTCCCCCGCGTAGGGGAGCCCCACGCGCAAGGAGTGTGCCTGGTAAGGAGAGGCACCCAGAGCAAAAGAAAGTGCAGCCTGCCCAGGAATGGCGCCGCCCACACAGAGAACTGACAACAAGATGATGCAATAAAAAGAAACACAGATTCTCGGTGCCGCTGATAAGGATAGAAGCGGTCACAGAAGAACACATAGTGAATGGACACAGATAGCAGACAACTGGGCGGGGGGAGGGGAGATTAAGAAATAAATCTTAAAAAAAAACAACAAAAAAAAACTGGACCATGTTAGCACATTTTAGCCAAAAGTGACCTGAAAAGTTTCGGACAGTTCCCTTGTGTGCAGCTGGCTTCCTACTCAGCCTGAGGGCTTTCTGTGGCCACCGGAACCTACGTGGTGTAGGAGCATCAGGCCTAAAGTTCAAGGAGTTAATTCTGCCAAGAACAACCTTCCTCAAATGAGGAATTGGTGAATAAACACCTGGGCTGCCCTAGGCTTTGGAGGGACAATTTCATGAGTATGTTAAACAGTCTCTCAAAGAGTCCCTGGTAAAATTGATCTCCAGATGCACACAACAGCAGCCTTCTACCTAATACACCCTTTATTAACTTTCTTCCCTTCCCTGTCTCGTTCCCTCACTCCCTGCCTGGGATTTCCTCCCCAAAATAAACTACTCCCATCCAAATCCTTGACCTACGGCCTGCTTTTAGGGAATACAACCAAAGGTTATGTCTTATGGCTGTTTATTGGAAAAAGAACTAAGAAAAACAAAACTATATGCATGCTCTCATTTCTTAATGATCAAGCCCAATCCCATGCCAATCTTACTCTTGCAACATGTGAAAGCCCTTACAAGATGGTGAAACATGGAGATGGACTAACATCTTTCAAGTTTTTCAATAACCAAGATTTTATAGAGGCCTAACTCGAGCCTTAACTACCATTCTTTGATAGGTAAATCTCCCTTCTCATTCTGGAAAATTGAAATTTGATTTTAAATATGGCCTCAATTTTGGGTATGCTGAGATTTCTTTTTAGTGTTTGGGCAATTTGGGGAGATACTTTGATGACATCATATCTTTCTTTTGTAGATTTGACTAGTTGTGAGTAGCTTTTATGATGATAAATGAAAAATAAATCCCTTTGCAAAGAAAGGAAGAATAAGTGATAGCTCATTTACTTATAACTGAAGAGCTTTGTGGATGGTGTGTAGCCTTGACTTCAGAGAACAAAGTTAACAGAACTCCAGGCATATCTTCAAAATATACTCTGCAGAAGATGTGTAATGTATTAGTAGGTACACAAACAAATCAACAAACCATATGTACTCCCTCAGGCTTATGATTCCCATTAAGCTTATAAAAGGTATGTAAACAGAAAAGAATAGAGAATGATGTATTGAGTACCCACTTACCCACAGCATAGCTTTATGAAGTCTTAATATTTTGCCATAGCCTTCTGTTTTTTTATAAAGTAATAAAACAACGTAAGTATGCTTGAAACTCCTTTCCCCTCCCTATCCCTATCCCTCTTCTCCAGAAGGAATCACTGATGTTTCTGTCATTCTCAAGGATGTTTTAATATTATTACTGCACATGTGGTATCATAAACAGGATTGTATTGCATGTTTTTAAACTTTATGTAAGTGGTATCATTCTGTTTGCATCATTCTACGTGATATTTTTACTCAGTATCATATTTTAGAGATTTATCCATGTTTATATGTGTAATTTAGCTCACTCATTTTAACTACTGTAAAACATTCCTCTGTATGAATAAGCCACAGTTTATTTTTCCATTTTCCAGCTGATGAACATTTAGGTTCTTTACCATTTTTTCTTATAACAAACAATGCCTCTACAGACATTCTTTTACATGTTTCTGTGTGCATATGTGCAGAACTTTCTTGTAAGATATGTGTCTAGAAGTGGAAATGGTGGATTATAAAACTATGTGTGGCTTCAACTTTATGAGAGATTGCCAACTTGCTCTGTAAAGACCAATTTATAATCCCACCAGCATGTTTGAAATTTCTTTCCCCCACATTCTCGCCTACATTTGGTATTGACAGATCTTTAGATTTTTTTTTTTTTTTTTGCCAGCCAACCTGAGAGCTATGGATGGTATTTCATTCTGGTCTTAATTTGCATTTTCCTAATTACTTGTGATTAGAAGGGGTTATTTACATATTCTGATGCAAATCCTTTGTGAGTTTACATGCTTGGTAAATATTTTCTTCCAGTAGTTGAGTTGTGTTTTCACTTTGTTTTTGGTATCTTTGGATGGATGGAAGTTATGAATTTTACTGTAGTGAAATTTATCAATCTCTTTTCTTTAAATTTAGTGGGTTTTGTGCATTGTTGAGGAAAACTTCCTACTCTGGGGTCATTCAGATATTCTCCCATATTATATTCTGAAACTTTCATAGTTTTATATTTCACATTTAGGTCTAAAATCCACCTGGCGTTGGAAAAGAGAAAAGCTCTGATTTAATTTTTGTCCAAACACCATTTATTGAAAAGACTGCCATTTCCCCACTGCTCGGCAGAACCACATTTATCATAAATCAAATATGCATATGTGTATGAGAATGTCTCTGGATTCTGTTTTGTTGATCTAGTTATCTTACCCTGAACCAATTCCACCACGTTCTTAATTAGTATAGATTTAAAACAAATCTCACTGTATGCAGGTGCAAATATCTCCCCCCATATCTCACTTTATTCTTGTTCACAATTGTCTTAGCTTTTCATGGATATTTCCCCCTTCCACATGAATTTTAGGATTAGTTTGACCAATTCTGTGAAAAGTCCTGCCTCTTGGGATAGTGATCATAACTTTTTTGAATTTATAGATTAACTTAGGGATACTTAATATTTTTATGACATTAAATTTTCCTAACCATTTATGTAGGAGTTTTAAAAGTGTTTCAACAACATTTTATAATTGTATGTATATGGGTGTTACATCTCTCAAGTTCCTGCCCATGGGCATGAGAAACAGCCTTCACTGAATGGGGTCTGACAAGGTTCTGGAAGAGTATGTGGGACCAGAAATATTATCGTGGCCATTTCTGGAAAACACAATTTGCCATAGTCTGTCCTTTGCCTACAACAATTCATATCCCTCTCACATACAAATAAAGCCATCCCTCATCCCCAGGGTCCCCAAAGTTTAATCCCCTTATGGCCCAAAGCTCAGGCTTACGGTCTATCATCTTGCCATCCAGATAATGTTCAGGTGCAGCTGACATTCCCTGTTTGGATCCTCAAGTAGAGCTCTTTGAGAACAGTTTCCATTGATTTTGAGACATGCGAACTCAAGAAACAATTTGCTCGTCCTTCCACATCCCACACATAATGGTAGGACAGGCATAGTGTAAGCGCCTTCAAAAAGGGGGAAATAGGAGATACACAAGAATCCATCACAGTGTTGAAATTCAGCAGGGTACCTGCTGCTGGTCACTTGATTAGGGTGCAGTCCTACTGCCTGGCTCTTGGTTATGCCTTCAGAATCTTCTTTTCCATAAAAAATGGCCCATTGTGCAGCTAAATGGCTTTCTCAGTCTGTTTCTACCAAGCTGATTTAATTCTTTTAAAGACCTTGTAGGCTTCTTATGAACCAATTTATATTACATTTGAACAGATACCCATACAAGTTAGGGAAAGAGCAGTGAAAATGAGTGCGAAGGCCCTGGGACAGATTTCTATTGAAGCATTTGAGTTAGCGTGGCTAGTCAGGTGTGCAAGGAGAAGAATGGTAGGGGTAAATTTCAGAGAAGTAGTCAGGGGCTTATAATGTAGGGTCTTGTAAGTCATTGTAGAGTCTCTAGCTTTCACTTTAAGGCATTGGGGTTGTGGTGGGGTGGTTAGTAGAGGAGAGACATGATTTCAGTTACGGTTTTAAATAATCACTTATGGAGGCAAAATGCCAAGGAGTTTACAGTGTATTTCCTATTACCATGAAAACGAGCCACATGGAGATAAGTAGGGATAGAGTTCATTCCTGGACATCCAGGGTACTCAGTTAGATAAAAGGCAAACCTCAGGCTCTTGTAAATCTGGTTTTGGTTTAAAATTGAATTTGTACTTTATAGGCTTTACTAATATTTAGCACACTCTCCAACTAAGGATTTTTAAAATTTTTGTATGTGTGGGGAAGCAATTGTGCTAATAGCTCCCCTTTTTTTGGCCCCTCAGATGGACTATCACCTTCTGCACCCTGCCTTCTGCCCCAGGAGCTGACCTCTATGGATTAGTTCAATGACCTCCTGGTCCTCTGGCTTCCAGGTGGGTTTAACCAATGAAAAGCCCCAAGCAGATCAGAGGGTGGAGAATGAGATCAGGAGATTGATTCCCCTGATACCTTCTGTGAGAGTTCCTCAACTATGTCTTGGCTCAAGGTCACAGCTTCTGGCAAGGCATGACTCTCTCTCCTCCAGTAACCTCTCCCTCCTCTGCAGACCTAAGGTTGGTGATAACTTGATTACTCTAGTGCCCAGTTTATGCACTATCCTCCACAACTCCCCTATACCCACACCATTGTAAATAGGCCCTTTGTAAATAAACCTTCTCAAATCATCTTATGTTGGGGGTGCCATCAGTTCTTCTAGGGGCCCTGAGCCAATAAAGCATATTTATTTTTTAAAAATAAACTAGGGTGTTTATGAATTCAATTTTGGTCTTCCTCTTTCATTTGTCCTTTTTCTTCCTCCACAGCGGCATATGAAAATGGAATACGTATAGAGCCATGGACAGAATTCAGGAGGTAGTCTTTGAGGAATACAAACTTGGAAGTCAAACAGACATCTACTTATAGATGTCTATATGGGTGTTAAAATCCATGAGAAATGGGCGCACACATTTTCCATATGTGAGTGGGAGAAGTGACCTCTTACCAGTTACCAATATCTACTTCCCATTGTCACCACCAAACCATTTATTCACTGTTTATTTTTATTTTTTTTTAGGAGGAAGCAGGGACTGAACCCAGGACCTCATATATGGGAAGCAGGCACTACCACTAAACCACTTAAAGTCTACTACTGCCTATGGGCATCTTACAAAGAAACTTGAGCAGAGGATTAAAAGAAGTGAGAAGTGAGTCCTGCTTACATGAGGAGGAAAATGCTCTAAAAACAGGTATCAAGCTCTGGGATGGGGACAAGCCTGGAGTTCATGGCTTTGCAAATCATAAACATCCTGAATCTCTCCTGCAATCAAACAGAACACTGGTCCTTGGGCTTTTATATTTTTTCTGTTAGTTTGCTGGCTTTTTTTCCCTTTCACTTATTTTCCCAGAGAAGAGCATTGCCGAGAGGATCAGATGCCCAAGATCTCAAGCACACGGCACATTTCTACTTTTCAAAAGAAAATTATTGTATAGTATATCTTGAGTGAACAAAATCACTTGGACAAAGCCCAGAACTGGTCTGAGCAACTCCTTAGTCATGAATTGTCGAAGGAGTGGCCACAGTTTTTCTAAAAGAGGACAATTTAACATCTGGTTTGAAATGGCATTTGACTTGTAGACTCTGAGACAGCCTCTTCTTATTTCCCCAACGAAAGACCCATGAAGATACAGAAAAATGCAAAAACTTAAACAACTATAGAAAACCTAAGAGACTAATTCCCCTATTAGAGCTGGACCAAGAAAAATCTATGCAAGATTTCCCTCTTGGCAAACTCAAAAGTTGTGATTGCCCCCACCCATCTCCACCAAGTCAGTCAGAACAAAGTGGAGATGGATGTTGCTGAGAGCTTATCTCAGCCATGCGGTAATAACTAAGAGCAATGCCCCAGTTACTCTGGGTACATAACCAGTTACCTCAAACCTTAGCGATTTCAAACAATGGTCATCTTTTGTTATCGCTCACAATTTTTGTAGGTCAGGAATTCAGACGGGGCACAGTTAATACAGCTTGCCTCTGCCCTACCATGTCTAGGGACTTAGCTGGAGGACTCAAGGACTGGAGGCTGAAATCATCTAAAGGCCCAATCACCTAGGCAAGGCTGTCAGTCGGAACTCCCTCGTGTAGCCTCACCACATGCCATGGGCAGGCATACAATGTGGAGGTTGGATTCTAAGGGTAAGTGTCCCGAGAGAGAGCCAGGCAGAAGTCATGTTGCCTTTCGTGATCTGGCCTTGGAAGTCACACAGCACCACTTCCCATCCTATTCTCTTGATCAAGATGGTTACAAGGGTCAACTCAGGTTCAAAGAGAAGGAATATAAATCCACACACCAGAAGAATGTGGGATAATTTAGATATTGATGAGATATTGAAGAGATACATATTTGGTATGGTTATCTTTGGAAAATACAACCTTCCACTGATGGGGGTTCCCAGGTTACATGGCCGGTTAGAATTCATGCCCTGCCACTTACTGACACTATGACCTTGGGCAAGTAACTACTTGACCTCTTTCTACCTCAGTTTCTTTATAGGGCTGACATGAAGATTCAATGAATTGGACATTAAGCAATTAGAATAGTATCTGACATATATTAAAATGCTAAAAGTGTTAGCTACTATTACATACTGTAATAATATATTATATCCTTGTCACCCACTTCTACCTTTCCCATTCTCTAGTAGGAATAGGAAAGTAGCATAATCACACATTATGATACTCTGTAAGAGATGACTATATTGGCAAGGGGGAAGGGGTGGCTAGTCTCATGCATTTTCTTTTCTAAAGAATCTGAAACTGGGAAGCTGATGTGGGTCAGTGGTTGAGCACTGGCTTCCCACACACAAGGTCCCAGGTTCAATCCCTGGTCCCAATATCTCAAAAAAAAAAAAAAAAAAATCTGAAACCCACAGATAGGTCCTGTAGAGGTTCATAAGACACTGCTGACTACAGGGAAAATACCATCTGCCACGGAGGAGATCTCTCAGATTGGATGGCCTGGCTTAGAACTCCTACTCTGCCACTTACAGAATGTGTGACAGTGCAGCTTACAGGCTAGAAGATGGAACTGGACTCCCGTGAGGAGGAAAGGAAGGGGAACAGAAAGAAGGAAGACTCCCTACAATTCTGGCCCTGATTTTGTGTGGCCCAAAAGGCAGCACAGTAGGCCTCTGAGTTCCTAATCTTCTAATGAGCTGGGTTTTTTAATGGACCCATTGATTGTACTTTGTGTTTCCTAGATATCTTGGACATAAGGAAGTTGCCTGTCTGTCTATCCCTCTGTCCAGAGGAAAATTCACAAAAATATTCATATCCGTGTGTCTGGGTGGTGAGATGAAAAGTGATTTTAAAAATCTTTTCCAAACCTTCTATCATTTCACAATTCAAATAAAAGTCAGGAGAAAATGAACTCCTGATACACAGCAGCTGTGCTTCCACATTAATAACGCTTCTGAGGGTCAATTATGAACACACTCTCCCAGCATTTCATTGGGAAAAATTGGGCTGAACCAACCTCTGGAGCTTCCTTTCCTTAAGAGAGAGAAGTGTTTGCTGCATGCCTCTTGATCCTAAATTGGCAGCATCACCAAGATGCAGTGACTAATAGAGCGGTTAGGAGATCTGCTTCATGGCGCAGGTTGGGGTGACCCTACTGGCCCCCTCAAAGACCCAAAGCTCCTCCTTGTGCACCTGTTGAAGTGTATTGACGAACCCAACGAGCTTCCCAGAGACCCAGCGCAGAGCTGTGCTGAAACACGGTGTCTGCGAGACCGTTGGGTCCCGCCGTGGCACCTAAGGCTGCAGGGTGGGAGAGGGGTGTGGCAGCTCACAGAGCCCAGGCAGGCTCAGCTGCACCCCTCCCCACCACTGCTAACAGCAAGCCAGGCCCTCGGGGAGGGGGAAGTACAAAAAGAAAACACCTGTGAATTCCTTGCAGAACTCCCCTGATGGCTGCATTCCACCCTTTTTCCTCTTATAAAAGATTCCATTTGCTCCATCTCTGACCCGAGGGCATGGACACATGGAGGGAGGCCCGGTGTGGCTTCTCCGGGCTTGGCTGTGTTCCCCACACCAATTAATCACCAGACCTCAGCCTGACAGGCCTAGTTCTTTGCTGAGGCTCATCCTCTGGCTGTTCCGGTGATTACTCTAAAGCCTTCCCCAGATGCAAGAATTTCTCAACGCTTTTTCACCCCCGCTGCTCCAACACACGTGCTGGTTACTGCATACCCAGGGCCGCAGATCCCTGCTGTTGGCTGACTCAGGTCAGTGCTCAACCTTGAGCTGAGGTCAGGCTGTGCTACCCACTGGCTGTGCCACCTCGGATGTGTCACTTGAACTTCCTAAGCGTCCTCCCCCTTGCAAAGAGGATAATGGTAATTACAGTTCCATCTTCAAGGGCTAATTGTGATCATCTGAGTCAGGGGTTCCTTTATTATTATTATTATTATTATTATTATTATTATTATTTTGCCATTGGTCCGTTTGGCAGTCTGGGAAACCTATGCACTTGTCTCAGAATTGTTTTTAAATGCACCAAATACAGTACATAGGATTACAAACAAAACAATCAGATTGAAATACCACGATCTAAGTATTAAAAAGAACTGAAATGGAAATTAAACGTGTTTTCCATTTATGCATTAAGTGACATGTCTAAAGACTACTATGATTTTAAACTAGAGGCAAGCCTAAATGATACTGTGAGATATTTACAACAGCAGTCCTGTGATATGAATATATCTGTGATTTCAGGTGGTGATAACGTCACGGGGACTGTTAGAGAACTATGATTTGTTGGTTACATTCATGATGGAAGAGAATGCTACATTTTAGTTAGTCATTGCCATCCAAGTTCACAGTCCCCTGATACCTATTCACATACTCTTAGGAGTACATTTCCTGCAGATTAAGACACTCTGATAAAAAATAAATGACATAATCTATGTGAAAATGCTCTTATACTGTATGGTTTGATGCATTTGAAAGATGGAGAAAAGATTCCAAAAAAGAACATGAGTTTTGAATTTCTTGGAATATTTGGAATTCTCCTGTATCAGTTTCCTTGAAAAACTTTTTGGTGGTGGTTAGGCTTGGCAGAGAATGAGCCTTCCAACATGGGTCATTAATTCCCACTGGAGGACTTCACATCTCCAAGTTAATCAGTTATCTTCGTTATCCTCAGGTTAAGCAAATGGATCTTAGATGTGGCTCCTAATCTCCCTACCTTAGAATGACTTGGGTTGAGGGAGGGGGTTGGTGATGCGCATGTGAAATGTAGAGATTCCCAGGCTCTACCTGGATCAGAGGTATGCCCAGGTTATTTCCTTGTTTCTTTCTTTCATTTTTTTCCCCCCCTAGGTGTCCTCTGGATGATTCTACTATACACTCAAGTCTGAATATCCCTGGACTAAGGGGGATTACATCTATCATTCTCATTCGCATTTGGAGAAACAGAAATGTTGTCCAGACAGCACAGGGGAAAGACAGAGGATCTTCTGGAAATTTCTCAGCTTGATTATTGCCTGAGCCTACATCAAATAAACCAGAATTCACACTCCAAGGATCTCTGTAATCTTCTCAAACACCCACCCATTCCTCACCGTACCTCCAATGAGCACAGTTGGAAAGTAAACATCTCCACTCCAGGTGGAATCCCCAGTGTTCATTCAACTCAGCCTGTCCAGTTTCATTGTCAGTTTGGCACTGCAGGATCCTTCCCAGAGTCAAAAGGGATAAACTTCAATCTCCAGTGGCCTGTGCCCAGAGACCTGCCATGAGGAATCACGTTGGAAGGTCAGGGAAGTCACACCCAAAACCTGAACTAAGCCAGATCTTGAGGGTTGGTTGGAGAAAACCAGACCAAGAAAAGAAGAGAGACAGATCTACCATGGAAGCCTCATTTCATTTTGGTGACCCTTCCAAGTTACAAAGAAGATTTAGGGATCTATAGCATAGCAGGTACTCCAGGGGCTTCTCCTCTAGCTGTCAGGGATGGTGAAGGCTGGGAAAGGCAGGAGCATGTGGCAGAAGCATGGAGCTTTGTGAACAGAGCTGTCCTTGGGCATATGGGGCTGCACCAAAATGCCAGCTCACTCCCCTCCCCGACCCCAACAGCCCCCATCCTTCAACTCTGAGACTATTCTGTTCTGCAGTGCCTAGGTGGCTTTTTCAGGAAGAGTGGGCTCAATTTCTCCCATTTCCTTTAAATTTGTACAAGCCTGGGCTCATTTCCACAGTTCCTTGAGAAGAACATGTGCTAAACACTTGGTTCTCCCAAATGGCCTCCTGCCTGCTTTTTGCACATTTTGCACATTTGGCCTAAGGGCCAAATCCTGCCTCTGACTCTTTGTAAATAAAGTTTTATTGGAACATGGCCATGCCCATTTGTTTACTTCTTTTCTATGGCTGCTCTCTGGCTACAAGGACTGAGTTGAACAGCTACGACAGTGTGAAAGGCCCTCAAAGCTCAAAGTATTTTCTATTTGGCCCTTTACAGAAAAAGTTTTCCAATCCCTAGCTAAATGATGGAGACATGCATCAGAGCAGCTGGAAAAAAAAAATAGGGGATTCAAAGAGTTAAAGGAGGAGAGCTTAATTTCTGATTTTGAGAGCAGAAAAGCAAGAGAAATATCGTATTGTTATGATAAGTAACATGATTGAGCACTTTCTATGTGCCTAAGCACCATGCTAAGCACTTGACATACATTCTCATTTCTTACAACAACCCTGCAAGGCAGGTCTCTTCTAATTTCCATTTTTCAGTAGAGAAATGTGAGGCCCAGAGACATGTAATCCTACGCCCTGGTCAACCAGCTAGTTAAGTGGTAGGGTGGGAATTGGATCCTAGGGATGAGTCCAAAGGCCAAAATTGTGACACCAGGCCAACCTTCCGACTGGCTCCAGGCCATTAGAGAGTGGGGGAATGCCTGCCTTGCAGAGGCCCAGGCTTCCTCCATGCCTAGATCAACAGAGCTCAAATTCTTAGCGTTGGCTGGCAAAGGCAGTGGTATTACAGGAAATTTGGGTTCTTTCCGTCTTCAATACACCCCTGAAGCTGAATTTTTAAATGTTCTGGTGGAGGGTGGGGTGAAGAGGGTTTGCCTGCCCAGGAATATTTGCCTCCTTTCTTCTCATTACTAGATTTTAAGAGGAGGAAAACCAAAATTTGTCAGTTTATTTTTCTATTTTGAAATTATTATAGGGTATGGGATTGAAACACCCAAAGACTAACCCCCAAATGGGCATAATAAGTAACACTTTATGTCTCTGCATGGCCTTTTTGTCCAAAGATCTCAGACAACTTCACAAGCAATAATTATTTCCTATTATATTACTCCCTTGGGGACTATAATGGAGTGTGGCTGCTTCGAGACTTGAAGAATCCCTTTAAGTTACATAAGCTTTTGCCAGCTCTTTCTGGCTAAAGTAAGCACTTCACCCACGTTTGAAGAAAAAAATGTCATCAACTGATTTCTCTATTTAAATTGGCATCTACCTAAATTAGTATTTCAGGCATAGCCTCAGTTTCAAGGACTGCTGTTTATGCTACTTGGCATGTGTTTTTTGTGCCTGTTTGTGTATGTGTGTGCTTTTAAAACCAAAACCCTCAAGGGCAAAGTAAAAGCAAATTAGCACTTAATCCATGATCCCATTGATGAGTTTACGTACAGGAGACGCATAGCTTAGTGTCTGCTAAGGGATAGTGGTTCCTCTGCTCAGCTTTTCTTAACAAATAAGTTGCACCTCTTCACATCCCATCAACCAATAAGTACACGTAAGGATGACCATTAATGAGCTCCAACTTGGTGCCACTCTGTACGAGGAGGTTCATCAGCGGCCTCGGTTTGCCCTACCTCAGGAGGGAGTAAAGCATGAAACTTTCAATTTGTGTTAACTTTTAATTCTACCCTGCTAAATTATTTTTGGTGTATGTTTTACAATATACATATTATGGTGTTCAGTAATGCCTGAATCTGGTTAATAAGCAGATGTTTATCTTTTTATTTTTAATATAAGGGTGGGTGGGCAAAACTCACTGTCCTATATTCATCTCAGCATTTATTAGCACTAGACCCTCAGGGGTCACAAACTGGAATGCCTCGGGAGTCAGAAAGCAACTTGAGGGGGTGAAGCCAGCCAAGTGGACAGCGACTCAGTAGAGAGCACACATAGAGGAAGGGAGCAGCTGCCCCAACTCTGACCACCCATTCCAGCCAAGTGATGCCCTGTGGAAATGGGGTCTCCGCTTGGCCCAATCTTCAGATTTTTTCAAGAGAAATGGAAAAGTTCGTTTTAAAGTGAATTATTGCAATTTACTTTTAAATATAACTTTTTAAAGAAACACTTTGCTGGCCTTCAAACTCTACATCTGTTGGCCAGCATTGGCCCATGGACCACCAGTGTGCACCCTCTATCCTGGGTGTTTCATCAAAAAGCTTTCCATGGTTAAATTTGTGAGCTGCAACACAATGAGGTTCTTCTTAGATGTTCTTGATGCAAGTCAGTACATTAAGTGCTCTAAGAAGTGGTGTAAGAAAGGAACCTGTTCAGCTTTGCTTAAGATGACTGCTCCCCAAAATCATTTGCCTCTGGACTTTCTGTTCTCCACCCCTCTACCCCCATCCCACCACAACAATCTTCAGAAGCGTGGCTGCTAAGAATATACACTGGGAATCGGTGCACTCTCTCATGTAACCCTGCCGATAAGTGTGCTAGGCGAGTACTGTTACTGTTATTCTCAAGTTATACACAAAAGCAATTGAGGTTCTCAGGTAAAGAAAATTGTTCAGAGTCCTAGGGTTAATGAGGGGCCAATGCTGTCTCCGACTATAGAACTGAAATTGTTTCCTCTGCATTTCATAAATGTAGCTCCGCAAAAACAGCCTGTCGATTTTGTTTTTCTATGGTACTGTAGCAATTTCAAGATTCTGAAGGACAATCTGTTCTTTGGTAGGACTGGTTTTTAAAAGAAAAAAAAAATCCTGTAGCACTATATCAAATGACACTGGTTCCATAAGCCACACAGGCACAGAGATCTCATTTTATGGCCACGTGCTCTGATTAGCATCACTTCCCCTGGGAAGGCTCTGTGAAGCCTCTCCCCCATGCCCTGCCCTGGGTGTTCTGAAACACCCATCTGGTCTTCTCTTCTTCTCTCCCTGGCTTAAGGCTCATCTCTCTCCCCCCTCGCTGAACTCTGTCACCTTTCTCCCCACCCAACCAGTCTGGCTTCGGTTAGGCCTCTGCAGCCCTCCCAGCGGGCAGCCAGAGCGGAGCAGAGGGAGGAGCGGGTCAGGGCACTGGCTGGACCTGAAGGAGATCTGGGAAGGCCGCTGCATGGCACTGGCCCTGGAAACAGGCTGGCGAGCTGGTGTGGGGTCAGGGTTGAGGTGGAGGAGGAGCCAGGGTGGACCAAACTGCAGCCTGACCCCTTCATAACATTTGGGCACCAGATGCAGCCAGAGGGCTGCCATTCGGTCAGCCTCGAGCCAAACCCCATTCCCAGGAGTGAGGCATCTTGGAAGATGACCACAGAGGATCCTTCATCCCAAAGGGTAATTCACCCCTCCCTTGGCAATCACTGCCAGGCTTAACTAACCAGCCTTAATGGGAGAAAGTTTATCTTCAGCTCTCACAGAAGCTCTTCCTGCTGCATTTCCTTTCTTTCTCTGCAGGGTCTCTTCAGAGGTCCAGGAGGAATGGGAGTCTCTGCCCTCCCCATATTAACGTTTGATAAAACTGAGGGCAACAGAATGGAGAAGCTAAGAGCATCAGACAGAAATGATTTGGAGTCTTAGAGCATTAACTAGCTGTGTGTCCTTGGGCAAGTTACTTGGACCTCTCTGTACCTCAGCCTCTTTGTAAATGGGGTTAAACACAGTACCTCCAAGAGAAATGAATATATCTGTCCACACAAAAGCATGTACATGAACATTCATAGCATTATTTACCAGAGCTAAAAAACCCAAATGTCCATCGACTGATGAGGAGATAACTACAACATGGTATATCCATACAATGGAATATTCCTTGGCAATAAAAAGCAAGGAAGTACTGACGCATGATAATAATAATACAACTTGGATGAATTTTGAAGATATTGTGCTAAGTGAAAAAAGCCAGTCACAAAAAGACCACATATTATGATTGCGTTTATATGAAATACCCAGAATAGGTATATCTGTAGAGACAGAAAGTAGATTAGTGGTTGCTATAAAGCTGACAGGAAAGGTGTTGAGGAGAAGAAATGGGGAGTGACTGCCAACAGGTACATCTTTCTGGGGTGATGAAAATGCCCTAAACTTGGATTGTGATGAGGAATGCACACCTTTTTGAATACACTAAAACCTACTGAATTATACACTTTAAATAGGTAAATTATATGGCATGTAAATTATATCTCAATAAAGCTATTATTTTAAAAAAGAACTATATAATGCCTGCAAAGTGTCTAGTACAGTGTCTGGCCCATGGTAAGTAAGCAATAAATGTTTTCTTTAGTAATAGTAATAATAATGGTAACAATAATAAAAATATAGTTATTATGCTACAGCATATATTAGCATTTATATTAGATACACACAATTATTAAAATTAAATAATTATTAAAAACTATTATTATTTTCACCCAATCTCCTCATTCTCCTAAAACTTTCTGATTTTGGAAAGGTGCTCCAATTCTTTAACTATCTTTTTACTATCATATTACATAATTTATAGTTATCATAAAATATATCTATATAATTCTTACCATATATCATAATACATACTTTATGTATCGTAAGTATTATGAAATAATATTAGTAGAAGTATTCACCCTGTGACTCTTCTTCCTCCTTAAACTTTCCGAACTTGGCATGGTTTCCCCAATTCTTTGAACGTTTCCTGGACCCTGATATATTTGGAAAGAAAATAGCTCTGAGTTAGGTGAAATTCAATTACAATAATGACTCTAATTCAACTGTCCCGTCTAGTTCAAGCCAGAAAACAGAAAAAATAACCCACGGCGCTCCTGTAGCTGAGCCCCTGGTTCAGGCCGCGTGAAATCCGAGCGAGGGGTCGGGCCGCCGGGTGACGGGGTCGCGCGCAGCGGGTTCCAGGCCAGAAGCCACAGGGGCTGCCGGTTCTGGCTGCAGCGCGCGCGGCCCTGGGGGAAGGGCCCAGTCGGGGTGCGGATAAAGGGTCCTTTCTCCCAGCCCCCCAGCCCCAGATTCCCCGTCTCCAGGAGCGCTCGGGTCCCGGAGGAGGGGCTGCTCTGCGCCGTCGGCAGGGGGAGCGCGCCTGTGCTGCCGCGCAGGTGTCCGATTTTCATTGAAATTGCAAAGCCGAGCGCCTGCCTGATCTGATAACAAAGACAGCATTGAAGCCGGGCGTCCGCCTTCCGCGGCCACGCAGGGGACAGGACAGTGATTTCCCCGGGCTGTGTTTGCTGCCTGGCTTCCCCACGGAGCGGCGCGGCCATGGGTGAACGCGGGACTTCTGACAAGGCCCCGCCGGGCTGAGCTGCTGTTTCCCCGAGTGCGGGGAGAGACCTTCCGGAAGAAGGCAACGGCGGCACAGCATGCCCACAGCTAGACTCCTCAGTGGACTTTTGAACCAGGACTAAGAGGGCTGCTCCTGGAGAAATGTTGGCCGGGCCTGAAATTCACCTGGAATCTCAGTTTCCCTTAAACCCTACAACTAAAGAGCTGAACATGGCTATTTTTTCATATTTTCTAGACAAACCTACCGTCTATATTGTCACAGCAATTAATTTGGGTTAAAAAAAGAAACACTCTTGTTTTGCAGATATCTTTGGGGTGGTTGGATGTTGTGCTTGGCATGGTAATAATTTTCTTATAATTAAAAAAAAAAAGAACATTCTTTTTCAAAATATTTTTGAGGGAAAAAAGGAATACATTTATGAAAGATTTTCAGAGAGACTCCTGAAGCAAAGTCACTTAGAGGAAGAGGCTTAGCAAATCAGGGTCTCAGACTATCGGAGCCAGACTCTGCAGAGAGGGAGGGCCACAGCCCCGACTCTGCTGCTCTATGTGGTTGAAGAAAAGATGGACCCTGCCATGGCCCAGGGCACAGGGCCAAGCTGTGGAGGCTGGGTTGGACTTTGTCCCCCTTTGCCCCCTTGGTCTGGACATCCCTGTGCAAGGCACACTACGTGGTAGCTCTGGGTAAGGTCCATTCTTCCTTCTGCTCTACTTATTCTAAAAAAGGCTCAGAGATGTTAAGTAACTTTGCCCAAGGCCACACAGCCAGACAGTCATAGAGCCTTTCAGGGTCATCAGAGGCCTTAGGTTTTTAAGTGCCTCTGGACCCAGCAAGGAGCGGTGGTTGCCACAGGCTTCCCGGACTGCAGCAGCTCACTAGGCCCATAGCATTTTCAAAAAATTCCCAAGTTCTCAGAAGGAAGAGAAAAAGATAGGTCCTGGAGCGAATCAGTTCATGCATGTTGTACAGTTCTGAAAAGAGGGAAAATAAAAGGATTGGACCAAAATGGGAGGAAATTGAAAGAAGTAGATTTTTTAAAAACAGTGAAGGAATGTGAACATTGTGGTAGAGATACATAGCAAGTGTGGACTCAGTCCTTATATTTGGTATTTCTGAAGCATCACATTTCTTTATATAAGTAAGGCAGTTTAATTTTGATTTTGAGATCCTATCTTGCTATATTCAGGGAGACAATCTCAGTGACTCTTGAGATTCCTCAATCTGGACTGTGCCCCATTCCTGGGGTCTGACTCTGTGACTGGGTGTGGTATGGTGGGGGTATCTTCTGGCTGTCAAATACAGGGATGACCTGGGGGGTCCCAGTGTTATTGTCCATAGTCTCGTCCTGTTCGTAAGCCAGTGGCTGCCTCAGTGCCAAGCTTGGGAAATGGGACTCCTTTGCTGGGCTGCCTAACATGCTGCTTGGGCCATTTTTTCCCCCTGGAATCTTGCCTTTTCCTTAGAATTAGGGTTGAATTAGGGTGAGGGTTAGGGTTAGGTTTCCCCTGGGATCTTGCCTTTCCTTAGGGCACTGCCAGGAAGCTGAACCCTGGTCCTTGTTCCTCCTGGCCCCAAGGAACTCCTTCATGCTCTCCATCCCTGTCTCAACCCCCACCTTCAACAAAGATAGACTGACCTCTGCTTTCAGCCCTGCCACAAAATATAGTTGGGGTAAGAAGCACAGAACCTGTTATCTGCTTAAATGAGAGAAAGAGCAAAAGGAATATAGTGAAAAAATAAAGCAAGATGTAAAAATACTCTCCAGCCCCACAAACAAAGGCTTTTCCTCCTGGAAGGGACTCTGAAATTAGCATCTTAAGTCCCTTATATTACCAATGAGGACATGATACACTTAGTGAGAAGAAGTGATTGATCTGGCTAGTGCAAAAGGCAGGATATAAATAGAAAAAATTAAGGGAATTAGATCACATTTTAAATGAGTTTTTAGTAGCTCACACTCTAACGAATTCTAGAAGAAAATCTGATTTGAAAGTAAAAGTAAAAATCCCCTTTGTCATGTGAATAAGCATCCCCTAATTTTAACTGTTCTGTCTTGGATTTTGAGTATAGAGGGTTTTCTTAGAGGAGGTTCACCTGTATTTCTTTGAGGATTATTTATTTATTTATTTTTTTAGGAGGTACTAGGGATTGATCCCAACACCTTATACATGGGGAGCAGGCACTCAACCACTGAGCTATACCTGCTCTCCAGTGAGGGTTGTTTTTTTTGTTTTGATTTGTTTTTAGGAGGTGCCAGTGATCAAACCAGGATTTTGCACATGGGAAGCAGGCACTCAACCACTTGAGCTACATCCTCTCCCCTGAGAATTATTATTTTTTTAAGATTTATTTTTTATTTATTTCTCCCCCCGCCCCCCCCAGCTGTCTGCTCTCTGTGTCCATCCGCTGCGTTCCTCTGTGACCACTCCTATCCCTATCAGTGGCACCGGGAATCTGTGCTTCCCCTTGCCGCATCATCCTGCTGCACCAGCTCTCCGTGTGTGCAGTGTCATTCCTGGGCAGGCTGCACCTTCTTTCACGCTGGGCAGCTCTCCTCATGGAGTGCACGCACGGCACTCCCTGCATGCTTCAGCACAACGCATGGGCCAGCTCCACACGGGTCAAGGAGGCCCGGGACTTGAACCGTGGACCTCCCATGTGGTAGGCAGATGCCCCATCCACTGGACCCAGTCTGCTTCCCCTTGAGAATTATTTTTTGGGGACATAATATGTTTGTGTTTTTTTTTAAAAGATTTATTTATTTATTTACTTACTTATCTATTTATTTATTTATTACCCCCCGTTCCCCTCCTCATCACCCACCCTGCTGTTTTTGCTGTCTGTATCCATTCACTGTGTGATCTTCTGTATCTATTTCTCTTTTGGTCTTCTCTTCTTATGTTTTCTCCTTTTGGACTGATTGGGATTTGATCCTGGGGACCTCTGATGTGGAGAGAGGTTCCCTGTTAACTGCACCACCTCAGTTTGACTCTCCCCTTTGTCTCTCTTTTTGTTGTGTCATCATCTTGCTGCGTGACCAACTTGCATAGGCATTGGCTCACTGCGAGGGCACTTGGCTCGCCACGTGGGCACTGGCTTGCTGCACAAGCATGCTTTCTTTTTTTCTTTTTCCCCAGGAGGCTCCAGAGATCGAACCCAAGTCCCCGCATATGGTAGGCGGAAGCCCTATCACTTGAGCTACATCTGCTTCCCCATAATATGTTCTTTGAGATCATTTTCCCCAATAAAGTCTCCATAAATAAGAACTTATGTCCTTCTAATGGTACAAGCAGACCTTGAGACACAGCTCCTTGAGTAATTGTTTTCTTTGGTGGTTTCACCATCCAGATGCCAGCATCTCTCAGAAATAAGATCAGCAACTCTATAAACTCCATTCTCTGCTCTAGCTAGGCATTTACTATCTGAATATTCTCTAATTAGTACCATTAATTTTGGTAAACTGAATGAGAAAACATGGACTTGTTCGATGCTGGGAGTACCAGTCAGTTCATAAATTCTTTGGTATATACCTCCTCTGAAACCAAGATGGTATCTAGGATAAGGGCCACAATAAGCCTAAAAGATTTTGTGACTTCCAATAAATATCTCCAAATGGACATTCCAAAACCAGAGAACGTGTCCCCTTGTTTTGAGAGGTGGGGAGGATTTCATGGCAGGGTTTCTGAAGCCTAAGGAAGACAGAGAGTGGTAAGAGATGGTCCTAGGGTAATCCAATTGGTCCTTCTTCATGCTCACAGCTGGACTATTAGAACCAAGTCAAATTTCAGGGAAAGAATTTATCTGTAGTCAAATACATGTCTAATAGGTCTGACACAACTAGTTTTCTCTTAAGGAAGAATTTGATATAAACATAATGCATGCTAAGTTTTATTTAGTACTCTACTACATCTCAGTCTATGTCGTCAGCCCTCACAATCATCCAATGAAATGAGCAGTTGTTATTCCCGTTTTGCAGATGAGGAAGCTAAGGCACAAAGGGGTTAAGTTACTTGCTGTAAGTCTCAGAGCAGAGTCATAGTTTGAACTCAGGTCTCTCTGACCACCTAGGCAGCAGTGTTAGTCAATATTCTAGATAACCTCTCACTGTAGATACTGAGGTCCTCAGCATGAGGTGGCACACCAGCACTTTATGTCCTCCCAGTAGGAGAAAACCTGGACTAACAAATTCAGATGGTGACAGAATCAGTGTGAATTTGATACTATGTGGACTTACTGGAGTTCAGCCTTAACTACATGTGCCAATTAATAACTGTTTCTAAGTCTTAAAAACACCTCTCAGAAATGCCTTTTGACCATCAACATATGAAATGATGTCCAGAAGAACTGAGTGAAAATGAAAATTTGTGTGGAGAATGGAGAGAAGCATGCAGATAACACCCACCTAGCATGCAGATGGATGTGATGGTCACCCAGTATGAAAATAAACATAGGATATGTATGTGGGTCCACATTTACAGAACCATCCTTCCACTCACTCATTCATTCACTGATGCAACAATTCCCAAATGGACGCAATACCTCAAAAGAAAGCAGAACCTGGCAGCTAAGTGTGGCCTCTGGAGCCAGGCCCCTTGGGTGGGAAACCCAACTCTTCAACTTACTGGCTGTGTGGCTTTGGGCACATTACCCTCCGTTTTTGAGGATAATAATAGTGCCTGCCTCATAAAGGAAGTTGTCGTTTGAATTAAATGAGTTAATATATGTAAAGTATGTGAAAGTGAGCATGGCTTATCATAAGTACTATTTAAGTCTTTTATAAACATTATTATCTATTAGAGAATGTGCTGTTAGTATTTGCCAAGGGTCTCAAGCTAAAATCCTAGTGGCATCTTTCATTTTGTTCTTTCCCTTCCCTTCTCCTCCCCCGTATATAATCCATGAATGAGTCCTTAAAGTTCTATTTCCAAAGTGTATCCCTCTAATACATCTACTTTACTCAGTCCTCACTGCTACCGTCCACTCTTGCCTGGACTACTGCAATAGCCTTGCTTTTGCCTCTTTATAATCCTTTCGTCATGATAAGAAGAATATTCTTTGTAAAACATGAAACTGACCATCCCATTGTGCCATTTAAAATCCTACCAGGGTTTCACATTACAGTCAGAAGAAAATCCAACGTTCTTACCACATCCTAGGTGTAGGGTTGCCAAATTTTTAAAAACCAGGATGCCCAGTGGTAACCACAGACTTTTTAGTATAAGTATGTCCCAAATATTGCATGGGATATACTTATACTAAAAACTATTCAGTGTTCACCTGAAATTCAAATTTTTAATTGACTGTCCTGCAGTTTATTTATTCATTTAGTTTTCTAAATCTAGCAACCCTCCTGAGGAGGGTCTCAGATCAAGCTCTGCTTGCTGTATCTCATTCTAGTCTTCCTGCCAGCCCACAGGCCTCTTTTCCACATTCTGCCCACTCCTCCTGATTTAGGGAGTCATGCTTCTCTTCTCTCTACCTGGAATTCCTGACTCCCAGGGGTTGCCATGGCTGGCAGCATCTTTTCATTCAGCCCTCACCTCAAATGTCATCCTCAGAGAGCCCCTTCCTGGCTACTCTTTTTTTTTTTCTTTTTGTGGAGGATAGTCCCTTTTTCATTTCAGTCAGGTCTATTGAGGTATAATTGATATACAGCAAAATTCATCCTTTTTAAAAAGAATAGTTCTGTTACCCCTGCAGAATTCCCTTGTGCACAACTCCTTCCCCTACCCTCCACCCCCCCCCCCACACACATTCCCAATACCTGGAAAGCACTTATCCCTTATCTACTCCTATAGCTTGGCCTATTCTGGAACACCATACTAATGGAATCATACAGTCCGGCCTCATTCGCTAGGCATAATGCATTTGAAATTCATCGATGTTGCATTTCTCAGTAATTTGTTCCTTTTTATTGCTGGGTAACATTCCATTGTATGGCTATACCTAAGCTTGTTTGTCACAGGTTGAAGGACATTTGGGTTTCCAGTTTTACGAATAAAGCCACTATAAATGTTTGCATTCAGGTTTTTGTGTGAACTTAAGTTTTCTTTACAAGTTCAATATCTTGGAGTGGGATTTCTGGGTCATATGGTAAGTGCATATTTAACTGTATAAGAAACTACCAAAGTATTTTCCAAAGTGCTGTGTCATTTTGCATTCCCATTAGCAATGTGTGAGAGCTCCAGTTGCTCCATATCTTTGTTAGAAGTATTGCCAATTTTAAAAAAAAGACATTTTAATACTTGCTGTGGTTTTAATGTTTATTTCCCTAGTGACTAATGATGTTGAACATGTTTTCATGTACTTATTTGCCATCTGTATATCTTCTTTGGTGACACATCTGTTCAAATCTTTTACTCATTTTTATTGGGTTGCTCATTTTCTTTTGATTAAGTTTTGAGAGTTCTTTGTATATTCTGGATACAAGTCTTTTATCAGTTATGTGCTTTGTAAATACTTTCTCCCAGGCTGTGACTTGTTTTTTCATTTTCTTACCTACTGACCACCCAACAACCCTAAGTAACTTATTTCTTATAACTCTCAACTTCACGAGCCTGTGTTATCTTCATCCCAATTACCCAATTATTTTTTGAAATTATACTACTTATTATGGACCACTCTGCAAGTTCCACAAGAATAGAATCTTGTCTATCTTAGTTACCACTATATGCTCAGGGATTAGGTTTGTGCCTAGCACCTAGTAGGTACACACCAAATACTTGTTGAATAAATAGGAATAAGAGCCACTAGCACCTACTGAGTGCTTATTAGGCTCTAGGCACCATCTAAGTACTATAATTGGTTTAACTAATTTAGACCTCAAAACACTACCATGAGGCAAATCCTATTATTAGCTCCATTAAAAAGGATTTGCTAAAAATAATAATAATAATTGCAATACAAAGGGATATGCTGGTTAAGCTATTGTCTCTTAGCCCCAAACCTTCTATACTCTGCGATTGGATGCTGGGGCTAGGACTCTGCAAACCCCATTTCTGCTTTGCCAGGTGCTCTTTATTAGTTCCAACAAAGGGGATGATAGTGGGAGACTGGAAGGCTGGGAGAGGGAGACAGACTTGTTCCTCTGGGTTTGTTTGCAGTTGCTGCCAGCTTCTCTCTAGCATATGGTTTTAACCCTGATAGAGGTAGTTGGTTCCAGTAACATTAGCTGGTTTCAGGTTTCAGTTTGTCCCACTTCCAGACCCAGCTCTATCAGGCCCCCTCAAAGACTTCTAAAACAAGCAGTATTATGCTCCCTCAGAGATACCAATACCAGCTCTTCCAAAAACCAAGTTCCTGCTCTGGAGTCCACCCCCCAAACCTCTTTTTTAAAAAAGGGTTTCTCTTACATTTTAATAATCCAGTCCTCTATGTTTTCCACACTTTTGGGGTGGTAGCTGCTTCCTATAGTTACTACCTCTGTGATACATTAGTGACTCTGTTTTACTTTTTCTGTTTTCTGATACATGGGGTATTAGTTTCCCTGAGCTGCAGTAACAAATTACCAAACACTTGATGGCTTACAACAATAGATATTTATAATTTCAATCTTTTAAAATCTATTTAGACTTGACTTGTAACCCAACATATGGTCTGTCTTGTAGGATCCATGAGTGCAGGAAAAGAAATCATATCCTGCTGTTTTGGGGTGCAGTGCTCTATACATGTCTATTAGGTCTAGCTTATATATCATATTATTCAAGTTCTCTGTTTCTTTATCCTTTGTCCAGATGTTCTATCCAGTACTGAGAGTGGTGTGTTGAAGTCTCTATTATTGTAGAGATACCTGTTTCTCCCTTCAGTTTTGCTAGTGTGTGTCTCGTGTATCTTGAGCACTCAGTTTAGGTGCATAAATATTTCATATAGTTACTTATTCTTGGTGAAATGCCCCTTTTATTAATAGTTTTGCATTTAAATCTATTTATCTGATATTAGTATTGCTACTCCAGCTCTTTTTTTATTTACTATTTACATTTAATACCTTTTTCCAAGGTTTCACTTTTAACCTGGTTGTGTCATTACATCTGAGGTAAGTCTCTTGTAGACAACATATAGATGGCTCATATTTTTTTTTTAATTCATTCTATCAGTCTATGTGTTTTGATTGGGGAGTTCAAGCCTTAACAGTGTTATTACTGTAAAGGCATTATTTCATCCATTTGTCCTTTGGCTCTCTGTTGTCATATTATGCCATATTCTGTCTTTTCACCCTTCAGTTTACCCTTCCTAATAATCTTCATTTCTACACTCTTATCTAAGTCTCTCACTCTTGTTTTTTCCTTTCAGGCTTCAGCACTCCTTTTGGTATCTCTTGTAATTCTGGTCTTTTTGTAATATATTCTATCGGTTTTGTTTGTCTGTGAAGATTTTGAACTCACCCTCATTTTGGAAGGACACGTTTGTCAGATACATAATTCTTGACTGACAATTTTTCTCTTTCAGTGCCTTAATTACATCACACCACTTTCTTCTGACCTTCGTGGTTTCTGATGAGAGATCAGCTCTTAATCTTATTGAGGCTCCCTTGTATGGGGTGCTTTTCTTTTCTCTTGTTGCTTTAAGAATCTTTTCTATCTCTGATATTTGTCATTCTGAATATTTGGTGTCTTGGGGTTGGTCTGTTTGGGTTTATTCTGTTTGGGGTGTGTTGTCCTTCTTGGATACTGATATTGATGTCTTTCATAAGTGTTGGGAAGTTTTCAGTCATTATTTTCTCAGATATTCTTTCTGCCCCCTTTCCATTCTCTTCTCCTTCTGGGACACTGATAATGGATATGTTTGTGCATTTCACCATTGAGACCCTGTTCCATGCTTTCCATTCTCCTGTCTTTTCCAGTTCAGGCATTCTGTCTTCAAGCACTTCAAATCTGCTCTTTTGTGCCTCTGTTTTTTTATTTTTATTTTTATATACCAGGGACTGGGGATTGAACCTGGGACTTTGCATGTGGGAAGCTGGCACTCAGTCACTGAGTCACATTGGCTCCCCTGAGTTGGTTTTCTCATTTGTTTTCCTTTTTTTTTAGGAGGCTCTGAGAACTGAACCTGGGACCTCCCATGCCTATGTGGGAAGCAGGTACGCAACTGCTTGAGACATATCCACTGCCCCCTAATGTATTTTTAATCTCATCCATCATGTTTTCCATTCCCATAAGGTCTGTTACTTTTCTTTGCAAGCTTTCAAACTGTTCTTTATGCTCACTCAGTGACTTCATAATATCTTTTATCTCTTTATTCATATTTTCTTTCAGTTCTTTGAATTGATTTAAGATAGTTGTATGATTATCATTGACTAACTGTCTTAACTCCTGTATCTTGTCAGGATATTCTGTTTGTTCCTTTGGCTGGGCCATCTCTTCCTATTTCCTAGCATGGCTTGTAATTTTTTGCTGATATCTAGGCATCCAAATATGTTGGTGAATTTACTCTGATGGCCAATTTCTCTCTTTTGCCTATTTTTTTCTTACAGGTCTTCTTTGATATTTGGTTTAACTTATTCTAAGTCTTTAAAATTGCTCAACTTAAGTTATCAAAATCAGGCCAGGGACTTACTAACAGGGCACACATTTTCTCCCAGGAGTTAGGGTACACAGAGACCCAAAAGCAATTTTTGTCCATGCAACTTCTAGACTGGCCAGAAGATGGTGCTTGTTGGCATACCTTTCCATGGAGGTGTTTCAATCTCTGCTTTCTTGTACTTTTGTCTGATCAGAGCTGAGATTCAAAGTGGGCTCTGCTGGCCAAATTCACTGACGAGAAGCCTCAATAATCCCCCTCCCTTTTCCTTTGCAAGTGCTGACAGGTAAGAAGATGTCTCTGTCACTCTCAGTCAGCTACAGTGAGCCAGAGGTTTTACCATGGCTTAATATCTTGTGGGTGTGGGAGGGGAGCCCTTCCCAGCCACCTCAGGAGTTTGATAATTCACATTTGTTGTCTTGGGTTCTTCATCTCTCTGTCCCTCAACCTCCTGGGAGTTGTGTAGTACAGCCCTGGTTTGCTGATCCTGAAGGCAGGTCCCTTGGACAGCTTTTGGCTCTTTCACCATTGTTTTTGTGAGAGTTGAGCTTGATTCCTACTCCAATGCCATCTTCTTGGAACTCCTTTATCACAATTTCTTCTATCACAATTCTGAAGGAAATCAAGGTACTGGTAGGGTTGGTTCCTTCTGGGAGGCCTGAGGGAGTATCTTTTTTATCCTTTCTCCTAGTTTGCTGCTTGGCAAACTTTGGCTTCCTTAGCTTGTAGACACATCCTTCCAACTTCTGCCTCTGTCTTCACATGGTCTTTTCTCTTGTGTTTATGTGTCCTTTTCTCACTGGACACTCTTACTGGATAATTTAGGGCCTGCTCTTAATGTGAATGATCTCATCTTTTTCTTTATCTTAATTTCATCTGCAAAGACCCTATTTCCAAATAAGGTCACCTTCTGAGGTTCCAGGTGGACATAAATTTGGGAGGGGGGATGCTATTCAACCCACTATACCTGGTTAACAATATTTTATATTATATTATCTGAGAAAGTAATTATTGTATTGACTGATCCAGGAAACTGAGTACAGGGATTATTAGAACAAGAGTCAAGCAGGAGTAAGATGCTTACACAATTAGCTTCAATAAAAAGAAAGCTTGAAATGCCCCTAGAGAGAAACCAAACAAGGGCAATTTAGCAGTGTCTATTAAAATCTAGTACAATGCATCCCTAGAGGAGAGGAGCATATGATCTTGGCAGCTCCCACTTAGAACTGGGGAGGGAGGTATCTTAGAAAAGAGATGTTGGGTAAACAATCCAATCAATGTCCCAGACTCAACCCAAGTACCACTTCTTCTATAAAAACTCATATGGCAGACATTTTTGAATGGTTCTCAATACCACAAAGTTCCTTCTTGCCAGTCAGTCTTGCATGATAGAGAATGGAAAAGCCAGATTTGCTATCTCATAGCCTCCTGTGCAATAGGGAGAGGCATAAGAGAGTCTATTACCCAGTTCTGGCCAATGGAATACATGAAGAAATTTGTGTGTGGGGGGCATCTGGTAAAAAAGAGTTTGTTCGGTGATGCAAAAAAATAAATAAATTCAATTAAAAAATTTTTTTTTAAAGTCCCATTTTTCTGCTGTCCTGGCTACCTACTACTTTTTGAACTTGAATGTGATTGAAATGTTTGTAGGTGAACCTGCCATATTGGACTGTGAAGAGTCAAGCCTAAGGATGAAGGATGTCCGAGAAGGACAGAAAAAACCCATGTCCTTGATGATATTGTTGAACTACTGTGTAAGTATAGGAAGAGCTTGCTTCAGCTATCTTGATAAAAAATTAAATCCGTAGTTTAAGTCACTCTTCAGTTTTCTCTTTCTTACAGCTGAATGCATTCTAGCTGGTGCATTTCTCATAGTCCTTCAGCTGGAAGGTGTCTTTCCCTCCTCTTGACTCAGCAATCCTTCTGAATTTCTCTGTAATTTTTGTTTGTACCCCTCTTAGGGCATGGTCAACTTTCTTCTTTCTAAAGAAGTCTATAAATGCTTTGCTTTCCCCTATTAAACAAACTATTAGGGCCAGAATCTTGTTCATCTGGATATTCCACTCAACCTCTAGTAGAGTACCTAACACATGGCAGGTATTATAATAAATACCTTAATAAATAAACTGGCATAACCTGTACCTACCTATGTGGGTTACACCTACATCTTATATTCATAGTTTATCATTTATATTGTTTCCATCTTTTGGCAATTGTGAATAACGCCACTATGAACATTGGTGCACAAATATCTGTTCAAGTCCCTGCTTTCAATTCTTTTGAGTATATACCTAGTACTTGGATTATTGGGTCATATGGTAATTCTGTGCTTAACTTTCTGAAGAACCACCATACTGCCTTCCAAAGTGCTGCACCCCTTTGCATTCCCACTGGCAATGAATAAGTGTTCCTATTTTTCCACATCCATTCCAACACTTGTAATTTTCAATTTTTAAAAAATAGCAACTATTCTAATGGGTATGAAATTATATCTCATTGTGGTTTTAATTTGCATTTCCCTGATGGCTAATGATGTTGAACATATTTTCGTGTGTTTTTTGGCCATTTGTATATCTTATTTGGAGAGATGTCAGTCACGTCTTTTGCCTATTTTTTAAAAAAATTGGGCTGTTTGTTTTTTTGTTAAGTTGAAGGATTTCTTTATACATTCTAGATATTAAACCCTTATTAGATATATGGTTTCTTTTAACAGGTTTCTTTGCAGAAATAGAAAAGCCAATCATCAAATTTATATGAAAAGTAAGGGCCCATATAGCCAATGACATCTTGAAAAGGAAAAATGAAGTTGGAGGACTCATACTTCCAGATCTTAAAACTTATTACAAAGTCACAGTATTCAACATGGTACTGGCACAAGGACAGACATATAGAGCACTTGATAAAATTGAGAGCTCATAAATCAACTCTCACAGTTATGGTCAACTGATTTTTGACAAGGGGGCATTGACTGCACAATTGGGAAAGAATAATCTCTTCAATAAATGGTGCTGGGAAAACTGGATCTCCATTTGCACCCCCCCCCCCAAAAAAAAAAGAGGACCCCTGCTCATACTTTATACACAAATCACCTCTAAATAGATCATGACAGTAATATAAGAGCCAGATAAGAGTCAGAACTATCAGACTTCTAGAAGGAAATATAGGGAAGCATTTTCAGGACCTTGTGTTAGGCAATGGTTTCTTAGACTTAATAGTGAAAGCACAAGCAACAAAAGTAAAAAATCAGATAAATGGGACTTCATCAAAATGAAAAGCTGTTGTGCCTCAAAGGACTTTATCATGAAAGTAAAATGGAAACTTAACACAATGGAAGAAAATATTTGGAAACTACATATCTGATAAGGGTTTAATATGCAGAATACATAAAGAAGTCCCTCAATTTAACAGGAAGACATATTGGAATTTTGATTGGGATTGTGTTGAATTTATAACTCACTTTGGGTAGGACTGACTTCTTAACAATATTTAGTCTTACTATCCATGAACATAGAAAGTGCTCCATTTATATAGGTCTTCTTTCATTCCTTTTAGCAACATTTTATAGTTTTCTCTGTACAAGTCCTTTAAACCTCAGTTAGATTTATTCCTAGATTTTGATTCTTTAAATTGTTATTGTAAAGGGATTTTTTTCTTGATTTCTTCTTCTGATTGTTCATCACGTGTGTATAGAAACACTACTAATTTTTGTGTGTTGATCTTGTACCCCATCACTTTGCTGAATTCATTTATTAGCTCTAGGATCTCTGTTGTAGATTTTTCAGGAATTTATGTATATAGGATCATGTCATTTCCAAATAGGGAAAGTTTTACTTCTTCCTCTCCAATTTGGATGCTTTTTATTTATTTATTTTGCCTAGTTGCTCTGGCAAGAACTTCCAGTATAATTTTGAATAGCAATGGTGACAGTGGCATCCTTGTCTTGTTCCTAGTCTTAGAGGGAAAACTTCCAGTCTTTCACCGTTAAGTAGATATTCTATTCTATTCTATTCCTAGTGCTCTAAGTGTTTTTATCAAGAAGGTGTGCTGGATTTTGTCAAATGCCTTTTCTATATCAATTGAGATGATCATGTGCTTTTTTTACCCATCATTCGTTAATATGGCATATTACATTAATTGATGTTCTTATTTTGAATCTCTCTTGCACACCAGGGATAAATCCTCCTTGATCATGGTGTATAATTCTTTTAGTATGCTATTGGCTTTGGTTGGCTAGCATTTTGTTGAGGATTTTTATATCTATATTCACAAGAGAGATTTGCTGTAATTTTATTTTCTTGTGGTTATCTTTATCTGGCTTTTGTATGAGTTTGATGTTGGCCTCAAAGAATGAATTAGGAAGTATTCCCTCCTCTTCATTTTTTGGAAGAATTTTAACAGAACTGGTATTAAGTCTTCTTGGAATATTTCATAAAATTCCCCTGTGATGCCACCTGACCCTGGCCTTTTCTTTTTTGGGAGGTTTTTGATTGCTGATTTGATTTGTTGAGATCGTCTATTTCTTCTTGAGTCAGTGTAGGTAGTGTGTGTGTTTCTATGAATTTATTCATTTCATCAAGTTTATCTAATTTATTGGCATATAGTTTTTTGTAGTATCTTCTTATAGTACATTTTATTTCTGTGGGTTCAGTAATAATGTCCTTTTCATTTTTGATTTTTCATTATTTGTACTCTCACTCTTTTTTATTTGACAGTCAGGCTAAAGGTTTGTCAATTTTATTGATCCTTTCAAAGAACCAAGTTTTGGTTTTGTTGACTTTTTTTTTTTTTGCATTCTCTATTTCATTTATCTCTGCTCTAAATTTTGTTATTTCCTTCCTTCTGATAACTTTGGGTTTAGTTTATACTTCTTTTAATAGTTCTTCCAGTTTTGAGGGTAGGTCTCTGATTTGAAGTCTTTTTTTCTTTTTAATGTAAGCATTTAGAGCTATGTATTTTCCTTTCAGCATCAGCTTCACTGCATTCCATATTTCAGTATGTTGTAGTTTCATTTTCATTTGTTTCAAGATATTTCCAAATTTCCCTTGTGATTTCATCTTTAATACTGCTATTTAACTTTCACGTATTTGTAAATTTTCCATTTCTCCCTCTGTTATTGATTTCTACCTTTTTTCTGTTGTGGTCAGAGAAGATACATTATATCATTTCAGTATTATAAAATTCACTGAGACTTCTTTTGTGACCTAACGTATGTCTATCCTGGAGAATGATTCATGTGCTCTTGAGAAGAATGTGTATTCTCTTGCTGTTGGGTAAAGTGTTCTATATATATCTCTTAGGTCTAGTTGGTTTAGAGTATCTTTCAAGTATTTTATTTCTGTACTGATTTTTTGAGTAGATGTTCTATCCATTACTGAAAGTAGCATATTCAAGGCTTCTACTGTTAATGTGAATCATCAATATCTCCCTTCAAATCTATCATTATTTGCTTCATATAATTTGGGGCTCTGCTGTTTGGTACATATATAATTATTACATATTCCTGTTCAATTGACTCCTTTATTAGTATATAATGACCATCTTTGTCCCTTGTAACTTTGCTCCTCATAAATAATTACTATATCAGTATAGCTCTCTTTTGCTTACTACTTACATGGTACATTTTTTTCCATCTCGTCATTTTCAACCTAGTTGTGTCTTTGAAATGAAGGTGAGTCTCTTGCAGACAGCATATAGTTGGGTCATGCTTTGGCTTTGGGTCATGTTTTTTTTAATCCATTCTGCTAATCTCTGCCTTTGGAGAGTTTAATCCATTTATATTTAAAGTCACTACTGATAATGCAGGACTTTCTTCTGCCATTTTGCTATTTAGCCTTTGTAAGTCTTATACATTTTTTGTCTCTCAATTCCTCCATTAATGCCTACTTTTTATATTTATTTGATTTTTTATGTTGTACTATATTGAGTGCCTTCTCTTTTCTATCTGGAAATATTTTTCATTTATTTTTCTGTGGTTACCATGGGGTAAAATTTAACATTGTAAATATATGTCATATTTGGCTTGATCCCAACTTGACTTCAACAGCATACACATACACTTTTCCTCCATTTCCTCACCTTTTTTTAATACTTGTTACCAAATTTTTGTATATAATTTATCTAAACCATAGATTTATCATTACATTTTATGTACTTACATTTTAGCACCTGTAGGAAGTAAGAGGTGGAATTACATGCCAAACAATGCCTTACAATATTACTGGCATTTATAATTACCCTAACGGGTGCCTTTACTGCAGGTCTTTATTTCTTTATGCTGCATCGAACCATTGTCTAATGTCCCTTCCTCTCAGTCTGAAGAACTCCCTCTAGTATTGCTTATAGGGCAGGTCTAGTGGTATGAATTCCATCAGTTTCTGTTTATCTGAGAATGTTTTAATCTCTCCTTCATTTTTGAAGGTAAGATGCACTGAATATAAAATTCTTGGTTGGCAGTTGTTTTCTTTTAGCACTTTGTTTTCTTTTAACCCACTGTCTTTTTGCTATCACAGTTTCTGATGAAAAATCGGCACTCAAACTAACTGGGGCTCCTTTGTATATAACACATTACTTTTCTCGTGCAAGTTTCAGAACTTTCTATTTTGTATTCAATAATGTGATCAGTATATGACAGGGTGTGTTTTTCTGCATGTTTATCCTATTTGGTGTTCTCTAGGCTTCTTGGATGTGCATATTCAAGTCTTTTGCAAAGTTCTCTGTTTTTTTTTTTTTAAAGATTTATTTTTATTTATTTAATCCCCCCCCCCTCCCCCAGTTGTCTGTTCTCTGTGTCTATTTGCTGCGTCTTGTTTCTTTGTACGTTTCTGTTGTCAGTCAGTGGCACGGGAAGTGTGGGCGGTGCCATTCCTGGGCAGGCTGCACTTTAGCGCTGGGCGGCTCTCCTTACGGATGCACTCCTTGTGCGTGGGGCTCCCCTACGTGGGGGACACCCCTGCGTGGTGCGGCACTCCTTGCGTGTATCAGCACTGCGCATGGGACAGCTCCACACGGGTCAAGGAGGCCTGGGGTTTGAACCGCGGACCTCCCATGTGGTAGACGGACACCCTAACCACTGGGCCAAGTCCGCTTCCTGTCATTATTTCTTTGACTATTCTCTGCCCTTTTCTCTCTTTCTTCTTTTGGGATTTCCATAATGTATACATTAGTATGCTTGATAATATTTCAGAAGTGTTTCAGGCTATCTTCACTTTTTATAATTCTTTTTTTCTTCTTCTTCTGCTCAGCCTGACACATTCAATTGTTTTGTCTTTGAGTTTACTGATTATTTCTTCTGGCAGCTCCAATTTGCTCTTGAAATGCTCAGAGGGATTTTTCATTTCAGTTATTGTGGTCTTCTACTTCAGTAGTTTTGTTGGGTTTCTTTTTAATGTTTCTGTCTCTTTATTAATATTCTCATATTGCTCATTCTTTGTTTTCCTAATATCCTTTAGTTCTTTCTCTATATTTTCCTTCATCTCCTTGAACACTTTTAAGATAACCTTTTTTAAGTCCTTGTTTGGTATGTCCATATTCTGGTCTTCCTGGTGTTGGATTTTTAGCTTTTTTTTTTTTTTGGATGGCCCATCATTTCCTGTTTCTTTGTTTTTCTTGTGCTCTTTTATTGTACAGTGTAAATTTTAATGTTTTAAAATGTTAATTCTGGGATTTATTCCCTGAGATATCTTTCCTGGTTTTGTAACCTTGTGGTAATAAGAGATTTTCTGGTGCTTCAGCCCTCCTGTCAGGCCAGTCCAACACAAACGCAGTGTGCATGCTCTTCCCTGTCTTTTCTGGGTCTGTGTCCTGTACTAGGCTTGTGCTTAGTAGATTTGGAGTTCTTCTGCTTATAGGAGTTTGAATGACCCCCCTATTCTTTGGCTGATAGACTTCCCTCTCCAGGATATTTAATCAGGCAAGCCTTTGCTCCAGATTGTATGCCTCTATAGTTTCTTACACTCCTTTTATTGTCTCAAGCTGCTTTTGCTTGGCAGACAACTTCTAGGAGGGGAGGCTCACAGGAGAGGAGTTTCTCAAGTCAGTCTTTCCCAGGCCAAACAGGGCCAGGGGCCCATGAAGGGAGCACACTACTACTACTACTATTACTACTACTACTACTACTACTACTACTATAATACCAATGATAAATATCATATAAACATAATTTATGTAACATCTTAGATAATTGTACAAAATTAATAATACTATATAGTAGATACTATAATATATGATATATGACTATAGCATAAAAAGAAATAAAATAATTTAGTATTGGTATATGTATCATAGTTAATATTTATACAGTTCTTTCTATGTGACAGGCTTTGTTTTGAGTATCAAAACAGGTAGATGCTCTTAAGCTTACATGAGAGAACCAAGACTTAGAGGGGTAAACTTGCCTAAGGTCATGTAGTTACCAAAAGGAGAAGCTGGAATTTTAACCAAGGTGATGTGACTCCAGAATCAATATTTTAACTATCCCTTCCCTGTATGTAAGGTTCCAGGCTGGGCATTATGACTCATGCTGGAGAGTAACTAACCCATCCTGAAGGAAGTTACAGTCCAGTGGGGGAGGCATACATAGACACAGATGACTCCAGAAACAGGCAGAATAGATAATGTACCAAGCAGGAATTCTTGTGGTGTGCCACCAAAATTGACTGTCTGATTTAAGCAGTAAACAAAATTACTTTAAGGATGTTGGTAAGCTCGCAGATAGACTGGATAACTAGTATTAGAAAATGGGCAGAGAGAGCAGATGTAGCTCAAGTGGTTGTTTTCCATGTATTGAGGTCCTGGGTTTGATATCTTCTACCTCCTAAAAGCAAAACAAACAAAAACAAATGAAAAAACAAACTCTCACTGTGAAGTGGATATAGCTCAGTGGTTGAGCGCCTGTTTCCCATGTACGAGGTACTGGGTACAATCCCCAGTAGCTCCTGAAAAAAAAAAGAGCAGAAACGAAATGAGGCTAGTGTGAAAGTCAGTTGGTCATCATTAATCGAATCTTTCCTTTTACCAGATAATAGCTATGTTAACACTGAACAACGAAAATTAAGGGGCTCCCTTAGTTTGTTAAAAATATATGATCCATGTTGACATCACCGAAAATGGTTTTTAAGGTTTCTTAACTATCTAGTATGGCTGAAAATAAAAAGGATTTGTAAGGGTCTGGAGGGTTTTCACTTGAGGGTGTTAGGGGGTTATATTTGGGATATCTTATTATGAAGCTGTCAGAGTTTTCTGGATTTTGGAAAAAGGCAAAGCAAAAGATGGGTGAAAACAGGTAAGTTTCCTTGGCTATACTAATCATCTAACAAATGCCTCCTAGTGATGATAATGATAAGTTATGGAACAAATCTGTGATCTTTTGGGGAAAAGTTCTTTAGGAGATTATTATGGTAGTTGGACTGATGCTTGTAAAACTTTAGTTGACGACCCAGGCAGAATGATGATATTGGGTAAATGATTCTCTTCTTTACTTTGAATATCTGCTGCCCTGGACATCATATATATTGTATGGACATGCCAACAGTACCTTCTTTCTTCAAAGCATATAAAAATTAAATTAATTGCTCCTTCCTTGAGCACACCCAGATGGCTTATCTGCTCTGGGGTTTTGTTTGTGCTTTCAAGTCCCTACCTGCAACCTCTCAGAATTTATCTAAAAATAATCACCAAAGCTGCAAATCTAGATTTTCAGATCAGAAAATATTCCCTGATTTATGAATTATATACATTGGGTGGAGCTGACAAAGCCTCATCACTCATCACAGTGATTCCTCCACTGCTCACTTCTCAGTGCGTAGCCCAGAAACCCTGTTTAAGCTGAGATTAGAATAACATAACCTCATTAACCTTGGCAGCCTGGCAGCTGGCACTGGCCTACATCCCCTGAGACCAGCCAGTGTGCCCAAGAGCCTGACTGTATTGATTGATGCAAAGCCACAGCCTGGATTCCTTTTGGTGAAATTCCATTTCAGCAAACACCTGGATTCACTCCACTGGTTGGGCCTGTGCAGACATTTGTCTGTCTTCCGAGAATTATTCTTCAAATGCTCAAAGACATCAGGGGTAGAATAGCCCCAATCCAATATGAAAAATAAAGTCCTGTTTATGGGCTACAAATTGAAAAGGCCTTACTATGTCTAATATCTGGGGACAGCTTATCCAAATAATCGAGTTTCCTCCCCTTTTGTTCTACTTGAATTCAGATTCTGTTCAAAAGTTCCCCAGACAACAGTATAACCCATGCTACTACAGAGTTCTGATAGGAAGAAAAAATATATAACTTTGCTTCTCCAGTGGTGGTAGGAGAACCTTCCAGGGGGAAAAATCCTCTGGCTACACTTCCCTGACCTGAGGAAGTATACAACTAGAACACAATTCTTCTACCTTGATAATATTCCAAAGCTCTCCCAAACCTTTATTCAATTTGTCCATGTGGGTTACATTGTTGTAATTATCTCTCCTTTGTACCTGGGAAAGCTGAGTCAGAGTGGTTAGCTGGTTTTCCCTATCTAACTCAGAAAATCAGAGGGAAAGGTAAGATTAAACTACAGAGAGTCTAATTTAGTGATTTGGCAAACTATTTCTGTAAAGGACCTGATAAAAAATATTTTCATTATCTGTGGGCCATACACAATCTGTTGCAATATTTAAATTTGCCATTGTAGGGAAAAAGGAGTGATAGACAATTTATGAACAAATGGGTATGGTTGTGTTCCCCAAAAAATGTTTATTTACAACAGGGAGTGGGCTGAATTTGACCATGGGCTGTAGTTTGCTGAACCTAGGTCGAAGTTTTTCTACTCTAACAAGATTTCATAGGTGCTTTGGGAATTTATCTGCTTTATTCATTCTTGTATTCCCTGTGTCTATTAATACATTTGGCTTAAAATCAAAGAAGCTGGAAGTCAACCTTTCTCCTGCCTTCCCCTATGGGTAGAACCATATTCAATTGCACCAAGTCCCACTGATGTTACTTTAAAAATATCTCAAGGCCCTCACAGTGGCTAACAAAATATTAAACTTCCCCTCCTGGGGAAGTCTGGCTACTTTCTCAAATAAGATGACCAAAAGCTCTGGAATATATAAGGCTTGCCTAATAGAAAACAGGCTAGGGAAGCAGACTTGGCCCAGTGGTTAGGGCGTCCATCTACCACATGGGAGGTTTGCAATTCAAACCCTGGGCCTCCTTGACCCATGTGGACCTGGCCCATGTGCAGTGCTGATGCGTGCAAGGAGTGCTGTGCCATGCAGAGGTGTCCTCGCGTAGGGGAGCCCCACGCGCAAGGAGTGTGCCCCATAAGGAGAGCCGCCCAGCGCGAAACAAAGTGCAGCCTGCCCAGGAATGGTGCCACACACATGGAGAGCTGACACAACAAGATGCAACAACAAAAAGAAACAGATTCCTGTGCCACTGATGACAACAGAAGCAGACAAAGAACACACAGCAAAATGGACACAGAGAACAGACAACTGGGGATGGGGGGGGGGGGGTGGGAAGGGGAGAGAAATTAAAAAAAAGAAAGAAAGAAAGAAAGAAAACAGACTAATAAGCCAAGCTCTTGATCTTCATGCTTGCACCTATGAACCTTATTCCTGTAATAATGAAACTAAGCCTAATTATAATTAATGACCCAGAGTTATCTCCTGAAAATCTCCTGTTGTTCAAGTGTGGCCTCTACCTAAGCCAAACTCTGCAAACAAGCTCCTTACTTTCTACCTGACATGGGACATGACTCCTAGGTATAAACCTCACTGGTGCTGAGGGATTATTACCCAGCATTGATCAGTGATGCATTTGGAGAAAGACTTCGATCCAATGGGGGAAATATTATGGCTAAGAGATTTCAAAGTGAGTTGGAATTAATTCCAGAGGTTATGCTTATCCAGGTCTTGGCCAGATTTCACAAAATGCCACAGTAAACAAAGCCTCAAACAAAAGTGCTCCTGAAGGCCCTAGGGATATCTGGGTACTATCGGCAAGCTGTACAGCCACGTGAAGTCAACAATCCCTTGGCCAGCTCTTTCTGGGAATATATGAAAAGCTATTTCCCCAAAATATCATAGTTATGCTCATTTATAAATTCCCCAATCATGAGTCTTCCACTTCTTTTATTTGAACCTATAATTTTCAATTTACTTGTTAAGTTTATTTCCCAAAGACTAAAAGCCTTCAGATTGTTCCCATGCCAGTGGAGCCCTGAAACACAGCAGATATGCAGCCAACCAATTCTTACCTCCAGTTCTTCAGGCCTTCCCTGGACAACTAAGAAAATTATGTTGATGGAATAGCTCCTTCATCTGCAAGCCAAACAATTCCATCCCATGTCCCATAATATCTGTGTCCCTTCTCACCTTGGTGCAGTCAGAGTGGTCATTGCTCCAAAGTCCTCATTGAGGAATGAACAAAAATAGGGAGGGGAATGTAACTACTGACTAACGTGCATTTATTGTAAATGTAGCTATTATCTTCTGTTAACTGAGAGATGGTAACATTGTTATAAAAACTAATTTTAAAATATAAAAATAAAAATTTTAAAAGACATATACCATAATGTATGCAAAAAAAAAAAAAAATCTATCTCTACATTCACTGCCACTACCAAAATTAAGCCACCATCATTTCTTGCTTGAACTATTTCAGCATCCTTTGAGTCTTCACCCATGTCCACTACTCCTGTTACCATCTAATCCATCCTCTACTTGGAAGCCCAATCTGAACAGGAGACACTCCCTGCTTAATGATGGCATCACTCCCAACTTCTTGATGGAACTCCACCTTATTTGGAATAAAAACCAAACGATGCTATTTTTTTTCTTTTCTTTTTTTAGGAAAAAATCACTTTACTACCAAAGCACAAAACAGTAACTGCTGAAAAACAAAAAGATGTTACATGTATTATGAGAAGTGTGACTCACAGTGTTCCACTTCAAAGTGAAACTGAGTGGTTTATTTATGCTAAATGGATGGAAGCAATGTATTCAGAATATATTTCTTTGTACACTGCACTTGGTTATACTGGGGAGAATAGTTCTAATGTGCTACTTTTCTCAACCCCTCCTTTCTCTAAAAAAATTTCACACAAAAATTTTTGTGGCCATTATGCCAAGAATTCCTATAATGTTCATTTCAAATAGTATTTTCTAATAGTATTTTGCACCTTCAAAATATTTGTTCAAACACTGTTTTAGGGAAACCCAAATAAAGTACGGAAGGGGAAAATGGCTGTTTTTGTTACGGTCACATTGCTTTCTGCAGCAGAAATCAAATAGCACATTCTTATTAGCCACCGGCCACCCAAACGACTGGTAGGTAGGACAATATTTATCATTTGGAGGGGAGCAGTTTAGGCAGATAACCATTAGGGGAAAAAGAAAGAACCACATCTTTTTTTTTTCTCTTTAACACATTTTTAAAATTAAAGTTAATAGGTCACACAGGATGTTATATTAAAAAAACACAAGAGGTTCCCATATAACCCACTCCCCATTCCCCACCCCATCATTTTTGTAAATTGCGTTTTTTTGAAGGTACATACATCACAAAAAATATTACATTAAAAAAACATAAGAGGTTCCTGTATACCTCCCAACCCCACCCACTCCTCCCACACCAGCAAACTCCCCCATCATTGTGGCACACTCATCGCATTCGGTGAACACATTTTGTGGCACTGCTGCACCATATGGATAATAGTTTACCCTGTAGTTCACTCTCTTCCCTCCATACATTCAGTGGGTTATGGCAGGTTATATAATGTCCAGCATCTGACCCAGCAATATCATTCAGGACAACTCCAAGTCCCAAAAATGCCCCTCATCACATCTCTTTTTCCCTCTCCCTACCCTCAGCAACTACTGTGGCCACTTTCTCCACATCAATGCTACATTTTCTTCTATTATTAGTCACAATAGTTTTATAGTAGAATATCAGTAAGTCCACTCTAATCCATACTTTAGTCCTCCATTCTGTGGACCCTGCGATGGTGATGTTCATTCCACCTCTATATCAAGAGGGGGCTTAGATTCCACATGAATGATGACTGTAATTCTTCTGCTTGCAGATGTAGGCACTCTTGGTTCCCTGGTGTGGTGGTTGACCATCTTCACCTGGGTAAGTCCAACGAACCAGAGAGTAGGAGTTGCAACTCTGCTAAGGCTCAGGGCCCAGCTGGCACATGGGCAGTCCAGAGATTCAAGTCCCCGGAGTATATACCATCCCTAACGCCAACCACAAGTTCAGTAAAAGTGACAGAGGCATGTGTAGAAACGTCACAATTGAGTACAGCTCCATTACTCTCAGGAGCACAAATTCCAAAGTAGGGCCCACTGGTATCAAGCAGCAAAAGAACAAATAGATAAATGGGACTTCCTCAAAATTAAAACCTTTTGCCCCTCAAAGGAGTTTGTCAAGAAAGTGAAAAGCGAGCCTACCCAATGGGAGAAAACATTTGGTAACCACATCTTAATATATAATAATAATCTGTCCCGGAGAGGGTACAGTCCTGCAATCCATCACAAGAGTTTCAACATGGATGTTGATATATTCTGAAAATAGCAGTCAAATGTGTATATATAGAAAGGCTCTATTAAATAGTATATATATCTTGGGCACTTATTCATCTAACTTTCTATTCTCCACTGAAAGCTACATTTTTAAGGTATGAATTGTAGTGCTGAGTAATTGTATGTTTGATAAATATTGTAATAATGGAGAGTAGGAGAACAGGTCAGTAATTTTCTGCAAATTCATGTAAAGAAATATTAAAAAGTTGTCCATTTTTATTTTACAAACCTAAAAGCCAGGAAAATGAAACACTGGGGCCAAGCAAAAATTGCACACTGCCAGTGAATTACCAAATATCAAATAGCAAATGTTCTATCTAGGGAATGGATGTACATGTAGAGTCAAGTGAAACACTGATGGAAAAAGCTGTCTGGTTAGTGTTGTAGACCCACAGCACTGGCTGTGTTTCCAACATACATTTATAATACAATTATTAATGAAGCCTAGATAACCTCAGCCCAATTAAGTCAGATCCAAATATGCTGGGGAAGAAGATAAACAAGAGTGGTTCAGATGGTCCAATCTTGTTCCTTCTGAGGGGTGAGGGTGTGGGGGGGAGGCATTCCTCATCTAGAGGACCCCCGATAATTCGATAATTCACTAGTTTCATTTGTGATATTCCTCACACCCACCACCATGCTAATCACGATGCTCTCCTCTCAGATCATGGAGCTCCTTTCTGCCACAGGGCTTTTGCACAGACAGCTTCCTCTATCCCATTTCCTCTTTCTCCATTTGCCTAGTTGATTTTTTTTCAGCATTCAAAGCTCAGTTTCTGGACTCCCTGAAATAGGTCAGATTCCCTGACTGCTCTTTTACAACATTATTACATATGTAGTTGAGCAATGAATTATATGACTCATTGTTTAATGCCTGTCTGCTTTTTCTAACCACTCTATATCCTAGTGCCCAGCACAGTATCTTCATAGTAGGTACTCAATAAATACTTGTTGAGTCTTAGACTCTTAGTTTTGGAAAGAACCATAGAAGTTACCTAGTTAAATCTCCTGCCCAATGCAACAGTCTCAGTTTAATAATTTAAGTGCATTCATAAGATGCTGGGCTAGACTCTTGGTTTCAGCATTCTAAAGCAGCACAGTTTTATTTATTTGCTACACCCTAACAAGTTCCTTTGTGATCAATGCTATTCACAATGCCAAAAGTGCTAAGGTTTATGACAACTGTGGGTCTCTCTGGGTGATCCTACTGCGAGTGGTTTCCCTACATCCATCTTTTGCTTTTCATAATTTCCCAACTTTTCTATAATCATCAGGTATCACTTCTAAGATGATTTCAAGTTTCATGAAGTTATCTTGAATTCATATATTGCCTTTCCTTCAAAACATGGTGATTTTTCTTAAAATTTTTGAATATTTCCTTATGGAATATTTGAAACATTAAAAAAAAAGAATGGAAAACAATGCAGTGTCCACAACTTGAGTCTGGTCTGGTGGTACTTTAAAAATATCTGGCTCTTTGTTTACTCTTAAGTAACGAAGGAACAGAATTTACTATATCCAATTCCATTTTACAGTTGGATAAATAAGTGAAGAGAGTGTAGATGACTAGTGTAGATGACTTTTCTATAGTGATACAGGAAAGGGAAGGAGCTGGGATTTTATTTGACACAATTCTAACATCCACAGGTTGAACTGTCTTGTATTCCCTACACTCTGGATACTCAAAGACTAGCTCCATTTTTCCCTTTAAAATTCTGCTGAAAGGTGGTAAAGATTAAAGATTTCTTGACAGTATAATATAAAATGATCTTGAGTGGAGAGCAACTTCTTCTCTTGAGGCCTCATCAGATGTCACGACTCCTTGGGGGAGGCACTATTACTTCGATTTCACAAATGGAAAACCTGACACTGAATCAAAGTACATGGCTTTCTCTGAGCATTCCTGCCAAGCCTGGCATTTTAGGTAGGTTTGTGGGCCAACTAGATCCTGCTAATTCCTTCATCTTCAATTGTATGTAGAAGGGAAATTTCAACGCTTGGTTTTAAATCTCAGATACTAATATTTCCTAAAGTGAACTAAAGAGGAAAAGGGAATTCTCTTCATGGGTGATCTGTGCTCTCTCCTTCTGCCAGCTCATTTTTCATTTAGTTTATCCTTTATCCAAAAAGCAACGGCCAGTTTCTGAAATGCTAGTTTGGGTACCTTGCAACCCTATGTGAGGTGCTGAGAAGTTAAGACAACCTCTATGAGTGTACATGAAACTTGTTGATAAGCAGTTAAGTGCAGGTATTTTGAACTGTACAATATTCCCTCACTGAGGATGTAATAGCTGTAGCTAAACACACTAGTGCCACCTATTGGAAAATATGATTCGATAAAAATAAAGTTGCAGGCTTAAAGTCTGCAATATTGGAAAATGTCTCCCTAGACGGCAATTTCCCCTGCCAAAGAAAAACAAAGTTAAGCCAACTCACTGAAGGAAACTTAGGTGATCGCTAGTTATTTTGTTTTGGAAAAAAAAGCCTTTCATTTTTCAACTTGATAGCAAAGAAAATATTAAATAATTATGAAATGATAGACCAACAAATACTATCGTTCAGGAATGGGCTGTTCTACGATTTGGGGCCCAGTGCCCACCAATGGTCCCCCAGCTTCCTGTTGTGTAGGCAGAAGGGGCTCCTGTCGTGGGGCTGGGTGGCTTTGCTTTTGAGCTCTGTTATAGACGGGCCAGAGGCTGGAATTATGACCGGAGACTTCAGCTACCTTTTCACAGAAGGGGAGTGCATTATTCTCCTTTCTCCCTCCGAATGGAGAACATACATTTTTTTGGTTACAAATTATAAAATGATCCTCCTTACCCTTCCCTCCACTGCTCCCCAGTTCCCACAAAGTACTTTTAACAGAGTAGTATGAAATCCATCTGTACAAATGTTCTTCAGAGTGCAAAGAATCGCGAGGAAGAGGACAATATGTGTATGGGAGCCATCGTATGTACATCTTTTCTTTCTCTTTTTTAAAGAACAACATATGCTGGCAAGTGGCATGAAGACTTTCCTGAAAGGAATTAAAAACAAAACAAAAACTACTAATGGAAGTCACATTTAGGGAAAGGGAGACATGGAAGGAAGGTTTATCTTTCGATTTATTATATTTTTAAAACGTTCTGATCATATGCCTGAGTTATTTTTGTTAACTAAAAAATATGCCAAGGCCAAATTAATCTCTGTTGTGAGTGGTTTGGATCAAGATTGCCCTTTGAGGTGGGTAGTGCCAAGAAGGGGCCAAGGAGGCTCCTGGGAATTTATGGCATTTTTTCTTGTTCTAGGAGCTGGTTTGCAGTGGTATAGGTTTTTGGGCTTGTGAAAATTCATCAAGCTGCACAATTAGGATTTGTGTGCATTCTTTCATGTGGGCTAAGGTGGAATAAAAGTTCCAAAAATTATGCCAAGAGGAATTCTTAGGCAGTAAGGTTAGGGGCTGCTTGTTTCCTTTCTATTTCCCTTCATCAAAATAACACGTTACAATAATAAACAAAAATTAAATGACTCACTTTTCAAAACTCTTTGTTGTAGTAACATATCTACAACTAAAAGTTTCCCATTTTAACCACTGTCAGGTGTAAATTCTATAGTATTATTATAATTACATTCATGAGACACTCAGTTATATATATATTTCCAAATATGTGTTTCAAATACATCTGTTTATATAATGTTGTAGACAATGAAGTTAGCAAAACTAGATCACGTCTGTGCTGAGAACTTCCTCTGCATGTCAGAAGGAGCTCTTCTCCTGGAAGCCACAGATAAAACCTGGTGGGTGTTCAGATGTCACCTAAAGGGAGAATCTGCAGGCCTCAGCAGGGCCCAAGGCTCTCATGCCCGAGAGTTTGATAACCAATGGAAAACGTCCGTGTTCTCTAATTGGAGGCTCTTCAGCAGCCAGCGAGCCCCAGCATCCATGCTCTGAATCAGGCAAACTCTTCTCTCCCTCCGTGGCAAGCAAGCCTCACCTGCTCTGTCTGCAGGAATCTGCCAGTTCAGATTACCTTTTTACCAGTGAACATTTGATGGGCTGGCAGATAAGTTTTCAACTGACTGTGCCTGCCATGTCCTTTATTTGGAAGAGCCACAGGATACCCCTGCAGCTGGTGAACAAGTGCACTATATTTCCTATCAGCTTCTGATAAGGTTGGGGGAACACTGAGGGCCCAGATGGGGTTACAAGGGAACTGTGTGCTTGACAATCATTAGGCTATCACCAGTTTTGTTTTTTTCTTTTTGCAACCACAGAACTATCAACTGTGTTAAATATATTTTAATCTTGTTCCACTGAGATGGCAGATAAAAGTTGTGTGAAACCAGTAAGAGCTGTCTTTAAAAAAAAAAAAAGTCACCTCCAAAGAAAGGAGTCTTAGAGGCTGAATGCTTTTCTTTTGTAATTTTCCACTATTTTATCTTTTTCTTTTTAAAGCCAACTTACTAAATTCTCACATCTGTGTTCTTATTGACGGCAAGGGGCATTCCACATTGGGGGACTCCCCAAGGGATTATTGGGCAGAAAAGGGGGGAAAAAAATCTAGAATTTAAAGAGAATAATAATCTAATTCCTAGCTGGAAATCCTAGTTTTCACTTGAAAACTATGTGGAAAATGGACTTTATTTCAATAATAAAAGGATTAACAATAGTGAATAGTTATATGATAATTATAGTAGCTTTCATTCATTGAACACTGAACTTCTGTTTTAGCACGTATTAGTGCATTTAATTTCCACTACACGTCATTGTTATTTTACGAGAGACATTTGAGAACCTGCCCAAAGTCACACAGGTGGTATTTAAGTAGCAGAAGTGGGTGGGGTTTGACCTCAGATCTTGTTTACACCTATACCTGCTTTCCTTCTTTGTATGTTATGCTGATGTATTGTTATTCAGCTCGTCACTCTTGGAGGACTAGCACTTAAGTAATTTGGGTCTAACAACTGGTTTATTAGGAATATACTTGTGGGAAGCATGGGGATTAGCCACTTCACACCACCTCTAGCAGGTTAATGGATCCGGAGAGAAAATGTTTTAACTCTACTCAAGGAGTCCTGGTGGACCTCTGCGATGGTTAAGTCATCCTGGATTCTCATGGTCAGAAGTAGACTGAAGGAGAAGTTCCAGTGAAATTGAGTCCAGTGGTCCCTGTGGTGTGGTGGGGAGATTAAATACATTATTAATTTACTGGCTGAGATTGGAAGGGTAGGCTCAAATCATGCCAGGGTCATACCAGAGGCTTGGAAAACCAGGTGGTAAGGGAATTTCTTTCTTATGGGGCTTGGGGAGGTAGTGATGGGGGTGGGAGTCAACCTCATTTACTTCTTTATTTAATTTTTTTTTTTTTCAGGTACCAGGGTCAGGGGATTAAACCCAGAACCTCGTATGTGGGAAGATGGAGCTCAACCACTGAGCCACATTGGCTTCCCTGAGTTGGTTCTTTCATTTGTTTTGCTTGCTGTTTTTGTTTTTTTCAGGAAGCACAGGGGACCAAACCCGGGGCTTCCCATTTGGGAGGCAGGAGCTCAATCCTTGAGCCATATCTGCTCCCCTCATTTACTTCTTAAATGTCGAGTCTACAGACATATAATCTGAGGCTAAACTATCTTCTAGATGGACTCAATTCAAACATATACAGGAGTTGGATATCCAAAATGAGCTGAAATGTTTTATTAGTCTAGAAATGGTGTGTTTTTAGGGTTGTAGTCATTTTTGCTATAGCTTGTCTATATAAGATGCCAGCAAATGAAAGGGAGAAATAGGAAAGCAAACCTCATTCCACTTAATCAACTCTTGGGAATGTACATATTATACAGTATTTTGTCTTCGCTTGGCTTGGCAAGCAACCCAGCGGCAGTACGAACTTTAAGGTCAAGTGGTAATTTGGTCCCAGAAATTACCATAGGAATACTGCTGCCCACAAAAAGATGACAATTTTGAACAGTGGATTCCCCATTGCAAGAGGTCATATGAGGCGGACTTTACAAAGTTTACATAACAAAGAGCAATTCTGTTAACTAAAATGATTAATTCCCGTCAGTACACATCAAACAGAACGGTTACAAAACATTATTGTCTGGGTTCACATTGCATAGTAAGGGTTTTTCACAAGTCCCATTTCCAATAACTCTTTTCACAAAGCCAGAGCTTTCTTTCTACTTTTTTTTTTTTTTTTGAGGGGGTGGTGGTGAGCAGACATTAATTTCCAGAGGAATCTATGAATGGGGACTGAGTAGGCTGCCTTCTTCAGGGTGAGATATGTCGCACTGATGTTGTGGCAGGAAAAAGACAACAGCCCTTCTGAGGCAGTGGGGCCTTCCAGGGATCAGGGATTGATGAAAAAGTCCCGGGCAGTACAAAGGCAGAATTGTCCTTCTTTTGAGAGACAATGGGGTATTTAAAAGGCCCACAGCATCAAGATTCTAGCTTACTCCTTTAAGAGATTTTCAAGGTTTGTGTCTCAGGGCAGATAATGAAAGTGAATCGAGACAGCCTGCTGTGGGAGCTCTCTTGCACCAACGCAGGCAGCCTTATCCTGAAGGTGCTATTTGCCTACAAGTGCAGTTATTCTTGAAAAGCCTAACAGTTGATCAAGCCTGTTTTCCCCTTAGAAAACAGCCACAGGATACAGAAAATCACTGAACTCCCAAAATGAGAGGTCGAGATTTGAGTACTGCTTCTGTTCTTTATCTGGGTGACTTTAGGTGTGATACCTAAACTTTCCTCATTTGTAAAGAATGAATACCTGTCCCCTAGCCTATTTCTCAGAATTCTTGTGAAAATCCAAAGCAATTGTATGCAAAGGTGGTATAGTATAACAAGCTTCAAAAAAATAAATGATCGTTACCACAAATATTCCTATATGGACAATCTTTCCCCTTAAAAGAGGTCAAGGAGCAGAGTTTCAACAGTTAAGTCAGGACTGTCCCCTGTGGTTTTGTTTTTAAATATTTATTTGTTTATTCATTTCTCCCCCCGGCCCACTGTTTGCACTTGCTGTCTGCTCTCTGTGTCTGTTCCTTGTGTGCTCTCTGTGTCCACTTGTCTTTTTTTAGGAGGCACCGGGAACTGAACTTGGGGCCTCCCATGGGAGGGAGGTGCCCAATCTCTTGAGCCACCTCCGCTCCCCTATGATCTTTCCCCTTTGGTTAGTGCCCTTCTTGAGCTATTGCTTCTCTTCAGCTTCCTAGTCATTTAGTGAAATTATGTGCTCAAAGTTACTGCAATAATGTATAAATAGTGAATCTTAGTGTGGGAGACTTTTACTCTCGAACCAGCTCCTTAAATTATCTTCATTTTTCAAGGCAAGTACATCACATAGTGATGTGCTTTCTCTTTTCTTCTTTGGCCAGTTTAGTAAAAGCAAACTGTCAAGATCAGTATAACTTTCTACACAGAAACTACCTGCACTGGTCCTAGCACCAGGGAGCTAAGACCCCAGTTGCAAAAATAAAACTCTAAAGCTGTGAGAAAAATGTCACGTTAACATTTAAAAACCACAATGTTCTTTGAATGTCAGAATGCATATGGCCGGTTATATGGCAACCCCAGAACAAATAGCCCATTAAATTTGGGGGCATATTCCATATATGTTACATTAACTCACATTTACAAAGCTTTGTAGGGGAGGGGAGCAGGCACTAAACTGAGGAGGGGTTAACAGTTCTTCACAAATTCTCCATGGATTGTTTTCTTTTCTCCTTCTCTTTCCTTGGCCAGACATCTTCAAGGGTAAAATGGAACTACCACACCAGACAACAGCTTGGTGCAGTTTGTGAAGACTTGAACTTATTTTTGGCAAAAATATACACTTTCCACACGGACAATTAATGGAAAAATAGAATTTTCTACTTCCTAAGTCTGAGAATTAATTATAGCAGGATTCTTGGAAGAGATGAAACAAATTGTTTAATGTCAGCATTTCAGCAGAAACGATCTTGGGAAGTCACCTTGGTTGGCATTAGGAAGGGAAATTACCTTTAAGGCCCTAAAGGCAGATAGTCTCCTTCCTGAGAAGGTTGGCAGGCATTTAAGGCAAGGCAGCCTCTCTGAGGAAGTTATGTAGCATAAGCCACTGATCAGGAAGGGGATATGAGAAAGCATTTTGTCTGAGAAGCTTCCAGACCTATAGGCAATGACTGATGGGATGTGTGGCTGGTTGGGAATCTAAAAGGTGGTAGATATTTGTGGCCACACTGACCTATTGTTCTAGGGCTAGCTTTCAACCTGAATGTATGTAAATAGCAGAAGCCTTTATGACAAGCAGTGAGCGGTTATGACAATCACCTATAGGATCCGTCTGATACAGCCTACTGGGGTTTGACTCACCAGGTCAACACTCCCCCTTGTGGTGACTTCTGGAGCTGCTGTACATGAATTTCTCTGACCACTACCAGGTGGTAATTGGATTTGAGAACACATGGTCTGGAGATGCACATCGGTGCCTTCCAAACTGGAAAATTGAGCGGTGACATTCCAGATACATATCTGGTCCAAATAGTGCTTATATTTCATGGCCCTCTCTGAGTTTTGTTTTGTTGTGTGTGTGTAACTGCTACTCATACTGGCTACATTAAAATTTTCTTGCCTTTGAAAGTCTTACCTGAATACTCCTCACCTCACAAATATCTTACACTGTTACATCTTCTACTTGGGGTAAGTGGAGATGATGAAATGAAGCACAACCTGATGGATTACAGCATGATTTGTGCACCAGGTATCATGCTGAATAGCTTGATGAGTGTTTTCATGAACCAAAACTATCACTTTCTCAAACTTAGCTTCTTTGTTTCTTTTAATGCAGTCATATGTACCAATGAATTTTAAATGGTCTTCTGTATAGTTCAAAAGATTGTGGGTTTGGGGAGTAGATGTGGCTCAAGCAGTTGAGTGACTGCCTCCCACATGGGAGGTCCTGGGTTCGGTTCCCAGTGCCTCCTCAAGAAGACAAACAAACCGCAAGCAACCAATGAATAGGCAACAAGTGAAAAAACAACAATGAGCAGATAATGAGTGCAAATACAACAAGCAAAAACAACAAACAGACAAGGGAGCCATGGGGTAAGGGAAGACTGTGGGTTACAGCTATGCAGAGAAGCAGCTATTTCAAGTTTGTTCAACAAAAGAAACAGTTTCCTTTGAAAAATGGGATTATCAGATATATCACTAATGAACCAATTCCTCCAAGTACTCATTTTCCTTGCCCTTAAGTTCTGTCTGCCAATATTTATAAGAGTTGTTCTAAACAGCACCAAGACCTCAGTAGATGAAAGATAAAACATGAGTTTGGTTTATGACCTTGATTACAATGTGTGCTGATACAAGGATATTGACTTACTTTCACTGACATTTGTTTGGTCACTGAGCCAGGTGCTATTTAAATCAGAAGAAAATCATTTACATGGGAAAAACGTCCCATGAGTTTAAGTCAACACAATAGCCTATGACTAGGGTTTGTTTGTTTGTTTTTAAACAAATAGTAAGTTCCATGTAACAACTAACATGTAGTATTGTAGTATCAGGGCTACTCTCTATGTATATATTATATATTCATTTAAATCAAGCCAAAATCATTAGTAGGCACCTAGTCTATGAGCCTTGGTAAATATTGTTTCTTATTCTATACACGACAATTTTCAACAAGTTCTAATCAACATTTGTTTTCCACTCATTAACCATTGCAAATTCTTTCACCATGCCATGTGATCACATCTAAGTATTTGCCCTATTCCAGGCTTAACAAAAGACACAGGCTATCAAAGAAGCGGTATACAAACGTCTCCCTCTGATAACAGGACCCTGTGGCGACTTTACTGGCTCCAAGTCCACGGAAAAGTTTCCATTGCCCTCCTGTACATGACTGCAGGGGCGTGGAGTAGCTCCAAAGACAGGCCAAGGTGACTGACTTTGCCCTTCCAACATGAGTCCATGGAGGGACTTTGTGCCAGGGTCATAGGGGCAGGGGCTTTGTGGGCTTCTACTCTCCATTATCTTCTGGGTCAAACATTTTGTATTCTCTATGGTCAGATACATGGATGAGGAAACTGAAGCCCTGAAAGAAGTGACTTGTGGGAGTTCACACTGTGATATGTGGCTGCACCAGTCCTAGAGCCCTGGTCCGACGACCCCCAGTTCTATGTATGTTCTTTCTTCCCATTAATCTAAATCATCTCATTTGTCTAGATGGCTGAGTGAACTATGCCCTCTCTCACTTCTGAGCTGTTGCATACAGGTTTATCCCTCTATCTGCAATGCCAGCATCTCTCTCTACCACTCTTGGACCCTCATCTTAAGACAGTTAAAAACCACCTCCTCTGGGATGATCCTTCTGATCCTCAGAGACTAAGTTAGGTGCCTTCCTCCGTGCTCGCCTATCATTCTGTGCTGAAGCCAATTCCAGCATTTCTTACCCTATATCATAACCAGTTCACTGAAGTCCCTGCAAGAACTTATGTCATGCCCATGGTTGCATCCCTGGTGTTTAGCACAGTGCTCGGGACTCACTAATTATATTTCAAATGGATGAATGAATAAGTGCTGTCTATCAAAGTGAGGGTTGAAGGAAGAATGTTAGTGATGGATAGGGATCCAGTTCCTCCAGGAGAAGAACTGGTAGACAAAGGGATGGGTGTGTATAGTCCAGACCGTTGCTGAGTTCCTTCTTCTTTGAACCTTAGGCTGTCTACTCCTCAAATCCTAATGGTTTTAAATTCTAGAGAGGTTTGCAGCAAAGCCACAAGGAATTTATTAAGGAAATGCTCGAGGACCCCCCACACTATTTCTCTCTGGGTATGGTAAAGAATTCTTCCCAGAATGGGCCCATCAAGGGCATTCTCTGATGGTCCCCTGGAACCAGGTGGCAATAAGGTCTGCTACCTGTAGGTGTGCCTACCTGGTTGATGCCTGCCATTTTTATCCCCAGAGATGTAGGCAGGGGTGGGTTTTTGTTCTAACTCCCTGCCATGATGCAGCTCACATGGAAAAGAAAATCAAGGATATTTTTTCACAGACATAACTCAGGTGCCCATGGAGTTCCTAGGGTGGCAGCTTAGAGTTTCAGCAGAGGCACAGATTTCCTAGACTGCCTCTTGAGGCCCACCTGGGGTAGGCATTGCAGCCTCAAGCACCTTTTCTGGCAGAATTCTGGCCTTGGGAAGGGGGAGGTTTACTGCTCTGCCTGAAACAGGTGCCTTGTTCTGGAGACACTTTGCTATCAATGACTCTGGGCTTTGATGTCTCCAGAGCCATAAAACTCCTTCCCCAGTGAGAGATTTTTTTTTTTTTTTTTTTTTTTTTTAGCAGTGGCTATTCTATATTCTAGGATGGTTCGACTCAAGGCCTTAAGTTCAGCTTGAAATTCCAGGGCTATGGCAGGATTCACTGAAATAGGACTGTTACTCAGTACTATTGTTTTGGGAAACAAACAAACAATGGCGCCACCCCTTAGCTACTGTACTCTCACACTTCACTTCTAGCATGTTTCTCTCTTTAAAATGATAGCTTTGAATGACACTTCCTTCAAGGCCCATCTTGCTTCTAAAATTCTTTGATTTTATAATCAGCCCTAAGTCCCTGTCTTAGTTCCCAACCTCTGTGAATATGCCCAAGATGGCCCAAAGAAATAGACCCTGAAAGCCCCAAGTTACTGCAATGGTCTTGTCACCCTATAGTCAATGTCTCGCTTATAACATAATCAAAGTTCTGGCCCTCACCTGCACACACACAGGACCTCCAGCTTCCTCCAAAGTCCTCCTCACAAGTATTTGGGGGGAAAAATCACACCTATGGTATCTGAGTGGCTTCGGGTACAAAGTTTTTGCTCTCCTGGGCAGGATGCTCTTTGTGGGTGATGGCTGCTCTGCCTCCAGGAATGGTAAAGATTCTGGTCATCTCCTCAGGGGACCAAGTTCACATCCTTTTCTGCCACAAGCAGCCATTCCCTGCCAGGAGTCACACTGGCGAGGGTCTGTATAAGGAGAGAAGAATGACTTTATCTTCTTTAAAATCCTATGTTAGGGAAGCCCCAAGCAGGCATTCTTGACTACAAGCTTGACTTGTATTCCAGAGAAATGACACCTTCAGCATTTACTAACATTCCCTCCCTTGAGGACATGGACACAAACTCAGGGGGCTTTGCCAGGGACGAGTCACTGGAATGATGACCAATATGCTGTACCTGGAATCATTTCGGCCCTCTAGATGACTGGGCTTGCTAATCAGTGTGCTGTGCTGCTTTCTCTTACACTTTGAGATCAGTCCTCTTGGAAGAGGCTAAAAAGCCCAGATTCAAAGAATAGGTGGGGGCTTCCTCATCAGTTTACCAGACATGCCACATGATATATGGGTTCCAGCAGTGGACACAGATATGACAAAGCCTCAAGAGGGCCGGTTGCATATAAAATTTTGAATTCTTAGCAGCACAGTGGTCATTTCTCTACTGTGGATTTTATTTCTTCTTTATCCTATACTTCTGATAAATCTAGTTCTGTTTAGTGGTTTTCTTTTCATTACTGATGGACTAAGAACCAGTTTTATTCATTTGGCTGCAGGCCTCAATTGGGTGCCTCCAACACAATACTGCACAGATCCTTGGAGAAGATCTTGAGGATATTGTCCCTGCCCTAGAGCAACAGAGCAAGTGTTTGAAGAAGGCTACAAGTTGTTGGAGGATGTTGGTCTGAGAAGGAGAGGGTGATGAAGGGAATAGGTTTGATTTTGCTGGGTCAGTGAAAGATGTTCTGGAGAAGGGAGCCTGTGAGTATGGGCATTACTGAACTTTCTACCTAATTCACTCTTTAAACAAGTATTTGTCAAGTGCCCATTATGTGCCAAATACAGACTACATGATTGTTCCAAGACTAGAGATAGTGGTGAAAAAGATGTATAGATAAAAACTGGAAATCCCCATAGGGGAGTGGAGTGAAGTAGGGGAAGATGTTGCTGAGGGACCCTTGTCCCAGCCAAATCATTTTTTAAATGATTTTAAAAGGAATATAATTTTACACTGAAATGTTGAAAGACTACAAATGTGCAAAATTTGTAACTCCGCCATTCCAACTGCCAATGTATGGCCTTGGAAAGTGTTGCTCTAAGCAACCACATATTATAGGGCACACATTAGACAGAGGGAAAACTTTGATTTATGAGGGAGATGTGATAACATCATTTAGGAAGGGAGCCTGGGAATTATCTTCGTTGGGGAACTTTAAGGAGAAAATAGGTATCAGGCTGGGACCCCAGTACTGAACTCCTGTTCTGCTCATACCAGACTGTGTTGTTGATAAGCAGGGTCTGCCTCTGAACCTGTCTTCTGGCAGTGGGGATGGGGGGTGCTCCTGAGTTATCTGTCACCGATGCCCAAAGGCCTGGATTTAAAAGATGGGTAAGGGCTAAGGGTAAAGTGTGCCTAAGGAAAAAGATTTTGCTAATGTGAGGTACAGATATCAAATTCAACCCTAGTTCACTGACTCCACAGGTATATTCAGGATTGCAACCTCAAAGTGTGCTTGCTCTGAGCAACTGCTCAAGAAGTGATGGAGGTGATTAAAGGGGAGGTGGGAGGAACAGATAAGGTTGAGAAATGCTTTGCAGATCAAAGTTAAGCAAAACGTCTTTACGCAGGAATCCCCAGAGTCTTTTGCAAACTTGTACTTTTTGAAGCCCTGGGGTTGGGGTTGGGAGAGAGAGTTTGGAGGAATTTGCAAACATATTTGGGAATATAGATTGTTTCCTATAGGTGCATTTCATGAGCCAGTATTTTGGGAAATGCTTGGGAAAACACTGGCTTAGAATCATCCTAAGGACTACAGTGTCATCAGGCTTGAACTAGAATTTGGAGCAAAATTAAGAGTGATGGTTGCCTTTTGTTTTTCTCTTCTTATTAGAACTTGATTTTAATTTGAGGAAATTTATTTTCTTTAGCATTTCAATATTTTTGAAACTGCCATGCTACTTAGAGGAAATATGGTACATAAAGCAAAACAGAACTAAAATAAATAACACAACAACCACAGCAAAACACCCTCTAGTTCCTTGTATTTCAAAAATACATTTTTCATTAAGTTTAATGGGGTCACACAAAAATCTGTTTTGGATAATGACATTTTTTCTCTTTTAAAAAATATTTGCCATTTGCAAAATTTTAAAAAGTTAGCTAGAGACAAAGATTTCTCTATATGCTGTATCTGTATCTCTACATCATCTACATTTATAGCTATTTATCATTCTATTACTTTATCATGTTTATGTACATAGTTCATACAGCATGGAGCCCTAAGAAAGAATTAATAATAAAATACAATCTTTGTGGAGACACAAAGAGACTTAAAATGGTAAAAACAACAAAATTATTTTGAAAATGGAGGAAATACGCAGTGCAAATTGACCTACTTGAAAACACTAACAAAAACCTTAATTTATACTGGCATTACTACTATATTATTAAAGATTTGGTAGAATGGCAGCATTTGATAAGCAACCTGGAAGGCTGGTTAAAAATGACATTTCCTGCTCTCCAGCTCCAGAGATTCTGATTCAGTGGGTCTGGAGAAGGGCATGGGAATCTGCATCTCTAACAAGCCCTCCAGGTGAGTCAGATGCAAGGGCTATTCTTTTAGAGGAACTGTGTTAGGGGTTAAGAAACAATATTAGGTTGTAGGGAACATATGACTGAAGCTTCTGTTTAGATAGGATACACTTGACAACTTGATAATTTAAAGTGGTCAATACATTTTAGAATATGCCTTGTTTTAAAATGTTTCTAGAGAGTTTGGGTTGGCTAGTAAAGAATAAGAGGAAGAGTTGGTGGAAGAGTCTGAGTATGTCCTTCTCTATTATTCTCCTTTGATGACAGATGATAAGTTTCTCATGTCCCAAGTTTATCTACATTGGAAGGAAGAGAAATTGTTCAATATTAGAAATTTCAGGAACATTTTGTGTCTGCTTCTTGTGTTGAAATTTATGATTTATAAGGTTGCAAAGCATTTTCTTCCATAAACACAGTTAATAGTGGCAGAATAGATGGGCCCTTCTGACAGATTAGATAGGTTTTAGTTTTGGCCTTTCACAAAATGCAACAAGCACACGAGGGACACAGTTTTTAAAATGTCATCCTAATAAATGGTTCTGGGATTAGCCCCTGACTCTGTGAGCAATCATGAGGAAGTTAACGAGCCACTAGAGCATTATCAGCTAGCAATAGCAGTTACTCTTATGCACAGGGGCAGAGAAAGAACCGTCCCTATTTCCTCAGAATAAGGATGGTCGTTGCTGCTTTGCATGAAGGCACTTTGTCATTAACCAAAACAGGAGATACTTTTGTGAGCTCTGAAATTATCCACGACCCAGAACAAATCCTAGGTTTCCCTCATTAAAAAACCAAGAAACTTGTAAAAGCTGGCTTTTTCTACCCAATCAGTTATATACCTCTGCTTTTCTGTCTACTGGGATTCTTAATTTGGGACCATGGCCCTCTGTGGAAGTCTGGTATAGCCTCTGAACTCCTTTCTCAGAATAACTTTTTAAATGCATAAAATAAAATACATAGGATTATGTATGTATGCTAAGCTACTCAATACAACTGCTATTTATGAGTCTATTTTTTTTGCCAGTTACTGTATTCAGCCCTTTTGAGGTCCACAATAGCTCTATAGAATTTAGCACTCTTGTCGTTTCCACAACACAGGTGGTGAAACTAAGGCACAGAGGCTAAGTAAACTCCCCAAAGTCTCACAGTTAGAAGCTAATAAAACACAGTACGGGTACCCTTGCAGCTTGACTCCAAAGCTTCTGTTCTAATCACTTCATGGTACCATTAGAAACAAGTTTGCATGCTTTCATGATACTTGAATATTTTATTAATGAGAGGAGAATCGCCCATCTTGTCTTCTGTGACTGATACAGTTTCCTTGGTATTTGGTGTAAAACATAAGCCCCAGTTAATCCTAACAACAGTCTATTCTCTGGATGAGGAAATTGAGGCACAGGAAGTTATATAAGTTGCCCAAAGTCACAGCGCTAGTAAATGATGGAACTGCATTCAAGTCAAATGATGGAACTGCTTGAATATAGACAGCAGAGGCTGTCTATATTATACTCTCTCATATTAACATTAATAACATGCTAAAGGTTACAGGAGTTTTAAAAGAAACAGAATTCCCATTCCCCTTGAATTGGAGTTTCACTGGTGAGATTATAAGAATCAAGGTCTTGTTGGTGTGAATAATTCAATAAAATGATTAATAAATGAATGTCCTTGAACTTCTAGCAGGTCCAACCCCCAATATATATTTTTCCCTCAATTTATAGCCCTGATAGATTAAGCTCCTAGAAGGGGATGTGACAGCAGATGAATAACAGTAATGAGAACACAATTAATGAGGGGACTGCCAGTCATTAACGTGTTGTGGATTCACTATCTGAGGACATTTCATGTACATCATGTTTGATCTTCACAACGAACCCGTTATACAGCTGAAGAAACTAAAGCTTAGAGCTAGGTGGTATCGCCTAATTAAGAAATGGCCACATCAACACCTAGAGAGGACTCGATGTAGGTGTGAACCCCCAGCTCATTTATGGCGGTTGCACAGTTTTGAGATAATTACAGATTCCCAGAAAGTTGCCAAAAGTACGCAGAGGACCATGAATCCTTTATCCTGCTTCCCTGAATGGCAGCATCTTGGCAACGTCTTATCTAACTGTAGGACAATATCAAACTAGGAAACTGACATTGGTACAATACTGTTAACTAGACTACAGTCCTCATTCAGTGTTTACCAGATTTTACAAGCACTTGTGTATGTGTGAAGTTCTATGCAGTCTGACCCCATGTATAGCTTCCCTGTCATTATAAGAAACTGAGATTTGGGAGTTGCTTCCACAGCAGAGCTAACCCCACCTGACCAACCCATGCACTTATATAACAAACTGCCCAACTGTTTTCCACAGTGGCTGTACCATTTGACATTCCCATCAGAAATATATGAGTGATCAATTTTCTTCACATCCTCACCAGCATTTGGGGTTGTTGCTATTTTCTATTTTAGTTATTCCGATAGGTGCAAAATGGTATCTAATGGTGGTTTTAGTGACATTTCCCTAATGATTAATGAGGTTTTCATGTGCTTATTTGCAGTCTTCTTCATTGAAAGGTTTCTTAATATCTTTTATCCTTGTTCTATTGGACTCTTTACATTTTTAATGTTGAATTTTAAATGTTGTTTGTATATTCTAGATATTACTCCTTTGTTGGATCTCTTCTAGTCTGTAGCTTTTCCTTTCATCCTCATAAAAGTGCCTTTCTGGGGAAGTAAGTAATTATTATGCTTCTTTCTGTCTTGTGGTAATTTTATATTTATTGCTATTTTAAAATGCTCTTTTTCCCTCTTCTAATATGTTAACAGTAGAATAGTACATTTTTTGCCTCCCCAAAGATTACTGGGTAAATAGTTTTAGAAAAGAAGAAATGATCTGGAGCGCTTACCATGCAATCTCAGCTTTAGCAGAGATAATGGTGAAGTTTCTTCTACCACAGAAAAAGAAGCAGCCATAATCTCAGCTGAGTAAACATGCTAATGTCTGAGACTTTGGGATGCTGGTATATGTAGTCCGTGTGAAGAGAAGAAAACACATCACCGGTATAAGTTCAAACGGAGAATCTGGGGAAAGAGAAGAATTTGGCAGCCTGAAACTATTATAAAGGGCTGGGTATCAGGAAGCTGAAGCATCCGGGACCTCAGACCCATCACAGCCATTTTTGGGAAGGAAAACTGGTTCAAGAGAAGCAGTAAAAGAAGCCAGACTCTCTCCAAGCATTTAAATGGCTCTGGATTTTGGAGTGTCTATTTGCAGAGTTTACTTAATCCACTCAATTTCAGATTCTAACTTTCTGTCTCTTAATTGAGGTTCAAAGTTCTTAAAGTATATTTTATTAGATTAAAGCTGAAAAATTCAAATTTGTGGTGTAACTACAATCCTTCCCACACACTCTAAAATGTATTCACTTATATAGTTATGGATTGCATATCTAGATGATTTTAATACTTCTAAGGTGCATTGCTAGTAGAAGTTGAATAAAGCATGTGATTATTCTAATATAATTTTCTCACTATTTAAAAGACTTTAAAAGGAACAGAATCAGTCTGTCTTCTAGCCACTCGTGAGACTGTTCCATTCTTTCTCAATGTGGAGACACTGCCCTCTAGTGTTCTGCTCTTTTAAGCACTGATAGATTAAGTCTAGTTGTGACTAGATATTTGGGTACAAATTGGCTTCAGAGTTCAGTCCCATAAATATTTGTTGCACACCTACCACATGCTGACCCCTGGAGATGAAAATCTGCTTTATTCTATAATTACTTCAAACAATGCTGGTTATTTTGAATGTCCTCTGTTAGATATGCATCATAAGACTGAAAAACAATATTATAGAACTAAGAGTGTGAAATGAGGGCGGATTTGTAACTAAGTCAAATCAAGGTGAAGGGGAAAACTTGCTCACAAAGTGTAATCGTTTTTCCCAAAATGCCCCTTACAAAAAATTCTAGTCAGAGTTTGTTTTCTAACGATAAGAACTTCTTAGAAAAATTTTCTAGACAATATCAACCATTTAATGTCATCAATGGCAGTTTTCGTGAGAATGACCTAATGAGTTTTATTTTTCTATTTTTCATTTTTATTTCCCCTCTGCCTTGCTACTTGCTTGCTGTCTGCTCTCTGTCCATTTGCTGCATGCTCTTCTGTGTTCCCCCTTGTCTCCCTTCTTTTTGTTGTGTCACCTTGCTGAAGTCGGCTCTCTGCGGTGTCTGCTGGCTCAGTGGCGCTCCTCAGTGTGTGGGCGAGCCTGCCTTCCAAGGAGGCCTGGGACATTAACCCAGGGCTTCCCTTATGGTAGATGAGAGCTCATTTGATTGAGCCACAGCTGCTTCCCCTAATGAGTTTTAAAAATATTATTAGGGACCATTTTAAACACTGGCAGAAATAGAGAGAATGGCTCATGACACCCTCCATGTGCCCATCGCAGAGCTGTAGCCATGATCAACTTTCTGCCCATCTAATTTCATCTACACTTCCCTCCCTCCAAATCCCTTCATTTCAAATGGTATTTTAATCAGATTAATGAATTGTTATAATTTGAACACCAAAATTCATCATGTCCAGGCTCAAAACCTGCTTTAATAGTGTCTAATACACTGAATTTCATTTGCACAGAAGGGGGAAAAATGATGTTATCCCAGATTTGAGGGCAGTAACAGGAACTATAAAGGTGAAATAAAACCTAACCTGGAGCTGATTCTTGACTATTACTAAGGCAAACAAACAAACAAACAAACAAAAACATCATGGGGAGAATAGAGAGATGGAGGGAGGAAGACAAAGAGGGAGGAAAAAGAACGGGAGGGAGAGAGGAGTTAAAGAATGAAAAGAAAGAAAAGAAAAACGTTTTTCTTCTAGCCACATCTTAGTGGTTGGAATTAACCACCTTTCCCTCAGCTTGCTTTTCATGATTCCTTTACTATTTTATTCTGCCTCATTAAATAAAATTCTGCAAATAGCTTTTTCCCCCAGGAACTGCAAGCTTGCTAAGGGCTAGGACCCCGTGTTCCTTTCTTAGTGTTGCCTTCCCTGCCCTGGATAATTCCCACAGCCTCCTAAAAAGCCTTTCTGCTTCTATTCTTGACCTTTACTATTTCTCACCCAGCAGTCAGGGTGATCCTGTTGAAGCCTGACTTGGAGCACATCACTCCTTTATTCAAAACCCAGGAAGCTTCCAGTTTCTCACAGAGTAAACCTGAGGTTTGTACTGGTCTACACGGCAGGTGCTCTCTGGGACATCTCCTGGGCTGTTTCCCTGCCATGAATACTCTTCCCCTAAATATCCACTTGGATAATTCCCTCACCTTTGTCAAGTTTGTGTTTAAATACTACCTTTCACCCTTCTTTAGCACTTCCTATCCCCTTACTCTATTTTCCTCCAAAGCAAGTATCACCAAATAATTCTGTCTTCACCTGGAATATAAACTCTAGGCCTAGAGCATGTTTTCAGTGCCGGGGTTAGTCAGTATGAGATGAGTGGTGAATGAATTGGGTCTCAGATAAGTGTGCTGTAGATAGCAGGCCACACTTAATGTTTGTTGAATGAACTGATAAATGAATTTTTGTCCTGGATCACCAAACTTTCTGAGAAAGCAAAAGGGAAATACTCAAAAAGTTAGACCAATTGAAATGAATTTAGAAGACACAGCATGGCTGTAGCTCTCTCAACTCAGAAAGTTATATAGCAGTCCAGAAGAATGAGTTATAAGAAACCAAGTGAAATGTTCTGCAAAACAAGGCAATCTCTTTCACTGACCAATTCTGATCCTGAAAGTTGCATTCTGAGATTTTCCTTAAACTTCTGTCTCTGGCACAATTCTTTGAAAAGAGAAGTTGGATGCCCCTACCTATGGCAAAACTGGCATACCCTAAATTGTGTGTTTCAAAGCAGGCTTCTCCCTTACTAGATTTTTCTGCTTAATTGTTTCTTGTGTTAAGCAGCAACATACACTCTTTGCAAAACAAAAGTTGTCATCATCTTGGTCACCCTGCAGCGATTTCCTTGGAATCAAAATAATACGTGCAGAAATACCAAGCAAAAAGCACAGAGGCCCTCCTTAAGTGGGTGGTCAATATCGCTTTAATTCTTCATGGTAATCCTCCCAAACCCAAAGCCCTGTGAACTATTAAATTACTATGGGGATTTCCTCTGGGCTCTTTGCCCCAGCTGGTCTCAGGATGTTCTCAGCAAAAGGCAGCTTGGGTAATGTTCGCAAACACCTGTCACCTGCTTCTTGCAATAATCTAAATAGAATGTGAATACAAAAGGCCTATTATCAATTATGCAATGATCAGTTTGGCTTGGGTTGCACGCCTGTGTGGAATCCTTTAGAATGTGTTGAACATTCCCTTAGCGGGCACATCAAAACACAGGAGACAAGAAAGGGCATGAAGAGATGGCTCTAACTCAGTGCTTCCAGGCTAAGTCAAATGAACCTGGGCATATGGAGGTGAGCATTGGGTGCAGGCAGATGTTTGTGTGATGCTACAGGCAGCAGATCTGGGTAAGGCCTCTGCTAACTGAGCTTTGAAGTGTGTGTGTGTGTGAGCATTTAGTGAGCAGTTCTTTCACCTCTAGTGTTATAGCAAGTGACATTCAGACCTGAGACCTGAGGAGCCATGGCTTCTTGCCGTCTGTACTATCTTTACTTAATGCCTGACATATCTAGGGTGGAAGCCTGTTCTGGTCTGCACAGGACTGAAGGGACATAGGACTTTCAATGTTAAAACTGTGGACGTCTTGAGAAACCCAGACAAACTAAGTCACTGTAAGTCATGTCATAAATGCTCCATATGTTTGCATAGAGATTATTTGCCAAGATACATAACTGACCAATTATTCCAAGAAGGAATAAAACAAATATTAAGGATATAAAGAAAGCAAGACTTCAGAAGGGATAAACATGAAACCAGTATTATCAAGGGGTGAAGGTGGCAGCAGAGGTCTCCCCCCCTGCAGGCAATAATGGGGTGTAATATCTGTATGCATTTTAAAAACGACGATAAAATGGACTAAAAGTCAGTCTGCATTTAATTACTACCCTGCACTAGCAAATTCTGAATAAAGTCAGTGATAAAATATTTCTCCCTGCTGGGGCAGAGTGCCCTCTCCTTGGAATGCCCCTGTAGGGAACAGCCATATGGGCCATTATTTGGGAATTTTTTTTTTTTTAAATTATCGAGGCCTTACTTTGGTTATATTCTGTCCTTTATATGATTTTCTCATTTAATCCTCTCACCAGTTTATAAGGAAGGTATTCATTTACTCATTTTCTGGATGAGGTCCTGGGGATTAAAGAGGTCTTCTGCTTAAGGTTACAAGGGCATCAGCTGAATCCCAGCCTGCTTGAGGCTGAAGATAATGTTCTGAACCTGGAGCTACGTTGCCTCTGCCTCTAGCTCCTACATGAAACCCACCTGAAAGCTGACTGCTTAACATCTCATGAGTGAGAGGGTGCCCTGGTGATTCAGACATTGTTAACAGGTGCTTAACAAATATTGGCTCAAGAGGTGAGTGGATGAGTATACGGAGGAAAACTATGGTGCTTATTAGAGCTGCCAGTTTCCAGAGAGCTTCATGTTGAAGCAAGGTAGGAGGTTTTTTTAACTTTTCCGTCAGTTGGAGGCTCCTTTCAGAGTCCTGGGGATTTAGGACATGGAGGACTGACCGGGTTACTGGTTCTGTCACTCTTTTTTGGAGAGGATGCTGCCACCAGTGGAGGCCCAGTGTTAGGGAAGATGAGGACGAGGACACACTGTCTTGACAAGATTCTTCTTTCTATGACTAGTTTGCTTCTGCTTATGAGCTATGTAGAATGGTGGTCCCAGAACTGAGCGCTTCTGAAGGCTTAAGGTGGGCAACAAACAATGCTGTCGTTAATGGGCTCCCCAAGAGGCTCCACTTCCGGCAAATCTAGCCTGACATGCAACAATAAAGGCATGAATGAGGATACTGTTCCCTGATTTTCCTTTGAAGACTCTAACTTGAGGACTTTTACATGATTTTTAGTGGTGGGCTCTAAACAAGAGATTGCACACTAATGTTCTGTGGCTTACATCTGGTTAGTAGACATGTTTTGTTTGGCCTGCAGTGTTCCAAAATATTTTTAGTTAGATGATATCACATACTCTCACCTATTCAACTCACTTCAGTCATTTCAACTCACTTCACTCATTTATGTTACCTGTCTGCTCCCTAGATGCATTAGGGCTTATGGCCCTTGTTCTAGACTTGAGCTGTCCAATACGGTAGCCACTAACCATATATTGGTATTTAAATTTATATTTAAATAAAGTAAAATTAAATAAAATTTAAAAGTTTAGTTCTTTACGCTAGCCACAGTTCAAGTGCTCCTTAGCCACATGTGGTTAATGGCTACCATATTGGACAGAACATTTCCATCATCACAGGACATCTATTGGACAGAACTGCCATTATTCCAGAATCATGTCTGCCACTTGATTCTAAAACCCTCCCCACCCCCACACTACTTGCCAACCACCCAACTGATTTCACATGTGGCAAGAAGAAAAGAGGAGGAGTGGGAGGAGGAGAAAGAGGGGGCCATTATAGACCACTTCACTCCGTGTCAAGCACTGCTGTAAGGACTTGCTGTGAACTGGCTTATTGGATTCTTTCAACAGCCCTATGACATAGGGGAGATTATAACTCTCCCCATTCCAAAGATGAAGGAACAAGTTTAAAAACTAATTGTAGAAGGTCATATTGCTAATACGTGGTGGAGCCAGGATTCAAATCTCTGTCTGTTTGGTCCTAGAACTCACAATCTTAATGGTCAATCAGGGAAGGAGACATGGCTCACTGATAGAGCATCCATCTACCATATGGAGGGTCCAGGGTTCGATCCCCAGGACCTCCTGACCCGTGTGTAAGCTGCTCACATGCTTACTGAAAAATGTCCACTTTGATGTTGACAATTCCTTCTTCATTTCTATACTAATTTTACTGGTTCTTCTTTTACCTGATTTGACTGAAAATTCATTGCTGCCAATTATTAGCTGATTGCAAATATTAATAGCTACCCCACCTATTTAGTTTGGGAATTCAGATTTTGAATTTATGTTGACATTCAGATGGAAATGACATATTTTTAAAAAGAGGGTTTATTGCTAATTGTGCTACTCTATCCTTATTTAGAGGTGTTGTTTTTACAAATCAGCACTTATATGCCTAGGATGAAAAGAAATAATACTTTAAGAATTAGAGATCACTTAGAGGAAAATGTTAGACTAATTTCATTATGGGTAAGAACTCTGACACTGTTTTCACATCTGTGGACTAGGTAAACAAACATTGTTCAGAAAGCTTTCTATCACTGCTTGTCCGTATATATGTTACAAATTCTTCTTGATGACTATCTTTTTCCTGCTTTATTTGTGAAATTTTGCTATTTGACAATTTTTATGTTCACTAGCATTGATATATCTTTGTATGCCTCTAAATTATGATTTTTCTTTAAAGAATAAAATGCATAAAATTACATCAAGAGTTACCATTAGCTGAAGAGGAGTAAAGAAATTTGTAATCAGGTAAGATTATTTTTAAATGTAAAGGGGAGGCATTCACTTGGTTTGTGTCAAGCTTTTTTATGTTCTACATTTGAAAATTATTTTGTAGTTTTCTAAGCTATAAATATCCAAAATATTTTCATGACAGGATTTACTTTGCCAGCGCCCATAATTATCATCAGCTTTGCTTGCCAAAGGAGAATGCTTTTATCTGGATGAATTTATGTGTGAGGAGGGGGAGATAGGTTCTTTTTTTTGAGGGAGATTTTCATCTACAGCCTGGAGGCTAGGGAGAAAATCTTAAAAAAGGAAAAAAAGAAAAAAAGAAAAGATTTGATCCATAAAATTTCTCATTTCAGTTATAGCCACACATGATGCTGTTTCTTCTCTGAATGCAGTGACCAGCATTGGGCATGGGTTTTTGTTATTGTTCATTTTTTGACGGAGCGTTAAAAGATATCTGCTTTGCTGTACAGACTCATTTTTGTTAATCAAATCTCCCACCAGCTTTGGAATACTTTTCTTAGGAGGTAAACTAATGTTGACATTATCACCTGTGAGGAAAATGATTTCTCATTGCAACACACCCTGCCTAGTAGTAAAAGCTGAGTTGAAGAACTTATCTATTTACTCTTTCAATAAGCCTTTGCCAAGGTTCATGGTGCGGCTCTGTGTGCTCTAGACCAGTACTTAATAAACTTTAATGTGCCTAAGTACCACCTGGGAGACCCTTACAGTGCAGATTCTGATTCAACAGTTCTTGGATGGGGCCTGAGATTCTGCATTTCTAACATGCTCTCAAGTGAGACCCAGGCTTCTAGTCCAAGGAATCACGTACTAGGTGATAAGGCTGTAGGCATCATAAAGTGAGATGAACAAAATACAGCCTCTCTAAGGGCTCTTGAGCAAATGGAAGTGAGGAATAACTGAAGAAGTATAAACAGAATGGTAGGGTTCCACTCTTGCTAATGTTTGAGTAGCTCCTATTGGGCCAACCCTCTTGGAGATAACTATATATTCTGGACAAACCAAAAGAAAACTACCATCTAAAGGCATGAGAGAGCAAACAGAAAAAAACAGATACTAAAAGGGAGTTGTCACTTGAAAAAACGGAAAGGAACTGGGTGAGTTTTCCATTTTTTGATAGCTTTTGGCCTGAAGGCAGGCTCTGGTCTGCTCTTTAGGGAAACCCCATCTCAGAGAGAAAGCCTCCATAAGGCCCTTAAAGAATCAGATGTCAGAGTCCAGAGTTGCAACAGCTGGAAACTAAGGGGGCATATCTTAGAGAGGAAAAAGGCACATAGAGGGAGCTCCAACATAAATACTGTTCAAGTATAAATACTGTTCCAATCTGTGGGTGATTCTCAAGTCATATATGGGGAAGATTCTAAGCAATACAAATAAGCTTAAAAAAATGAATTAGGATTTTAGTTGTTTTGTTGCTCATGGCAGGGGAGAAAGAGGCTTACACTTTGAGTTCAGTAAAGTTAACTTCCTGCTTAAAAATAATCAACAGTTTTCAATGATCATAGCAGAATTCAGATCCTGTCTGAGCCAGTGAAAGGCTGCCTATTGCAAAGTACCAGACATGGGTTGGCTTTTATAATGGGACATTTATTAGCATAAAAACTTACAGTTCAGAAGTTGTGAAAATGTCCAAATCAAGGCATCATCAGAGATGCTTTCTCACCAAAGTCAGCTCATGGTGATCCTGGCATCCTGCCATGTCATCTGGCAAGATGGAGGCTGATCTCTGCCTTGGTCCTTGCCTTCCCCTCAAGGCTTGTTCTCTCCAGGAGCTCAACTTTGGTCATTAGAAATATGGTCTTTTCTGGGCCTCTTCTCTCAGCCTCTGCTGCTCTGCTTACTACCTAAGCCCAGCTGTGGGTGATCAGGCATATGGCTCACTTCTTCAGCCTTGAGTTGCTCCATGAGCCCAGCTCTCTTGAGGCTTCGTGCCTTAGCTCTCGCTGCTAGTGATGCTTGAGTCCATTCTCTCACATGGCTGGGTCAAAATGGCAGAGTTCCCATTTCTCTGTGTTTTCTTTCTCTCTCTGTAGTCTCCATTTACATAAAAAGTTTCAGTAAGAGGGTAGAGACCTGACTCCACTCACTAATGTAGTCCAATCAAAAGTGATCTAATCAAGTTTCCTTAACCAAATACAATGAAATCAAAGGATCTCACACCCATAGGAATGGATTAATTTAAAAAACATAATCTTTTGTGGGGATTCACCAAATTCAAACTGTCACAGATCATTTTCAATGTATCAGGTTTACGGTCTAGGATACAATCCAAAATTAATCATAACATGAAGAAATAGGACAACATGACTCATAGTCAATAGAAAATATTATCAATTGAGATGGACCTTGAGATGATTCTGGTAGTGGAAATAGCAGATAAGTATTTTAAAGCAGCTCTTACAACTATGCTCAAGTATATAAAGGAAAATATGCTCATTATGATTGAAAAGATAGGAAATCTCAGAATCAAAATTAATACTACGTAAAAGACCCAAATGGAAATGCCAGAATTGGGAAATACATGTAAAATTTAAAAATTAATTAGATGGACTTAACACTTTATTGGAGATGGCAGAAAAGTCAGTTGATATGAAGAAAAATACATAGAAAGTATTCAATCTGAAGATTAAAAATAATGAGGAGACCCTCAGTAATCTGGGGACAATAACTGAAGATCTAACATACATGTAATTTGAGTTCCAAAGGAAGAGAAATAGGAGAATGAGGCAGGAAAAGAATCTGAAGAAATAGTGGCCCAAAATTTCCCAAATTTGGTAAAAGACACAAAATACAGATACATGGAGTGATCCCTAAGCAAGATAAATTCAAGAAAACCACAGCTAATCAAACTATCACATTCTAATCAAACTGCTAGTTACAGTGGGAGACTAATTACAGTGTTCTAGTACCTGGAAGTATAGACCTTGAATCAGAGAACCTCAACCTGACACCTGTCTGTGCTGCTTAGTATCCAAGTGACCTTGGGTGGGTGACTTCAAGGACTTAGCAGAGAGATCCATACAGTGCTCAAGAAGTTAAGAATCAACCATTAGAGGATGGAAAAGAAAGAATGGTACTTTGGAATAAAAAAGGGAGAAATCAGGGAGAAATTGATCAACCTTGACAAACTGTTACCTCTGTATCTTAAGATTGATCCAATATACCCTTATTCCCAGGGTACCGAGGAGTTTTTTTCCTACCTACAGTCTTATGTTGTCTTGTGGTCACCTTAGGCCATCTGAAGTCCACCCAAAGACAAGGGACTCCGTCAAAGTAACATTTTTTCATAATGCATGTTCACTAACAGTAATCATGATTTGGAACAATCATCTCTATTTGTGATGTAGCAAAGTAAAAGAGGAAGGATAATATTTCTGAAATACTACTAAAAATAACAGTGGTTTTTCCTTGGCTTTTGCTGCTTTCCCTTTGCCCTTCTTTCTCTTGCCCTTGCCCTCTTTCCTCAATTAAGTTGCAGCCAGGCTATTCAGGGCTCACTGACACAAGGAAGGGGCCCTCCCCAGGTTTTGAAATTTAAAAGTCTAGGTCCTGAGGGGAAGAGCAACAACTCAGGGCTGGTTCACAGATTTGGGAGATTATACAATCACTTAAAAGCCAGATTTTTAAATCTTCAATATATACAATAATTTTTGAACAGAGGAAGAAAATCTTTGAAGGGAGTATATAGTAAGATCTTAGCAATGGTGAGTCTTAGTATTTCTTTTCTACCTCCACTGGTACCATATTTGTCCAAGCTATTATAATTTCTTGCTTAAAAAAAATTACTACAATAGCTTCCCAAAAGGTCTATCTTCTAATCTTGCCCTCTTCAATACCTATTTTCAGCACAGAAGATTAAGTGATCCAACTAAAATCTATGTTACGTTAGGTTAATTCCTCTGCTCAAAACCCTGTAAAGGCTCCTAAGGTACTCACAGTCAAAGCCAAAGAATTTACAAAGGACTACAAGACTCTACATAATCTGCCTGCTCCTGCCACACACACACCTGCCACCTTTCTGATTATGCTCCTCTCCAGTTACACTAGCCTTTTTCTTGTTGCTTGAATATGTGAAGAATACCACTGGTTTGAGGGGTTTAACAATGGGACATTCTTCTTCCAGACATTTACACGGCTCTCTCACTAACCTCCAAGTTTTTGTCTGCTGGTCCACTCAACTCTCTATTCCCACCTTATTGCTCTTACACTCTTCTATTTATTCTGTATCTATTGCACATATCACATTTTGATATATAGATAATTTACTTATTCATTTTTTTCTACTGTTTATTGTCTGCCTTCTCTTCTAGAGTGAGGGAAGGTATCTTTGTTTTATTCACTGTTGTCTCAAAATACCAGAACTGTGCCTGCCATTTGGTAGATGATCAGTAAATAATTAATGCATTCTGAATCTCCCTCTTTCTTGATCAGGGTTAAATCCTTGGAAGGAATAACAGAACTTCCAGATAGGTTTTGGGGAATGTATGAGCAGAAGGGACCTACAGCCCTTTCCCAGCCAAAACTTTGTGTCAGCAGTATATACTAAAAAAAGAAATGCAGAGGGTTTAGGCAGAGAGAGATTGGCGTAGCCACAAAGGGTTTCTGGGAATGGTACCCATGGGCCTAGGAAGGACAGAAATGGCAGAGGGCTTTGGAGAGTACCCCAAAAATTTCCCACCTGTGGAAAAGGAGTAGAAAAATGACTGCCCTTTGCCTGACAGAGGAATAGCACAGCTGAGAGAACTGCAACGCCCAAAGGAAACTTATAGATAGGATAAGGGACTAATTACATGTGGACTGATATCTTTTCCTACACAGAAGGATAGCTATCTCAGAGGTTGTAACGTAAAAAGATGACAACTGAAGATTATATGTTACCCCTAACCCTTTGACTTGGATTCATTTTATCAGAACTCTGTAAAAAGACAGATAGTAAATATTTTAGGCCTTGTGGGTCATATATGTTCTCTGTTACATATTTGTCTTTGTTTCATTTTTTAAAAACAAATCCCTTTAACAATGTAAAAAAAAAAACCCAACATTCTAAGCTTGCAGGCCATATAAAAACAGGCAGCCCAAAGGTCCTTTCCAGAGAAAGGGAAGGATTTCCTGACTGAGGCTAAGGGTCTACCCTCTTTGGTGGAATAAGAACGTAAAGCAGAAATTAAGCTATTTGGGAAAAATAAAGAAATTTAAATTTCTTGCACATTGAATTTATTGATGGAGATTCAGAAATACCCAGAGTATCTTAAGGTTAAGCAGGAGATTACCCTTTGGCTCAAGGGACCAGGAAGAAGTAGGGTCAACTGCTTCTCCAACTTCAAGTTGATACAAGGGAGAAACTGTTTCCTCGAAAAGTCCCACCTGATCTACCAGACAAAGTAAACTCTCAAAGCTTTAAGGGTACTCCAGTTATTAACTGCTGTGTAACAAATTAATCCAAAACTTAGAATCTTAAAGCAGCAACTCTTTTACTATATCCCACAGTTTCGTGGGTCAGGAATTTAGGTATGGCTTGATAGAGTGATTCTTCTGCTTCCTGAGGCATTGACTGAGGTCACCTGGTGGTATTAAGTGGACAGATGGGCTGATCTGGAGGCCCATGGACAGCTTCACTCGTGTCTGGAGCTTGGCTGGAAGGCTGGCTCAGCTGGGCTATTAGCCCAGAACATGACATATGGCCATTCCAGCATGGTCAAGGGTCATGGTCAAGTTGTTAGCATGATCAAAGCAGCTTGGGGCTCAAGAGTGAGTGTTCCAAGAGAGAAGAAGTAGAACCCGCCAGTCTCTTAAGCCCTGGTGCCTGAGACTAGCACAACAAAACTTCTACCAAATTCTATGGGTCAAAGCAGCCACAGAGTCTACCCAGGCTCAAAGTGAGGGGAGATTCCACCTCCAGACAGGAAGAGTCTCAAAAAATTTGTGGCTATCTTTAATCTGCCATAAAGGGAAATTTACAATATTTTACCAAGAAAAAGATCATGATGGTTTCAGAAATGACATTTATCTTCCCTGATGTTATCAAGGCATGGTTATTGAGGCATTGTAATAACATCATCTTATAAGAATCACATAAATTTAAATTTTTAGAATACAAGTAAGCCAGATATTTTGTTATATGACATTCTAAAGCAGTTCTTGATAACTAACAGTGGGGTAAAATTGATTTGGATTCTTATAGGAACTGGGAAGTAAAAGGTAAAGAAAAATAAAGAACTGGGAAATAGACAGGAAAGGAGGACAGAACAAAATTTATTTCAAAGAAAAGGAAACTGAGACATCCCTAGAAAAGGAAGAAAGGGAACAAATAGTGATAGAAAGCAGTAGAGAGAGAAAACTAACAATACTGAAAGAGTGCTTGAAGCCAAAGAATAAAAAACAAGATTAAACTTTATCTTGAAAGTTTATAAAGACCTAAGAGGGTATAAGAGAATACATTACCATAAAATACACAACTAAAATTTGAGTTATGTATTTTAGCAAGACTTAGGGAAAAATGTCCTATCGCATAATAGTACTTATTATTATTAATCTAAACTAGTACCTAGGTTTCCAAAACAATTCTGAAATACAAAAATAAAAGATTCAAAAAACAACAACCAAAAAACCTTCCAGTGTTTTTTTGTGCTTCCTACTTTAAGTTTGTCCTTACAAACTTTCACCCTCTGTGAGAAAATGAGGAAAACCTATTTTCTGCCTGCCCTGTAGCAGAGGCATGGTTGGCTTTGGCTTTGCCTTTGCTTGTAGATGGAAGCATTTGATTCTCTGGTGCTCCTTAATAAGCATTTGAGCCTTGAGGCCTGACTAGGGTTTGACAAAAGGCCTTTTCCTCTAAAATGGTGGCTCCAGAAACGGTGGGCCGCACACAACTAATCTGGGAAGCACAGCAGGGGTGGAGGCAGGAGCAGTTGGAAAAGCCCCAGTGAGGACAACCATAAACAGACAGGCACTGGCAAAGAAAAGACATTCTCTTTTCAGAAGAACCCTGAAAAGATAGACCAAGTCATGATATTCATTTCATGAACAACAATGAGCCATCTAAAAGAATCAATGTATTTATTCTTTACGTGCCCTTTCTCACCCCAATTTTCTCCCTTCCTCCACTCCAGTCCCCTGACATTTTCCCTCAGATCAATATTCAGAGGGCTGCATTTTAAACGCCTATAATAAGCTGGTCTTTTGCTTCAGCTGTGGAGAGTTCGTCTTTTTTTTCAAAGGAGGGTGGAAAGGATGACTGTCTGCAGCAGCCTAAGCTCTTCAGCATAAAATCTGACAAGTCAAAGCAAGAGAAGAAAGAAAAGACCATGAATGCTTTTGTGGTGGGAGGAGGAGGGGCTGGCCGTCAGGGCAACAGCATAGTGCCTGGGAAAACAAAAGGAGGGTTTGGAGAAACTTGAAGGCTCTCAAATAAATCTGCACACAAGTAATTTATGAAGTGGCAACCAGCAGCCCAAAAGGGACAACGTGGCCCCTAAAATTCCAGAGACAAAAAATTTCTCAGCCATAATCTACTCTAGTCTCCAGAATTCAGGTTGGAGATTGAACTGTGATTAAATTCATATGAAAACTTCTCTGTTTAGAGGTTGTAAAAACAGTTCCATTTCATATGACTGACTTTGTGGGCAGACCCCTTGATATGATGGTGACAACCTCTTAAAAGACTGTCAGGGCCATGATTAAGGCAGGATGAGTAAGTCTGCCAAAGGAGGACCTGGCCCTGTTAATGTAGATTGTATACCTACACAACTTTAAAAAAATACTGTATTTTTATAGGCATCAACAGACTCTAATTCTTTATAAAGAACATGCCTGTAGGATTTGCATAGTCTATTTTCTTGCATTAACGTGAGTTAATTATTCCCCATAATTAGGTAGTTTGGTGGGGGATGGGTTGGGAGGAAAAAAACTTTGGACTAATAGGAGAAAACCTGTCATGGATTTTCAAAGAATTATAGGATCCAGGGACTGGCAATGTGGGACTGCAGAGAGTATATAGCTGTAGCTCCACCTAATTTTACTTAAGTCTGGAAATGGTTAATGATTTTCCTAATGTCAACACCTTATAAATGTTATTAGAACCAAGACCCAAATTTGGGTCTTTTGACTCCAAATCCCCTAGTCTATTTTAAAAAAAACTATGATTAATTTATTTAAGTTTTTATTGGACTATGTCATTTATACATAAAAAACAAATGTATAGTAAAAGTTGTGAACTTACAAAACAAAAATGCATAACATCATACAGGAGTCCCATACATCACCCCACCACTGACACCTTGTATTATTGTGAGACATTTATTACAAATTATGAAAGAATATCATCAAAATATTGCTATTCATTGGTGTGTGGTATCAGTGATGGGGAACACATGAGAGGAAATTTACCTTGGCTTCTATATAAGGTATATAAATATGTTCAAATGTTCATGGGGCATTGCTACAGTGGGTAGAGATTTACATAACAACTGAAAGAATATTGAATTTCCATCCTGGGAAACTCTGCCACATTCCCTAATGGCACAGCAACAATCCCCCAAGTACAGGGGCAATAACTAATGAAGAAGGATGGTCTATTGATGGGCCCTTGATATTGATGACTATGCTTATGAGCCTTTTGCTCTTGAAATTGTAACTTAGCCTAGTGTTGTAGGGTCCCTAAGAGTTACCTTCTGAGAGGCTCCATGTTTCTGAAATGCGACCTCTGTCTAAGCCAAACTCAGCATACAAATGTATTTCCTTCCCCCCAGCATGGGACATGACTCCTGGTGATAAGCTTCCCTGGTACCGAGGAATTTCTACCAAGCACCAGCTGGTGATGCAACTGGAAAAAGCCCTTGAATAAAAGGGGATGAAGGTAAAGACAAATGAGTTTATATGGCTAAGAGACTTCAAAGTGAGTTGGGAGGTCATCAGGGAGGTAATGTTTATACATGTCTCAACATAGACATGCAAAGTAGATACTACCCCAAATAGCGGGGCTCTTTAGGGTTCCAGAGATGCCCAGGTCCTATGGTCATAGCAGGTAACTCTGGCGTTTGGTGCTTTGCCAGTGGGCCCTACTTTGGAGTTTGTGCTCCCAAGTGTGACAGATTTAGACTCAGATGTGGCTTCTCTACACATGCCTCTTCTGTCCCTTTTATCTAAACCTATAGTTGATGCTGGAGTAGGCAGGTGTATGTCCAAGAGACTTGAATCTCTGGGCTGACCACGAGCTAGCTCGGCCCTAAGCCACAGTGGAGTTGTAACACCTATTCTCCAGTTTATTGGACTTACCCAGGACAACTAACAAGGAGGTGAGGATGGAAAACCACCACACCAAGGAACCAAGAGAGCCTACAAATGTAAGCAGGAGAGTCCCATCCATCAGCTATATGAGATTGAAACCCTCTCTCAATTAGAGGTAGAGGGGGCATCACCACCCCAGTATCCTCAGGAATAGGGAATAAAATATGGACTAGAGTGGACTCATTGGTGTTCTACTATAAACTTACTGTGATTCTAGCAATGGAAGAAATTATATCATTGATGTGGAGACTGTGACCACTGGAGGTGCTGAAGTCAGGGAGAGGAGAAAAACAGGTATAATATGGGGGCATTTTCAGGACTTGGAGTTGTCCTGAATGACATTGCAATGACAGATACTGGCCATTATACATTCTGCCATAACCTACAGAATTGAGTATGAGAGAGTATAAATTACAATGTAAACTATAATCTGTGCTTAGGGGCAATGCTCCAAAATGTGCTCATCAATTGCAATGAATATACCACACTAATGAAAGAAGTTGCTAATGTTGGGAAAAGTGGGTGGTGTGGGGAGTGGGGTATATGGGAATCCCTTATTTTTTTAATATATCATTTTATGTAATATAAAGTATTTTAAAAAATAAATAAAATATATATTTAAAAATATTGCTACTAACTATAGTTCATATCTTACATTTGGTGTAATTTCCCCAACCTACCCTATTATTACTATTATTATTATTTTTAAAGATTTATTTCTCTCCCCTTCCCCCTCATTGTCTGTTCTCTGTGTCATTTGCTGTGTGTTGTTCTGACTGCATCTCTTTTTCTGTTGCATTATCTTGCTGCGTCAGCTCTCTGTGTGTGCAGTGCCGATTCTGGGCAGGCTGTGCTTTTTTCACACGGGGCTGCTCTCCTTGCAGGGTGCACTCCTTGCGCATGGGGCTCCCCTACGCTGGGGACACCCCTGTGTGGCACAGCACTCCTTGTGTGCAGCAGCACTGTGCATGGGCCAGCTCACCACACGGGTCAGGAGGCCCTGAGTATAGAACCCAGGATCCTCCACATGGTAGGCAGATGCTCTTATCAACTGAGCCACGTCAGCTTCCCTTATTATTTTTATTTACATATATTTCTATTACCGAAGTTGTAATCTTACAAAACAATCATACATGTGTAGAATTCCTATACCACACCCCTTCACCAACACACCATACCGTGGTGGAAGATTTGATACAGATTATGAGATAATATCATCAGACTATTATCACCAATCACGGTCCATAGCGTACATTTGGCACACTTTTTCCATACCACTCCATTATCAACACAGTATATCTTTGGCATTGATGCAAGAATATTACAGTATTGCTGTTAACCATAGTCCATATGTCACACCAATTGTATTTTTCCCATGCTTCTCCACATTCCCACCACCCCGCAATAGTGATGTGCATCCACTCTAGCCCACAGAAGGACACTCTTAAATTTGTACCATCAACCACAATTCTCATCCACCTCTGGGTTCACTGTGTTATTCAGCCCCTAGATTATTCTCTGGTTTTCTTTCAATTAACATTTACATCCCAGACTACCCTTTTCAGCCACAATCCCATTTATAAACCAGCTGCTACTCACTTTAATGTGTTACCATTAACTCCATCCATTTCCACACTTTTACAGTCAAGTTAATTAAAACTTCAACACTCATTAAGCATAGTAGTCCTTCTCAGGCCTCCTCTTACCTCCTAATAAACTATTAAGTTTTAACTCTATGCATTTATTCTTTGTATTTAGTTCATATTAATGAGACCATGCAATATTTATCATTTGGTGCTGACTTACTTCACTTAGCATAATGTCTTCAAGATTCATCCATGTTATCATGTGTCCTAATTTCATTTCTTCTTACTGCAGTATAGTATTCCATCCTATGTGTATACCACATTTTGTTTATCCATTCACTGGTTGATAGATACTTGGGTTGTTTCCATTTTTGGCAATTGTGAATAACACTGCTATGAACATCAGTGTGCAGATGTCTGTTCATGTCACAGTTTTCAGTTCTTCTGCATATATTCCTAGTAAAGGAACTGCTGGATCATATGGCAGTTCTATTAATATATTTAGCTTCCTGAGGAACTGCCAAACTGTCTTCTACAGCAGCTGAACTATTTTACAATCCCACCAACAGTGAAAGAGTATTCCTATTTCTCCACATCCTCTCCGGCACTTAATTTTTTTCTGTGTGTGTGTTTTTTTAAACAATGGCCGTTCTCAGTGGTGTGAGATGATATCTCGTTGTTTTGATTTGCATTTCCCTAATAGCTAGTGATATGGGACATCTTTTCATGTGCTTTTGGCCATTTATATTTCCTCTTTGAAGAAATGTCTTTTTAAATCTTTTGCCCATTTTTAAATTGGGTTGCTTGCTCTTTTATTGCTGAGTTGTATGATCTCTTTATATAGAATGGAAATCAAACGCTTATTGGATATGTGGTTTCCAAATACTTTTGGTCATTGAGTGGGCGACCTTTTCACCTACTTGACGAAGTCCTTTGAATCATAAAAGTGTTTTAAGTTTGAGGAGGTCCCATTTATCCATGTTTTCTTTCGTTGCTCATGCTTTCAGTGTTTAAGTCTGCTTCACCTACCACCAGGTCTTAGAGATATTTTCCTGCATTTTCTTCCAGGAGCTTTATGATTTTTGCTTTTATAGTTAGGTCTTTTGTATAAGGTATGAAATAGGGGTCCTCTTTCTTTCTTTTGGCTATGGCTATCCAGTTCTTCTACCACCATTTGTTGAATAGACTGTTCTGCCTCAGCTGGGTGGGTTTGATAGGCTTGTCAAAAATTGCTTGACCATATACGTTGAGGGTCTATTTCTGAACCATTGGTTTGGTTCCATTGGTCCATATGTCTATCTTTATGCCAATACCATGCTGTTTTTACCACTATAGCTAGGTAATATGATTTAAAGTCTGGAAGTGAGAATCCTCCAATTTCATTCTTCCTTTTTAGGATGCTTCTGGCTATTCAGGGGCCCTTACCCTTCCAAATAAATTTAATAATTGTATTTTCCATTTGTTTAAAACATGCTGGTGGAATTTTTATTGGGATGCCTTGAATCTGTATATCAGTTTGGGTAGAACCGACATCTTAATGAAATTTAGTCTTCCAATCTATGAGCATGGAATTTCTTCCAATAATTTAGGTCTTTTTAAAATTTCTTTTAGCAATTCATTGTAGTTTTCTGAATACAAGTGCTTTATATCCTTGGCTAAGTTTATTCCTAAACATTTGATTCTTTTAGTAGCTATTGTAAAAAGAATTTTTTTCCTGACTTCTTCCTCAGGTTGTGCATTCCTAGTGTATGAAAATATGACTGATTTTTGCATATTGTATTGCTCTTGTATCCTGCCACTCTACTGAAATCATTTATTAGCTCTAGCAGCTTTGTTGTAGATTTTTTGGGTCTTCCTAGATATAGGATCATATCAATTGCAAGTAGCAAAAATTTTACTTCTTCCTTTCTGATTTCAATGCTTTTTTATTTCTTTTTCTTGCCTGATTATTCTAGCTAGAGCCTCTAGCACTATATTGAACAAAGGCGGTGACAATGGGCATCTTTGTCTTGTTCCTGATCTCAATGGGAAGATTTCAGTCTTTCACCGTTGAGCACAATGTTAGCTGTGGGTTTTTCATATATGGTCTTTATCATGCTGAGAAAGTTTCTTTCAATCCCTGTCTTTTGCAGTATTTTTTCAAGAAAAAGGATGCTGTATTTTGCCAAATGCCTCTTATGTGTCAATTGATAGGATCAAGAGATTTTTCTCCTTTTTTTTCTTTGATTTATTAATGTGGTGTATTATGCTGATTGATTTTTTTGTGTTGAACTATACTTGAATGCCTCGTAGAAAACCCACTTGATCATGATGAATAATTCTTTCAATGTGTTGTTGGATTCAACTAGCAAGTATTTTGTTGAGGATTTTTGCTTCCTTATTCATTAGAAAACTGGGTCTGTAATTTTCTTTCTTCATAATATCTTTATCTGGCTTTGGTATTAAGGTAATATTAGCTTCATAGAATGAGTTTGGTAGCACTCCTTCTTGTTCAATTTTTTGGAAGAGCTTGAATAAGATTGGTATTAAATCTTCTTTGAATGCTTGGTAGAACTCAGACTGAATAACTTCCATGATTTTAATTGCATTTGTTTTATCAGTCAGGGTAAGTAACTGCAAAATTCTACAGTAGACAAACTCTAAAATCTCAGTGGTTCAGCAAACAAAGTTGTTCATTCATGCAAAGTCCAACACACATCAGTAGGGTCTTTCTTCTACCTAGTGTACAAAAGAACCCGACTCTCTTCAACTTGAGCAATGACCAGGGGGCTTCAGATGACCAAGGAGGGAAAAAGAGACTGTGGACCACCAGCACGACAATTCTTAAATGCTTCAGCCTGGAAGCTTTATGTTTTACTCCTGCTCACATTTCATTGTTTAGAATTGTCACATGGCCCCATCTAAGCAAAAAGGGTCTGAGAAGTACCATGTATCCAGAAAGATGAGAAATAGACATGGAAGAGCATTTGCCAGCTCTTCATCACAAATATATACTGAGTTTTCAAGAAACAAAATAAAGCAATATTATTATAAATATTCTTAGAACCACCCATTATAGATGGTTAGAAGTTAAGACTAAGATAAATAATCTTTTAACTAAATTCTTATTAAAGAATGAAAGCCTGGCAAGAAATATTGATGGCTAATGAGTTTACCTCTTTTAGGACAGTCATTCTGAATCCCCAAGCCAAACCTTACAAACATTATGATACAAAATATTGGCCACCTGCTTTGTCTATGAAAATATCATAGACCAGAACTCTAAATTGGATCTCTCTCTTCACAGCATTTTGTAGCATTCAACTGGCACTGTGTCAGGAGGAACTCTGCCTCCAATAAAATGGATACAAATATTTGTGAAGCTCATCAACTGCTGTTCCAAAGCCAGACTAGAGCCAGACCCTGAAGAGCATGTACTTTACTGGCACTACTAACTCATACTGTCATGGCCTGCTGAGCCCTGGAGACTTTCCAACTCTAGAAAACTGCAAAGTTTAGCCATGGATCCCTGTTAAACTATTTTTAGTTTTATGCCACATTATTAGCTACCTCCTCATCCATTCTGTTGAAGGGAACACTACAATTGTGTTTTGCCCAATACTGTATTACAGGAATAAAAGGCATTTAAACTCTTTTGATAGAAATGTTTTTTGAGTTGGTTGTGACATTGAAGACTTTCATACACACACACACACACACACACACACGCACACACACACAAATTATATAAACTTCTTTAGAAGCGACTTGTCAGTCTATAATGTGCAAACACCTGGGGATCTTGTTAAAATGTTGGTTCTGATCCAGTAGATGATCTAGGACTGGTCGTGCAATTCTGTGGTTCTGACAAGCTCCCAGGCGATGCCAGTGCTGAGGATCCACTCTAGTGGATCACCCTAGTTGTTGGTACCCCACTCAGATCCCCTGGGTTCCCTTTTAATGGGCTCATTGTATCCATTCCTGAGTGGTTATCTACATTGCTATTGAAGGCAATGTATGCTACATTTTCCGAGGGACTGTCCTTGGGCCAGCATTTCTGTCCTTCCTCGCATGCTATTCCATGCAACTGGTATAATGTGACTTTCAGACATGGAGGTAGAAAAGCCTAGCCCATTTGCCACAGGGTGGGACAAACTCTGGGTGCAATTTATGCTCCAGAGCTCCTCATGATGTGGAATCAGGCTGGAGATAGTCTTCTCCTGAAGCCATTTCCTTTCTCTATTTTGCTTTCCTCACTTCCTCAAAGGTTTGTCCAGAGAGGACTGCCTTGCATTTCCACCTAAAATCCCAGGTTAGGTTTTGCCTCTAGGAGGCCTACTTAAGACATGTGCAGGCTACACTTGGCTGAACAAGTCTAGAGTGCTCTAGAATTAGCTAAAGCAGGGTATAATGGACTTGGGGTCAAGAAAATTTGGTTATCTATTTAACCAACACATTTTAGCTTGTACTGAGCTAGGAACTGTTATATGCTCTTTATAAATATTGACTCATTGAATCTTCAGGACAGCCGTCTGTGTTAGGTACTGTAATTAGCCCCATTTTGCAAATGAAGAAACCAAAGGATCAATAAAAGTGCCCACGCTCATCCACCTGGAAGGTGGCAAAGCTGAGATATAAATCAGATAGCCTGGTTCCTCAGTTGGTGCTTCTAACCAATGAATGCCCCAAATTCCCACTTCTGTGACTATAGGCTGAACTTTTCTGATCCTCCAGTGCTTCACTTGTTAAATAGGGTAATAATATTTACCTTTCGGATTATTTAAGGATTAAATGATATAATTATATAAAGCATGCAGTACAGAGCTGGGCACATTTTATGTATGTTGTTGACTTTATTAAATTAATCTCTTTGGTACACATCTGGGAAGTCTATCTCATCTTGTCAAGCAGGACCTACAGCAGATTTTAGGTAATATTGGATGGTCTGGTATGGTATTTATGTTTGTTTGGTTGATATTCTCAGGCTTTAGGCCTGTTTGTTTTCATAGAGGTTGAGCTTCTTGACCATTCTTGTTGAAAGCCCTACTAGATGAGGCTCACTGTGTTTTATTAAAGAGAAAATATTGAAGTCCTAACTGAGTTCAAATATGCTGAGATTTCACAGAAAGCTGATAGAAAATGCCTCTTATTCAGAGTAGGGAGATGGTTCCTGAGGTACAATATACAGACCCTAGAAACACGTCAAGGTCTTCTAGATGGACCAAAGCCTCATTCAAAATGACATCCAAGAAACTGCCTTGAAGCACTGGTAAATTCCAAGAGTACTAAGAGGCAAGCTCTCCCCCAGATCATGGAAGAGAAAGTCTCACAGATCTAGTTAAGATGCTATTAATAGAATCACAGGTTTGAATTCACTTACAATGAATACCAAAAAGTAAGGCGAAAGAAATGTACAAAGTACATTTAGGATAGGGTACAAGTGTGGTAGGACCACACTACTTGAATCCTGAGATAAACAAAGTTTGTATGTCCTGTTTCTCTCTCTGTTGCATCAGTTTTTCTCCACTGATGGTGTAATCATGAGGACCAGAAATGAGATTTAAGCAAGGAGGCTTGGCAGGTAGAAATTGCCCAGAGCTGACACATGGTTGCTTGATTGGAGAGATGTAGGGTCACGTCCACCTGGCCATAGATGTAGCTCACCAGTTAGTCTGAGCATTTCTTGGGCAGAGGAGATGAGAAGCCAGAATGGGTATTACCAAGAGTTGGCCAAAATAAAGATAATAAAATAAAGATCACATGGATATGGAGTGCCTGCTAAACCTCATTTTTTAAGTGTATTGTGAATATTTGGTGCATTTTGGACATTTAAGGTTTACTTGGTCCTTCCATGCCTTCCTATCTATGTTCAGCACACATATTCTCTACTTAAGTTTTCTAGGTTGAACATGGCATAAACCTCTTGCTTCTAAATCTATCCTTTTTATTTGCTTCTTTATTTTACTTTCTATAGCAGAATTGAATATTCTTAAATAATGTGTGCTAAGAAGGGGCATTTAATATGGAAGATTTTGTTTATAAAAAGATACTTAAAAGATGTTGGAAAATCTGAAAATTGGATGGTGAGACAACTCAGGGATTAGTAATGGTGGAATCATCTACTATCCCTGTGGCTGGAGAGACAATGTGAGGAAATACTTGTTACCAGAACCCAGGAACCAGGGCACCTAGCTGGAGGTGGAGCCATGGAAATGATTTCTGAACCCTCCTGCTGATTTCTCGCTTCCTCCTATCTCTTGTCAGTGCCTATCATAGGCCAATGTTGCCAGGAGCCTGATAGCAAGGGAGCCTGGAGAACTTAGTGCAATAGGAATTGACTTCTGCAAGACAAAGCAGTACCCAAACTTGTACAGTGCCCAAACCAAATTTACTGGTAGTGATAAGGTAAGGCCTGCCAAAGAGGGGAATTCATGAAAACTCTGGCTTCTGTTCTTTCTTCTACAAGGGAGAAACACTAGGCAAAAGTCAACTGATAAAGCTATTCATCTTATTTTAACAATAGATTAACTATTTTAAGGCCAATGGAATTCTGTTTTATGCAATCAACAAGACATAATTGCACTAAGATTTTTACCATCCTTTGGTTTTCCTCTTAAAATTCTTTGAGTTGAAGAGAGATTTACCCTTGTAAGACTTGAATGAGATTTCAAAATCTGATCCATGTATTTATCCATGGTAGACCATTTTAAAACTGAAAAGTTGTCACTATTTTGAGAAGAGATAATATAATGAAACTGAAAACTATTAGAAGGAAAAAATCCTGGTATACACATTATTAAGAAAAATAATCCTAATATTATCTACAGATAGAACACTTCCTACTTTGAATGCTTATATAGAAATTGGCTAAGGAGAGAGGAGATTTTGCTTATGGTGGGAATGGCTATACTTAAATTAAACAAACCAAAATAATAATAGTAACAATTCACTGAGTGTCCCATATATCAAGAACTGTGCTAAGGTTCTTTCATCATTTGTGACAAATAAGTCCCAGCAATGTAAGGTGTTGGTAGTGGGGCCATGTAAAGGATTCCTGTATGGTATGCACGATTGTTCTTTAAATATTTGAAATTAAAAATAAAAAGAGAGAGAAAGAATTGTGCTAAGTGCTCTAGAGCAGAATTGTTCAATCTCAGCTCTACTCACATTTTGAGCTGGAAAATTCTTTGCCTGTGCATTGTAGGATGTTTAGCAACATCCTTGCCTTCCACCACTAGATGCACAACCCTCTACAGTTATGGCAAACAAAAGTGTCTCCAGATAGTGCCAAATGTCCCCTGGGAGGCAAAATCTCCCCTTGTTGAGAACCACTATTATAAAGGCATTGTCCCATTATTATGCCCAGTGCACAAATGAGAAAAACGAGGCTTACAGAGGTTAAATGACTTGCCCAACTCCATGCAGATAGTGAGTGGTACAGTCAGAATTTGAAACCAGGCCAAACTCTAAACCTGGTTCTTAACCTCAACACTGAAATTTCTTCTTCAGCTTTACTCCTTTCTTATGATTTTTGACAAGTGTTTGTCAATAATATTTTTTAATTTGGGGGAAAAATCAGAAAAAGAAGAAATTATTTTTGGATTCAGAAGTTACAGAGATAGATAAATTGGATTTATGATAAAATGGTTTTACACTGTCTAGAACCCAGAATTTTGGAAGGGTAAGAAGCCTCAGAGCTCACCTGTTTAAGAAAAGGATATTGTGAACATGTAAACCATCAAAAACAATGTCTGACAGCACCTGGCTCATTTCAGGTGAAGAAAGGATGTGTTGAAAAGTCTCTCCATTTTTTTGTATGTGTGCTATGATTTTTGTTCAAGCTCCTTTCCCTATGAGGTTATATACCACAATGATCAATTCCAACTTCATGCAGCCAAGGTCAGGTGTGAGAGAATAACAGCCTCTCTACTCACACCACATAGAAATGATTTATTGCATTTCCAGAAAAGGATTCTTGACATTTTGAAAATGTAATGTAGTGCAAGAGTAATTAAGCCAAAGGTAGACTGCTGAACAATTGATTAGCATTGTCAGAGAAGCCTGATTAGCTTAGATGCTTTAAGAACTGATTTTGCCAGCTAGGAATTAAAGGTTAGTAATGAAATTTATGGGGCATGACCACTGTCTCCAGGTGGCATTTCACATAGGAGTATTTGGATTCTGAGAGGATAGGCAAATAAAGCCATCGTCTGTTGCCACTTTACTAACAGTCTTTGTTTAAAAGTGTCACTTCAGGGACAAAAGAATCAAACTTGTCTATAATGCAAGGTATTGCTTGTTAATAAAAATAATGATATTGTTCTAGCAATCCTCCAAAGACTAAAAAAAGTGAGAAGAAAAATTTAATAACAGGTATTCATAGCTATCACACTAATCTACTAATGTACTCTTAGGGAAATTTGAATCTTTTGGTCTTTTCTCCATCTATCCACACAGCTCCTTTTTAAAACTGCCTCTTCCTCCCACCCATCCTTCCATCCATATACTCATGGGAGCAAACATAGTCACGAAAGATATTTCCCCTCCTCTGGCCATAGTTGACTGGTTCAGAGTTGGGTACATTACCCCAACTAGGACATTCAGAATCCTTTCTCTGAAAAAAATTTTTAAAAAATTCAATTGGCTTTAGTATTGTACAACCATCACCACATTCAATTTTAGAACAACTTTATTACCCAAAAAGAAATCCTTTACTCACTAGCAATCACTGCCCATTCCCACTTCTCCCCAGCCTCCGGCGAACACTAATCTACTTTTTATCTCTATAGATTTGTCCTATTCTATTTTATAAAAATAGATTTGCCCAATTCATTTTATAAAAATGGAATCAAACGACGTGGTCTTTTGTGACTTCTCTCACTTAGCATAATTTTTCAATGTTTACCAATGTTGTGGCATGTATCAGGACTTCATTCCTTTTTAGGGTTGAATAATGTTCCATTGTATGGATATATCAAAATGTTTATCCATTCATCAATTGATGGGCATTTAGATTATTTCTACTTTTTGCTATTATGAATAATGGTGTACAAGTTTTTGTGTGGACATATCCTAAGAGTGAAATTATTAGGTCATATGATAACTCTAAATATTTTACTATTTAAGGAATTGACAAATTGTTTCCCATAGTAGCGACACCATTTGACATTTCCACCAGTGATGTATGAGGGTTCTGATTTCTCTACCTTCTTGTAACACTTAATATTGCCTTTATTTTTATTATAGCCATCTTAGAGAGTATGAAGTGGCATCTCATTGTGTCTTCTTTTTTTTTCCTCCTGCAAAAAGTTTTATTGTTTACACTTGGCTCATAGCTTGTTAGAGGGCTGCAAGGTGGCTGGTTAAAAAGATGCCTTCTGGCTGCTGGAGGGAGGGGTCAGGCAGAAGGAAGGACAATGCAAAGGGTTCCCTCGAAGGCCTCTGAACTCCAGCAGCTCCTAGTCATGCTTGAGGGTGAGCCTTTGGAAGAAATGCCCAGCCCAGCCTATGTGCAGGCCCGGCCAGCCTGCAGAGGTTATTCAGCTGGCTGCCCATCTTCTTGATGAGTTTCACCTCCTCATCTAAGAAATGCCTCTAGGTGTAGTCACAGAGATTAGGTCTATGTTGGCAGAACCCAGGGCATACCAATCAAAAGGGCCTGGATCAGGTTCTTCTCCAGGGCCATGGTAGCTCCTATAACATCCACGGTTTACCCTATTCATCTTGGGATGGTTTCTGCATGTCATAGAAGAAGGTGTGGCCTCTTGAAGGAATGATTGGTGCCCTCACGCTTCTCCTTCACCAACTCACAGAAGAAGTGGTTCGTGCCCTTCAAGGTTGCATCCTCATTATCAAAATGGAAGCCCAGAGAGAGGTAGATATAGGAACCCAGCAGATGCAGACTGACCAGGCTGATGACCAAGGGCCTCCTTTCAGCGTAATAATTCTGACAGATTTTGGTGAACAATGAGGAGCTAACTACACACACACACACAACAGTGCTAGCTGGACTCAGAAGCAGGGGGTGGCTGAGAAGGTGGTCCTAAAGATTGCAACTGAAGAAGCTGGAGGATGGTCCAAGGCTGAAGAGTAGATAGTCACAGACTGCTGGATGTGCTGTCCTCATAGTGGCCTTGATTTGTATTTCCTTAAAGATCAATGATGCTAAGAATCTTTCCATGTCCTTATTGGCCATTTGTATATCTTCTTTGAGATATCTATTCAAATCCTTCGTCATTTTAAAATTGGGACTTTTTATTATTAAGTTGTAATAGTTCTTTCTATATTTTGGGTATGCATCTCTTGTTAGATATATTATTAGCAAACATTTTCTCTCATTTTGCAAGTTGTCTTCACTTTCTTGAAGCAGAAAAATAATATTTTTTCTTTTGTCACTTATACTTTTGGTGTCTTATGAAGAGACTTGCCTAATTCAAGTTACAAAGATTTACTCCTGTGTTTTCTCTTAAGAATTGTATAGTTTTAGCTTTTATATTTAGGTCTATGACCAATTTTGAATCACTTCTTGTGTATGGTGTGCTCTGGGGGTCCAACTTTAATATTTTGCATGTGGGTATCCAGTTGTGCCAGCACCAATGGGGAAAGCCTATACTTCCCCATCGAATTATCTTGACAATCTTGTGGGAAATCTGTTGACCATAAACAGAAGGACTTATTTCTGGCTTCTCAATTCCACTCCATTGATCTATATGTCCTTCCACATGCCAGTACCACAATGTCTTGATTACTGTAGATTTGTAGTTAAATTTGAAATAGGGAAGTGTGCCATCTAACTTTGTTGTTCTTTTTCAACATGTTTTTTTGCTACCCTGGATCCCGTGCATTTCCATAACAATTTCATAAACAGTTTTTCAATTTCTATAGAAAGTCAGCTGAGATTTTGATAGTAATTGTGTGGAATCTATAGATCAATTTGGTTAATATTACTACTTTAACAATATTAAATCTTTCAGATCCAAGAAAACTTGGGATGAAGGTAGACTGTTTCCATTTTAGGTATTTTGAACTTCTTTGTACAGTGTTTTGTAGCTTTCATAGTGCAAATTTGCATATCTTTTGTTCATTTTTTCCTAAATATTTTATTCTTATTTTATACTGTTTTAAATGGTTTCCTGGGAAATTAAAATAAGGATTAAGAAATAGTCTCACTTTGCTTATTCTCCTGAATGGTAGAAATGTAAATCTTGCCAGTGTTTTCTGCATTGTGACTGAAGTAGAAAAACCCACAATACAGTCTTAAGGAACAAAGGACACATACAAAAAAAAAAGCAGAAAGCAGAAATGTGAAATGGAGATTTTCAGGATTTCTTTTGATACTTGGAGTATCTTACTCCAGCTCAATTTTGGGGCTGGCTGCATCTCTTTCCTTTGTAATAACATCTTGCTTTTTGCTTGAGATACCTCCACTGGCATTCTCCTACACTCAGCTGAAAGTCCCAATTCATCCACTATTGGCATGTAGGAAACAGAACCTTCTATTGCAATTATGGAAAAAAGAGGTCGTTTCAATGTCATTTCCATCTTTCAGCTCTTGGTTAATCACTCATTTTTATCTCAAGTGAAATAAACAACATAATAGTTTAATGATCATCATCTATCTTGTGAAATTACCCAGCCACATTAAGCTTTTTGGCACTCATCATGTTAAACTACCCAAATTATAATAGAAGCTCCAAGGCTGTGAAAACTGGCATTAAATTTATATAATTGAGTGAGAGTTTAATGCTTACCTCTCTGGGATAGAGAGTTTACTGAAATGTGATCATCGTTGGAAACTAGCAATACAAAATGAACCTGTTTTAGAAATCTTTTAGCAAAGCAACAGGTCTAAATTCTTTTAATGTTATTTGGACCCTAGGCCAATAATTCTCAAACCTGGTTTTGATACAAGTTTGCCACCAGTTATCTTGAGGGATATTATGAAATCTTCAAAACACAACTAGGTTCAATTTAATCTTTTAATATACACTTGTAATGTATAGTCAATACTTTGGGGGATATGTCATATGGTTCCTCTCCCCTGCCATATGAATCATATAAGAGGTAAGAAAGAACTCAAGCCCACTGATTTTATAAAAGCTCAAAAGGACATGGATCTTATAGCTAGTGAGCCCTTCAAATCCATATAAGAGAGTATTTAAAATTGTATACACCACCCTTTGATCTGGTAATCCTACTTCTATAAAATTCCCCTACAGAAAGTATCGGAGAGGTGTGCAGTGAGGATGCTCAATACTGCATTATCAATAATAGCCTGAAGAGTGGAGAGAACATAAACATGGAGAGAGCATAAAAGAACAAAGCACCACAGTGAGAGGAAAAAAATGTGAATAAACCATGCAGATTATCAACAAATAGTACATGAATATGTAAGAGAAAATAAAATTTTAAAATAAATAAATTTAGAAAGGGATCAAGGATAAAAACATGGATTGTGATTTTAGTCATGATCAAGTAGCTCTTAATGGACCAACTCTCCTGCATAAATATAAATATAAGTATAAATATAAATGTAAATATAAATATAAATACAAGTATCTGGAGGCTGGGGAGAGAAAAAAAAAAGCAGGCAGATACTGGAGAAGAATTGTCCCTTGGAAGATGGGAATCATATAGGGTGAGTTTACTGATCTTTTAAAGCTTTCAACCTGATGATAGACGCTGGTCTGTGCCTTTCTGGGTGGCTAAAATTTAGAACATCTGCCATTTTATGGGCTTGAGGTGCCAGAGGACAGAGTACAGAACAACAAAATCAGCTGGAAGAAATTCCAAAAAGGAGTCAGATGGGGGAGCAAAAATTTCTATGTATAAATTCTCCCAAATCACTGACTGACCTGAACCATGCTTGTGTAAGGCAGACTCCAAAGAGCCAAGGTGAGGCCAATAATAATAAGAATAATTCAGCTTCTATCTCTTGCTGAAGAGGTAGATTTTACAGATTGAGTTCAGTCATATTAAATCCTGATAAAAAATCAATATTAATCAGAGGAACACAACAGACTACAGTCTCTATGGCATATAACCCAAAATGTTTAAACATGATCCCAAACTACTCAACATACAAAGAAAGGCAAAATTATGACCCCCTTAAAAAAAAAAGAAGACTATTGATGGCGATCAATTATAAGATGATTCAGATGTTGGAGTTATCAGACAAGTTTTATAACGAAAATGCTCATAATATATAAAAGGAAAGGAAATCTCAGTAGGGAAACAGAAACTATGAAAAAGAACCAAATAAAAATTCTAGAACAGAAAGATATAATATCTAATAGGGCGTCACAATTAGAATTTACCAGCATATTGGAGAAGACAGAAGAAAGAATAAGTGAACTTGCAATCTGATATTATTCAAGCTCAAGAACACAGAGAAAAAGTAACTGGAAGGAAGCAGAGCTTCAGAAACATGTGGAACAATATCAAACTATTTAACATGTGTGTGACTTGAGTCCCTGAAAGAAAGAAGAGAGAGAATGAGGCAAAAATTTTAAGGGAATAATTATTGAAATTTCCCAAATTTGGTAAAAGACAAACTGACAAAATCAAAAGTGTCAATAAACCAAAAGTTGGATAAGTGCAAAGAAAATCATATCTAGGCTTATCATAGTCCAAATGCTGAAAACCAAAAATAATGAGAAAGTCCTGAAAGCAGCCAGAGAAAAATGATAAGTTATCTACAGGGAAACAACAGTTTGAAATTTTATTGGGTTCTCATGGGGAAAGATAGTCCTTATCTTACATTAGGTGTGTTTTTCCCCAAATCCGCCATATTATTATTTTTTAAATATTTTTTTTTATGACAGAAGTTGTAAACTTATATAACATTCATGTACATGTGCAGAATTCCCAAACAACACCCCTCCATCAATACACCACAATGTGGCGTGTCATTTGCTACAGATAAAATAATATCATCTGATTGTTACCATGTCCATAGTGTACATTTGGCTCACATTTTCCATACTGCCTCAGTATCAACACAGTACATCTTTGGCATAGATGCAAGAATATTATATTATTACTAATAACCATAGTCCACAGATCACTCAGCTGTATTTTTCCCATGCTTCTCCACATTCCGATCACCCTGCAGTAGTGGTATACATTTGTTCAAGCTAACAAAGGACACTCTTGCATCTGTACCATCAACCACAATTCTCACCCACTTCTTGGTTTACTGTGCTATCCAGTTCCCAGATTATTCTCTAGCTTTCTGTCAATTGGCATTTACATAACTAGATTACCATTTTCAGTCACATCCCCATTTATAAACTAGCTTTTACTCACTGTGTGTGACCATCCACTCTATACATTTCCACACTTTTACAGTAAAGCTAATTAAAACTTCTACATACATTAAACATCAGTCTACTCAGTCCTTCTCTTATCTCCTTTAAGAATCCACCACCTACCACCAGGTCTTGAAGATATTTTCCAATAATTTCTTCTAGAAGTTTTATGGTTCTTACTTTTATTTTTAGGGTTTTTTAAAAATCCATTTTGAGTTAATTTTTGGATAAGGTGTGAGATAGGGGTCCTTCTTCCTTCTTTCAGCTATGGATATCCAATTCTTTCAGCACCATTTGTTGAATGGATTGTTCTGCCCAAGCTCTGTGAGTTTGACAGGCTAGTCAAAAATCACTTTACCATACCTGTGAGGGTCTGTTTCTGAACCATAAATTTGGTTCCATTGGTCCATTGTGTCTGTCTTTAGGCCAGTACCATGTTGCTTTTACCTCTATAGGTAGTTATTAAGATTTAAAGTCTGGAGATGAGGGTTTACTTTACCTTTTTATGATGTTTCTGGCTATTCAGGATTCCTTACCCTTCCAAATAAATTTAATGATCGTGTTTTCAATTTTTGCTTTAATGCTGGTGGAATTTTTATCAAGATTGCATTAGATCTGTATATCAATTTGAGTAGAATTGACATCTTAATGAAATTTAGTCTTCCAATCCATGAGCATGGAATGTTCTTCCAGTTATTTAGGGCTTTTTTGATTTCTTTTAACATAGAGTTTCAGTTTTCTGAATACAAGTGCTTTACATCATTGGTTAAGTTTATTCCTGACTATTTGAGTTTTATCTGTCATATTTTATTTTCACCACTCTTTTGATATTTTTAATTACTTTTATTGATAAAATCGTCATTTCTAGACTCTCTTCCAGGCCCCTCTCTCCTGTCTTTCTTTTTCAGGCTCTAGCACACCCTTCAGTATTTCCTGAAATTCTGGTCTCTTGCTTAGAAATTCTCTCAGTTTCTGTTTATCTGTGAATATTCTAATTTCACCCTCATTTTTGAAAGACAGTCTTGCTGGATATAAGATTCTTGGCTGGAAGTTTTTCTCTTGTACTATCTTCAATATATCACACCACTGTCTTCTTGCCTCCACGGTTTCTGGTGAGAAATCAGCACTTAATCATATTGGGTATTCCTTATATGTTATGCATTATGTTTCTTTTGCTGCTTTCAGAATTCTCTTTGTCTTTCGCCTTTGACATTCTGATAAGTATGTGTCTTGGAGTTGGTCTATTTGGATTTTTTTGGATGGGAGTACATTGTGCTTCTGGGACTGGGAAATCTATGTCCTTCAATAGGGTTGGGAAATTTTCTACCATTATTCTTCAAATATTCCTTTTGCCCCTTTTCCCTTTCTCTTCTCCTTCTGGGACATCCATGACACCTATGTTCTCATGCCATTTGCTGTCATTTAGTTCCCTGAGACCTTGTTCAATTTTTTCCATTCTTTTCTTCATCTCTTCTTTTGTATGTTCACTTTCAGAGGCCATTTCTTTAAGATCACCAATCCTTTCTTCTGCATCCTCAAATCTGTTATTATGATTCCAATGTTTTTTAAATTTCATTTATTGTACTTTCATTCCCATAAGATCTGCTATTTTTCTATGTATGCTTTCAAATTCTTTGTGCTCATCCAAATTCTTAATATCCTTAATCTCTTTAGTCATGTCATTGAATTTATTAAGGAGATTTGTTTGAACATCTATGATTAGTTGTCTCAACACCTTTATGTCATCTGGAGGCTTATCTTGTTCCTTTAACTGGGCCATAGCTTCCTGTTTCTTGGTGTGGATTGTAATTTTTTGTTGGTGTCTTCACATCTGGCTTACTAGAGTATTTTTTCTGGGCGCAGTTCTCTCTAGTTTAGGTCTTCCTGTCATTTCTCCCTTGCTAGTTGTGCAGTAGGAGCCAACATGTAGTTGGTGCTGTAAGCTGTGGAGGGTCAAGCTGCCCTCATTGCACCAGGGACCAATGAAGCTTCTTCCAACTTTCTCCTTTGCCAGGGGTAGGGACAGATTCACAGCTGTGTGGAATAACCCAAGTGCAGGCCTAGACTGTAGTTGGCAGAAAGACTGATGAAGTCTCACATCCTTTTCTCCCCTGCTTGGGGTGGGGATGGAGTTGCAGGTGTGGGCAGCAATCTATGCAGTGCGGATCCAAGATGACTGCAGTTGCCCTGTAGACTTCTGGTTTTCAGTCTGTGCCAGCCAAAGTTCCCTGCAGTTACTTGTACAGGCTGGTGTAGGGCTCCTTAGCCTCCTCCATGCCAGAGGAGGGGCTGAAACCTAGGCTAGGGCTGCAGGTAGATCTGCGTGAAAGAAACTGGTTCCTGCCAACACTGAGCATTTCAGTCAGCCTGGCTTCCCTTCAGGCTGTGGGTGGAGTCAAAATGGGCACTACTGGCCTCTTTCTGACTTGGGCTGGTTCACACCCCAGCTGTTGCCATGGTTATCTCTTAGCCAGCCGAGTCTACCAATCAGCAGCCAAAATCAGCAGCCAACTGTCTCCTCCTCCCCTGTTTCTGGGAAATGGAGCTTCCAATTCCAGCCGTAGAACAGCTCCTGGGGCAGCTTGAGCTGCCAGAGTAGGACAATCACCAGCCTCTGTGGCTTGGCCAGTAGTTTCCCAGAGAGGCTGGCGCAGGTCCCTGCAGCTTCCTTCCTGCTGAAGGTGGCACTGGGGCCTAGGCTAGAGCTGCAATATGATCTGGATGGAAAGAAGCCATTCCCCACCAGCACTGTGGTTTTCAGAGTGCCCCGCTTCTCCTCATGCCAGGTGCAGAGTTAAGATGGCAGTTCCCAGCCTCTTTCTGACTTGGACAGGCTCAAACTTTAGCTGTTCTCAGGATTATACTGTAGCCAGCTGAATTTACTCATCAGAAGTTAAAATTGGTGCCCAACCATCTCTTCCTCCCTATTTCTGGGAACTGGAGCCTTCAGTTCCAGCCGCTGAACAGCTTCCGAGGCGGCTTGTTCCTCCAGTGGAGGATGGGCACCAGCCTCCAGGGTGTGGAGCACTCTACTTATGAGTCTTCTCTGCAGATGGGCAGTCTCCTCCTTCTACTCCCCCAACGATGTTGCAGGATGCTCTTCTGGTCTCCCGGAGCCTCCAAACAGGCTTCAGCTAGCTCCAGAGAGTTCTGGGTGTTTGCTAACTGCCCTGTAGCAGGAGCTGACTCTAGGAGCTCCTTACTCTGCCACCATCTTGCTGGTTCCCCTTCATGTACTTGCCATTAATTTTTAAATAATGTGTTCATGGAGAAGCTCTCTCTTCCTGCCAGTCTAGCTATGTTTTTGGCAATTCTAGGAACAATTATTTCCAAAGACAGTCAAATAATATGCACATGACTGATTGTCTATATTGCATGACTAAAATTTAACCATTAAATTATTTATTGATTTATTTTATTGGAGTCCACCAAGATAGAATTTAAGGGTTGATGTGGATATAGATTTTCTTAGTATGTATGAACGAATGTGATTCCCTTTTCAAGTGATTTGAGCTTATCTTATCACTTACCACTAGAGAAAAATAATAATCACAGCAGCTAATTTATTGAGGGCTTGCTTTAAACCAGGCATTGATCTGAACACTTTATATGCACTACCACATTTCATTTCATTTTATTTTCATAACAATCCTAGTGTTAGCATACCCACTGTACTGATGAGGAAACTGAGGCACAGAGAAGTTTAGTAACTTGCTCATGGTTTGTCTAAGTTTGCCAGGGTTGTTGTAACAAAGCACCATAGACTAATTGACTTAACAGGGATTTATTGTCTCAGTTTTGGAGGCCAGAAGTCCAAATGAAGGTGTTGACAGGGCCATGCTTTCTCTGAAGTCTGTAGTGTTCTGGTGGTGGGTTGCTGGCAATCCATAACTCAATTATTGTCTCCATCACATGGCCATCTCTTTCCACCTGCTGTGTCCCAATTTCTTTCACTCATAATGAGTCCAATCATTTTGGATTAAGATCCACCCTCATTCTCACCTTAATAACATCTTCAATGATCCTACTTACAAACGAATTCATATGATAGGAAAAGGTGTTAGGGCTTGAACAAGTCTCTGTGTGGTACATGATTCATTCTACAACAAGGTCACATGGCAAGTAAAATGGTAGAGTTATGAATCAAATCCAGGTAGCTGTCTCCAGAGTCTATGGTAAAATCAAAACCACTTTGCAAATGATTCTAAAAAACATTTTACTCCTGATATTCATATGTCTTTGGTACATTTAAGAATATGTGCCATCTCACATGGTAAAAAGTAAATCACATTGTTTTACAACTACAATAGCCTATAATACAAGTAATTTAACCCAACCAACCAAATATTTACTTGGAAATGAAATGAGCACATGCCACAAAGGGAGCAGATGAAAGAATAATAAATGTGAAATGAAAAGCTTGAAGGAGGCAGAAACTAATGAAAGTAGCCTTCTCAGGAATAAACTCAAAGAAATGAATGTCATGAGGGCAGACCCTCAGTTTTCACAGCGGGCAGGGGTTGAGACCTGCCAAATGCTTCCGTTTTGGAAGGCCACCATAGCCTGTAATGCCGTCAAGGTAACCAATATTTAAGGAACCTTCAAAAACTTAAGGGGAAGTGCCACATTCACCATGACTGGGCCAGGTGCTGAGGTTGGGCCAGAGATACAAAGGAAAACAGAATCAGGGTTTCAACTCATGGAACACGCTGTCAAGGGTGTTCTGTTGTTTTCCAAGTCATCTGTGATCTGTTTATTCATTCTTAAGGCATCAGGAATATAACATCTGGAATAAAAACACTTTTCCAGTTTTAGAAACATTGGGTCTGAGTCAAGAATAAATATTAATATTATGTTGAGTTTGAGTCAAAATTAAATATTGAGAATACATTGTCAGATGATAGTTATTCTTTGACTATGATTTCTGCTTATCCTACAGGTTTTAGAATAAATGTAACTTCCCAATATTTTCCTTCATAATCTTTATTACAATTTGCAGTTGTAAATAATGGCATTATTTGTCTATCTTATCAATTATTTGTTTAGTTATATATTGTTTGTCTCTTCTATACCAGAAGCCAAGAAACTTGCTAGTCTTATTCAGCCCTGAATCCTCCTAATAGTGTCTGAATCCTAGACCAGTGTCTGGCATATAGTAGAAGCTTAATAAATGAGCTTAATAAATGAGTAAATGGTAGAATGGATGAGTGTGGGAATGAAGCAGAGTTTAAATGTGGCCGTAGGGTGATCAGTAAGCCTCAGCCACGAGCTAAATTGACTCATGCCAAAACACTAGGTTTGTGTCCTACAGTAAAATTCCAATGAGGCCTCAGCAAAATTATAAACGATTATATTTCACATGATTTCTGCTATCTCATGAATAGTTAAAATGGAAATATCAAAAGTGCAAATTCCAAGAATCTCATGTACGGCAAATCAAACCCTAGTGCACATAAGAATGACTGGGGAGCTTTAAATTGTCAATTCCCTTGGGCCACTCTGTTGGGATGAACTGTAAGGGAATGAATACTAGACTGCGAAGCAGGGAACCTGAAATCAAATTCTGACTCTGGGAGGACACCATGACCCTGAGCAAGATATTTTATCTTTTCTGTGCCTCTCTTCATTAGCAATATGAGAGGAATGGTCTAACTAAGGTTTTACTTTCTTTTTAACTGTAGTACTGTATATTTCTCTGGGTCCTATGTTAGAACTTATATGGAGTACAAATATAGTTTATGGTCCTTCTTCATCAAAAGGAAGAAAATAAATAATACAAAAGCTAAACTATCAGATGGCAGTTTATAGTTTTTACACTTTTTGTATTCTAAGAAACATATTTAGTGTTTTAGAAATTGAGAGGTTAAGAGAAAATTTCAAGGAAGGGGATTAAATTGTAACATAGCTATCTTTTCCTGCATATAAGTAAACAGATCCATTTCTGGAAGGTACATTTCCATTAAGGTGATCCTTTGGATTTTAACTGAAATTTGGACACCTAACAGTTGCATAAATTGTTTCCAAAAAAATGAATACCGAATGTAATAATGAAACAAAAAGTTAAAAGTTGGGTAAGAAGAGGACTATCTACAACACAAATTACCAGCTGAATTTCTCAGGATAATTTCTAAAAGTTCAAAGTGAGGAGATCTTGACATGTTTGATTTATTTATCTTGAAGAATTATCATGAGGCTGCTGAACACCTCCAGATCAAAAACCGCTCCCACTTTCAAGAGAAACTAAATAGGCAATTAAATTTAAGGAAAAAGAACAATTATATGCTCAGCCAGATAAAAATGCAAAAGAAACCCCAGTGTCCTTCAATATGCCTCAAGATTATTCTTTTTGAGAGCAGATCAGTGGTTGCCTGGGGATGAGGGCAGACAGAAGGAAGGATGATAAAGGGGCACAAGGGAATATATGAGGGTGATGGATATGCTCACGATCTTGATTGTGGATTTGGTTTCATGGGTGTATGCATACATCCAAACTCATGAAATTATTCTCTTTAATACATACATTTTGGTCTACTTCAATTATATCTCCAAAAAAAAAAAAAAAACTGAACAAGGGGTTTAAAATGATAATTCTGTCAATAATAAAGATACTACTGAGATCAAGGACATGCGAAAGGTTACAAAAAAACAGCATGTCATGAGACACCATGCCCAAAATGATGCAGGAGAATCTTCAGACTCCAAACAACCAAATCATTTTAACTTTCATCATCATTGCAAGCATTTATTAAGTGCTTGTTCTGCATGGACCAGACATTCTACAAAAATTTTTTTACTCATTTTATCTCATTTAATCCTCACAAACCAGCCTAGAAGGTTTATCTTACTATTATGACCATTTTACAGATGGGGAAATGGAGCCATATGAAGGTTGAAACTTGCCCTGGAACATAGAACTATTAAAACACAGATTTAGGAATTGAATCAGTCAGTGTCCATGCTTTTAAACCACTATTTGAAGTGAGCCTCAGCTCCAGGAATATACCAAAATAAGGAAATAAAACACTTAAAGGTTGATATTTGTCAGAATTTTCATACTGGTACTTAAGGATGGAGTCAAGAACAATTATATTCCTTCAAAAGTTTTATAACCTAATGGGCTTGCATGAATATTTCAAGTTTGTGGCATATTCAAGGGCAACCACAAGTTGAAAGTCTGTCCTGAAAATGGTACTTGGGGAATTTTGATGGGTCTGTGGTTCAAGCAGAATGCAATTAGGTTTTCCACTTATGGCAAACAGGGGCAGAGTTGCCTAAATTTTGGGTATGATCATTTCATTATTTTTAAGAAAAAGTGATGGTGAATTAAAGGGTCTAGAGGGCATTAACATTTCCAAATGTCATCGTCTCTGTGTAAGGTGAATACTCTTGGTTGTTTTATCTTTAAAGGTAGCATTTCTTTCTTGGGAGGCAGTATGCATGGTGGTTAAGGGAATGGGTACTGGTGTGAGACAGGCTGGCATTTGAGTCCCACTTTTGCCTCTAGCTAGTGTATGACCTTGGACAATTTAATAACCTCTCAATACCTCAGTTTCCTCATCTACAAAATGGTGATGATAAAGACCTACCAGAGAGTATTGTTGAGTGCGTCAAGCAATATAATCTATAGAAGTTGCTCAGTATAATTCCTTGCATGGAAAAATTTTCAATATGCTGTTAAAGATGTCATTATTTCTTCAAGCATTTCTGCAAGTTGGAGGTTCTTAACCTGGGGAAGGTGAACCATAGAGGGTCCTGGATTGGGCGTCAGGGGCTCTTTGCATCTCCCAAATGCTGTGCAAATTCATGTCTTCCTTATATGGATGTTTGGGAAAGAGGTACATAGCTTTCATGAGAGTCTCCAAGAAGAGTTAGAAGTGCAAGAGTGAAAATAGAAAACTCATGAGAAAAATGCATATAATCAGAATAAGCTTGCTTTGTCTGCTACCTTAAGGCCTTTGATCACTGAACTAAATGTCCCCCTTCCCTCTGCAGGGATTCTGGGTAAGAGAGCAAGATGCTTATCTTTTGCCTCAGGGCCACCATGGTCCACCTAAGTGGGTGTAATTTCCATTCCCTGGAGTTGTGGCCTGCAGTCTGCATAGCTCTGTCTGCTTTGCTGCACACCCTTGGCACAGTAGAAGTGCATGCTGAGTGTGCTGGAGCACAGTGTGTGCTCCAGCAGGGTTTGCTGGGAGGGTGGCAGTAGGGGGTGGAAGGCAAGGTAAGAGATTTGCTGTGTTAAGAGGATGTTGCTAGCTTGTGCTCTCCTAGGTTTTCCTGTACCCTAGCCTTACATAGTACTTTGCACATAATCTTTAACACAGTACTGTAATGTCATGTGACCTGCCTGGGGATCTTATTTCTTACAAGTTCCCAGGGGACCACACTTGGATTAGTGAGGCTCCAATCTCTTCACGTTGTAATTACTAGTTTACTTGCCTGTGTCCCCCACTGTCTGTGGGCAAACTGAAGGTAGGGACAGGGTCTTATTTTATTCTCTTTCCTAGGGTCTTGGTATAGAGATGGCACATGGGAGTTGCAAAGTGAATGCTTGAGAGTGGTTGAATGAAGCACTAGAGAAGAAAGGGGATTTTCTCTGGACTCATGCAACTGTGTCTTTAGTTGTCACAACTGGACACTTCTCCTTTATTTGCCAAGTTCCTTTCTGTCTCTAGAACACCTGAATGAGATGAAAGTTTTCTTCTTCTCTAGGGCTCAAGTAAGGCTCCTTACCTGAGCCAGAAAAAAGGGAGGAAATAGAAGTCCCAAGGTGACCATTAATAAAAAGACAAGTTTATCAGGCACTGATTCTGTGAGAATTGAGAACATATAGCATGCTACGAAATTCACTGTGTAGAACCTGTCCTGGATGTAAAAATCTACAGGACACAGACAGATACTCATGGGGTCATTGTATACCCCTTATTTTGGAGTAGTTTGTTCTCTGACACGGATAACAAGGTTTTACTTATGTAGTTATTTCAGCCTTTAGTGCTACCGTATAAAAAGTAAACACTGGAAAGGAGGAAGAAGGACTTAGGAATGTTCTCACTAAGGCAGACAGAAAATGGGGTGAAAATCCCAATTGTCTTCATTCAGTTATATTATGGCAGTTGGAAACAGCTGTGACCCCAGGTGTGCCCACATATATATAACCTGTCCTGCTCAGCGTCCCTGCTGCTTTTACTTGGGAGCAGATCATTTCACAGGGATACAGAGAATGTAAGTGCCATCAGTGAGAGAGGCTGTTTCTAGGTGTCATGCTACTTCATCAAGCAAAGATGAATCACAAAGGGGCTCTGACATCTACTTTCCCATGACCTCTGAGCAACCAGCAAAAGCTGAAGAACAATTCCGGGGGTTCGATTTCCCTAACAAAGCAACAGAAAGCCCAGATTAAACTGCCCTCTATGGAACTTAAAAAGCACCACCATTTGTCACCTTTTACGGGAGCAAACTGATTAATGGGCAGTGAAAAATCACAGAACAATCCACTGGTTAGCTGTGTAGCCACTGTAAATGCAGATTAGACAATTAGAAAGAAAGAAATGCAGACCTTGAGTTCAGCTGAGTCTGCTTGTAAGTTTTCTATTTTTCAAGAAAGTTAAAATTGCAAAGGCAGTGTTTGAGGAACAGCTTATGAGAGAAAAGCAAACATTAAGCACAAATTCTGAGTGCAGTTAGCTTATTAAATATGACCATAAAAGCTGGAAAAAGCAACCCTTCCTCACCAAAGTGTCACTACGACCTGGAAGTTTCCTTGGTGATGGTGGAAATGGTGATGATAACAACAGCTAAGTTGTCATCAACTGAGTGCTGTAAGCATTCCTCATATATTAAATTTTTTGCTTCTCTCAACAATATAAAATAGATGATTATTAACCCCATTTTACAGATAAGGAATCTGAGGTATATAAACTTTAAATAACATGCACTCACACAGCTGTGCTTTTAATTCCTCCCCAGTAATGCTAGTGTTGATACTGATGATGCTAGTACTCTAAATATTATGCTAACATGGCATTGCAGATTCCACAGCAATTACTTCAACTATGTAGTAGTTCTCCCTGCTCTAAAATTCCTTGAGACTATGAGCCAACCAGTTTTCACAGGTGGTGAGTTTAGTTGAAGGGGTTCGGTTTAGCTCAAATGGTTCAATTCAAGTCAACCAAACAATAAGTGCCTATTAAGTATTCGTGGTACAGAAGAGAGAGAGTGGTGGGAAAGCACATAAAAGGCACACAAAATGTCAACCCTGTCTTCAAGTCATATCATCTTTGGCTAATGATGTTTGAGCCAGGAGAGGCACCACTGAAAGGGATTGTATTACCACCATAAAAAGAAGCCAAGTGTGGCTGCAGTTGTTTACTGCTGCCCAGGATCCTTCTGCCTTACAATTGGTAACAGCATCTTGATTTCTTTGGAAGCATCTAATCTCTCATTCCCTTAAGACGCACAGTTTTGTTTTGATGCCAAAGGGTAATCAAATGGCCTAAGCTATGCCACTCAGAGTCATCCTCTTAGGAATTCAAATTTTGAGCAGAGTAATATGAGGATAAAAACACCTAACATAAACAAAAAATGCATACTCAGTTGGAGAAGTTATAGATTCTGCTACCAGCATCTGCAGATCCTAGGGCTACCTGATTTGTGCTTTCTGAGTCTTGTTCTTCAGATGTTGCTTTGATTTCAACATCTCTGAGTCTTGTTCTTCAGATGTTGCTTTGATTCCCACATCTCTTAAAAAATTCACTTTGGGCTTAAGTTGCCTGGTTTCTGTTGCTTGTAACCACAGAAGCCTAGTTGATAAACCAAAGTTACAAATTCAGTTATTCTACAGACTAGTTGATGTTGAACTACACATATCTTGAGTCACTTTAACAGAAGCACTTTGTTGGTCACAAAGGGTAGTGATTAGGTAGGATTCAAACAAACCTGCTGATGAAAGTCAATGTGGTCATTGACTTTTAAGGAGAAAAGCACATTAGAATTGTCACCCAAACTCTGTGTTCATTTCATTAACTGAACTGAGCACTGAACCAAGAATCAGAAGGCCTGACTGCTAGACCCAGCGCAGCCACTGGAAGGCTGTGTGATGAGATATAGAACAAGTTACTTTCCCTCCCTGAACTTGTTTCATATCTGTAAAAAGAAGCAGAGGGGTCACTGAGAATTCTAATCATAAGTCAGTGTTTCTAAGGTTCTAAGTGAAAAAGATACGCTTTAGAAATTACTGAGGACTTGAGCAGATGCATCTTGAGACCTCTTTTTCCCTGAAAAGTCATTTTTTCCTCATATGAATTGGTAAGATGGAATTGAGTTTCAACTTGAACTCCTTAAAGTAGAAAGCATATTGTATACAGGTTATGAAGCATCCAGTATCTTTCTTGTGTCTGTAATGATCTTACCATTCTGAAGAAGAGCTTTGAAGGTTAGAATTATTAAATAGCTCTTCTGTCCTTTAATTGAAATCTTGTTATGGACCAACCTCAAGGACATCAGCAACAAACATAATTTAATTCTTAGCTATTAACAAATGAGCTTTAGATTAATTTGGATTTTTAAAGGACCTCTGTAATTGAAGAAAAATTCCTCAAAAAGCTTGTTGGGTTATTTTGTTGATGACCATTCAAATTTTATAGTTTCAAGTTCATATGTATCACTAGAGAAGAACAAAGAAAAAAATACATCTCTCACCTGCAATAAACAGTTTGAGTCCTGAAATGTATTTATCTTTTCATTTTGTTTCCTCATCCTCTAACCTCCAAAAGTCAACCAAACCACAACTTTCCTAAAGTTACTTCTGACATATTTCTGTTTGTTTACCCCTTTTACAACTTCATGATATCATTTCCCTTGGTCAGTAGCCTTGGTTTAGCATAGTGGACAATTCATATGGTAAAAGGCTAAATGTCAAAGAATTCGAATCAATTTTATTAGAGCTAAACTCTTCAGACATGATGAGAGAATGTAATTGATGGAAAAAAGTTTATTTCTTCCATAGACCATGAAAACTTAGATCCCCAAACTTGTAAAACATAATGTAAAAAATACTAAGATATTTATTCCTGTGTCAATGTTATTTTTCTTTCAAAAACATTTTCAGAACACATTCTTTCCCTAACATTCATTTTTTCTGATTTTATCAGTTGGCATTATGATTCAGATGAAATAAAATATGGAAATACATTAGCACGACTTTGAGGCTTTACAAATCATATAATAGTTGCCAACACTTGAGCTCTCACATTGAGGCAGGCACTGTTTTGAATTGTTTGCAAATCACATCATTTAATTCATACTGCCATTTGAAACAGATGTTATTATAACTGCCATCTTCCTGATAGGGGGAAACTGGGTCTCAGAGTTGTAGAGTACTGTGTTCAAGTTTATAAACCTGGTGAGTGGCAGAGCTAGTCATCATCTCTACCACACTTACTTAAAGTTCATGCATTTAGCCACTCTATTGTTTTAACAAATATAAGGTGAATCTAAAGGAAAAAGAAGGCCGACTGTGGTTCCAGAAAACTTTAAAATATGTAAATGAATATTATTGTGTCAAAGGGAAAACAGCATTTTTCCTTTTTTTAAAATGGCATTTTTAGGAATGGGTATGCACAAATAACATCTGATGTCATTCTTGTCCGTGAGCTGTCCGCAAACCTTGTGATTTCACATTTGACCCATGGTCTGGGGGCTCCCCTGTGGTGTAGATAAGAAGTGTGTGGGGGGAGTTGTCATCTCTAATTTTGGTTCCTTGATGCTGAGAGGTAAAAATCAGAGGTGTTGTGACCTAAGCAAAGACCATCCTGGACAGCAACTGCCATTGGTTTTGAATCGAGATTACACCCATAAAAAGATCCATCTGTGCAGTCTCTTCGGGACGGGTCACAGGATTATCTATCTCTAAGGATTTGACACGAACATTTGTCAGCCCGGTCACACGTGCTTGCTGTTACCATGCTTTATCCGTTTCGTCAAAGCAATAATTCCTCGCTTTGCGAGTGCAACTATGGGGTGCCAGGTGTTGTTATTTTAGAAACAAACAGCAGTAGGGACAGCTGTGGTGGCAGATTTCAATTTTTCCGCCAAGCTGGTGATAGCTTACCATGCCAGATGAAATTAAAGAGTTTCCGATAATAAGTCTTTGCATCTCCACAGTAATGTGTGATCTGTGATGGCCTTTCTCTAAGGGACTCCCCCTGGAATTTACCTTTATTCCGAGGTAGAGCGCTTCAAAGAATCACTGCGCTGAGGCAGGCATACCTCCTGGACGCTGTCAATGAGATCCTACAGATTTTCCTGTGCTCTCCACACCACTAGGGGCTCTCCAACAGAGTGACCTGTTCTCATTATCTTTCACCAACACGCCCACTTTCATGTCAGTTCAAATTCAATGTGACATTTGCTTTCACTTTCTTTTGTGGGTCAACCTCCCTTTGAGCTTCCCAAGTGCTGGCTAAGGCATAATCACTTGTAAGTTCTGATTTAATTAAGGGGGTCACAATACTTTAATGAGATTTCTATGGAATGTTTGTTTCTCAGGTAAATGCATGCAGAACTGACAAAATCAGCCCTCCAGATTCTTAGATAGGTAGTAAAATCAGGCCCTCAAATAAAGTGAAATTTCAGTTCAATGCAGGCTTAGTGGGACATTACTTAGCTATTTTAATAGTTCAGTTTGGTGGTTTTTAGAAAATGCTGTGTTCACACTGATACTTCACCTCTTTGTGGATCTTGTGAAAGCTATGTGCCTCCTCCCAGAAAGAAAATGCAAATGTGCTCAAAGTTTTGTGTACGATTTCCGATTTTTATGGACCCACTGAAAGCTTTCCTGAGTATGTTCCAGACTTTCTGTGAAGTTGAAATATTCTATATCTTCACTGTCCAATATGGTAGCTGCTGGCCACGTGTGGCTACTGAGCAGTTGCAATGTGGCTAGTGTAACTGAAGAAGTGAATTTTTAATTTTTTTGAATTTTAATTACTTTAAATTTCAAGAGTTACATGGGGCTAGGGGCTACCATACTGGGCAGTGTGCTCTGTACTAGAGGTTCGTAGACATCAGAGTAAGAACCCATTTCATAAAGTTTCATTTTTCTAATAATTTTATTGTGGTATAATTCACTTACTATACAGTATACCCATTTAAGATGAAAAATTCAATGGTTTTTGGTATATTCAGTTATGCAACCATAACCACAATCTAAGAACATTTTTATCACCCAAAACAAATCTCATACCCATTAGCAGTCCTTCCTCCTTCTCCCCACCCACCCTTCCTGTCATCCAGACCTAGGCAACTACTAATGTACTTTTTGTCTCTAAAGATGTCTTTTCTGGGCATTCCATATAAATAGAATCATACCTTAAGTGGTCTTTTGTGACTTGCTCCTTTATCTTGTTCATTAAAATGTTCTTTATAATGTTGTCAAGGTTCAGGTAGGATGCAGCACGTATCAATACTTCATTCCCTTTTATTGTCAAATAATATCCCATTGTGTGGATATACCACATTTTGTTTATCCATTCAACATTTGATGGGCATTTGAGTTGTTTCCACTTTTTGGCTATTTAAGAAAAAGGCTGCTATGAATATATGTATATATGTTATTGCATGGATATATATTTTCACTTCTCTGGGTATATACTTAGGAGTAGAATTGTTGGGTCACATGTAACTCCGTGTATATCATTTTGAGGAAATGTCAAATTGTTTTCCAAAGTAGTTGCACCATTTCACATTTCCACTAGAAATGTATGAGAGTTCCAATTCCTCCACATCCTCAAAAATACTTATCTGTTTTTTTTTTTTTAAATTAGAGCCATCCTAGAAGGGGTTAAGTGGTATCTTGTGGTTTAGATGAACATTTCCTTAATAGCTGATTATGTTGAGCATCTTTTCATGTGCTTATTGGCCATTTATCTTCTTCAGAAAATTGTTCAAATCCTTGTCCATTTTTCAGTTGGGTTGTCTTTTTATTGTTGAGTTGTATGTTTTCTTTTTATATTCTGGACTAGTTCCTTATCAGAGATATTATTTGCAATTTTTTCCCCTTCCCATAGGCTGTATTTTTACCTTCTTTTTTTTTAATATCTGAAATTTCTTCAATGCTTCCTCACAATATTCATTTTATTTTTTAAAATATATTTATTACCTCACCCCCACCCCATTGTCTGCTCTCTGTGTCCATTTGCTGTGTGTTCTTCTGTGTCTGCTTGTATTCTCATTAAGCAACTCTGGGAACTGATCCTGGGACCTTCCAGACTGGAAGAGAGATAATCATTCTCTTGAACCACCTCAGCTCCCTGATCTGCTGCATCTCTCTCTCTCTCTTTTTTTTTTATTTCATCAATGTTTTTATTTATTAATTTATTTTTGTTCTTGTAACATTAACATATATTTGTCATTTTTTCAAAGAGACACAGTGTTATATATACAATATTACCCATACTCATTTTTCATATAAGGGTTCACTTTGTATACCATCCCATGGTACATTTTTTTTGTTTTGTTTTGTTTAATGTTACATTAAAAAAATATGCATCTCTTATTATGTCTCCTCTGTGTCTCTTTTTATTGCATCATCTTGCTGTGCCAGCTTTCCCTGTGGGCTAGCACTCCTGTGCCAGGCAGTTCTCCAGAATGGGGCTGCACTCCTGAGCGGAGCAGCATTCCTGAGTGGGGCAGTACTCTGTGCAGGCCAGCTCACCTTCACTGGGAGGCCCTGGGCATTGAACCCTGGACTTCCTATATGGTAGATGGGAGCCCAATTGCCTGAGCCACATCTGCTTCTCTCTTTTCACCTTTTTGATGGTATCCTTTAAAACAAACATTTTTAATTATGATGAAGTACAATTTATCTTTCTTCCTTTCTTTTTGGTCACTTGTGCTTTTGATATCATAAATAAGAAAACATTGCCTGATTCAAAACCATGAACATTTATTTCTATGTTTTAGTCTAAGAGATTTATAATTTTATCTCTCACATTTAGGTCAATGGTTCATTTTGAGTAAAATTTTTATATGGTGTGAGGAAGGGGCTCAACTTCATTCTTTTGCATGGATATCCAGTCATCTTAGCACCATTTGGTGAAAAGATTATTTTTTCTCCACTGAATTACCTTGGCACCCTTGTGGAAAATCAATTAGCCATAAATGTAAGAGTTTATTTCTAGACTCTCAATTCTATTCCATTGACCTAATCATCTATTTTATGCCAATAAACACTTTTTTTTTTCTTTTGTAGTCCCGCAACACTGTCTTTATTAGTACAACTCTGTAGTAAAATTTGAAATCAGGATGTGTAAGTCCTCTAACTGCTCTTTTTCAAGATTACTTTGGCTATTCTGGGTCCTTGACTTTCCATATGAATTTTAGGATGAGGTGATCAGTTTCTGTAAAAGAGCCAACTGGGATTTTGATGACTCTGTAGATCAATTTAAAGACTATTGCCATTTTTAACAGTATTAAGTTTTCCAGTCCATGATTATGACATTTCTTTCCATTTATTTTGGTTTTCTTTAATTTCTTTAAACATTGCTTTGTAGTTTCAGAGTACAATTTTGTACTTATTCTGAAATTTTTCCTAAATATTTTATTCTCTTTAATGCTATTGTTAAGTAACTTTTTAAATTTAAATTTTGGATTATTCATTGCTAATGTATAGAAATGAAATTGATTTTTATGTATTGATCATGTGCTCTGCAATCTTGCTGAATCCATTTATTAGTTTTAATAGTTTTTTTAGTGTAATCCTTAGGGTTTTCTCTGTAAAAGATCATGCCATCTACAACTAGAGACAGTTTTACTTCTTCCTTTCTAAACCTTTATTTTTTTTCTTGCTAATTGGCCTTACTAGGACCTCCAGGATAATGGGGAATAGAAGTGGTGCTAGTAAACATCCTTCTCTCATTCCTGATCTTAGAAGGAAAGCATTTAGTCTTTGCATTTTTGTGGATGACCTTTATTAGGTTGATAAAATTTCCTTCTATTCCTGGTTTGTTCACGAATAGAAGAAATCATGAAAGGTTGTTGGATTTTGTCAAAACTTTTTTTCATCTGTTGAGATGATCATGAAGTTTTTATCCTTTCTTCTTTTGATATGCTCTATTACATTATTTGATTTTTGGAGGTTAGACCAACCTTGCATTCCTGGGATAATTCCCACATGGTCATGGTTTTTAACCCTTTATATATGTTGCTGGATTCAGTTTCCTTATATTTTGTTGAGGAATTTTGTTCCTATATTTATATATTGATCTGAAAATTTCTTTTCTTGTGATGTCTTTGATTGCTGATGGTATCTGGGTAACATTGGCCACCCAGAATGAATGGGAACTGTTCACTCCTCTTCCATTTTTTTGGAAGAGTTTTTGAAGGATTGGCATTTATTCTTCCTACAGTGGTTGGTCTAATTCATCATTGAAGCCATCTGGGCCTGTGCTTTTCTTTGTGGTGAGTTTTAAAATCCAATATCTTTACTTTGTATAGCTCTAGTCAGATTTCATATTTCTTTTTTGAGTCTATTTTAGTAATTTTCATCTTTCTAGGAATTTGTCCATTACATCTAAATTATCTAACATATTGGCATACAGTTTTCATAGCATTTCCTTATAATCCTTTTACTTCTTATTTCTGTACATTTGGTAGTTATATCTCCTTTTTCATTCCTGATTTTAGTCATTTGAAGTCTTCTATATTCTTGGTCAGTATATCTTAAGGACTGTTGATCTTTTCTAAGAACCATTTTTAGTTTCACTAATTTTTCCCTATTCTCTATTCTCTACTTCATTAATTTCTTTTCTAATTTCTCTTTTTCTTTTCATCTGCTTTCTCTAAATTTAATTTGCTCTTCTTTTTTGAGTGTCTTATATTTGAAGACCAGGCTATTGACTTAATATCTTTTTTCACTCTTAATACAGGCATTTACAGCTATAAATTTCCCTTTAAGCACCGATTTAGCTGCATCCCATAGGTTTGGTATGTTGTGTTTTTACTTGCATTCACCTCAAAGGATTTTCTAATTTTCCTTGTGATTTCTTCTTTGACTAATTGGTTATTTATTCACATAGATTTATTTTGAAATTTCATTTTGCTCAATAATTATGGAAGGTAAAATACCAATTTCTCATCTGTTGTGATTTGACTTTTTAAAAAAATGAGTCACTTGGATTCAGCAAATAAACACATTCTTGTTCCCAACATGTTAATTTTTACTTCCATACATTTATTCATGCTTCTCTAGCTATAGTACATACAAGATACTGGAAGATCTTGCTAAAATGCAGATTATGTAGATCTGTCATGGTCCTGAAGATCTTGGTTTCCTGACAATTTTCAAAGGGATGCTGATGTTGCTGGTCCACAGAATACATTTTGAGTAGGAAGGCTCATTGCAATTGTTTGGAATATCTTTCCCATTTATTCTTTGTGATTAGGCTCATAAGGCCCTTTTCCAGATACTTCTGTAGTTTAGTCTGCTTGACTGATAGGATACAATATATCAGAAATGGGTTGGCTTTTAAAATGGGGACTTACTAACTTATAGGCTTACAGTTCTGAGGCCATAAAAATGTACAAATCAAGGCTTCATCAGAAGATGCTTTGCTTCCTGAAGACAGGCTGCTGGTGACCCTGGACTGATCTTTCATATCACAAGGCACATGGCAGCATGTGCTGGCCTCTCCCTTCTCTTCTGGGTTCTGTATTTATCCCATTTATAATGGATTCAAGTAAGAGGATTAAGACCCACCCCAGGTCATGCTCTACTGAAGTAATATAATCAAAAGGTTGCACCTACAATAGGTTCATACCCACAGGAATAGATAAACTTTAAGGACATGATTTTGTGGGGTCCATCCAGCATCAATCATATTTTGTCCCTTGTCCTTTTAGGCAGAGGTAATTATGTCCTTTTATAACCTCTAGCACCTTGGTGATACTCCTAATTTGTGCCTAACCCATTCCTTTAATCCTTTCTTTATATTTGCTTTCTAATGAAGGACTATGAAGACTAAAGAGAACTGAGATTCTGTACTCTTCATGATTTTATCTCTATTGGCAAGCCTAATGCCTGGCAATTTAGAGTAAATGCATATTACTATTTACTGAATGAACAATAATAGCCAACACTTAACTGTGTGTCTACTATGTGCCAGCACAGTGTCCAGTACTTTGCAGGCATCCTCTCATTTTATGCTCAGGACAGCCCTATAAGAATGGCTGTATTATTATCCCCATTTTGCAGATGAGAATCAAAAACCTTGTCTGTCCTCATGATTAGTTGAGTTTCATCCTGGCTTCCTTAGAAAATTAACTCAATCTAATTTAATTACACTGACCAACTTTCTGAGAAATCTAATGTATGATGCATTTTATCTGAATTTATCATGGTAGTTGATTCCATAAAAGAGAAATACCCCAAACACCTTTACCTTTTATATCACATAGGACAGTGAAACTTGTAGGCGGTAATGGTGCTACTGCCACCTTAGCTTTGCCCTCACCTCTGCTTGTTTGTTCAGTGCATTAGTCTCCCATCTTGGTCCCCTGCCTCCAGGTTCCTCTCTGCCACATCTCTCTAAAATGTGGATTTGATTGTGTCTCTGCCCAAAATTTTTTATGACTCCTAGTTGTCCTATAAAATAATGTTCAAACTCTCTAAGGCAGCTTATAATATTCTCTCAAGCAACTAGTCTAACATCTAAAACCACTTCTTTTATACACATTACACTTCTGGAATTCGAAATGAGTACTCTCCCCAAATGTGACTAGCATTTACTCCTTTCCACCTTTTCATACTCTTCCCACTCCCCTCAGCGTCCTTCCTCCCTTTCTATATCTGTCCCTTGCCCACTCACCTGTTAGTACTCGCCTCCTACCAACACAGTTGAGATATGTCCTCAGTCTCACCCTGTGTTCTAGGTTTCTTCCTCTGTGCCTCTTTAGAATTATACACCTACCTCTGAGCTTGCATTTGCCACATTTTATGACAGAAATCTATTTATATGTCTTCTTTTCTAGGCTGTGACCTCCACAAGAGAAAGACCCTCTCATCTTTAAGCACTGGGCTTGGCACGCAATCAATGTCATTAAATAAGCAAATTTGGTCAAAATATGAGTGGGTCTGGACTAAAGCACTGGCTACTAACTTTATCTATAACCAGAGTTCTTTCACATTCATTTCCAATGTTCTCTATCTGCTTTGAATTAGAGTTATATTTATGCATGGGATTATGCATTCCTCAAAAGAGTTGAAGTTACAATCCATTCATCTTTGTATCTCTCTGCTCACAAAGGACAGTGTTTTTTGCCCACAGAAAACATCCCATAAAGGTTTACAGAAATGAGCTTAACTAGCTTCTTAGGTTTTAGCCAAGTTATTATAAAGCCTCCCACCACTCTCAGGAAACAATTATCTCCAACACAAAAGTGAGAGATCCAATGCAATTCTCTTTGATGTTTCACACTTAAATTCCTATGGCAAGAGACACCTACAAAACAGATGAATGTTGTGTCTGCTCTGATTACATTGGTCAGCACCTGACCCAGATAAGAGCAATACAATGAGTATGAGAATAAGGGGAGCCATTTTAGAAGGAGAAGTCAATTGAAGAAGTAGTAATGATTCACAGAAGAAAATATATTTCTATTTAAAACACAGTGTTCATAGATCCAGTTTCTTTTTCTTTTGTTGTATCAGAAATGAATTTGTGGGTAAATCTCAGAGCATGACTCTCTTAATGACTTCTTTTCATGGCAACCTCTGGCTACCTCCAACTCATTCTATTTCTCACTTACCATTCTGCAAGTATTATTGAGCATCAGCTATGTGGGAAGCACTTAGCTAGGTACTGCCAAGGCAGAAGACTGAATAGAGAAAATATAGAATCAAAAAACATTATTGAATATTTTAAAATAATATTTTCAATAGCAAAGGCAAGAAAATCACATGCAAATAGCAAGTACAATAACTACAAATACTTTAGGATATGTCTTAAGTCCAAACTTGCTGTTGGATGTGCAGTGGATACTGCAAAATCAATAGCTTAGATAATGAGTTTAATGGTTATATATGATCAACATTTGCAGCTCTAACACAGTGATAATTAAAATTAATGTAACTGCTATAAGGATGAAGACAAATATTAATAAGGCCACTTGCCCTCTTCACCAACCTTCCCGCCTACCAGACTTCCTTTCCTCCTCCATGTACTTCAGCCACATTGGCCTTTGTTCAGAGTCTTAAATACTTTCTGCTTCCAGGATAGAGCTTACATGTGCTGTTTCCTCTGCCTGGAACACTCTCTCCCCTTGTCCACTGATATGAGTAGCTCCTATTTATCCTTCAGGTCCAGCTCAGTGTAACTTCCTAAAAGATGTCTTCCCTGCCCTGCATGACCATATCATATTCTTCTCTCACACACCTTCCTAGCACCATGGAATTCTCCTTCTCATCACTTTTAACAATTACAACTTTGCTGTTTTCCCCTTTTGATGTTCTTATTTGTTTGCCTGGTACATCTACTAGACTAAAAGTTTTATGAACGTAGGGATACAATTTGTTTTCCAGGACTTAATCCCCAGTTACCAGCAAAGTGCAAGAACATAGAAGGTATTCAACAAAAATTGTTGAATAAATGAATAAAAATAAGTTGCTGAGTCATGACATATTACTATATTGATTACTATTACTATTATAGCAAAGTTTGAAACTGATCCTATGTGAGCAGATGGACATGAAAAAGTTTGAAGTAAATGAAAAGAAAAAGCTATAGAACAGGATTTCAGGAGAAGAATTTCACATGAAAATATTCACAATGCAGCTTCTAAAAACAAAGAAGGATAGACAAGACACCTAATATAAAAGGGAATCAGAGTGTGATAGAATTGGACTCAGATGTGACCTTTTTATACATGCCTCTTCTGTTACTTTTACCAGACCTGTGGTTGGTGCTGGGGTTGGTGTATACTCAGGAGACCTGAATCTCGGGGCTGTCCAGGTGACAGCCAGACGCTGAGCCTCAGCAGACTTGCAACTCCTACCTTCTGGTTTTTTTTGGACTTACCCCAGCCAGCTAACAGGGAGGTGAAGAAGGTTCATCACCACATCAGAGAGCCAAGAGTGCCTACAACTGCAAGCAGGAGAATTGCATCCATCATCCGTGTGGAATCTAAACCCCCTCTCGATATAGAGGTGGAGTGGACATGACCATCCCAGGGTCCACAGGACGGAGGAATGGAATATGGATTAGAGTGGACTTACTGATATTCTACTATAGAACTATTGTGATTAGTAATGGAAGAAATTGTAGCTTTGATATGGAGAAAGTGGCCACGGTATCTGCTGAGGGTAGGGAGAGGGAAGAAGAGTTATGATGTGGGGGCATTTCCAGGATTCAGAGTAGCCCTGGGTGGTACTGCAGGGACAGATGCTGGTCATTGTATGTCCTGCCATGGCCCACAGGGTGGACTGGGGGAGAGTGTAAACTACAATGTAAATCTTTATCCATGTGGTGCAGCAGTGCTCCAAAATGTATTCACCAAGTGCAATGAATGTTCCGTGATGATGAAAGAGGTTGTCAATGTGGGAGGAGAGGGTTGAGGGGGGTGGGGGGTAAATGGGGACCTCATATTTTTTGAATGACATATTTTAAAAAAATAGAGAAAAAAGGGAATCAATGGATAAATTAAAAGAATCTTTGAAAAAGCTGTGAATTTAAGAAAAATATGAGATATAGACTGTTCTAAACTCTAAGGAAAAGGAGGTAATGATACAAGGCAAAACATGTTTACATTTATGGGAGACGTGTAGAATCCTCCTGGACTAAGTCTAGAGAACCCATGAGAATGTAATTCCTTTAGATATCAGTCCAGCAAATCTCTAATTGAATCCATCATGAAGATTTCATTCCTGTAAAGTATGAACCAAGCACAGAAATTATGTATGTAAGACTGAAGTGAGGGTATGTGGATGTAGGAATAAAAACTTGTGATTAATACATCTATCAAAAATTGAAATGCTATGCCACTTGATGACTTGTCTTAAGCTTCTCTCCCTGAGTGCTCATGTTGCAAAAGGTGCCTGTTGTTCAGTTTGACATGGGCATTTGTTTTTGGTGGACCTTCTCTGGCTGTGTCTTGGACTTCATGCTACATTAAAACAAAAAAGAACATGGCATCTTTTTTAGCTTCAAGTAAGCCTGTACCCACCAAATAAAATACAGGGCCAGGTAGAATACTTAGGCCAACAACAAAACTCTCTTTTATGAAGGCTTATAGAAAACTCTTGGCTAGGGGTGGGGTGGGAATCTTCCAAAGGTGATTTCCAAAGGCTACAGGGACTTGGCACAGAGGAACCTGGTTCCCTTAGCAATTACAGAGCCCCATGAAAGAATAAGCCTCAGAAAATTGGCTTGGCCTCTGAGAATTAAAACTCTCAGACAGGAAGCTGTTCAGGGGATTGCCATGATATAAAGTCTTAGACCCACGGGAACAGACCCTTGCACTGAAATGATAGTCTGTTTCCCCTACCTGTTCTCATCCATATCTTCCATCAATTTTAATTCTTGTGTCTTCCTTGCCCAGTGAGTGGTGGGCTCCTCTACAACATGATTCTTATAAAGAACCTATGATTAATTGTAGAGGAGCCAACAGTTTAGATAATCAATTGTGCAACTTACCTGTTCATAACCAATTTCATGCTTGCTTGTGCTCTCTCAATGGCACTTGGCCAATTTCTTGAAGGTCTGGGTACATTTGCACATGTGGGGTCTGCAGAAAATCCTCTGGGCGTAATGTTATTGGTAGCAGGGAAGCACTTGGACTATAAAATATTTAGTGGAATGTGGAAAACTCTTTTGGAAGGAAATTTGGCAATATTCATCAACCATCATGAAATGCTCATAACTTCTTTTTTTTTTAATTGACTTTGTAATAATATTACATTAAAAAATATATATATATGAGGTCCCATTCAACCCCACCACCCCCACCCCGCTCATAACTTCTGATAGAGCACTGACACTTAGCTTTTTAAAACTACTCTTAAAAATAACCCAAACACTGAGAAAAACTACACACACACATACACACACACACACACGCATATATTAAGATACTTAAGCTACATTTTTCTAGTAGCAAGGAATAGAAGCAAACCAAATGGCAAATACAGGGACTGTAAAGAAAATTTGAGCTATTTACTTGTAGATTGAAATATCATGCTAGTTACCAAAACAGGAAGTAATTAAAAGAAATACTTAGGATATAATGTAACGTGAAGAAGAAATCAGGATACAATGTTAAATGTATATGATAATTGTAAAAATAAAATATAAAACAATAAATTTGTAAGAAGGAAACACGTTATTGTTTCCATGAGAGTTTTTAAATTGGGGTTGCTAGCTGTGTTTTATCCTTATCTCAATTTTCTAAATGTATAGTCTTGTGAGTGTAATGTTTTTACAATAGCTTTATAGAGATATAATTCACATACCATAAAGTTCACTCTTTAAAATGCACAATTCAGTGATTTTTAGTATATTCACAGAGATGTACAACTATCACCACTACCTAATTTCAGAACAATTTCATTACCCCCAAAAGAATCCTGCTACGTCACCCTCCACTTCCTCCATGTTGCAGCCTATGGAAACCTAATTTACTTTCTGTATCTATGGATTTGTGTGTCCTGGATATTTCATGAAAATGAATCACACAACATGGCCTTTTGTGTCTGATTTCTTTCATTTAACATAATATTTTCAAGGCTCATCCATGTTGTAACTTCTATCAGTATTTAATTCCTTTTAGAGTTGAATAATATTTCATTGCATGGAAAATACTGCATTTTATTTATACATTTATCATTTGGTAGACATTGGCTTGTTTCCACTTTTTGGCTATTAAGAATAGTGCTTCTATGAAAATTCAGGTACAGGTGTTTGTTTTCAACTGTTTTGGATATATATCTGTCTTGGAATTGTTGGGTCATATGGTAACTCTATGTTTAACTTTTTGATGAAACTCTTTTCCAAGCAGCTGCACCATTTTACAATCTTACTAGCAATGTGTGAGGGCTCTATTTTTTCTGCATCCTCATCAACATTTGTTATTGTCTGTCTTTTTAATTTTAGCCATCCTAGTGGGTATAGAGCACTATTTCCTTGTCATTTTGATTTGAATTTCCTTAATATCTAATGATGTTGAGTATCTTTTCATGTGCTTGTTGTTCAATTTTATATCTTCTTTGCCCATTTTCTAAATGGGTTATTCACATTTTTATTTTTTGAGTTACAAGAGTTCTTCACATATTCTAGATACGAATATCTTATCAGATATATGATTTGCAAATTTTTTTCTATTTCATACTTTATTTCACTTCCTTGATGTCCTTTTAGGAACACAGTTTTAAATTTTGCTGAACTTTAATTTATATTTTTTCTTCTGTTACTTGTGCTTTTGATGTTATTTATAAGAAACTATTGTCTGATCCAAAGTGATGAATATTTATTACTCCTAAATTTTCTTCTAAAAGTTTTATAATTTTAACTCTTATATTTAGGTCTATGAACCATTTTGAGATAATTTTTATATAGGTATAAGAAAGGATTCAATGCCATTCTTTTGCACATGAATATACAGCTGTCTCAGCACCATTTGTTAAAAAGAGTATTCTTCCCCATTGAATTATTTTGGCACCCTCGTGGAAAATCTATTGGCCATAAATATAAGGGTTTTTTTCTGGACTTTCAAATCTATTCCATTGACCTATCCTTGTACCAACAGAACTCTGTATTGATTACCGTAGTTTTTAGTGAGTTTTGAAATCAGTAAGTGTGAGTTCTCTAACTTTTGTTCTTCCTTTTCAAGATTGTTTTTGTTATTCTGGGTTCCTATAATTACATGTGAATTTTAGGATTAACCTGTCCATTTCTGCAAAAATGGAGGTTAGAATTTTGATAGGGATTGTATGAAAAGTGTAGAGCAGTCTGGGGAGTATTGTCATCTTAATACCAAGTCTTTTTATCCATGAACATGGGTCTTTTTCCCATTCATTTAGGCCTTTAATTTCTTTCAATTATTTTCATAGCTTTCAGTGTGTAAGTCTTATACTCTTTTGGTAAATTTATTCCTAAGCATTTTATTACTTTTTATGCCATTTTAAATGGAATTGTTTATTTTATTTTTGGATTGTTCATTGCTGGTGTATAGGAATACAGCTGATATCTGTGTAGTCATCTTTTATAATATATCCTTGCTGAACTCCTTGAGAATATGATTTTAAAATAAGAATGAATCGTCTAACAAGGAGGAAGACAAGAGGACCCCTCAATCATGCACAGAGGATGTGGATACACTGGGAATCTTCAGTTAGGCCTGAAGACACATCTGCAATCTGCTACCCAGTGGTATTGAGAAGAAGAAAATGAAAAGCCAGGAAGCTTACGGTTCTGTAAATATAGTGTACTGTTTGTAACCTGTGACTGAGGTTGCAAGAAAGAATGGCAAATCTCTAGGTGACAGAAAAAAAATACCACCACACAAACAGATTTCTGAGATTCAAAGCAGCAGGCAAGTGTGCTAAATTTGCACCAGCCCTGGGAGATTCCTGGGTTAGCGGTAGCTCTCAGCATGACTCATAATAGTGCAAGAGCAGAAAATGAATGTTGGGACCTACCAAGATGCATAGATAGAACCAAGACCCCTGCATAAAGCTGGGCCCTCAAAGGGTGTAACTCTAGTGCAAAGAGGACAAACAAACTCAACCCACCAGCCCTGGGAAATAATAAGAAAGTTTAGTTTTATTTGGTTTTGAATGGAAAGAGTTAAGTTCAAATTTCCTGGGATAAATGAAAAGGCTGGGTTTGCACCCTTGTGGGTTTAGAGTTGAAATGTTCACTACTCATATGGGATAAGAGCCCCCGCCTGAGAAAGTAACAAACTGGTCCAGGTTCCGTAGTACCCTTGAGAAGGGAACATAAAACCCATGCTGGAAGGGAACTTCAATTACCCAGGCAACATAGGATTCACATACACAAATACAAAATAGGTTATGAATGCACAACCATAAATAACAAAATACAGGAGAAAATGATCTACCATGAGAAGAATCAGCAAAGAGAAAAAAAAAACAACAAGCCTGAACTATTAGAACCCTAAGGATTTCTGATAAAGCTATAAGCTCATGGAGACAATAAATCAAATATATTGTAAATGATTAAAGAAATAAAAAAGGAATAAAAATGGAAAGGTTTTATTATAGAATAGAAATATATATGAATTAGTAGCAAGGCCACAAATAAACACCAAATACATTTGAAAGATAAAGACAATAAAAAGACAAGAGAGCAGGTTCCTAGACATCTGGAGAGACTAGTTACCGGAAGGAGAGGGAAGAGTCCACTGGGCTTATAAAAATGTATCTCTGTTTCTCAGGGGTCATGTTTTAGCTTTAAGGGATTAGGAAACAAATATATTTTTTGGTAAATGTCACCATTCTTAAATACTAATGCTGTTATTCCAAATAACTGTAACAGCTGTATTTCTGTAACCATTAGCAGTGAGTTCTATAATTAGAGTATTATAATAGATCGTAAAGCAGGAGGATAGCCAGGTGTTCCAGCCACTTAGGACCTCCTGCTTTAAGCATGGCATCCCACTGACGGTCCCCCTCAGCCCTTATAATGGTCCACTTAACCTCAGCTCTGAATACCACTGGCTGATCAAAGCTATTGCTTTCTTGTGACTTTCTATTAAAAGTAAATGAAGGAAGGAAGGGAGGGAGGGATGGAGGGATGGAGGGAGGAAAAGAGGGAAGAAAAGTAAGCATGGAGGGTGCTCTATTTTTCAATGGTTTCCTCTTTTAGAAGCTGGTATAAAGTTTCCCAACTTGGAAACACAGTATTCAGGTTTCTATTTCAGATGTTTTCATATTTCTGTAATCAATAGAATTCTTCAGTGACAGTGATCTGTATATAGTGATTTATAACCCTTTTTGGCTTTTCAGGTCTTTGTCACACTTTTCAATAGACCTGGCTATTTTACTTTTGTGTGTGTGTGTGCTGTGAATTCTACTGCTGTATTTATTATTCCCTCTTTTCCTCCTACTTAAAAAACAAGCATGTTGGCTATTCTTCAAGAAACTTGTAATTGCTTGTGAGTGCATGCCATGTATTTTTCCCTTAGAGAAAAAAAGAAATCTCCCAAATATTAATTATTGGACAAACTTTAAAATTGTTCAATATCAATATTCACATTTTCACTTTATTTTCTTCAACAATGTCCCCCACCAAATCAAATTAGTGTCTCTTCAGAGTCACTTTCTATATACTATAGCTGGGGACAAAACATATTCTCTCTCTTCAAAAGATGCTAAATTCCCTAAGAATTGCAATTCATACCTTTCTCCCCCAGATAACTGATGGTTTGTGTATTAGAAACACAAGCACAGAAACAAATCATGTCCCAGTGTTTTACTGATTAGGGGGTTGAAAATCTTGCTATCTATATCTAAATTTGCCAAAAGCACTTTCACTCAATGGACATGGAGGGTAGATACACATTAAGAAACATTTAGCAGCTTTCTCTGCTGTAAAATCATTAGAACTCACTAAGTTCTTTACTCACAAAGCCCATTCTTAATCCACTAGAAGTCATCCAGTTCTGTTAGAAAAGGGCCTGGCTCCTTCTGAAAAACTTCCTTTGTTGGGGATTGTTGGAGAAAAATGGTGCTCACTCAGATGCAGAGACTGATGATTGTAGGCAGAAAGTTTATTGGGAAGCTCTCCCAATGGAGGGAATCTGAAGAATAGACTTCAGCCTGCTCCTGGAGGATGGTGGATATGACTTCACACAGTACATCAATAGGCAGGGAAACTGAGTACAGCCTGGGGCCAAATGGCTAGGGGTCAGTAGTTTAGGAGGTAGGATATTTTGGAATGTGGGAGGGGTTGGTGGTGCCTGGGCCTTGAGGGGGTGAAGGCCCTATCTGCTCTACTGTTTTCTTTCTTGGGAGGGCATGGGCTGCCTCCTAGCCCATTGGCTATCGAAGTTATGGTTGGAGGCTGCCTTTCTTCAATTTTATGTCCTGGGGAATTGAGTCACAGTCTTATGATGTGTTAATCATTGCAAATCTTGTAAGGGAGAAACTCTAACAGGGATGTAAATGCATGCATTTGGTCAATTGGTTTGAGGCTATAAAATAGGGCATATTTCTCCCTTTAAAAAATAACCTGTGTGAGAAACTTGCAAAATATTAAAGTAAGAACCTCCAAAAATCTACTCTTCCATAAAAGCAATAAGAAAATTGGCAAAGATTTTAGAAATTAATTTTTTTTTTTTGGAACTCTGGAAATTAACCAAATGCTTGTAACAATCTGAGGAGTGTTTATTCAAGAAAAGTGGCTGACTCTTGGTAAGAACAATGTTTGTAGCATTCTAACTTGCCCTATTCCCATCCCATTTGCCTCAGTTTTGTGGTAGTATGAAAACCAACAGTCTCCCAATTATGGTAGCCTTGAAACCAATAGACTAACAATTACTAGAAGGAGAAGAATGGGTTCTGAGCTTCCCTAAAGCCTCATTTATAGAGAATTGTCCCTTATTTGACCTGTCTAGCAGCTTTCTGGAAACCCATACTGCCAGGGCTCATCTTTATTTGACTTAACTCAGAACTTTCTCCTAAGAACAGTCTTTTCCCCAGGGTGTTTGTCAAAAACAATCAATGGCAGTTGTTGTATGTCACAATTGCTTGAGGCAGGATAAGAGTAGGGGCAATCAAGTGATTGACCAAACCAAACCAAAACCAACCAAACAACCAAACAAAAAACCTCATTAGGAAATACTGGGGAATGAAATGTCCATAGGAGGCTTTGAAAAAACTCTAAAATATTCTGGAGTCTAGAAGACTACTTGAATGTACAGAGCTGTGCATTTGCCCAGGAATGACCTGAGAAAGCCCTACTCTCTCACTTCTGGCTGATCTGACACTCTGTGTAAACAAGAAATGAAGACTAAGGCAGAGTTGTAAACTGCCTGCCAGAATATCAAAGACAGGCCTCAATAAGCATACAGGGCTCCTAAGAAAAGACTGGGGGACTTATTTGTTTGGGAACTTAGGGAACTATCTATCTAGTCATTAACTGACCATGTAGCTAAGTAAACTGAGACTACAATGGCCATATGTGACAATGAACACAAACTTAAAAGAATTAGTTTAGGAAAGTCACTAAACAAACGAACAGCAAAATAAAAAGAAAAACAACAAATAGCAACAACAACAACAAAAAACTCTGAAGGTAGGGGTGATCTGATTTCCAGAGTTTCCAGATTATATTATATATTACATTATGTAAACTACATAATGCAGATATCAATAAAAATTATGAGACACATAGGGGAACAGCAAAGTATGGACTATAAATGGGAAAAGAGCGATCAACAGAAATCTGACTTACTGTACATTGAACTTACTATATGAATACTATACTGTTATAAATAATATTTGAAGACTAAAGAACTGTTCTTTACCACAATGGAGTGAAATTGTAAATCAATAATAAGGAAATTTGGAAAATTAATAAATCTGTGAAAATTAAACAATACACACCTAAATAGCCTATGAGTCAAAGAAGAAATCATAAGGGAAATTAGAAAATACTTTGGGATGAATGAAAATGAAAATACAAAATACCAAAACTTATGGGATGGAATGAAAGTAGTGCTTAGAAGGAAATTTATAGCTGTAAATGCCCATATTAAAAAGAAGAAAATGTCTCAGGTCAATAACCTAACTTGCTACCTTAAGATACTAGAAAATAAGAGCAAACCAAACCCAAACCAAGCAAAGACAAGTAAATAAAAAAGATTAGAGCAGAAGTTAAAGAGCTAGAGGATAGAAAAATAGTAGGGAACATCATCAAAACCAAAAATTGTGTTTTTTTAAAAAGATCAACAAAATAAACAAACCTTTAGCAAGACTAACCAATAAAGAAAGAGAGGAGACTCAATTGCTGAAATTGGAAATGAAAGAAGGGACATCACTACCGATCTTACAGATACAAAAATGTTTAAGGAAATACTCTGAACAACTCTGCTGACAAATTAGCTAACTTAGATGAAATGGATACATAGACACATCCAAGAAGGACACAAACTACTGAAACTTACTTAAGAAGAGGTAGAAAGTCTGAATATACCTAAACTAGTAAAGATATTGAATCATTAATAAAAAATATTTCCACAAAGGAAAACCCAGGCCCAGATGGCTTTACTGGTGAAATCTATTTAACATTTAAAGAAGAATTATCACCAATCCTTCACAAACTCTTCCAAAACATAGAAGAGGAGGGAATCACTTCCCTATTAATTTTACAAAACCAGTATTACCCTGGTACTAAGACCAGTCAAAGATATCATAAGAAAACTTCAGACCAATATCTCATGCATACAGAAACAAAAGTCCTCAACAAAATGCTAGCAAACTGAATCCAGCAACATATAAACAAGATAATTCACCATAACCAGATGGGATTCATCCCAGGAATGCAAGGGTAGTTCAATATAGGAAAATCTATCAATGTAATATACCACATTAATAAAATGAAGGGAAAAAAAACCTCACATGATCATCTCAATAGACACAAGAAAATTTTGACAAATCAGAAAACTAGGAAAAGAAGGAAGCTTCATCAACCTATTAAAGGCCATCTATGGAAAACCACTGCTAACATTACACTTCAGTTACTGTGGTCTTCAACTCAATTAGTTCTGGCTGGTTCTGTTTTAAAATTTCTCTTTATTGAGTTCTCATATTGTTCATTCATTGTTTTCCTCATGTACTTTAGTTTTTTTCTCTGTATTTTCCATGATCTCCTTGAGCATATTGAGAATCACTTTTAAAATCTTTGTTCAGTATGTCCAAAGTCTGGTCCTCTTTGTTGATGGTTACTGGATTGTACCTTGATCCTTTGGATGGACCTTTTTTCCCTACTTCTTTGTTTGACTTGTAATCTTTTGTTGCACATTGTACATTTTAATAAAGTATTAAAGCCGGGATTTAGTCTCTGAACTATTTGTTCCTTAAGTTTGTATCCAGATAGTGATATGACAGAGATTTCCTTGAGTAGCAGGAACTAACAGAAACAAACAAATCAAAGCAAAAACACCTTTCATAGTATTTGTAAATTGGCGTGTATTGGTGGGAGGTCTCCTTTAGAGCTTAGCCCTCCTATCAAAAAGGTCAGCACAAGACAAATGTGAAATGCAGGGTTCTGTCTGCATGAAGTCTGCTTCTTGTCCTAGGCTTGTACTTGCTTGTGGCCTTAGGAATTCCTAGTTTACAGTTAAACTGTCCCCTCCATGTCCCCTGAAACAGATCTTCACCATCTTCTGTGTGCTCTACAGTATGACTTAAGGCACATAGTCCTTTGTCCCAGGTTACTTCAACTTAATTATTGCTGTCTTATAGCTGCTTCTCTGCCTTCCAGACAAATTCTGGGAGGGCAACTCTGAGTCCTGTTTCCTAGTTCTATTTTTCAGGCTTCCACCTGATAGACTGGCATTGACATACAGGTATCCCAATATGTGCATAGGGATTACTCTGTTCCTTCTGGAACAGGGCTAGGGATCCATAGTGGGAACGCAGGCTGGGTCCACAACAAGCTGGGGGGGTGGGGGGGTGGGGAGGGGCTAACAAGGACACCACAAGCTTCACCTACCCTTTTTCAAGTTGCCTTTTTTTTTTTCTCTTCAATTTGGCACTTGTCCAGTTACTGCAAACCTCTAACTATTTTCTGGAACTTTAAAAAAGATAGCTTTGCCAGTTTTTGCTAGTTGTTCAAAGATTCTTTGGATGAATATTATTTGGGAGCATCTTAAACGGCCATTTTGGTCCCTAATGGTAAAACATTGAGTACTTTCCCCCTAAGATCAGGAACAAGACAAAGATGTCTGCTTTCATTACCTTTATTCAACATGATACTGGAGGTTCTAATCAGGCCAATTAAGTGAGAGAAATAAAAGGTACCTAGATTGGAAAGGAAGTAGTAAAACTCTATTTGCAAATGACATGATCTTGTATATGGAAGGTCCTAAGGAATCCATAATAAATGATTAGATCAGGAAGTCTGCAGAATATGAGATTAACAAACAAAAATCAACTGAACACTTATCCACTAGTATGAACATTACTAAAGTGAACTAAGAAAACAATTACATTTACAATAGCACAAAAAGAATAAAATACTTATGAATAAATTTAATAGAAGTACAAGACCTATATTGTAAAAAATATAAAAATGATGTTGAAAGAAATTAAAGAAGACCCAAATAAATTGGCAGTCATCCATGTTAATGGATCCAAAGACTTAATATTATTAAGATTGCACTGTTCCCCAAATTAATCTACAAATTCAACCTAAACCCACTCAAAATCCTCATAGCCATTTCATCAGACATGAACAGGTTCATTCTAAAATTCATATAGAAATTCAAGTGACTTAGAAAGCCAAAATGATCCTTTAAAAAAATCTGATGAAAATGTTCTACAATTAGTGATAGTTTCACAACTGTGAATTTTATGTTACGTGAATTATATCTCAATACAATTATTTAAAAAAAAAACTGTGGCAGGCATGTCAGGTAGATGTGGAGTTTAGTTTACTTTCCTCCAATTTTCTTCATACTAAAAGATGTTGGAGTATTTATGGTTTATTTAGAATCACTGAGCCAGAATTATTTTCTAAAATATTATATTCAGTATTTGAGTTCAGAGTAATTAGACATTGCAGAAATGGGCGTTTCTAAGTTTCATGGTAACATAATGTGTTAATAGTTACCAGATGTGATCAGTTCTGATCTTGTAAATATTCTTCCATGAAGCAATGGTTTTAATCACTTCCATGAAACTTATAAGGGGTCTTATTTTTGCAAAATCTTCAATGTGTAATATAAGCTTATTAGTGAGAATTGCTGGAAACAAAGTAAATGTCAAGGTTCCTCACTCTCTTGGTTAAAATCAAGGAAGCATACTCAAGCATCTTTAATATTCCTCTACGCCAGATGTTGGTCTTTGTGGGATCAGCTCATCTGGACTCCTAAATTATGGATTGCTGACTTTCAAAACACTAGGCTAATGAGCTTCAGAGGATAAGTAATGGAATAAATATTTAATGAATGGAGAGTGGCAGGTCTAGTTCTGTAACTTCAATTTCAGATTCCTTTTCTACTACTTTCTTCCTTTTGACTTCTTAGATTTGTTGGACACAAAGGAGAGAGAAAAAAACCAAAGGATATTGAAGGAACCAGTTATAGTTATCAAGACATTGAAAGATTCTTTTAAGGTGTCATGTCTTTTGAAGAGGATTTTAAAGGAAAAGTGTTTTGCATAGGAAAGTTTGTGGTAGAGATAAACTAATAATCAGGAGCTAGATACATATTTTAACTCTTGATTAATACAAATGATTGTATCAGCCTTAAGATAACCCACTCAAGACCCGTCATGGACAAATTGGCACCTGGATCAGAGTCTCTTCATATTGAGAAACATCTCATAAGACCTAAAATTATCTGCAGGTATAGCCATCTACAATAGCTGAGGTCAGTGTGGTATACATACCACTAGGAATGAGGACCAATAAGCAGTGCCAAATGAAGGAAGCTTCCCTCATGTTAAGATGGATAAGAAACCTAAAAACAAATATAAAGTATTTTGACACAGAAGATGGTGGAGCTGAGAATAAAGGGTGTTTTACAGAGAACTTAGGTGGAATTACTCATAAAACTGAAAAACGACTTAGCTGCCATTTACTGAACACTTTCTACATCCTAGCTCTTCATACATATTATTCTATTTGGTAGATGCCAAATATCCTTATGTGGTGAGATGCTATTATCTCCATTTTAAAGAGAAAGCAAACTGAAGTTTAGGGAGATTTATTAACTAACCAAAGATGACCAAGTTGGTGAGACTTATCTGGGATTTGCACCAGGGTGTGGGACTTCAAATCCATGCACTTGATCATAATCCTGTATTGCCTCCCCAAAATAAAAAATGGATCTCATCTAGTGAAGACCTAGAAGGACAAAAGCAAAACATCCTTTGACTCAGGTGAGGAGTTGGGAGGGAATTATACTATATCATTTTTAGTCTTTTGAGATAGCACTAGCCAGGCTTCATGCTAAGGATCTCTTTCAAATAGGTTTATTATTAGGCATCAGACTAAGATTCAGAGTTAGAGGGAAAATATATTTCTGTACTATAATGATTTTACATATACATGTCCTTACATTTTCTTGGATTTTTAATATAATAAATATTTTTAAATTAATACTTCAAAGACAACTATGGTCTTCTGACAGTATTTTAAAGAGGGAGACCAAATAAGAAATAGGTTAATAATCGGTTCTCTTGTAGGATAACTTCCAAAAGCAAATAAGAAGGTTGGCCATATTTATGTTACCAATTTTGCTTTCCTCCATCCCAATCTCTAATCTGTGTAAAATGAAAAATCATTAGCCCAGACCCAGGCCTGCAAAGATGGAACATAATCTGTGTTAAAGCACAGAACAAAAATGTTTCATTTGTCCTCCTTAAAACCTTCTGCAGCTTGAAAAACTTCCCACGTGCACAGTGAAAGGAATCCAGCTTTTATCTGACAGGCTGTTAAAGAAGTTTGACCTCTGGCTTCCTTTACATTGCTGGAACTTAACTTCTCATGTAAGTAAGTGTACAGCGTACTTTTTTTTCATGCAAATTTCCTTGTCAAAACTACAAAGGAACATTTGATCAAAGGTCAGGGATCCTTTGTATTCCTTTTTGATAGAGAAATTTCTTTTTCATCTTTGGCTGACCTGGCCAGTTTGGGAAAGTGTTGTATTCACTCCTTGTATTCTTTAAAACTTTTCCACCTCCTTCCTTTTCCTTCTTATAAGTCTTATGGGTATTTTAATTTGTGTATGTTTTCACTTTTTAATGGGGACTTGAAGTAGCTGTGTAAGGGCAGCATTGAAAGGAGATTTGTTTGTTTTTTTGTGAACTGAGGTTCAATTTGCTGATGGATAATACACAGAAACTATACAGTATCATCAATTATTTTTTTTTAATGAGTGGCTTCTAGTTCTGCTTAACTTGTACAAGTTGTATACAGATAAGCCTAAAGAAGGAAAGTTTTTCTCTGATAATACTCTCTTGTCATTCTTTCTGAGAAGAATAAGGAAAGAGGGAATGAAGAAATATACAAATTTAGTTTGTTTAAGTGTGCTGTTTTTCTGCAGCCAGCTGACTCACATTGCAAACTCAAGTTGAATTTAAACAAAGATGTTCACTCAGTATATTTTCAGTTACTGAAGTAAAAGCTAACCATGAGATGCTACAAGAAGGGTATGATGGTTAAGTTAATGTGTCAACTAGGCCAGGTAATGGTGCCCACTTGTTTGGTCAAGCAAGCACTGCGCTAATTGTAATAAAAGGGCATTTCATGGACTTCAGTCATCAATGAGTTGATTGCATAGATGACTGTTACATCCACAATCAACTGAGGAGATTGCAGTCAGCAATGAGTGACATCTCATACAATCAGTTGAAGGTCTTAAAAGGAGAAATGATTTTAGCATTCCAAGAGAGAATTCCCATCTCTACTTCAAATAGCCAATATTTCCTGGAGAACTCAAAGAGGACCTTCATTGGAGTCCCTGGCTTGCAGCCTACCCTATAGAATTTGGACTTGTGCATCCCCATGGTCACGTTAGACAATTTTATAAAATCTCATACTATTTACAGTTATCTCATGTCAGTTGTTTCCCTAGAGAACCCTAAATAATACAATGGGCAAAACTTCACCTGAATTTTCATCTGGAATGTCTCAGGTAGTGGCATATGGTATAGATCCTTTAAAATTTCAATATGTTAAGGTATAGCTATTGAAAATTTTTATTGCAAAAGCAACACTAACAATTATGCTTAAAGAGACTGTCCTCCTGATTATAACACAAAACTTTGATTAGACAAAGAACAAATTACCAAGTAAAAAATTGGCAAGTCAAATACCACTGTACCATATAGATTACTTCACTGTTAAAAAGACTCAGTAATCACTGGAAGAAAGAGATTTTGAAAGCAGACAGACTGGTTTGAACCCTAGCTTGGTATTTCCTAGATATTTGACATTGATAACTTAGTAAGTTTTCTGAGTCACAACTTGCTCACCTATAAAATGAGGATAATTAAAGCTCCTTATCCAGAAGCGCTAATCAATGCTACTTTTTCTACTTTTCCTTTTATTTATTGTAATTATACATAGTATATAATAAATTCAAAGATTTTCTATATGATACTGTGGGAAAGGCAGGTGAAATATTTTCCCTCTGTACCCGTAAAAAAACAGGAAGGACTAGAGAGTTAATTGACCTGCCTAGAGTCCCATGGCTAAGTGACCCAAGAATTTATGCTCAGGCCTTCTCACGATGCTAAGAGCTCTTTCCTCTATTCTTTTTTTTTTTTTTTTTAAAGTATCAGAGATTGAACCCAGGACCTCATACATGGAAAGCAGGCACTCAACCACTGAGCTACATCTGTTCCCCTTTCCTTTATTCTTTTTTTTTCCTTCCTTTTTAAATTTAAGCTTTTATTTTTTTATTTTTTAAGAAGCTTTAGATTACATAAATGTTACATAAAAAATATAGGGATTCCCATATAGCCACCCCCCCACACACACACTTTCCCACATAAACAATATCCTTCTTTAGTGTGGCACATTTGTTACAATTGATGAACACATATTAAAGCACTGCTACTAACTGGGGACTATAGTTTACACTCTGCCCTGCTATTCTAAATAGAAAATTGAGCAGGACTTTCAGAATTCCAATGGAATAAGAAATCTGAAACTCTTCTTCAATAAAATACCTTCTTCTATTCACCTTCCATTCTAAAAGTTTCATCAATTTAATTAGCACTCTGTAAAGCAAGCTGTTATTAGTCCTGCCCAATCTTACACTTCCTTAAGAAAACCAGATCTTTGTCCATCAAAAAAGAAAGTTCGTTGCCCTTGCTGTAAAGGAATGCCTCTTTGGGTTCACGTTTGTGGTTTGCCCCAACTCCAAAATCCTCTGTCCAAAGGCACTGCCACTGCTTTTCAAAGCAGACCTCGGGGATCCTAGGTGAAACCATAGAGCATTGAAAAGTGCATTTTATCGTTGACCAAGGTGGCAAATCTCAGGGCTTTGTCTCAGGCAGACACAACAGATCCACTATCAAAAGATTCTTGAGAGCTCAAACCCATTGCCTGTAGCTCTCAAACCTCAGCAATACGGGAGAGGTAATACCAGCACTTGAGTATCTGGCTTCTCCCTCCCCAGTCTCCTCTTTACCCTTCTTTCTGGTCCTTTGTCATGTAGATTTATTAGGCAATCTTTCCTACAGTAAACCAACTTCCTTAAGGAACAGGGAATAAGGGAGAAAACAATATGCAGTTGTGGGATTCACTTCCATGAGCTGGGGAAGTGGGGGAAGGTTGAAAAAAAGTCCTGTCCCATCACACGAGCTTGATACCAGCCTCTCCGCTGCTCTGGCATCAGCTTTGGTTCTGTGGGTAAGAAGGAAAAAGAGTTGGGAAAGGGGATTGATTGCTTAAGAGGTCATAGGTGGTGAAGACTAGGAAGTTTGCTCCCAGTCTTGTGCTTAAGGAAAATTTAATCAAGATACTGAATAGGGCCAGTAGAAGCAGATAGCTAATGGTCTTGCCAAGCTGGTCATCTTTCTTTCTCTTGATGCCTCTTCCCCATGTGAGATGAAGTTCATTTTGTATCCCAGTTTTCAAAGCTGAAATTTGTCCTTCTCACAGTGTGGCTGGCTCCACAGCAGTTAACATCTACTGGAAGCAAATGGACCATACTCTGGTGGTGAAACTTCATCACATCTTCTCTTCCTTTTCTTTTCCCTTTTGTTTTTGAGATTGAAGACGATGAGCATGTATTGGGGAGGCAGTGTGGTCATCGAAATTGCCTGAGATATCTGGATATGGTCCCTGAATTAAAACCATTACTGTCTCTGGCAGGCATTCAAATGCTGCTTCCAGGGCGTTAGTTCTTTTCCCATTTTTCTTTTAAAGGAATAGAAGAGCCTGGCTGCACCTAGAGCTGCTTGCAGACTTCCTAGCTCATGGGTTTCAGTGACCCCCCCCTGCCCTAGTCAACAATGACCTAAAAGTGAAAGCCTCCTGGAACCCCAAATCCTGTACATGTACAAGAATTCCCTATAGGTGTGCCACTTTATAAACAATTACTGGTTGTGAATTTGATAAATAGTTGTGGCATTATCTACCACTTCCTACACATGTATTGAATTTGGTTGTCAGATGAGTAAGTTAAATCCCTTTAATAGGATTTTCTTTTCAATAATAGCTTGATTGAGATATAATTCATACACCATACAAATCCGATCATTTAAAGTATGCAATTCAAAGGTTTTTAGTATTTTCACAGAATTATGCAACCATCACCACATCAACTTTAGAAAATTTTCATCACCAGAAGAAATTTACACCCATCAGCAGTCACTCCCCATTTCCCAAACCCTAGAGCCCTAGACAACCACTAATCTACTTTCTGTGGCTTTGAATTCTTATCTTCTGTTTTTATTTTTATTTATTTTTTTAAAAGATTTATTTTTTTTATTTCTCTCTCCTCCTCCCCTCCCCCCCCCAGTTGTCTGCTCTCTGTGTCCATTTGCTGTGTGTTCTTCTGTGTCTGCTTCTATTCTTGTCAGTGGCACGGGAATCTGTGTCTCTTTTTGTTGCATCATCTTGCTGCATCAGCTCTTCATGTATGCAGCACCACTCCTGGGCAGGCTGGACTTTCTTTCGTGCTGGGCGGCTCTCCTTACAGGGCGCACACCTTTTGTGGTTGGGGTTCCCTACACGGGGGACACCCCTGCGTGGCATGACACTCCTTATGCGCATCAGGACTGCATGTGGGCCAGCTCACCACATAGGTCAGGAAGCCCTGGGTTTGAACCCTGGACCTCCCATGTGGTAGGCAGATACTCTATCAATTGAGCCAAATCTACTTCCCTCAATCTATTTTCTGAACTACAAAATAGGAATAATAATAATTCCTATTTCATGAACTTGTTCTGAATATGAAATGAGAATTCTTGTAAAGCAATTAGCACCATTCCTGGCATATAACAGCCCTTTACATGTTAATTATTGTATTTATTTTTATCATTCCTAAAACTCTGCAGAATGATTCCACTTAATCCAGTAAGTAATCCTTAAGGGATCAATCATGAGAATGGTTTTACAGTGGTAGGGATGAATGCCAGATAGCAGTGGGTTGCAGAATAAATGAGAGGTAAGCAAATGGGGACAGCAAATGTAGACTCCTCTTTCAAGAAATGCTTCAAGGTCATGCTTGACTTGATTCCACCCTTCTTTCTCTAAGTAAAACAAAACCAAAAGGAGATCCAAATTGCTGGCTCAAGGTTACCCTGGAGCCACTTTGAGTTGCCAGGCTTCCTGCTAGTTTATTCTTCACTGAATTTACTGAATTCATTTGGTGATCACCACTAAATGTCACTTACAAAGTGTGTATGAGAAAATTGACTTCAACTCAAAAAAGAATTTAAACATTCAGATACACTTAGAACAAAATTAAAAATGTAGCCATAGCTATGTTTGGTGACTGAGCATTTGACATGTGGCTAGTTAAAGCAGGTATGCTGTAAGTGTAAAATATATATACTGAATCTGAAAGGAAATTTTGGCACAGAAAAAAAGTAAAGTATCTCACTAATAGTTTATATATTGATTACATGTGCAAATAATGCTGTTTGGGATATATTGGGTTAGATAAGCTATCATTAAAATTAATTTCACCTGTTTCTTTTCACTCTTTTTGCTGTAGCTACTAGAAAATTCAATTGCATACGTGGCTCACATTTTATGTCTGCTGGTCACCACTGCCCTAGAGCATCTGAACTCTATCCCCTTCCCTGTCCTCATTCCCACTTTCCCAGGTGCTTCACTTCAGTCACCAGTTTTTCTTTTCCTGTCCCTACCTCAGGGCCTTTTCAGTTGCTGTTCCCTCTACCTAGAATGTTCCTTCCTAGATTTTCCCTCATTTAATTCTTGATCCCTTCAAAGAAGTTCTCAGTCCCCTGTCACTATATTCAGACAGTGCCTCTATCACTTCCTTTGCCCTTTCCCTGCTTTATTTTTCTTCATAGCAGGTAAAGTGGTACTATATCCTAGGTCATTGCTCTGTTCTTATTATAATGGAAAGTAAATGGAAGGATGGGTAGATGGAATGGGTTTGTGTGTTTCTCTGTAACCAACTTTTAGGATAATGCACAATTAAAAGTAAGTTTGTCCACTTAAATGAACTTTTTTTTCTTTTGACCTTAGCATTTCAAGCTTACCTTAGCTCCCTCCACATTTGTAAGTTGGAAAGATCAGCTTGTAGCTTATACAATGGTCTTCTCCCTTGTACATGGGATGTTTACTTGTCTGGCCCTCTACTGAGGAGGAATTCCTTTCCTATGTTTCATTCACAGGCACGAAAGTTGTTTCTCTCAGCCTGTATCCTCTGCTTTTAGCAACAGTAGAGGGCACCAGAGCCCTTTCCACAAAAGCATTTTGAACGAAGACCAATTCAAGACTCTGGGCTGTGCACATAGCCAAGTTCCTTTCAGACAAATAGCTAATGAGTCCTATTTGGTCTAGGATGGGACTTAAAGCAATACCATCTCTAAATATAAGCATGATTCAAACTTCTGAACCCATGGAGTTTGCATATTTGGAAATTACAGTATTACAGAGTATTGTATTTTGTCTGAAAAACATGTAGTCTTCTTATTTATGTTCCCAAAACTTTTTAACTATTTATTTTATCCAAGTTTCCCTATCCTTCCTTCCAATCTATTTGGAGTTTAAGGGTGGCTGAAGGGCTGTCAGACTAAAAGTAAGCTGATATAGGTATATTCAGATTTATTTGGTCTACATTCCTGGACTTTCAGGAACATAAACTGGCTTCTTGTGGCATATAATTTCCACATTTATCTGTAAAGATTATTCTGAAGGACAGATGTTCTTAACTCTAATTTTCCATATGACCTGGAAACAACCAATTGCACTAATCTTTTAGCACTGAGAATGTTCAATAAAAAATAGACATACAGTGTAGCGCAGTATAGTGTAAACATTAAGGCATGGTACCATACTTTATAAAGTTAGAAAATTTCATGTCAGGAGGTACACGGAGCTACAGATTCAATGTTAAACTAAAACAGCCACTCTTCCAAAGAATGTATAACTATGCGCTCCTATCTGTAGCCTCACATCTGTCATTATCTTTATCTTCACATCCGCCATTATCTGCACCCTCACATCTGTATGGACCTCCCATCCTTATCGCTCTAAGAATGCCTGGCCCAGGTGTCTGGCATGTTTTAAGATTAGTTGAAGAAGCAAAAAACTAATTTTCTGGACCCTTCTTAGAAATGTCACCCTGGTGATTAAATTTGTTTGCTTCAACCTGTATAAAAGCTTTGAGCAAACCCCTTAACGCCGAGGCTGATTTGAGATTGTACAGTTCTAGCCTCCCGCCAGCAAATAAAGCCACTTTTCCTTCCTAGCCTAGTTCTGGGTATCTGTCCTGCTGCATTGAGGGAACAAACCCAACCTAAGACCATCCCAACCATCCTGGCCCTTCTTCAAGAGGACAATTGATTAATAACCCCCAGGAGTGAGGCTGATAAAATGCTTCCAAGTTTTTCAATTATGCTAGACAGTCATCTAGATATGCTTCCTAAAAACATAAAAAGAAAGGTCCAGTTTCCCAAAAGTATTTTAAAAATCTAATAGGACATGGCGGTGCTTGTAAAGAATTATAAATTTATTTTGGTAAATCAGTGATTTTAGAATGAACTCTTAGCTAGAAATCTCAGTAAACTGTCAGCTTTAGTGTGTTTTACATGCTTGGTTTTTTGTTTTGTTTTGTTTTGTTTTTTCTAGCCTTCAATACATGGTACAAAAAAAGATCACACTTATTTTTTCAACTCCAGGTTCATGGGCAGTAGACTGGTTTAGAAAGGAAAATTTGCCAATGTCATTTGGTCATGTAAGTTGGCAGTGAATGACTCAAAGCTTCCTCTGTTAGCTGTGCTGAGTCACATTCTCCCTACATGCTAGTCTACTGGGACTGGTTAACAGAGTTTTGATTCTTAATGGAATTTTTCCTCAAATTATGTCCTACAGTTTTGATACCTAGCACTTCCGTCAATATTTGCTCTCATGCTCTGGTTGCTTCGATTGTGAGGACTGTTAACTATCTCTAAAATCCTGTCTGGGAAAAACAGCAACCAAATGCTTTGGTCCAGAGGGGAGACATGACTAAGCTGTAATGGTAGTTGTTTTACCAATTGTCACCAGAAGATTTTGTTGCTGTTTATGGCCACACAAATCAGTCTCAGGCTGGATTGTTTGGTCTTTGTTTGAATTTGATACTTAACTTTGAACTCTAGGCTTTCAAATTTTCCACTTAGTCTCAGGCATATAACCTTAGGAAATTGGATTCTCAAGAGATGGCAGAAGATAGTGTTGAGCATGCATTTTAGATATAAAGTAGGATTAAAGAGCTTCATCCTGTTGAAATTATTTGCCATGGGAGCCTCTGAATATAAATGTACTCCTAAAGCAGTGAAGCTTAAGGCAGTGATAAGAAGGAGAATAAGAAAAGATTTCTATTATTATACATGTGGGATTCAAGAAAGAGAAGAGGAATAAAAAATAAAACTACAAGGAAAACATAAAATTCATGGAAGATAGACTTACCATTTTGAATTTATGATGCTATTGGCAGGGGAAAATTCTATTTTCACTTATAATAATTCTGTGGCACACATATAAATCAACAAACTCTAGAACCTAATTAAGGATTAAGAAGTGGGGAAAAGATCTTTGCTTTCTAAATTTGTCCTTATAGTGAGAAAGAGCTGAATTAGGGCTTGAACATTTGCAGGTAGATATGAACTCAGGAACTGTACAGAACATTTGCAGTTTATATTCAGTAAAAATTTGGTAAGCCCTCACTTGTACCAGATATGAAACTAGATACCGTGAATACAAGAATGTGCATGAAGGAAAAAGATAGCCTCTGGCCTGATGGAGCTCATTTTGGTGAGGGAGACTGAACAAATCATTTATACACTTACTTAACAAATAATTTCAGTGCAATATGACAAGTGCAATAACTAAAGTATGGGCACAGTGTTGCAAGAACAGGAACAGAGAGGAGACCACTTATGAAAATACCTTACATGTTTGCCTCTTTGAAACAGTTTGATCTGAAAATAAATCAGAATAATGCACAAATACAAAGGTTAGGCAACTTGCTTTGTAAGTTTAGATTAGTCTTAAGTAAGATTTTTTTCTTTATAATGACAGCTACAATATTTTAGTTTTTTTGTGGCTATTTGGGATTCCAGTTTTATTAGGTCACTATATGAATCTCTTTCAGAAAATAAGATTCTGTTCTTATTTATTTTTGGGTTCCCCACAGTACCAAACACTGAGTTGGCAATCAACAAATGTTCTTTGAGCTGAATTAAATTTGAATATGTTCTTATGGGACAGATAAATTGGAAAAAGAGAGGTAGTTGTTCATTGGTAATATCTGAAGGAAAACGGAATCACGTACTACTAAAAAGAAAAATCATATCCCTATATGTGGTTATCTGCCAACCTTCTATATTAAATACACTATTTAAGATTTAAGAGCTAACCTTATAACTTTCATAACTTGATATGGGCTTATTTATTTGGCAGAGAATATATACGAAATAACTAAAAAGCAGAAAACTCTGAGACAAGACGTTGATTTAGCATTTGCTCAAACATTTTCTTCTTTGTACAAACAGGGACTAGATTATGACTCATGGAAGTCTGGTCTTACGTATGGATGAATCCTTTAAAGTCTGCAGAATATTTCAGTAATGAATTGTTTTTGTGTATCAAATGGGACATTACTGGTTGTGTTAGGTCTTTTCAGAAAAGGGACATGCACTTGATACAGTTATCAGACTGTTGTATTTTAAAGCTTTCTTTAATTAGGGCAAAAAAATGCCCTATTTAAAGCATCAGCAGCAGATGGGGCATTTTTCTAAAGCCTGAGAAGATGCTGCTTATTTCATGAATCTACCCTTTGTTGGTACTTGAAGTGGTTAACTACAGTAGAAATTGTCACCCATCGAGAGTGGGCACCGTGAACAATGATTTCCTGTGAGTATACAACTGGTAGCATTTAAGAATGCTTCTACTTCTGAATTCAGAAACATTTAATAAACTCTTACTGATCAGAAGATATATTATTCAACGCACAGTATACACAAAATAGAAAAAAATGAGTAAGAGTCTCAGATTTAAGAAAACAATTTACAATCTAGTTTCATAGAAAAATGATACACACAAAAATCTAAACAGCATTTGGAGGCATATTTAATAAGTACCAGTGACAGCCTGGAACTTCAGCTCTCTGAAGGCAGGGAGTCCATATGTTTTATACTGCTGTGTCCTCAGCTCCCAGAATGGTAATGGACATACATTAAGTGTTTGATTTAAAAAAAATCCTGAATGAATGAGCAGCACAAGCAATAGGCATGTCGGAATTCAGAGAGAGATCTGTGGACTAGAGTAATACTCAAAGGCACCACAGAGGAGGTGAGATTTGAGCTGAGTATATAGACTTTAGGTATAGGTATTTAGTCAGTGTCTACTACATTCCAGGTACTGGGAGAGGAAGGATGGTTAAGTTTATGTGCCAACTTGGCTAAGCCATAGTACTCAGTTTATTTAATCAAACACTAATCTAGATGTTGCCATGAAGGATTTTTGGAGATGTGGCCAACATCTACAATTAGTTGACTTCAAGTAAAGATTATCCTCGATAACATGGGTAGGATTCATCCAATCAGTTGAAGATCTTAAGAGCAAAAAGTAAAGTTTGGGAGAGGATGTGGCTCAAGTGGTTGAGTGCCTGGCTCCAACATGGGAAGTCCTGGGTTCAGTTCCCAGTGCCTCCTGCAAAAACAAAAACAAACGAAAAAACCAACTCAGGGAAGCTGATGAGGCTCAGTGGCCGGGCACAGGCTTCCCACATATAAAGTTCTGGGTTTAATCTCCAGGCCCCAGTACCTCAAAAAAACAAGGAGAGTCTATAAAGCACCTATCTTGCCTGCCTTTTTCTTTCATTTCTTCCTATACATGGTTCAAAAGTCCTGAGAAGGCATGCAAATTGAGAGGGACAGAAGTGCCGCCCACTTTCTCACAGCATGGTGGAAGGGATCCCTTCCCTTTGTTTGCCAGTCTGGAGGCTGACCACAAATTAGGCATGGTAGTCTGGCCATTATTGTTTAATGTGGAGCCTCAGAGCAGAGCCTGGCTGCCTTCTGCTCTCTTCCAAACCCATCACCAGCCTCACCTCAAAGTCAACAAAGCAGCAATCACACACACACACACACACACACACACGCTGTGTATCTGAGTTTCCCAAAATCAACTTCTGTATGTTTTTGATCATTTCTCTTACAAATCTAAAAATGACCCAAATGGCTAAGGGCTTTTACCAGTTAGAATATACCTGGGAGGGAAAAACAGACCCTGGGAATGCCTGAAATCCGTCTAGCCCTGGCTCCCTAAGCAGGAAAACCAGGTCTGATCTTTGGTGGTGTTAGGAAAGTCTCATCATTCTTACTGTTCCACACTGTTGTCACAATTCAGAGCAGATCGTTTTTTCATATTGCTGGGAAAAAATATATACATAAAAATAAATAGGTAGCTATAGATAGATAGATACAGGTGTCCATATACATCTTTTTTTTTTCCTAATATATCTCCCCTTTCCCGCCTCCACCTCTTCCCCCCCTTCTCCCCTTTCTCCCCTTCTCCCCTTTCCCCCCTTCCCCCCATCCCCCCTTTCCCCCTTACCCCCAGCTGCCACTCCTGGGTAGGCTGCACTTTTTTTGCACTGGGCAGCTCTCCTTATGCAGCGCCCTCCTTGCATGTGGGGCTTCTCTATGCGTGGACACGCCTGCGTGGCACAGCACTCCTTGCACACATCAGCACTGCACGTGGGCCAGCTCATCACATGGGTCAGGAGGCCCTGGATTTGGACCTTGGACCTCCCATGTGGTAGGTGGACGCCCTATCCATTGGGCCAAATCTGCTTCCCTCCATATACATCTTTTGCTTGCCCTGTCTGTTGTTAGACTTTACTTGGAAATACTGAATTTAGGAAGTAGGCGCAGTATACCATGAAGGACCTGAGCCTCAGAGTCCAACAGACCTTGGTTTAACCCAAGGTCCTCTGTGTACTCCGTGTGACAAGTAGTTAAATCATCTTGATTTCCATCTATATACTGGGTTGTTAAAACATCCCTCATAGCATTGTTGTGACAACTAGATGAGATCTTCTATTGTGCTGAGCATATAATCCCTGAGGTAGTATATTCCTAAAAGTTAGATATTATTATTACTATTCTCTATTGTTTTCCAGTCTTGATCTCAAATTAATCCCTTTAGTCTTGCTTTCCCTGTGTTTATCCTTCTAATTATTTGGAACAGATACCTTAGAAGAGGGTTTTTCAACCTGGACACTATTGACCTTTAGGGCTTGATAATTCTTTGTGGAGAATCGTAGGATGCATTGTAGGATGCTTAGCAACAGTCCTAAGCTCCACCCATTTGATGCCAACAGCACAACTCTCCCCTCCAGTTGTAACAACCAAAAATGTCTTTAGAGATTGACAAATATTCCTTGGGGGAGGCAGAATCACCCCATAGAGATCCACTGCCTCAGAGGCATCCTTGTCTCCTTTCTTTTTCACCCCCTTCCACTAATGCAACAAACCCTGCTAACTCTACCTTGAAGATGATCCATTGTTGCTCTCTCTACTGCTACTGCCCTGATCTAAGCCACCAGAGTCTCTCTTTGGTATTACCACATTAGTCTCCTTGCTGGTCTTCTTTTGCCTTTGCCCCTCTATATTCTACTCTCAACCTAGCTACCAGAATTCTCCTTTCAAAACATAAATGAGATTATGTCACTCCTCTTCCTAAAGTCCTGCAACAGCTCCTTAGCTCATGCAGAGTAAATACCAAAGTTCTCACAATGACCCACAAGGACCCATGCGATTTGGCTCCCAGTTTCTCTCTGACCTCTCCTCTAGCCATTACCACTCCCTCCCTCAGCACCAGCCACATTGGCCTCCACACTTTTCCTTAAGGACAGCACATAGGCAGATGCTTCTGCAATAGCTGTTTCTTTGGTGAGAAACTCTCTTTGTCCATTTATCTCCCTGCCTTACTCCCTTACTCTCAGGTCTTTGCTCAAATGCTACCTCTGAGGTGAGGCCTTCCTGGACTACCCCAAAATCTGGCAACTCTGACACTTCCTATCCCCTACTTTTTGCTTTTGTCTTCTCCATAGCACTTATCACCATATAATATAGTATATTTTACCTATTTTGTACCTCTTTCTCCACCAGAAGGCAAAGTCCATGAGGCTAAATAGCTTTGTACTTACTTATTGCTTGGTTCCCCAACAACAAGAATATAGGAGGCACTCAAATATTTTATCTAGGTTCTTGGCTATGCTGCAGAAATGAATTTCAAGAGCATACCAGGTGAGTTAGGCCAGTAATTTATTCAGGTAGGAAGGGAAGAGAAATAGGAGTAAATAACAGAATAGGGGTCCTGGGTAGAGAGGAAGGGAGTGAAAAGGGATTTACAAGCCACAATTTCCCGTTATAGATTATAAATGCCCAGGTTTACTTGCATGGCCACGGGGCAGAGGAAAAATGGCAAGAGTGGTGCGCAGAGGACAGGAACAGGTCCATAGTCAAGAGAGCAGTGCAGCCTGCCCAAGAATGGTGCTACACACACGGAGAGCTGACACAACAAGATGATGCAATAAAAAGAAACACGGATTCCCATGCTGCTGACAACAACAGAAGCGGACAAAGAAGACAGTGCAGCAAATAGACATAGAAAACAGACAACCAGGGCGGGGGGGAAGGGGAGAGAAATAAATAAATAAATAAGTCTTTTAAAAAACAAAACAAAACAAAGCTTTAAAAAAAAAAAGAGCAGGGCGAGAGAGTGCTCAGGCCTCTCAGTCTGCTTTATAAACTATTAATTATTCCACCCCTTTGCTAATGGCAGGGGAGGGGTTCCAGCTGTTTGCTGTTTTGATTGATTACTCCACCTATCAATCCCCCAGTGAGGACCCAATGATAAAGTCCTTGGGGAATATCTGGGGCTTTTCCTTACAATCAGAAGTTTTTGTTCTGGATAGCAGAATTCTGGGGGTGGGGGTCTTCCAGTAGCCATCTTGGGGGTTACTGAGGTCCACGTGGACTCTCTGCCAGGTTCCAGATCTGTCTATTAATTCCCTATCTTACTAGCCTGTTTCACTTTTCACCATATAATATAGAATATTTTACTTATTTTGTACCTCTTTCTCCACCAGAATGCAAACTCCATCAGGGTAAATATTTTTGTACTTATTTATTGCTTGGGTTCCCCAACAACAAGAATATAGAAGGCACTCAAATATTTGTTGAATGAATAAATACTATCATTATCACTATTGTGTTAGCATCCTTGTTGCTCCTCTTCACAAGGGTCCCCGGCTTATCCAGGCAGAGTTATGTAAATTTCCATCTCTCATATCCACTGCCTGTTCTTACTTATATACCTTGGGATGTTGCATCACTCCCTCTGTATTTTCTGAGCAGGCTTCTCTGGTTAGTGAGTAGGTGGCTGCTCTTTCTCATTTAGCAACACACTGGAAACCTATGGCTTAAAGTTCCTTTTAGTCTTCTCACTGACATCAATCTTTATGCTTCTACAGGCAATTATCTCACAGCAAATTTACAAGAATAAACAATTAAATGTTCAAATTAGGATGTTTATTGGTAAGATTTCCAGAAGCTCTCTGAGCGGGTGACTCATTCATTTGACTTGATTATATAATTCCAACGTAATACTTGTCAATTTCAGATGTTTAGCCCAAGATAGTATTTTCCCCCTCTAATTCTATTTTTTCTCTTTTTGATCTTGTAGCATCTCAACTTTGAAGAGTTATCTGTATTCACAGCCTCACTTTAACTGTACTTATATATATTATCCAGATAAATTAGGAAAGTCCCCTTCAATAAAACCTAGAATATATGCATGTGTGCTCACTAGAAAGTTAATATGGGTTAAACATTTAAAAAGAGATCTGATATCCCCATGTTAATTTTTCCATTTGAATTAATGGCAGCCTCCAAGAAACTCCAAAACACTTTCTTCAAGAAATATTAATATATGCATATAAAATTCTAGACTGATCTGCCTATGAGAGTTCATGTCAGTCAACACACGTTTCTTTCCTACTTATGGCTTTGGGTTTTGCTGTAACAATGACCCAAGGGGGATCATATACAGAATTAAGGACTTCCAAGAAAGTAGATGACATAGTCATCCATCCTTTTTCACTGTCTTCCCTTTTTTCTCTTTCTTCTAATTCTCCTTGAATTCCCTCTTTGGTTTCTCTATTTGCTCCTGTTTTCTATTCTACCTCACAGAGAGTCACTTTTCAGTCTCTTCATGGATTCCTGTACCCACCACCCTTGAGTCTTTAAACATAGGGGCTCTTCAACTTTCTTTACTCTGTCTCCTTCTTATTCTCTTTCTTGTCATCTCATTCATTTAAAACTTCAATTTCTATCTCTCTGAATGAGACCCAAGTCCACCCCACTGCCTATGGCCTTCCCTGAGCCCAGACAGGCATCCTCAGTGCTGGCCAGACATCAGCCTAAAGCCACATTAAGTAAATCCAGTCCTCCTCACATACCTCCTTTTTGTTAATTGACTTAACCATCTTACTAATTCCAGTATACAAACCTCAAATATTATATCCACTGTCAACAGGAAATAGTAGTTGAAGCATTTAAAGGAAAGAAAGATCATTATGGGCTGGGAGACTCAGAGAAGGCTCCAAGGAAGAAGTGACTAAAGAATGTAGAGAAGTTTGTTAGGCAGATATGATGGATGGAAGAGAGATTTTTGGACAGAGAATGAAAGAGGCACAGTTGCCATGTTACTGGAAGAGGAGAGTTATCAGAACTAGTTAGAATGGATTGCATAGAGGAAAAAATAATTTAAGATAAAAATCATAGAGAATCAGGAATTTGTAATAAGAAATTTGAAGTGGGAAGCCCTGAGAACCCAGTAAAGATTTCCTAGTAGGGTAACATCATTTGAATTTGTATTCTATTCTCTTGTACCTCATGTTCTTATTTTCCCTGGGAGACTTTAAATCCTTGGATTTTCTCAATCTGTCAATCTCTTTGAATCAATCAATCGGTCAACCAATCAATATCAATCTTTCTCCTTCCCTCCCCCTCCCTCTCATTCTTTTCTGTATCTCTCAGCATATTATTCAGCACATTGGAATTCAGCATATTGGAATTCATTAAACATTTGATGACTGGATAAATGAGATAGTAATGCAACTATAGAGGTGAAGTGCACACAGAAAATAAACTATTACAAAAATAAAAGTTCCACTTAGCACTTGAACTTCTTAAACTTTCAGGCTTCCCCTCTAACCATCTGTTGTCATAAAGAATTTGGCTGGTCTTTGGAGATAGGTGGCTTGGATTATTGGAATTGGGGTTTGATTCCAAAGCCATGATCTCTCTACTACACAATGCCTCTTCGGAACAGTAAAGAGAAGGATGGACAAAGTGTTATGAGAATACAGCAGAGGGACTAACTAGGGCAGAGTCAGGAAACTCTTCCTGGAAGAGATGGGGTTTTAAAAGCAAAACAGCACAGGATGGCTGTTATTTGTCCTAACATAAATATTGACATCAAGATCAAGTGATAGAATATTTTTCACCAACACTACTATCTATTTAAAGGGGCAAAGAGATGCAATTTTTGTTCCATTTGAGTACCTGAGGCTGTATGTGGTAGTGATTTAGGGATGACATTTCCAGAAGAGTTTATTTGCCCCAACAAAATCTGTTGCAAGAAGCCTCTTTTCTTCTATCCTAACAGGAAAACAAAAATGCTTGGGTCAAAGTTCACTACATTTTGTTACAGAAAACAAAGCCAGGACACTAGGGATGACAGGCTCAATCTTTTCCCTCAACCAAACATTGCTCAACTTATATAAATCAATTTTACTGGGCTTTAGATCGGACACTTGAGCCATACATTGCAAAAGGCAAGTCACAATATCCCTAACCTGAATAATTCATGCTGTTTGTAATGGCTCTTTTAAGGTTTTCTGTTAAACTTTAAGATAAACTTTTTTTTTTTCTTCCTCAATCAAAGGTTATTTTAACTCAACTTTGAGCAATTCCTTAAGCTGTACTGTTCACTGTTTAATTCAATATTTCAGGGTTGAGAAGCAGATTTCTGCTGGTTCTTGGGCCTGCGATGTTATTCAACTCCTTAGTAAATGATGAATAGGCTGAAAGCCTGGAAGGCTATTTTCTAATTTCTCAAGGGTCTCTTTACCACCTAATTTTCTTTTTATCAAATGTTACTTACTGAGTAACTCCAATCAGCTTCTTTGGTATTGTAGCTTACTGTGATTCTGGCAGATAATAAATGTCAGCATGGGGAGGGTAAAAATTCTGAGCCTCAAATTTAATAACATTGTTTGTTTGAAATTGGCCCCACTTTTATCATATTGGGTCTCTCGGGGGGTAAAACCTTTTGTCAGACATCCTGACAAGATCCTGGGGCCCTGTTGGTCTCACTAGAATTTGATGTGTGCAAGAGCAGAAAAGATTTTTAAAGATCTAAGAAACAAAAAGTGATCTATTATTTGTCTTGAAAATCATTCTATTTTGTGTTTTACAGGCACAGTAAACATATAAATATGTATTCTGTCCAAAGACATAGAAACAAAGATACTAAATTAGTATGTGTGATAGAGGCAGGTAGGAAAGAATCATTCCTACTCGGAGGGTAGGAAGCATAGATGACCATGTGGAAGGCAAGTCAGAGTTTTCCCTTCCATAGTAAATATGCCATATGAAACCAAGCATTCTTCCTTACTTAGCTCAGATGTGGCTCAGTACCCTTCTCAACACAGCCCACCGTGAAGCCAATGCCAATCTTAAGCAGTCAGAGGAAAATCTTAGCCATCCCTGCTCTTTTAGTTAAATTCAAAAGCAGGGACAGTTATAAGCCAATCCGGGAGGCTACCATAAAAATAGTCCTGATTAAAGCACCATATTAAAATAATCCAATAAATATGAGATTTTTATGTAATTATTTCAGCATTAGAAGTATGCCATGGTTCTTGCTGCAGTGGGTTTTTAATGACAACTCATTGTTAGTGTTATATCTCATTAATAGTTTGTTTACTGCATTATCCACTAGCTTATCTCATTAATAACAGGTCCCCACCTGTTTCAAAGCTTTGGCTGAGAAATTTGGATTGGTTCCCCTGATTAATTAATTAATTTTCCGCCCGCCCCCCCACTGTTTTTGCTGTCTGTGTCCATTTGCTATGTGATCTTCTGTATCTATTTCTTTTTGTTTTCTCTCTTTCAATTCTTCACCTCTAGGATTCACTGGGATTTGATCCTGGGAACCTCTGATGTGGAGGGAGGTTCTCTGTTAGCTGCGCCACCTCAATTCCTGGTTTCTATTGATTTTCACCTTGACTCTCCCCTTTGTCCCTCTTTTGTTGCATCATCATCTTGCGGCCTAACTCACTTGAGTGGCAGTAGCTCACTATGCAGGCACTGGCTCACCACACACGCACACTTTCTCTTCTTCTTTTTCACCAGGAAGCCCCAGGGATCAAACCTGGGTCCTCCCATATGGTATGGTGGAAGCCCTATCACTTGAGCCACATCTGCTTCTCTCCCTGGATTTTTTTAGTGGTAATCCTGAACTTTATTCCCCAGAGCTAATTTTTGTATAAACCCCTAATTTCAGTCTTAAATCTTCATATCTGATATATAAAAAATGAATTCTGTTTCCCCATCTGAAACACAGGCAAATAAGAGATACTACATTGTACAGCCTAAAAAATGCAGGTGTTTTCTATTATTTTGAACTCTAAATATGGTAGCTCTTCATCCACATTTTTTTCTAACTGTGCCTTTCAGCATGACATTTCATGTCAGTTATTTTTATATAATATTGCAATAAACACTAGTTGCTTCACATGTGTTAAATCTTATCCTTTTAAGAAGCTATTCAGCTCTTTGAGGATTGAAGGAAGGCTTAGTATCCGTACCAATTTTTATTCTAGCCTTGTGGTTTTTAGAATTTATGAAATACCAATTGAAAGAAGACTACAACTTAGGTCAAACTAGAACTAGAAAATAGTTTGTCATTTGAGTTAATAATATCAAATGTCAACTTTATGGCCCTCTTCAGATAGGAGTGCAATAAAGAGGTTGACATGCCATTACCTTGGATACCACGGTTTATTCTATAATAACCTGCAAAATAGAAATGAATAGGACAACAGCTTGTCTACCGTCAATGTGGCATCAGTACCAGCCTTCCAAGGTCTTTTCTGCTTTGCAGAGGGGGTGTCAGGAATTAAAATTCCTTGAATCCTCTTAGCCATGTAACTCTGGGTTAGAGTTGGTCAATGAGAAGCATTTGAGTGAGATCTAGAAGCTGGAATAGGAGAGGCCTTTGTTCCCCTGAGGCAGTTGCAGCCAGAGATGTGGGCAAAATATTGCACAGCAGTTTCCTAGTGAGCTTGTGAGAAACACATACTTCATGACTGCAGACGTTGTAAGCTTGTGGGAGTTCTCCAGAGATTTGAAGAATCATTGTAGGCTCCAGGTGAGCTCTTTGGAACCAAATGTTAATTTCTCTGTGCTGGTATCCCCAACCCTTACTCTCCAAGAGCTTCTAATATTTGTAGAAGCCCCTAATTCCTATCTTAAAGCCATCATGTCTGAAATATGAGAGTGGCTTAGATTTTCCTGTCTGAACCCTGCCTGATATTATAAGTAAATGAATAAATGGATGAATGCCCAGAATATATGCCATATCATCATTATCAATATTATCCTAGATCATCACAGTATTAAAAGCAACTGTGGGGAAGCGGACTTGGCCCAGTAGTTAGGGCGTCTGTCTACCACATGGGAGGTCCGCGGTTCAAACCCCGGGCCTCCTTGACCCGTGTGGAGCTGGCCCATGTGCAGTGCTGATGCGCGCAAGGAGTGCCCTGCCATGCAGGGGTGTCCCCGCGTAGGGGAGCCCCACGCGCAAGGAGTGCGCCCTGTAAGGAGAGCCGCCCAGCGCGAAAGAAAGTGCAGCCTGCCCAGGAATGGCGCCGCACACACAGAGAGCTAACACAAGATGACGCAATAAAAAGAGACACAGATTCCTGTGCTGCTGACAACAACAGAAGCGGACAAAGAAGACGCAGCAAATAGACACAGAGAACAGACAACCAGGGTGGGGGGGGGGAGGGGAGAGAAATAAATAAATAAATCTTTAAAGGAAAAAAAAAGCAACTGTGAAGGATACATTTGCTACTGACCAAATATTTATGACTCTCCATCCTTCCTTGCAGCTGGTTGGGGCCATGTGACTCATTCTAATCACTGAGTATTTTTAAGCAGAAATGATGGAGCATTTCAGGACCAAGGCATTTAAAAGCTTCTTGTGCAACCTACACACTATATGATCCTTCCACAGAGGTCCTGTGTTATGATGATACAGCTGCAAGAAGAGCTTCCATGAGCCTGGATCTCTGATTGCCATGAAGAGAGAGTGATCTCTATGATAAATATATAATAGGAACAAGAAATACATCTTTGCTGTTTAAAATTGCTAAGATTCGATTGTTTGTTACCACAGCTGACCTCATCCTAGCCTATTTCAGAGGCAAAAGACCTCCTTTTGCAATAGAGCAATAGAGCCTAGTCTCTAAAATTTGATATTTAAATGCTCCTTCTAAATAAAATGTACTATATTATTATCAAAAGAATCTTGCTGACTTTGTATCAAATTTACACAAATGCAAGTAAAACAGTAAAAAAGAAATCAGAAGTAATGTGTGAAAATATACAGATTATATATTATATATCACTCAATGTTTTAAGAACCACAAAATGATTAATAAATGGACAGAGACTACAAAAGCATATTTCACAAACTTTCCCACAAAAACATACTTTCCCAAAGAGAAAATATTCTCCATTACTAGTAATAAATGTGCAAACTGAAATAAGCCATAATTTTAAAGTTATGAATTTATCAATTAAATTAGTTTTAAAAGAATAATACCCAAAGTTGGTGAGGTTATAGAAAAACTCATTCATTCATGTTTGGGAAGTGGCAGGATAATCATGTGATTTTAGAAAGGGATTTGGCACAAAACAGGATATAAAAAATGGTCATAACCGTTGCTCCAATAATTCCACTCTGATGAATAATTGAAAAGTTGGAGAAAGCCATGTATATGGACAAGTTCATTGACAACATTATATGTTATAATGTAAAATGGAAATAGAAATATTCAGATGACTGTTTTGTTAACATGATATAATGTTATAGCTATTTAAAAGATAATATATAAAGTAGGTTCTCAAACCTAAGCATGCATCAAAATCATTTGTAGGAATTATAAAACACAGATTGCTGGATCCCTAGCCCCAGAGTTTCCTAATTCAGCAGGTCTGTGGTGAGAGCTAAGAATTTGCCTTTCTAACAAGTTGCCAGGTAATGCTGGTGGTACAAAGACCATACTCTGAGAACTCCTGACATAAGGAATGCAAAATATAGGGTGCTATTTATAATATAATGTTAACTTAGGAAAAAGAAACCTTGAAAGCATGCACTAAGATGCAACTACTAAATAATGCCAAAAGACATTTTGGGGAAATACTGGTTAAGAGCACAGATTTGGGAACCAGGCAGCCTCGTTAGAATTCCAACCCTCCCAGAGTTAGTCTTTGCATACTATGGGCCCAATACTCTGCTTCTATTAATAGAAACTTTTCAGTAGCCTCTGAAATACTTGAGATCTGAAAGCAAGAAAAATGACTAGTAACTATACAGAGAACACTGCAAGATAGAAATGATAGGTGCCTTTTTGTTTACCAAGTAGCATTTAAAGTAAACAATTATACAAATATTTATGTAAAGCTGTGTGGGCATTTAAATTATTTGCTATAATGTGAGATAGAGCCTCTAAAGGTAAGGAACTGGCTCTCCTTTTTCTGTATTTCAGACAATCAGTAGTATATATACATTCAAGCAGACTATGTAAAAAGGAAACATGTTTGTCCCACTGCTGTTCACTAATAGGCTTTACTCAATCCCTTTCCCACTAAAATGGCATTAGTTACCTTTTACTCCATGTAAGATCTATTCTCCACGTAACACCCTCAGCAGATTAAATCATTAGACATCACTGATTAAAAACTCTCCAATGGGGGAAGCGGCTGTGGCTCAATCAGATGAGCTCCCGTCTACCATTTGGGAGGCCCTGAGTTTGCGTCCTGGGGCCCCCTTGTGAAGGCAGGCTCGCCTGCATGCCACGGAGTGCTGCCCAGCTGGCAGATGCCCCGGAGTGGCCCCCGGTCTGCAGTCAATGGGGAGAGCCGACTCAGCAAGGTGACGCAACAAAAAGGGAGACAAGTGAGAACACAGAAGAGCCCGTGGCAAATGGACACAGAGAGCAGACAACAAGCAAGCTGCAAGGGGGGAGGGGAAAATAATAAATACAGACACAGAAGAACGTACAGTGAATGGACACAGAGAGCAGACAGCATGCAAAAAAAGCCCAAGGCAGGGCCTAAAAACAAAAACAAAAACAACTCACTAATGGGGGAACAGATGTGGCTCAAGAGGTTGAGCACCTGCTTCCCATTGGAGGTCCTGGTTCAGTTCCCAGTGCCTTCTAAAAAAACCCAAAACCAAACAATGAGAAAAACAAACGAAAAGAAAAAAAAAAAAAAGAAAACAACAAAAAAAACTCAGTGGAGCCAATGTGGCTCAGTGGTTGCATGCCAGTTTCTTGCATATGAAGTGCTCGGTTCAATCCCTGACCCCCCATACCTAAAAAGAAAGAAACAAAACAAAACAAAACAACACCTCTCGAATGGCCTCCTACAGAAAACTGAAAAGAAAGAAAATCCAAACTCCCTAAGTAGACTGACTACATATCCTGGTTTGCCAGTCAGACTCAAGGGTTACCTGTGGTTGTGGATTAGTTGTTGGTAACGCCCCCTTCACTCACAAAAGTGTTCTGGTTTGGAGTATGTATTATTGGTAACCTGCCGGGTTGCTGGATTAAATACAAAACACCAAATACTGCATGGGACATACATATACAATTTTGTTTTCATTGTTTATCTGAAATTCAGATTAATTTGAGTTTTATTCATTATTCTGTCAAATGACCTTAAATGCTGTGTCCTCCCTACCCCTCTGTTGTCGCCTCTCCTACCCCACTTTGGTCTGGTCACTAGGGTCTTTGACATGGAGAAAATGGCACTGCTCTCTCCTCTGGTTACTGGCTCTTGCTCGTTAATCACCCTGGATCATTCATTTTGTATTCTCTGGCTCCTTCAGATCAACCAGGCCTCAGCAAATGTACGCTGGTCACCCAAGTGAAAGAAGTCCCTTCTCTGTCACTGTGTATAATAATAGCATTTTATTTTTTCAAGGTCATTTTTCTCTCTCTATTAGGATAGAAACTCCATGAGATCAGGGACCTTGTTTTCCTCGCTAGTCGCTGTAATTGGGGCAAATACAAAGTCTAGAGCAATGCTTGGAACATGGCAGAGATTCAATAACTGTTGAATGCTAAATGGACAAATACATATGCATCAAAACACGGTGTCTTGAGTTTCTTGGCACAAGAAACACATACATGTATTTTTTTACCTAGCAAGAGGGTCATACTTCTTTTGAAAGACCTTAGACTTGAATATGAGCTCTTTCCAATTGTGCACGGGTGATGCATATGGTAATAGTTTGATAAAGAATGTTAATCAAGGAATCACGAAAATTATTTAATCCAGGAGGTTTCCTCACCACCACCAAATACTGATTATATTTACATAGAAATTGACTCATTATCATGCAGCTGATAAACACTGCAAAAGGGAGAGCCTGCCGAAGCGTATTTGTCAGAGAATCTCTAATACCACTGCAGACAGGAAATAATCATTTTAAAGACTATAACACACGAAAGTGACATTCTTGTGTCATCATATTTCCTTTCCCCATACCAGAAGCAAAGAGTAATAAAATTAATAAATAAAACTACCACATTAAATAATTAAAATGTTAATGACTTAGAAATGAATGATGTTAGATGTTGTGATCATGTCTAAAATAAGGACCTAAAATGACCATTTGAGGCTCTAAAAATCTATTTAGGTTGTTAAAACCATTTTTCAAGATTTGGAGATAATGAAATCACCCCTTTTCATATGTTAATAATACATCCTTATATGAATATGTATGTATGAGATCACTCTTATTGTATATGTAAGCACACATAAACAGATGCACACAAAGTCAATATAATTTTGCCTTCTGCCTAACAAACTTAAATAAAAGGTATAAAATGTATATTTAAACATTCAAGCACCATGCTTTTAGTCTGATTTGTATTTAATTTTAAAATAAACCCCTCCTTCATTGATGTTACAGTTAAGTCTATCAGGCACGAACAACCCCAAGGTAATTTGGGCTTCCATATTGACCTGTAGTGGAAACCAGCACTAGGCTGGCACACATCAGGGTCCTGTATTTAGCCGGAGGGGGGGTGGGGTGGGGTGGGGTGGTGGTGGTGGTGTGTGTGTGTGTGTGTGTGTGTGTGTGTGTGTGTAGAGGGGTCTCTGTCCAGTTCCACATTCAGACCCTTTGGTTAGAGAACTGTAATGTGGAACAGGTAAGTTTCAGACGCTTTGGTTAGAAAACTGTAATGTGGAACAGGTAAGTTTAGCTCTGCATTGTTCTCAGAGTGGAGATAATTCTACAGCCCTCTTTTGTATTGGAGATAATTTTATATTGAATTGCTAAACTAATTTCTATGATGCCAAATTTAAGAATGCAAACCAATAAAATGTTAAGGCAAACAAGATAATGGATTAATTTTTTTCCCTGATGATTCAATTCTCAATTTCATTTAGGTACATGTAAAAGTAATAGTTAAAATAACTTTAGAAAATAATTTGCTGACGATTAGTTAGCTCATGATTACATAAAGAGGGTTTCTATAAGCTCTGACTTTACTTTCAAAACTACCACGGAAAAGCTCCAGAGAAAAAAAGCTGAAAATGAATTCAGAAAGGGTCAGAGGCAAGCAGGCAAGAATATTCTGCAATTTAATAATTGCTTTTCTATTTCAATTTGTACTCTGGAGTAATTGTTACTTTTAAAAGACCTCTACATTGAATATAGGATACAGTACATGAAAATTTTGGGTGACTTTGACTCTGGAAAATGGAAGATATTTGTGTTTACTTCATTTCTTTTTTTTTTTTTTAAGTAATTAAAAAAAAATAAATGGCTATATAAAGATTTCTTTTTATTTCTCTCCCCTTCCACCTGCCACCCCCCCCCACACCCCCATTGTCTGCTCTCTGTGTCGATTTGCTGTGTTTTCTTCTATGTCCACTTGCATTCTTATCAGGCAGCACCAGGAATCTGTGTCTCTCTTTGCTTGTGTCATCTTGCTGCGTCAGCTCTTTGTGTGTGCGGCACCACTACTGGGCAGGCTGTGCTTTTTTGCACAGGGCAGCTCTCCTTGCAGGATGTACTCCTTGTGTGTGGGGCATCCCTACGTGGGGGACACCCCTGCATGGCATGGCACTTCTTGTGTGCAGTGGCACTGAGCGTGGACCAGCTCACCACATAAGCCAGGAGGCCCTGGGTACCAAACCCTGGACCTCCTATATGGTAGGTGGATGCTCTAACAATTGAGTCACATCCACTTCCCTACTTCAGTTCTTAATCAAGGTGAACCTCTAATTAACATTGCTGACAATGCACCTTTAAGACAGAGATGGTGTTTTATTCACTTTTATACTCCAGCTACTCAATAATGTAGTAAATTCATTATAAGGAAAATATTCTGCTTGTTCTTAAATGTAGTAGAAACAACTCTGTCATCATTCTTCTGGGCTCTATTAATCTGGTAGGGAATAAGACACAAAATAGAGAATATTAGGTAAAAAGATGGGTAAAAGATGACATAGATTCTTGGTTAATTCCATTGGGAAAGAAGCTATCCTAGAATTCTTAAAAAATCCAAATTCCATATCTATAGATGTATTTGATACTAAGATATTTAGTTATACTAGAACTTGCTCTATAAAAGAATGCAGTGCTGTGCGTAAGAGTAAACTACATATAAGAAGCATTTTTCTAAAATGATTACATATAATATACTTTTGTTTTAGGCCAAACAATAGCCTTTGGCTATTTCTGAATGCAAAGTCAAAATTCAGCATTTAATTTATTTTTCCAGGCTTTTATCATTAATATAATTAAAATAACAAAACATAATTAGTAGAAACATATCTTTAATCTATAGTTTTACTCATCCAGATATATAAAAAGTCTATTTTAATGACAAAGTCCAATGTGAACAAAAACAAAGAAGTACATTTTGGCTTAAAATGACATCTTGTAGGGAAGCGGACTTGGCCCAGTGGTTAGGGCATCTGTCTACCACATGGGAGGTCGCGGTTCAAACCCTGGGCCTCCTTGACCCATGTGGAGCTTGCCCATGCACAGAGCTAATGCAGGCAAGGAGTGCCGTGTCACACAGGGGTGTCTCCTGCATAGGGGAGCCTCATGCGCAAGGAGTGCACCGTGCAAGGAGTGCGCCCTAAGGAGAGCCACCCAGCGTGAAAGAAAGTGCAGCCTGCCCAGGAATGGCGCCGCACACACGGAGAGCTGACACAATAAGATGATGCAACAAAAAGAAACACAGATTCCCGTGCCACTGACGACAACAGAGGCAGACAAAAAAGACGCAGCAAATAGACACAGAGAACAGACAACTGGGGTGAGGATGGAGGGGAGAGAAATAAATGAATAAATAAATCTTTAAAAAAAAAATAAAATGACATCTTGTATATTTCTGTTTTAATTTTGCATTTTGAAACTATCTCAAACTTAACAAAAGTACAGTATAAATAGTGTTTTTTATCTTGAACCATTTCAGAATAAATTGCTGACCTGATACTTCATGATTCCTGGAAACTTTAGGGTATATTTTACACAAACAAGATGTTCTCCTACATAATCATAACATATACATCAAAATTTAGAAATTAATAATGATACATTATTACCGTCTAATCCACCAAATGTCCTATTCAAGTTTCTCTAGTGGACCCAGAGTAAAGATCCAGGTAAGATCAAACATTGCATCTAGTTATAATGTCTCTTTATTTTCTTTCAGAATGGAATTATTCCTCTGCATTTAAAAAAATTTTCATGATCTTAACACTTTCAAAGATTACAAATGGAGCGGATGTGGCTCAAGCAGTTGAGCACCCACCTCCTGCATGGGAGGTCCTGGGTTCAGTTTCCGGTGCTTCCTAAAGAAGAAACAGACAACAAGCAAAAAAACCATGAGCAAGAACAATGAGCCATCAGATGAGGGAGCCATCTTGGGGGGTAGGGAGTGGGTGAAGATTACAAAGCAGTTATTTTGTTATATATCCCCAGATTTGTATTTGTCTATCATGATTAGAATGAACTAGATTAAGGTTATGAATCTTTGATAGGAATATCACAGGAGGGATGCTGTGTTCTTCTCCATTGCATCTGATCAGGTGGTACATGATTTCTATTTGTCTCATTACAGATTATGTGCACTTTGATCACTTGGTTAAGGTGGCCTCTTCCAGATTTTTCCACTGCCAGTTTGCTCTTTTCTATTTGTAATTTATAAGTATTGGGGGAGGTACTTTGAACTATATAAATAGTTTATTCTTCTCAAATTTTCAGTTTATTCATTCATTTACTTATATCAATATGGATTTGAATTTCCTATTTTATTCAATGTGCTATTTGTCCCAGATTAAGCCAATGGGAACATATTGCACTAATATATCCCAATCATTATTTTGAGCACTTTCTTTCTTTCTGGCAAAACAAAATATTCCAGGCTCATCTTCTACTTTCCCTGCCTCAGTCCTGGAATCCAAGGAGCACTAATTCTTTTTAGTGGAGAATGATATTTAGAAGCCAAGATATGGGTGCTAAGTGTGCTCATTGCTATTGGAGTGTTGTTGTTTGCAATTCTTATTCACAGACAGCGCTAGGAAATGTATATGTATATCTATATTTATACTTGCATCAATATTCATATCCATACACATATGTATATCGATATATATATCCCCATATATATTCCAGGATGTGAAGTTTACTCATTGGCCCAAGTGAGGTATTAGAGTTGAAATCATGCTAAACTGTATACTCCTGTTTAGGGTCTTACAGCACTAAATTAATGACTTTTTTTCAACATTTAGTTATCTTTATCATTCCCAAATCCACCATCACATATAATGAAAAACAAAATAAGTAAGGAAAAGGAAGATCAATAAAGATAAAATGGAAAAGAGGACTTTGAGATGAAGCACCAGGGAAGAGAATAAAATAATAAAATAAAATGAGGCAAAGGTGGCTCCTAAAGGACAAAAGATCTTATAAGAACTAAGAGAAAAAACTTTCAAGGTATAGGTGGTACAACAGATGAAGTGGGGGTCTAAAGAGGTATAAAAGTTTCCCAGGTAAGGTTTGGAAGAGGAAGAACTTAGATACATTCAGTAAAACACAAGCAGAAGTTGGCTTATGTTCCTCCTCTACTGAATGTATTTCATCAAGGTGTTAAATTATTGCCCACTAAATCTTCTTAAATTTCAAACTGAGCAGTTGTATTTGGATTACATTAATTAACCATTATTTTAAATATTATCCATCTAATGATTTTCTCAATAAATACAGAGTGAAAAAATAATGGAAGAAGAAAACATAAAGCACACCTTCACAATGAAACAAGTCCTTCACAGAAACAACTATTTAAAAAAATTATAGTAAATTAATGTGGTCCTGAACTTCTAAAAGGGAGACATGACAATTTTTTTTTAAGGTTGTTCTACACATCTGAAGTTGATCCTTCATATTTCATATAGAAATAGCAACCTGGAAGAATTCTTAAGTACAATTTTTTACAACCCTAAAATAAAGCAGTTCTAATTTCTGTTAATTCTCACGGTAGAAGTGGCCCCACAGGACTGCAGTATCCCTTCTGGTTTCCCTCCACTCTGCCAACACATTTATGAATGTTTCCTTCATTAAATTCTCCCTGAATTATCTTAAATCTGGTATGACATCATCTTCTGGCTGGGACCTTTGCTGATACAGAGAGTGAATATAGAATGTTCTTTCATGGAGCTTGACTGTGAAGATAAGCAGAGGAAGGGACAGATCACAGTTAGCTCTTATAGTCTTTCAATCAGTTAGAACATGTGTGCATCATATCATGTCAAGTAGAGCACAAAAGACAAAGCCAGTGTTGTTTTTTTTTTTGAGTTACTGGGGCTGGGGATTGAACCCAGGACCTTGTATGTGGGAAGCTGGCACTCAACTACTGAGCCACATTGGCTGCCCTGTTTTTTGATTGTTTCTTTGCTTGTTGTTTGTTTTTTTATTTGTTTTTAGGAGACACTGGGAACAGAACCTGGGACCTCTCATCTGGGAAACAGATGCTCAGCTACTTGAGCCACATCCACTCCCCCAAAGACATATTTTAAAAATATCTTGCAGTGACATCTGACTCTAGCTTTACTTACAGAGGTTAGGAATACCTCCTTAGAGCTACTTGAGCTTACAAGGTCCAGATAAATGGGGCAAATCCTGACAGTCAGTCTCTAGGCATTACTAAGGCAGTTGCTCCTACCCTGGAGCATCCTGATCTTCTGAAGGTAGGCATCTGTGTGTCCTAGCTCAGCCATGGGGAACTTTGCTGTGACTCCCAAAGCCTCAGACCACCCCATAGCCCATGATACATGATACTGTGAATAAAAAAGATTTTCTAAAGTGCCAGTGAAGAGTAACATGTAATGACAAATTTATTAAAAAGAGTAACAAAGTGAATCATTTTATCTGGCTCTCCATGAGATATAAACTCAATTTCTCAAAATTCACCCAGAATATAAAATTCTCTGAATTAAGGTAAAAAGAGCTTAGCAGCTAAAACAAATTATTTTTAAATAAGGAAGAAGGTAAGATAAAGAAAACAGTTGTGAAAACAAGACTAAAGAAATATTAACCATTTAAGATCAAAGATGATTTCTCTATGACTTTGAAGTTGATACAGGAATTTTTAAAACTAAGTGATTCTATTGGTTACATATTATCTTTTTTTAATACACTTTTTAATTTTTTAACATATTATCTTAAAGGTGATTGAGATCAATAAAAATTAGCAGAAAGGAACACAATTAGTTTCTAAAACTGTTATTTTTAATATTCAAATAGAGAAAAGGTAAAATGAAATAAAATAACAGCTGTTTATTAGAAATACAAAGTGTATAATATTAGTAAGATCTCACTTTAGAGATATGGACTAAAATGATCTCTTTCCAAGGTAGGGAGTAAAATCTATTGGCAAAATGTGAGTTACACTTTTAACAAAATTCCTTCCATTTTCTTTGTGTACATTTGTATGAAATATTGCAGCACTGAGGAATGAATTTCTGTTGAATCAAGACACTAAAATGGCAATTATTACATGGATATAGTGTTCAAGTTTCAGTACTCCTTGTTTTTTCATTGATTACAGTAAGCATGAAATATAAACCAACTATACTCAGAAAAGGCAGTATTTTCAATTTCAGAATTTTATGGACAGTGTTCTAGTAGTTAGAAAAAGGGAAGGTTTTTGACCACAAAACAAGATCTATTTATGATAGAAGTTCAAGGCAATGATTCATAGTTATTTTGCATTTAATTAGCCAATGAAAGAGTCCAGCAGGATCATTTCACTCTTATATATATTTAATCACTAGATTTTAAGAATTTCTTCAGAAAAGTAACTAACTGCAGGACAGGCACATTTTTACTGAAACACTAAGTCCCCAATCTACTTACCATCAAACAAATAAGTTTGGAATATATGAAAGAAGATGTGAGAGTGTTTTACCCAAAGAGAGTTCAAGAACATTTTTGTAAGGATTACCCTTTCTGATTCTAACACATTGGCATGTTCGTAAAGATTTTAAAAGAAGCACATTCAGAAGGGCTTGTAACCTTCTTCAGTTGCTGATTTGATCACTTAAGACTAAACAGGAACCTGGTTCTTAGGGGTAACTCAAACCAAACTCTCACTACTTAGTTAATGTTCAATTTGAGGAAGACATTCTATCACAAATTATTTTGTTAGGAGTTAACTTGATGAGATCAAATCAGAACAGACTATAGTTCCAAAGGTCTTATTTGCGAACCTTTCTAGTAAGAGATGTTGAAACACACTTTGCTATTTCGGCTTTCAAGATAAAAAGTCTATAAAAGGAAGATAATGTTGCAAATGCTAGTCACATATTCCTTTCAAGTATACTCAATAAAATCTGTCATGAACTTAACACAAAACTAATACTGTCATCCTTTTTAGGAAAGAGAGATTAGTAGCCTAAAAATAAATGTTTCAGAATATAGAACATAAAATAAGATGTTTTTATGATTACTTATGTTTCTAACTCCATATTTCACTGGTTTATTTATTAATTCCATATTTCTTGAACATTTGCCATGATTCAAGAACTGTGCTAGAACTGAGAATGGAGCAGCAAATAAGACAAGGGCAATCTCTGCTCTCTTAGAGATTGCAGTTTAATGGGTAAGACAGACATGCAATAATATTGGCACAAAAATGTATTTGTTCAATTCAGGCTGAAAACCTGAAATCAGATCCTGCCCTTGTCTACTAGTGATGACCTAGTTACTGCGTTTTAGCCTTCTCATTAGCAAAATACAGATTATAGTGCCTACCATAGAGAATTATTTTGAGGACTAACTGGCATAATATCTAGAAAACGCCTGACAATTAGAGACATTCAATTAATCCCTCTTTCCCCCATTATTTTCATTCCCTTCCTTATTTTCCATTCATATAAAAGTAGGTAACAAAAATGTGGCTGTGGAAAATTTTTCCCTGTATTTTAATAATTTTAAAATTTATATTTAAAATTTTAAAAATTTATAAGTTATTCAATAAAAATTTAATTTCAAAGCAAAAGCTAAAATTTTTTTTTAGTTAATGAAGTTCTCAGTTGAGAATAGTTTATACTGAATTTTATCAAGTTTCTGATCTATTCACAGTGTTCATCCAATTTCCTTACAATAGAAATCATTTTAAAAAGAATTGTTTTCTCATTGCCTTAGGGAACAGCTTGATTTTATATTCAAAACAACAAAGGCCACAAAAAGCAAAGAATAAAGTACATACAGCCTTTACTATTTCTTCTTATGCACAAGAAAACTGAGTTTATAGAATTAAAATTATTTAGGCCTGTGTAATCAATATAAATTTGTACAAAGCTAATACAGTTAAGGCAATTATCAGTAGTTTATAAGAGTAACAATTTCTTTGGGCTTACTACGGTTGTTGGGTAAAACAAAATATTAATCTTCATTGGGAGCATTTATGCATATTAAAATTTATTTAGGGTTCTTTTTCTCTTACGTATATATTTAAAACATTAAATAGAAGACAATTTTGCATGTGACATTATGAAAAATGACAAGCATATTCTCTTTTATATATCTTCATGTACTGACAGGGCTTATTTAAACCCTGTAGATTTAACTCCAAGCATTTGAATTTATTACGGTTCATTTCAATATGACCTTTGGAAGAAGGTGTGGCATTTTGCTTACAATCTAGACTTTCAATAAGGAAAAGAATCCTGCTACCTATTATCCTTGAAATGCAAAGAAAGAAAACAGATGTCATAACTTCTGTTTCCTTGAAACAAGAAAGGGGGTTTAAAAGAACTTTAGACCAATTCTCTTATTATACTGATGAGAAACCCCAGAAGGGTTAAGGTCTTATTTCAAGTCCAAGGCAAGGTCAGGACTAGAGCCAGTTAGGAGTCCAGATGTGGGGATGGGTCTGCAAGTAGGGTGTGGGTGGGGATATGCCTGGGAGTGGGGGGTGCACACTCTTACGTTTCCCTATATCTTACTTTTATTGTGTTTCCTACTTCTGTTTATTTTTAAAGATGGCAGAATGTCTGCTTTAGTGAAGGGTGGGAGGGAGAATTTTACTATTTATTTCAAAATGGTCTTGAATCCATTTTAGAACAGACACAGTTACTCCCAGCATTCCATGAATAAATTTTTTAAAAATTTTATATTTTATTTTAAAAACAATCATTAAATCGACATGAACAATAGTATGTGTTACATACCAAATTTTAGCACATTGGAGATCTCCAGTAGGTAAATATGTGCTAAGTTAATTCACTTTTCTACAAGTCTTGGAATAAAGCAGGGGTGTGTCACAAGGCAAATGACCACAAGCACCAAGGAGGAAAGTTGAAGATGTGAAGGCAGCTGAGACTCCAGGCAATGGAGAGCCCAGCCCATTTAATCCAAGCAGCTGACTGTTGTGCAGAAGTAGTCCAGATGTTGCCAGGTCTCCCTTCTATCAAGAGAAGCTAGAACTCTGTGTCTTTATAAAATACCAGTTTTTAAAACAGTAAAATGAGTGAAAAACAGGAAGGAAAAAAAAAAAGCCTGTGCCAACAAAACATTTCAGTTTGATTAGTTCTAGAAAATTTTCTCTTGTTCCCTCTGTTTAATGGGAAAATATTCTGACATTCCAAGAAAGCCTGTTAAAATACATGCAAACAATAAAACTGAAACTGCTTTCATTTGCAGACACTTTCCTCTTTGAATCAGGATGTTCTTACAATAGGCCCAAACCAATCAAACAAAAATTTGCGTGCTGAGAGTGCTGTATCGCTGGGAAACAATTTACAATTTTGTGTTCCTCAGTGATTCATTTTTTAAATTGTAAATGTTATGTAATGTGTTTGCATTTAGTTGTCACAATTCTTTAGGCCTCCTTTAATCTAGAACAGTTCCCTTGCCTTTTATTTTTCTTTCCTAAAATTGACATGTTTGAAGAAGAAGACTGAACAATTTTTTTTTTCCAGACTGTTCTTTAATTAGGTTTGACTGATTGTATCCTTGTGATTAGATTCAGGTTAAATATTTTTGGCAGGGATCTGACATCAGTGATGTTGCGTTCTGGTGAGCATGTCACATCAGGACTATTTTAGTTTGTTTAAAAGCTGTTGGGAGCAATGTATCAAAATGGGTTGGCTTTTACAATGGAAATTTATTAAGTTAAAAGCCTATGGGGGAAGCGGTTGTGGCTCAATCAGTTGGGCTCCCGTTTACCATATGGGAGGCCCTGGGTTCATGTCCTACGGCCTCCTTGTGAAGGCAGGCTCACCCACATGCTGCGGAGAGCTACCGGCCTGCAAGCGCTGCAGCATACCGCCCGGCCCACAAGCACCATGGAGAGCTGACTCAGCAAGGTGACGCAACAAAAAAAGGGAGACAAGCAAAAATGCAGAAGAGCGTACATCTCTGTTGGTCCATGCCTTTTCCTCTAGGCCATGCTGCTTTCAGTATCTTTCTCTCCATGGGCCTTCTCTCTCAGCCTCTCAGGGGCCTCTTCTGTCCCTTTGGGCTCTGCTGATTCTAGCTTCTAGGATCTTGCTCTCAGCCTCTTTGGGTTTTTCTCTTTCTCTGTGACTTTTTTCAGTATTTGTGATACTTTTTATTCCTCCTTTTATACAGGACTCCAGTAACAGATTAAGACTCACCCTGGGTCATGGCCCATTGAAATTAAATATATAATAAAAAGGAAAGTCCCTTGTTCCATTTACAATAGGTTTATGTGCACAGGAATGAATTGCTTTAAGAACAGGATTTTCTGGGATCCACAAAAAACTCAAACCAGCACAAGACACAGCATGTCCCATTTTAGGAAACAGGTTTTTAATCATTTTATTAAGGTGGTGCTCACCACATTATGCCATTGTAATTGCTATTTTCACTATAATTTATATTCAATAATTGGATATAATCCTTTGCTGCCATTTTTCCCCCTTCAGTGAGTTAGTTGAGATTATAGTTATTAAACAGAACAAAGTAACTGGTTGTGGATCCAACCAATGACTGACTTCATTATAACCTGTTTAATGAACTGTGTTTACTAACTATAAAGAAAAAAAGGTAGGTCAAATGAAGGTGGAGCAGCACAGCTTTAGGAGTGAGAATGTTCTGGGTTTCAATACATCTCTATCACTTAGGAGTTTCATGACTGTGGGCAAGCACTTAACTCAAAGAAGACTTAATCTTCATCAGTCAAGCAGAGGATAATGATACCACCTCATGGCACTGGGTAGGAAATAAATGAAGTAATACACATTGATTTCTTGGTATACTGGCATGTCACCATTCTTTTGTCACCATTATTTATTTTGTAACTAATTTTTTAAGGTTACTCTGAAAATTGAATCAATGCATTATAATCTTGTATAAGCAAACCAACACATTCCATATGCAAAGCAAAAAAAAAAATCCCAAATAAATTCACATTTTTCTTTTAGTATAAATGTACTGAAGCATTAAAATTTTGATTCTTTCAATGTGTTTAGAAGTTAAAAATTAGTATTTTAATAAATATAACATGTACATAGTGTGTAATGACAACAAATCTATAAGAAGAGAAACTATTGAATGAGATTTCTTCTGATATATATTGAATATTGTTTCACCTATAGTCGCTTAAATAGTAATAAGCATAACTTGCCTGAATTCTTGAACTGTGTGTTGCTGTTGGTTCTATGAGATTCTGTAAGGGCTATTATTTTTAGATTAACTTCTCTGGAGGCATTTGTATGTGATTTTTAAATTTTCTTCAACATCAAGGTTTAATAACCCAGGAGGCAGCTTTCTTCCCCTCACCAAACAACAGTCAACCATCTGTTTCAATAAAGTTGTTCAATAATGTTCCCACTGCTCAGAAATGACACCTTTTAACACTAGAAAATCCACAGCCCATCAGAGTTCTTGTTTCAGCCAGTCTGTCACAGCCAAGCCAAATGCTCTGTGCTATATTGGGTAATCAGAAAAGGCACTCCTTAATCTACCCCAATAATTGCCTCTTGCCTATTTTAGCTTTATTCTGATATAACACCAGTGAGGCTGAGTATGATTAAATCAGTCCCCCTAATGACCTTCCGCCACCTCCCTTCAACAAATAATGAAGCATTTCTTTCTCTTTTTTAATAATTTCTCAAGAGTGTTATTTTGCTGTAAACTACCCTGTATGTTCTACATCTTCCTTCTATGAAATTATGGGTCCTGACGATTCTTTGTGCAGTCTGCAACATTTTCACTTGCCTGCCTCTTTTCAACCTTTTATCAAGTGCCCACTGTGTGTTAGGATCAGTCAGAAATGAAATCTGGATCTTATTCTCAAGGAATTTGCCATCAATATAGGAAAATGAGTTGAATATATTTTTCTTCAAAGTTCCTCTAAATTTAAGCCTGTGTTTAAGTTACCTTTTAAAATGGCACTCTGAAAAATGTATTTAAGAAGGGTTTATATAGTATTTTCACTTTTTTTTTGGTTTCAAAACAGTTGTAACATATTTAGATATGCTTCCCAAATAAATATAAATATGTAACAATAACAATCACAATAATTATACCCAGACAAATCTTTCCCTTTGCAAAGCTCAGAATTCTAGGAAACAAACCTCCAGAGACTCAAACAACACATCCAATACTCAGAAGCTCAAGGGGACTCTAGTAAGATGAAAATGAGGATTTAAGGTCTTTTCTATATTGACGGGAATAATGGCTATATTCTCCCAAGGATATTGTGAAAGTACAGGGCACCAACTTTTCCCTAAAAATGTTCACTAACCTTGGGCATCTATGACTGAAGGCCAAAGTTCAAAAATTGCCCTGGATGCCACAATGAGCAGATGATGCAATGAGCAGAAAGCAGAAGTGGCTCAAGTGGTTGGGCACTCACCTCCCACATGGGAGGTGCCGGGTTTGTTTCCTGGTACCTCCTAAAGAAGATGAACAAACAGACAGCCATGGCAGTGGGTGGGGGATAAAAATAATTTAAAAATAAAAATAAAAAATAAAAAAACACACAAACACAAAAATTGCCCTGGAGCTTTCAGACTTCAACTTTGTCAAACCTTATTGGATAAAAGACCTATTTCTGAGACACCAAAGAACAGGAAGTACAAGTGAGAGTCTCCTAAAAAGCCTGCATGCTTTTGGCAAAGGGCTGACTCTGAAATTGAAATCGAATCCCAGAAAGTTCATATTTATATAAATATATCTGTAATCCACCACATTTCAACTTTATTTTTCATCGCATTTGAGTATCAAAACTCATTTTCTCAAAGATCAAGACATTACCAGATTTCGAAAGAAGCGAAAAGCTGCCTGGAATGAATAACCTTTAATATATCACAAAGAATACACCTTGCAAAAGACAACTAGATTTCTTGTCCACAAAAGAGAAATTATTAAGAACATCAAAAAAGAGCATGACCTTTAATTCCAGCAACACTAGATGGCAGAGGAGAGTTGGTCACACTTCCAAGCTCACCTTGTGCATCACAGAAAAACGTTTAGCCCAACTTGAGTTCCACAGCCTCTTCATTAAAGGGGAACCTGCTGTGCGCTCGATACAACTCTTTGAAACCTTTAATTGCAGCTTATTTAACAGGCAGGATTAAGCCCGCATTAAAAGAGCCTGGCTGTACACCTGTTCTCTAGGTCTAGCAGATCAAATGTCCCGAACAGCCCCAAATCAGTAAGATCAGTAAACGTGGCCATGGGGGGTGCGGATCCCCAGATGCCGAAGGACTTACCTGTGAAGTCTCTGGAGGAAACACTGCGATGGTGTTTGTCTTTCTGACTGGAAGAAATTTCAGCTGAAACTGCCCTAAAACTTGATTGGAAGGTTGGTGTTGGGGCAAACACTGAGGAGAGCTGGCTGTTTGTATAGCATTGCTCTGATTATCTTTTGTTGGTATTCACAACCCTAGAAGAAGAGTTTCTTTTAGGAATCGAACTTCAGTAGCCACCCACCCTCTCTAAGCCTCATATTCTTTGTTTTAGAAAACAAGGATAATATGATACCTTCTTAAAATGCTGTGGGGAGTAAATGAGAGAGAATCCCTGAAAACTTCTTAACATGGTATCTTTTCCAAAAAATACCCCACAAATGTTAACTATCATTATTACCACTATCACATGAGATGGGATGGGAAAGTTTTATATATAAATACACCAGCCATCATTATTATCATCACCATTTTTCCCACTCTCTTCCTGCCTTTATGCTTCAGCCAAACCATGGTACTCGGTTCTTTCTGAAGCACAACCTGCAATTTCTCTCCTTAGTATCAAGCATAATCACACTCTTGCTACGAATCAGGCAAAGGTGAGTCTGAAATCTGCTTTTGCCATTTACCAGCTATATAACTTTGGGCAATTTGTTTCATTTTTCTGAGCCTCAGTTTCCCCACTTGATAAGTAAAGATAAATAGGGCTTTTCTCCATAAGTTACTATAAGGATTAGATGGCATACTAATGTTAGTTCCTATTAGTAATAGTATTATTGTTTGCTTTGATCATCTTATCCTCCCCATCCAAAGCCTACATGCTTTAAGGCTCATTTCCATTCTTTCTTGTAATAAATACTCCCACCTTTCCTCCAAACCTTGGGAGATTAAAAAATGAATCAGACGTAGCTTCTCCCACTAAGAAGTTCCTAATCTAGAAGGAGAAACAAGTCAGGTGTATAATGTTCTTAATGCAAAGTGGTTTAAGTGCCCAAGGAGCTGTTTGTTTTAAACATGCCATTAATTTCACCTGGGAATACTCAGGGATGGGAGACAAGTGTACCCTCATGGTTAGGAGCATGGGATTTTGTGGTATAGGGATCCGGAGTTACATATCAGCTTCGCCACTTTTAGTTACATTACTGTGGATAATTTATAATATTCTCTCTGCGCCTCAGTTTCTTCATCTATAATATAGAGAATAACCTACCTGACAGAGGGTGAAGGAAAAATTAAATAGGAAAATCCACTTAAAATGGTATCAAAGTTTCAATAAATTATTCTTATTAGTAGTAACAATTTTAACATAGGTAATGTCATTGTCAAGCTGTAGTGATGGTGACAAAATGTGGTTCTTGGATCATGTGTAGGATTTAAATACAAAGCGTGGGGAGGAGATAAGCAAGAAGAAATAAAGGCAGAGTGAGAAATCAGGGAATATCAGCAGGAACCAGACAGTGGTTCAGTTTGGCCTCTGTCAGTTGTCAGTTGGCCTCATCAAACACTACACACCCTGGTGTGCCTGGGACTGTAAGGTTTTCAAGAAAGCTGGACTTTCAGTGCTAAAACCAGGACAAGTTGGCCATCCTAAGCTTAGAAGACTGTGACCCAACAAATAAGGGTCAGGAAGGCCCGTGAGCAATTGGGAGCTCTTGAAAGTCCTTGAGGAGGGGACTAACTTCTCAGTAGTATGTTTCAGGTACTCTGCCAAATGAAACCTTCATTGGTTGTCCTTACCAAATCACTCTCTTCCTCACTGCTCCTCCCACAGTCCTTTATATGTCTCTGTCTCTTACATTGATCACATAATTTCTGTGCTAAAGATTTTTGTGTATGTCCTCATAATCTTACAGTATCATCTTCTTGGGGTCAGGATTGGGTTACCATTTTATCTCTGTGTTGTCATATACGTAATATATGCTCAATATTTATTGAATTAAATTGATGAATACCTATGATTCCATACAATATTAATTGACTTTTACTATTCATCTCAGTTCAGAATTGAACACTGAGTTTCTGTGGGTCTAGTAATTATTCTTCTAGTGACACATAAAGTCAGTCATTTAAGATATCGATTGGCAAATCCACACCCAAAATAATCCTCTATAAAATGTAAGGGAATATTCTTCCCACTCCATCAAAAATTTAAAGAAACTTTCCTTACTCATTCATTCATTCATTCATTCATTCAGTCACTCAATCAGCAAATATTAAGTGAGTACGACTGTGTGCTGGTCCCAGTCCTAGATGTGAGAGAGTAAAAGCTGAGCTTCCCCGGTTTATCAGGTATCCACTCAGATCCCTGTGATGCAGAGAAATGGGTATAATTTCTACAAACGGTTCAAGTTAGCCCAAGGTCAATTTCAAATGTTTAACTGCCCCATGGGAAGGTCTGTTTTAGGCACTATAAATGAATGAATCAAGTGAGAAACATTTATTTATTTCTATGTATAAGACGCTGTGGAGGAAACCAAGAAATATTAGCTAGTGAGACAGGGGTTCAAATTCCAGCAGTGCATTTCGCTGACAAATTAGTAACCTTTCTGAATCTCAGCTTCATTTTCTACAAAATGGGAGTAAATATTATCTACCTCATAGGTTGTTAAAAGAATTAATTTTAACAACCACTGTGCAAAGCTCTTACCACTATGAACACATTTTATGCAAAGAATATGTTCCTGAAGCCCTCAAATAATCTAAGACCAATCCAGAAGATGAAAGGTATTTCATCTTTCTTCTGACTAAAAGGGGCTTTCTTACAGTTCATTCATTCATTCATACCATTTAGAATCACTCTGCTGCCCGGCCTTGAAATTATACGATACTTGACAGATTTTTGCTATTGTTGTTATTGTTTTCATTGTTTTGTTTGTTTAAGATCTTCACTCTGTTCTTGGAGAATTTGCATTTCTAATTGCCTATACATCTTTTTTTTTTAATAATTTAAAATTTTTATTTTTAAAGAAACTGTAGATTACATAAATGTTACATAAAAAAATATAGGGGATTCCCATATGCTGCACCCTCTCCCACACTTTCCCACATCAACAACATCATTTATAAGTGTGGTACATATGTTACAATTGATGAACACATATTGAAGCACTGCTACAAAGGTGGACTATAGTTTACATTATAGTTTACACTCTGTCCTGCACAATTTTGTAGGTTATGACAAAATATATAATGGCCTGTATCCGTCATTGCAATGCCATGCAGGACAATTCCAATGTCCTGAAAATGCCCCCATATTATACCTATTCTTCCCTCTCCCTCCCCGCAGAATCTCTGGTGGCCACTGCCTTAATATCAGTGATAAAAGTTGTTCCATTGCTAGGATAACAATAAGTCTATAATAGAATAATAATAACTAGTCCATTGTTCATTCCCCAATCTTGAGAATTTTGGGATGGTGATGCCCACTCTGTTTCTAACTGAGAGGGAGCTTAGGTCCCTTGGGGCAGATGAATGGAACTATTTTGCTTGTAGCTGAAGACAATCTGTTCCTTGGGATAGGCGTTGTCCATCATCATCTCTTTATTAGTTGTCTTGGGTGAGTCCAGTGAACTGGAGAGTAGGTACTGCAACTCTGTTGAGATTTAGGCTCAACTGGCACACGAACAAACCAAAGATTTAAGTCTCTGGGACATTTATTTAACAGGCATAGTGCTAATTATATGTTCAAATGAAAGGGGCAGAAGAGCCGTGTATAGGGAAACTATAAATTAGTATAGGGAAGCGGATTTGGCTCAACTGATAGAGCGTTCACCTACCATATAGGAGGTCCAGAGTTCAAACCCAGGGCCTCCTCGCCTGTATGGTGAGCTGGTCAATGCAGAGTGCTGATGCACACAAGGAGTGCTGTGCCACACAGGGCTGCCCCTGCCTAGGGGTGCCCCACACACAAGGAGTGTGCCCCACAAGGAGAGCTGCCCTGCGTGAAAAAAAACACAGCCTGCCCAGGAGTGGCACTGTACACAAGAAGAGTTGAAGCAGTAAGATGATGCAACAAAAAGAGACACAGACTTCCGGCCAGATGGTGGCTGAGTGAGCTTGCCTTGCCGTCTCTCCTGGGAAGAGGCAGCTGGGCACCACTGGAGGTTCTCCGGGACCAGGCTTTTTCAGGATTTTTTCAGGGCAGGAAGTGTCTGGACATCGATTTGGTGGGAAGGTAACGGAAAGGACTGATCTATAAGATATAATTTGGGACTTTTCAGGAGGGGGAGGCAAGATGGCGGCTGAGTGAACTTCCCGGTTACTAGCTCCTGGGGGGAATCGGCTGGGAGGCGTCGGAGACTCTTTGGGACCGGCTGTTTCGGGATTTTTCCTGGTCCGGAGGTGTCTGGACATCGATTTGGAGGGAAGGTAACAGAGAGGATCCATCTGTGAAATATACACGGAGAGCCCAGCTACGTGTGGAGGACTCCCTCCTTGGGTAGGCGAAGCCGAGGCAGCTAGCACCGCGGCGGGTGGCGGGCGGGAGAGCTGAGCCGCGCTGTGCCGCGGCGGGCGGCGGGCGAAGGAGACAAGCCCAGCCGAGCCTAGCCGTGCCACGGCGGGCGGCGAGCAGGAGAGCCGAGCCGCGCTGCGCTACGGCGGCGGGCGGTGGGCGGGGAAGCCGAGTCCGGCCGAGCCCAGCCGAGCCTGGTGGCGGGGTTTCTGTTCTTTGTTTTTTGTTTTTTTTTTTTTAATTTATTTTTTATTTTTTATTTTTTGTTGTTGTTGTTGTTGTTCTTGTTCTTTTTTTTTTTTTCAATCCTCTCTTTCTTGTCCCCAATATTCTTCTTATACTATTTTACCTTAACAATACAATAGGTCCTACAGGAAATACCTCACATTTGCTGGGTTTCCTCACCCTCCACTGCCTCATTTCTCTGTGAATAGATTTAGCCTATCTACACTATCCCCTTTCCCCTACAACTTGATATCCTCCACCATCTGCTATCTCTCCTATATTCCATCTCCCTTTCTTTGATCCACAAAGTGTCTAACTCTTAATTTCTAATACCTTTGTTTAGTTTTCCATCTGGTATTCGTCCCTGAAACTATTACCTTTCTTTTCTCTTTCCCTCTGTCACGAAAACAATAGCCTCTTAGTACATACCACATTCCTCCTATATTCAGTCGTCTACCTCATTATAGGTACTTTCCTACTACTATAACTCTACACAATTTACATGATCTAACCTCCATCCTCCCAGAACTCATATTGTTGCTTTGTAAACATATATCACCAATACTACTTCACACTTTTTCCTTCCTTACACAATTGACTTTCCCCAGCACTAATACTTTCCTTTAAAGTGAGCTTAACTAGCAATAAGAAATTGGAATAAGAAGAACAAAGTGACAAAGAGAAGATATAACACTTACGCAAAAACAACAGCTAATTAATCTCCAAGACTAGACAAAGAAGCTAAGGATCTGATTAAACCCGTCAAGAAAAAATGTTGACAAGACAGCAACAAAAATCTACAAACCAAACCAGTAATCAGGAAAACATGGCTGAATCCAATCAACAAACTGAAAATCAGGAAGGGGGGCAGGACTTCACACAAGCAATGAAAGATCTCAGAACATTTATCACCGACAAATTTGATGAAGTAATGAAAGAGGTTAACAGCGTGAAGACAACACTTGGAGGGGAAATTGCAGACATGCGCAAAAAAATAACAGATATGATGGAAATGAACACCACAATTCAAGAAATCAAAAATACACTTGCAGCAAATATCAGCAGACTAGAAGAGGCAGAGCAGAGAATTAGTGATGTGGAAGACAGTGCATTGGAAATCAAACAGATAGTAGAAGTGGTCAATAAAAAGGTAGAAAAAATCCAGATAGGACTTAGGGACCTGAATGATAACGCAAAATGCTCAAACATACGTATTATAGGCATTCCAGAAGGAGAAGAGAAGGGAAAGGGGTCAGAAGGAGTGTTGCAGGAAATAATGAATGAAAACTTCCCAAATCTACTGAAAGAGACAGATGTACATATCCAAGAAGCACAGCGCACTCCACTGGTCATAAACCCCAACAGGCCCACCCCAAGACATATACTTGTCAAATTATCCAATGCTCAAGACAAAGAAAAAATTCTAAAAGCAGCAAGAGAAAAGAAAACCATCACATACAAGGGAAACTCCATAAGATTAAGTGCTCACCAAACCCTCTCAACTGGGAGGGAATGGCCTATTCAACAAATGGTGCCTGGAGAACTGGATAGCCATATGTAGAAGAATGAAAGAGGATTACCATCTCACACCTTATACAAAGATCAACTCTAGATGGATCAAAGATCTAAATATAAGAGCCAAGACCATAAAGACCTTAGAAAGCAGTGTAGGGAAACATCTACAGGACCTTGTAATAGGAAATGGCTTCATGAATATCACACCAAAAGCACGAGCAGCAAAAGAACAAATAGATAAATGGGACTACCTCAAAATTAAAGCCTTCTGCACCTCAAAGGAGTTTGTCAAGAAAGTAAAAAGGGAACCCACACAATGGGAGAAAATATTTGGCAACCATATATCTGATAAGAGACTTATAACTTGCATATATAAAGAACTCATATATCTCGAAAACAAAAAGATAAACAACCCATTTAAAAAATGGGAAAAAGATTTAAACAGACACTTCTCCAAAGAAGAAATACAAATGGCTAAAAAGCACATGAAAAAATGCTCCAAATCCCTAGCTATCAGGGAAATGCAAATCAAAACTACAATGAGATACCATCTTACTCCCATAAGATTGGCAGCCATGAAAAAAACAGTAGAATACAAATGCTGGAGAGGATGTGAAGAAAGGGGAACATTCATTCATTGCTGGTGGGAATGCAGAAGGATCCAACCATTCTGGAGGACAGTTTGGCAGTTTCTCAAAAAATTATCCATAGATTTGCCATATGACCCAGCAATACCACTGCTGGGTATATACCCATCAGATCTGAAAACAAGGACACAAACCGATATATGTACACCAATGTTCATAGCAGCATTGTTCACCATCGCCAAAAGTTGGAATCAATCCAAAAGTCCATCAACAGATGAGTGGATCAATAAAATGTGGTATATACACACAATGGAATACTACTCAGCTGTAAGAACCAATACACTACAATCGCACGTGATAACATGGATGAACCTTGAGAATCTTATGTTAAGTGAAGCAACCCAGGCATTGAAGGACAAATACTATATGACCTCAATGATATGAAATAAGTTAACTGCCTCAGAGAGCTAGAGTCTGGATAAGTGGCTTACTGGAAATCGGGGGGTGGAGGAAGGATGTGAGTTAATGTCTGTAGGGGTGGAATCTGTGATGAGCTGGGGGTAAGTATGAGCACAAAGAAGGGACAAAATGGGGGCAAGGGGTTACCTTCGGGTGGGGTTTTCTGGGTTTGAGGGGGGCTGGGGATGGGAAGAGGGGTAATATGGTCCAAGAAATAGGTGGGAGGGAGGGGCAACATACAAACATGGGAGAGTGCCAGAAGTTCGTTGAGAACTAAATGTTGAGTAAAACGTATCAAAGTATAAATAGGAGGGTCACCTGGTTAGGACGCTCAGGGGGTATGGTCTGATGCGGGACGGACTCCGGAGGGAATAGCTGAAGGCTCATTTTGCCAAGGTGGGTTCTACCATTGGGTGGGGTGGACCCATATCCTGGGGAAGACTAATGCCGTCGAATAGAGAGAACTGTATCTCTCGTGAGAAAGGACGGCTCCCAGGGCATTAGATTGGCAGGCATTGTGGGCCCTAAGGGGAGGGGAAAATGGACGTGCAATGGATAGAACAAAGGTAAATAAGGGGGCAAAAGAGGAGTTATGTGAGAGTACACGAGGATGAATATAAAACAGCTAATATTACACCAAAAACATATAGGGGACGACAGACTAATAATGAAAACCATAAGACAAAACATAGGATAACTAAAAAATTTAGAAAACTGTACAACCTAAAGTATGGACCACATAGTAAGCACAAATGTTACCTTGTTTGAAAACTAGAGTTTCAGAATCTGTACATCAGTTTCAGGAAATATGATATGAATAAGTTAAAAGATTATTGCTGTGGAAGGGAAAAGGTTTTATGGTGGATCTGGGGAAATACTGTATATTGTATATATGAATTTTGGTGATCTAAGACTCTTCTGAAGCTGACATTATGTTGGGATTCACTTTACGGGAAGTTTTGGATCACAGAGTGGTTCAACAATGGCAGCGGAGGAATACTGATATGGGATGTTATTGACAGGATATATATGGTTGACAGGGAGTTATACAGGGCATATGCCCAGGGTATATGGTAATGTCTATATATACTCATAGTGGAAACAATTAAAAACAACAGCTGGGGGGGTACTGGGCTCCTGGCTGGGGGGTCACTGTTGTGGGCCCTGGGAGAGCAGCAGCAATCTTCCAGGTGCAACGGCAAGAACTAGGAAGGAAGGAGGGCCCAACAGTGGGCTCTTGATACTAATGGCTACACTTTTGAGCCTATGCACCTGCAATAAGAACAAGGCCTAGAGTAGCATTGTGCCTGGGGGTTTCCTCCTGACAGCCTTCATGTTACTCAAATGTGGCCACTCTCACAGCCAAACTCAGCGTGTAGATGTGATGCATTCCCCCCAGCGTGGGACACGACACCCGGGGATGAGCCTCCCTGGCACCGAGGGATCACTACCACATACCAGCTGAAGAAGCAACTAGAAAATGACCTTGAATTAAAGATTCAATGCGGAACAGCAGAATATACCTGTCTACATATAATAACATGACTTCGGGAAGCGGTTTGACCTAATGTAAGGGGGAAATGGAAAGGAGAAATGAGATTATAAGGCTGTGAGTCTCTAAAAAAGAGTCTGGAGGTTGTCAGAAGGAATATCCCTATGTACAACTGAACAGAGTCTAAGAGACAGATAAGGTAGATACAACCCCAGGTATTGGTTCTTTTGAGGGATAAAGAGACCCACAGGTTCTATGGTCATGGCAGAAGGGGTTCACTGCCATGACAGATGGCCCTTCTTTGGAGCTGGTGTTTCTGCATGATGGAAATGGACTCAGAGGGGATCTCTTTTCACAAGACTTGCATGCTACTTTATTGGAATTGTATTTGGTGCTGAGTTTAAGATATATGTAGGGGATTTGAATCTCTGGACTGATAATATGACACCCAGGCCCAGAGCCTCAACAGACTTCAGCTCCTACACTTTGACTTATTGGACTTACTCCACTCAGCTAACATGGAGTTGAAGAAGGTCAACCACCACAGCATGGAGCCTAGAGTGTCTACAACTAGAAGCGGGAAGAGTGCATCCAGTACCCATGTGCAATCTAAGCCCTCACTTGACATAGGTGTGCAATGGACACAACCAATCCAATGTCCACAGAGGAAATGTGAAATGGGTGTGGGAATGGTAGCCATGGGGGCTGCTGGGTGTGGGGAACGGGAGGAAGAGATGAGATGTGGAGGCGTTTTCGGGACGTGGAGTTGTCCTGGATAGTGCTTCACGGACAATTACGGGACACTGTAGATCCCCCCAGGGCCCACTGGATGGAACGTGAGAGAGTCTGGGCTATGATGTGGACCATTGACTATGGGGTGCAGTGATGCTCAGAGATGAACTTACCAGGTGCAATGGATGTATCACGATGATGGGAGAGAGTGTTGCTGTGGGGGGAGTGGGGGGCGGGGGCGGTGGGGTTGAATGGGACCTCATATATATTTTTTTAATGTAATTAAAAAATAATAATAATAAATATTAAAAAAAAAACATTGAAAGTGAAAAAAAAAAAAAAAAGAAAGGTCATTTGGACAGAAGCTCACACAAGTGAAGCCAGCCAGAAAGATAGGGAATTAATAGATGCATCTGGAACCTGGCAACGAGTCCACATGGACACCAATATCCCCAAGATGCTGCTGGAAGACCCCACACACACACGATGCTGCCATTCAGAACAAGATTTCCTCCAGAAGCCAGGAGAAGCCCAGCTATTCCCCAAGGACTTTATCACTGGGCCCTCCTGGGGGACTGATGGGTGGGGTAATCAATCAAAACAGCAAAGAGCTGAACTCCTCCCCTGCCATTAGCAAAAGATGATTACTGGTTTAAAAAGCAAGCACAAAGACCCTTGCTCTCTAGTCGTCAACCTGTCCTGGTGCCAGTCCCAGTGCCCATCCTGCCCTGTTCCTGCCTTTTCTCCCCTGCTCTTGCCACGTCCTCCTGCATGGATCAACTTGCAAGTAAAACCTGGGCATTTTTAATCTAGAATGGGGAATTTGTAGTTGTAACTCAGTCCTCTTTATCACTTTTCAGTCCCTTCCTCTCTACCTGGGACCCATGATCTATTATTTTCTCCCATTTCTCTTCCCTCCCTCTCTCAATAAAATTATTGGCCTAACTAAAAAAAAAAAAGAGACACAAATTCCTGGTGTTGCTGACAAGAATGCAAGCAGACACAGAAGAACACACAAGTGAATGGACAAGAGAGAGCAGACAATTGGTGGGGAGGGGTGAGAAATTTTTTAAAAATCTGAAAAAAAAAACCATCTAGAGAGCTTTAAAATAAATAAATAAATAAATAAATAAATAAATAAATAAATAAATAAATAAGTCTAAATCTGTTATACTGGGGAGGATAAATTCCAGAGTAAGGCCCATTGACAGGGTGATGAATTCCTGAGCTTGTCTGTCCTGCTTATAGTGTCTGGATGTCTCTAGAGCCCTTAGGAGCCCCATTATTTTAGGTAGTATTTACTGCAGCAATCAATGAGATCCTGCTGAAACATGCATAAACATAACCTCTGGAATGATTTCCCACTCACTTTGAAATCTCTTTAGCCATAAAAACTTGCTTGTATTTAATATTTCCCCCTTTTGGTCAAGGTCTTTTTCTGGATGCATTGCTAGTTGGCACTTGGTAATAATCTCTTGATGCCAGGGAGGCTCATCCCTGGGAGTCATGTCCCACACCAGGAGGGCAGGTAGTGCATTTTTATGATGAGTTTGGCGTGGGGAGAGGCCACCTTTGAGCAACAAGGAGGCTTTGGTGAGATAACTCTTAGGCAATATCTAAGACTAGGCTAAGTTTAAATTTCATAAGAAAAGGTTCATAAGTACAATCATCAATATCAAGGGCCTAGTGTAATGGTCTGTCTTCCTTCACCAAGCCCTGCCTTTGTATTCAGGGTATTCTTGCCATTCTATTAGAAAATGTACCAGGACTCCCCTGGATGGGAATTCAATATTCTTTTATTGTGTTATTTTGTTTTATTGTGTTATTGTGTGGGTCTCCACCCATCAAGACAATGCCCCATGAGTACTTGAACATATTCATATGCCTTAGAGGCATGCTCCAGGTGTACTCCTCCCCACCACTGACATCCCACACCAGTGATGCTCCCCTGCCACAGTTGTGACTCTTCTGTGATCTAAAACCTCTCCAAAAATGAAGCCAGCATAATGGCCAAATAAATTAATAAGAAAATGAAATAATAATAGTTTTTAAAATAACAAAATATTTTTTAAAATTTTAAAAATTGAAATAAAAAATTTTTAGACATTGTCTTTCATCACTATAAGATCTGTTGTCTTATATATACAGTGACAATTTTTTCTGTATATTCCCCCAGTGTCTTATTTTTTCTATTTTATCTTCAAAGAAGCTTTAGGTTACAGAAAATTTACAGATTTTTAATTTGGAGTTGTTACAGGTTGGATTCCTGGCAAACAGACCCTCGGTGGAGACAAGCATGCTAGAGGTTTGTTAAGAGATAATGTTGGGATCAATAGCTACAGGAGAAGAAAAGAATACAGTCAGAAGAAAGGCCCAAGTCAACCCCCACAGAATGCTCTGGAGCTGGTATAGCTCTTTTAGGTTATCCCAAGTAAGGGCAAAGAGGCCAGGTTTTCAGATTCCTCTTTCAACCAGTCCTTGGAAGCTGGCTGCCCCAGGAAAGGGGTATGGTCTTGAGCAGAGCAGCTCTCTTGAGCTGAGGCAATCTCAGGAGCAGAGGTTCTTAACAAGGGGTCTGTCAGCTTGAATTTTTGATGAAAAAAAAAGGCATTATTCTTGTGGTGATGTGTTGGTGCAGGTGTGGTATATTTATTAAATAATACACAGTACAGTGTAGACTTAGTAAGGGGTCCATGGTTTGAGCCTGACTGGGAAAGGGGTCCATGGAACAAAAAAGGTTAAGAACCCTGGCTCTAGAGAGAGATTCTCTTGAGGGCTGTTATCTCACTTATTCCCAGCATCTGGGTGAGTAAACTCTAAAGGGTATCTCTGCAGCAGAGCACTGTGCCCACTACAAGAATGATTGTCATAATTTTGGATGTTGTGCATGAAGTCAAAATTTATATTTTCATATTGTTTAATTTTAAAATTATATAAATTTCTATCTTTCCAAATATACTCCATATTGCTATTATTATGCTTTCTTCAGCTAATTCTTATTTTCTCATTTATTTATTGGTGCCTATCCCATATGGTTTTGTAAGGATTAAAAATCATATAATGTATGTAGAGTGCTTTACAAAGATCCCAGTTACAGTAAATATCTGGTTTACTATATAGCTGTTTTTATTAAGAGAAGGGCTAGGTATATAGAAGGACTCAGTAATAAATGAAGAAAAAGAAACTATGTTAGGGCTTTACAAGTTACTGACTGACTTATGTACAGACTTATGGTTCCTAGCAAAGTTCACATTATGGTATTTGACTAGTGGGTGTTTCTGTCTAGTTTTATGTCAACATCAAATAAAGGTCTGCGTTTGGCACCGGGTGGTAAATCTTAGCCAGACTGTGAATATTCTCCTCTCCCTCTTTTAGAAGGAAATTTGAAAAGGTTTAGAATTACAGTCTGTTTGGGTAATGAATATGTAAATAGTTGTAATAAGAAAGGGACAGAACCAAGATATAATAAGGCATCCAAATTCAAGATACAGGGTATTTATCTCCAACTAGGTTATTATATCCATCTTTTATTGAATCTTCATGATTTCATTCAAATGATTAGAACATGGGTTCTTCTAGGCCATGGGTTCTTAACCTTTTTTGTTCCACGGACCCGTTTGCTAGTCAAGGGCAAATCACAGACCCCTTAATAAGTCCACACTGTACTGTGTATTAGTTAATAAATATATCACACCCTTACCAACACATCCCCACAAGAGTAACGTTTTTTCAAAAATTTCAATGTAAGCTCATGGCCCCTTGTTAAGAACCGCTATTCTAGGCAGAGACCAAATTTCTCTAACTGATTTTTAACTTTCTGAACATAGTATCAGCACTAATGAACAAAGTGGAAATGAACCTTTTGCCTCTCTTTGCAAGAGGAATGGTTGTTTTTTTAAAAAAAAAATGTCCTGGGATTTGTAAATATGCTTCAAAACAAATGCTTTCTACCGTTGCCTCTCTCCCATCCCCCAAATAGGTTTCAAATGCTCATTTTGATATTAGGAACTATGGACTATGAACCATTCTGACTTTTAAATTTTTACTTATTTATTTATTTTCCCATCCTCCTTGTTGTTTGCACTTGCTGAGTCTGTTTGTTGTGTGTGCGTCCTCTTTTGGAGGCATTGGAACTGAACTCCCATGTGGAAGGGAGGTGCCCAATCACCTGAGCCACCTCTGCTCCCTGTCCTGCTGTGTCTTTCATTGTTTTTCCTCCTTGTGTCTCTTTGTTTCATCATCTTGTTGCATCTGCTCTATGCATCAGCTCACTGTCTTGCTTGTCCTTTCTAGGAGGCACTGGCAACCAAACCCGGGACCTCCCATGTAGTAGGTGGGAGCCCAATTGCCTGAGCCACATCTGCTTCCCTCTTCCTTAAATACCTAGCTCAGTGCCTGGAATGCAGTAGATACTCTATAAAAATTGTTGAGTGAATGAACGATAAAATGAATGAAGTTCAAAACCAGAAAGGACATTAGAGATAACAGTGTCCTCATTTTAGAATCATGTTTAGGGAGATTGAGAGAGTTGTGGAGGTCACAGAACTTTTCAAGTCAGAGTAAAGGTCCCAAGCCTCAGAACTCCCAGACAGGGGCTCTTTCTACCACCATACAATGCCTCCTTTTACACATCTGCTCACAGCATTGCCTGGCAGCCATTCCCATGCAGGGCCATCATTCTGTTAGAGATATTTGGTTCTCCAAAGCTAGAAGTTAAAGAGAGCCTGCTCTACTTATTTAGAGCCCATAAAATAATGTTTACACGTCCCATTAACCTTCTCACTTATTTTTTTCCTTTTCAGATCTTTGTGAAACTTCCTTTTACATGTAGGATGTGTTGAGATGCCTTCTTTAATCATTCCTCATAGTTCTGAGGCTCCCCTTAGATTAAGTACTTGATTAATTTCACAAATTTGGAGTAAGCTTGGATCATGCACTAAGGAGAGAAATGAGGGCAAAAGTCAGTTGAAGAGGTTTAAATCTTTCAAAAAATTTTACTGAAAAAACTATATTATTCATCATTTGAAAGAGAAAAATAAATTTTGAAAATCATCTATGATCTCACCAGCCCAACACAGCACTGATATTAGCATTCTGGTGAATTTCTTTCTGTTTTTCTTATACATGTTTGTCTAGAATTATAATTACAGTGCACCTACATCTGCAAATCCTACATTTTCACTTAACATTAGAATAAGTATTTCCGTGTTTCAACAAAGGCTTCATAACTATTGCATTCTTTGGTTGCACAATATTCCATTGAATGCATGTAACTCAACTTACTTAACCTTTTTTCCTACTGGTGGACATTAATGCTTTTTCCAACCATTTGACATTATACATCAAGCAGTAATGAGCATTTTTGGGTCATACAGCTTTTTCCATATTTTAGATTGTTTTTTTTAGGACAAATTCCCAAAGCAGAATTACAGAGTCAAAGAAAATAGACGTTTTTTATGGCTCTTTTAGCATATATTGCCAAATTCCTCAGTGGGCGGATGGAATTCTATGTTTAATTACATTAGGTGAGGGAGCAGCAATGAGGATTTCCTGTGACCAGTGTTGCCAGGCAACCACTTGTGCCCAATAGTGTGACTAGAAAGAGTTGTTCTGAGCTAGGGTCTGCCTCTTCAGCCTACCTTCGGAGACTCATTAGAATTCTGCTGGATCAGAAAGTTACTTAGAAATCTGGGTTAGAAATTCTAGCTAAAATTGCAGTGTTTGTTTTTCTTAGCTGTTTTTGATTGTTGACAGTTATCTAATAAGGAAGCAGGGAAAAGGAAGCTTTTTGGATAAACACATTTTCATGACACTCCTTCTAATGAGGTCAAATAGGTTCTGAAGCTGAGAGTTAAAGAGATACTTATTATGACTTTGAATGTTCCTATGACATTAAATCACATTGTCAGAAGATACCATGGCTTAGAAAGGGGCCCCTAAACAAACAGCATCCTCAGAGACCCAGTTTTACCACTCACTGTGCATAGAGCTTTGTGATGAGCAGTCATGCTGAGGTGCAAAACTCAGAAACACATCTGGATAAATCAGGCAAACACATCTGGATGTTTCAAGCAGTAGAAAGGGACCCTTGTTTGTTTTTCACCATAAAACCTAACTATTGGGTAAATAGATGCCCTTTCTTTCCTACATGTTAATTCCTCAAAACAAAGAAGACTTTATGATGACCCAGAGAGTGGCTGCAAGTAGCTGAAGAATTAATAACAACACCTAACATTCACATGTGCTTCAAATTTTACAAATATCTTCACACATATTGCCTTTGCAAAAGGCTTGAGAATTAAGTACTATTTCTATCCCCACTGTAAAGATAAAACTACAGAGACTTACAAGAATGAAGAGATTTTTTTAAATTACTAGGCCAACAAGAGACTGAACTAGGACTGAAATCCCTGTCCTCTAATAAATCTTATATGCTTATTACCCCATAACTATAAAGCACCCACCATGGAAATATATCAGGTGATTGTTAAGAATCTTGGAAGGGAGATGATATAGCTTAAGTGTTTGAGCACCTGCTTCCCATGTATGAGGTCCTGGGTTCAATCTTCGGTATGTCCTTGAAAAAAATCCTGGAGTCATTGCAAAGATAAACTTGGAAGATAAGAGTTACAGTTGATGGGACGTGCAAAGAAATAATAAACTTGTGCAGAATCCAAAGGAACAGAGAAAACTGGGGGAATAGAACAGCTAAGTTCCAAATCACAGGTACAGCTACCACTGAAGACAGCACACAAAAAAGCTTGAAATCATGTCCTAAAATACTCTTAACTTTTCAGTTTACACTGGTAACAAACAGCCTTCTCCCACCCTCATTTTCTTTTTTTTTTAGATTTATTTTTTATTTATTTCTCTCCCCTTCCCCACCCCTCGCCCCAGTTGTCCGTTCTCTGTGTCCATTTGCTGTGTGTTCTTCTTTTTGTCTGCTCCTGTTGTCAGCGGCATGGGAACCTGTGTTTCTTTTTTGTTGTGTCATCTTGCTGCATCAACTCTCTGTGTGTGCAGCACCATTCCTGGGCAGGCTGCACTTTCTTTTGTGCTGGGTGGCTCTCCTGATGGGGCACAGTCCTTGTACGTGGGGCTCCCCTACGCAGCGGCACTCCTTGCACGCATCAGCAGTGCACATGGGCCAATTCCATAAGGGTCAAGGAGGCCCGGGTTTGAACTTCCCATGTGGCAGACGGACGCCCCATCCACTGGGCCAAGTCCACTTTCCCACCCTCATTTTCTAATCATTCAAAAGTCTGAAATCATACACTTGTGAAATCATCCATATCCTTTAGAATGTACTCAAGATTTTAAGAGGTCTCCATAGATAATCTAAGTCAACCTTCAGCCTTCCTACAAATTGGTGTCATTATATATATATATATATATATATATATATATATATATATGAGAGAATTAAGGCCTGCAACTTGCTCAGCAAAGGTAGAAGGGAGAAGAAAAAGATGAACTGTACAGGTGAGGTACATTTTTCACCATGATTGAGGAAGAGCCAACATTTTCCTCTTCCTATACTCCTACCAGCCAATAAAATAAAATTTTATTTGAAAGGTTGAAACTGTCACCTCTTCAACATGTCTTACTAGAAAAGAATTTTATAGTTGATGAGATGGCAAAACTCTGATATCCATGATCCACATTTCTCTACTAGGAGACATTTTTCGAGTTAAACAATACTGTGTTCCCATGACCTCTCTCTCTCCATCTCTCTTGACTTCCCTCTTAGTGCAAAGCAGACACAATTCTCTCCACACTCAGATTAGAGGGGAAACATTCAGATTTCGCCTTTGGCCATTTGTTCATGTCAAGTTCTCCAATTAGGTGTGACCAGATATTAAGTTAGTATGTTGATTTTAATGCTAACACTAAAAACTATGTCTAGTTTCTTTGTCTAATTCTGAGTTGGTTTAGGACCCAGAGTAGGTTAATTTATGAATTCTTAGAAACCTCAACAATTTCCAAGGTTTTACTTCCTTGAAAGTTTGATCTAATTTTATATCTAACATATCAAACATACATAAAATAGGAGCTCCCTTAACAACCTCCACTTAGCAACTCACCAGATCAACCACCACTTTCTAATCCGGAGTTTCTCAGCCTTGGCACTATTGCTGTTTTGGGTCAGCTAATTCTCTCTTGTGGGGTCTGTCCTGAGCATGGCAGGATGTTTAGCAACATTCCTGGCCTCTATCTATCAAATGTCATTAGCATTTCCTGCCCTCGCCCCCAATTTGTGACAAACATTGTCAAATGTCCCCTGGAGGACAAACTTGCTCCTAGTGGATAACCATACTCTAAGACATCAGAGACACATAATGCCTCTGATACCCACACCTTGCTAAGCTCTCCAGATTAGTAAATTCCACTTTAAGATGCCCATGACTTCCTGATGCCTTTCATTGAGCTGTGGGTTAAAGTGAGTTAAATATTTCAAAGCTCTTTATAGACAGTTATATTCTTGTTGTAATTATATAGTTTATGTAAACATCATATCCAATGAAACAGGAAAATTGAAGATTTTGTTTCTATTTTAAGTCAAATGACTGGTAAAGACTGCAAATGGCAGAGACAAATTATATTTGTTTACCATATCTTTGTTTCTCCTGAACATACAACTAAACAACAATCTCAGCCTCCCCTTAAGTTAAGGGGAATCCATGTGATTCTGTTCTGGCCAATGGAATATGGGCAAAATCATGAATTCCATTTCCAGGTTTGGCACTTAAAACTATCCTCTCTCTCTTGCTGTACCTGCAAAGAATTCAGAAAACTTGTCTGATGGCCTAAGGCAGGGGTTGGCAAACTTTTTTCTATCATAGGTCAGATAGAAAATATTTCTGGCTTCACATATATATTTTTTTAACCCTTTAAAAATGTGAAAAATAATCTTAGTTGGGACTGTACAGAATAGAACAAGGGCTGGATTTGGCCCATAAGCTGTGGTTTTGCCAACCCTTCCCCAAGGACATGATGGTGCAGCACAGGTAAAGAAACTGGGTTTCTGAATGACCCCGGGGAGCAGACTTGCCCCCACCCCCACCTGCACACATCACAGTGATAGGAAGGAAAAGGCAACCTTTTTTATGTTAAGCTACTGAATTTGAAGAGTTGTTTGTCATAATAGTTAGTCTCTTTGCTATTCCATAAAGATACTCTTTTGTGTAAATTCCTGTCAACTTAGGTATAGGAAAGACAACTGTACAAGATAAGGGAGGACTGTAAATGTTTAGAGTGATAATACATTTAGGTGATTTCAAACCTCTTTAAGTTCTTAATCTACTTTAAAGAACCTCAACCTAGAAATCATAGACTCTGCATTAGGGACAGTGCTTAAGAAAGAAACATTGTGGAGGATTCCAATGAGCAGACCCACAGTGGAACCTTACACCAAAAGACTGAAGAAAATGTACGTTGATCCTCTGAATTAAAGTGAACAGTTTAAACTCTGTAAATTTTATTTATGGTTCTCCATTTTCATATATTTTTATTCAAGCAAGAGGATTTCTAACTTCACTGTTTTTTGTGTGAAAACAAATTGATGTGAGTTGGCAGGAAAGACTTAAAAGAAATGGGACAGCACTACAATACTGATGGCTCTGTCCAGGGCCTTGGCTTGGACACCGACACAGAGATTTATGATGATAAATTGTGGCAATGTTCTAAGTGGAGAAGTGTTAGTGTCCCTAAGTGCTTACCACACAAAAATTTACAAAAACAGTATTGTTAGTTCAGTTTATTTAATATAAATGTACATAGACCAGACATGAGAATAAAGTAACAAAAGTCACTTATCGGTTCATATCAATCTGTATCCCTATTTCAGTATTTATTTACCATTATCAGACACTAATCTTAGTATTTATATTGCATTAACAATATAACTTAAACCATTTTGTCTCTCCTGTAGTTCACATTAACTCTCACAACAGAATGTTTGTCCATCAATAAAGAGGTCTCCAAGGTACAATCCTCTACAATAAATTGTTAGGCTTCATAAGCATTGAGTGCTAATTAAGCACTTTTTCTCAGCACAATTTGAAGCTAGTACAAGCAGCGTAGAGTCCAGTGCTGAGAAATCAAAGCCAAACTGAGACTAAGTCATCATAAAAAAGCATACCTTTATTTTCATCATCCTCTATATGCCCTTGTTTTGATAAAGAGGGGAACCATTTGACACTGTGTGACTAAATCTGCAATCATCCATCATCATGGCTGGAAAAATACCCTGGGAAAGCAACATCAGCAAGTGGCATTCATTTAATAAAGATTTAAATAAGGCTTTCCATCATATCAAAATAGTCACTCTTATTTTTGACACATTTTATTTAAGGAAAAAAAATTGAAACAATCCTTAGTAACATTACAAGTTTAGATAGTTGAACCTCCTTCTTCGGTACTCACTTATCTGGGAATTGTTTGCTTACTTTTTTGTTTTGCTTTTTTACTTTTTTATTTGAAAAAAACTTAAACTTGCAAGAACAGCTCCATGAAATCCCGTAAACTCTTCACTTTTACTTACCAGAAGGTTAACATTTTGCCACATTTGCTTTGTTCTTCCGTGTTTGCATACATGCGCGCATGTGTGTGCATGTGTACTTTTATTCCTATCTTTGTGCCAAGCCATTGGAACATAAATTTCAGAAATCATGGTCCAAGATTTTGAGCTTGTATTCTCTTAGAACAAGGACAATTACTTAAAAAAAACAGAGTCCAGAGCATGTAAGTCAGCAACGGCTGGTCTTCACCAAGGACAGTGTGAAAAGGGCACAACTTTTTGGTGAAGAATTTGCATTTTTATTACATTTCCCCGTGACTGCAGGAATCTAGTAAATAAAAGAATTCCAAACTGGGTTTAGGCATGCTCCTTTCACCTCTTGTAGCCTGAGTAATTAATAAAGTGCTTAGATTGTATTTGCACTACAAGCTTCGACCCCCTGAGGATTCAGTGGGCTAACCCAGGTGGAAAAATTAGCAATTTATTGATTCTTTACATTCCAAACATATTCTGAGACCCCAAACTGTGTGCATTCTTGTAGATGATTGCATTGGCTTTCTTTCAGCCATCAGGGTTAACATGCTGCTGGGCCAGGATTTGCCTTTCTAATTCA